>NC_089739.1:8078947-8683054 GCF_035083965.1 Branchiostoma lanceolatum
AGGTTTGGTTGTGACAGCCTGGGTGCCGTCCTATTCAGTTTTCCAGACAAGGGCTCCCATATACTTGCTCCTTCAACAAAATATTTAATGAGGGAGCAAGCATGGGAGCTTAAACTAGACAAGGATGGCACCCAGGCTATGGTTGTGAGTCAGATGAATGTAGTAGCCAGAGAATATTGATTTTTCATCCCTACATCTGCTTGGAGATGTACCGATCGAAACTATCTATGGATTTTTCTATGAATAAAAAATTCTGCAGAGAAAAAGATATACTAGTAGTAATACATCGCAAGTCTGAAGCACACATCTCAGCTGTCTGATGTCATGACTACATCTTTAATGCGTTTCTTTGAAGAACAACTTTACACAAGTATATCCTAAAAGTAATGGTCACCTATGGATCACCCCCAGGGACTGGTCATTACACACCATGGGGATGATCTTCTTAATGTTAATTAGAATTTTACGATAAAAATTCGTGAAAAAAGACTTAGTCTACCATAAAAGAAGTAAATTGGTAATAAAATGTCACAACTTGTGGAATTTCCGCCCTTCCATCTTGTGATATACTTCTTCATATCCTGAGGACCCCCCTTTCCTTTTGACTCAAAATTTGAGTTTTGTTTTATAAATGGACAGCAAATTATGATTTTACTTTTAATCACATGGGAATAAACCTAGCTTTATATTTCGCAGGTTTCATTTCTCAGTTCAGATCACTTTGACCTGTAAGGAGATTAAACACAGAAGCATCTTCAGCACGCGGTGAGGTATCTTGTGCACTAGGGGCTGCGCACTTCTAGCTTCGTTCTGTTCCTCAAGTCTTTGCCCTGCTGAAAACCTAGACTCTACCAGTCTCCCCCGGTCGCTGGGAAAATAGTAGAAATTGGCCAAATAGAGTCAAATGTTTGAAGGGAGTCGGCTACAATTTGACCTTATCTCCGTAGCCGACTCCCTTCAAACATTTGACTCTATTTGGCCAATTTCTACTATTTTCCCAGCGACCGGGGGAGACTGGTAGAGTCTACTGAAAACCTCAGCACAGCAGGACACCACTACTCGGCCTGCCTGGTGCTCCGATTCGTCCACGGCTCAAAATCATCGAGAAACTACGTATTTCGCAGGAACCACACAACGTCTTACCACATAGCTTGGTAAAGAGGGAGCCTACCTTGGACTTGGAGACAAGAAGACCGCCCAAGTTGGAGAAATCTTAGCAGGAATCACGCAAGAAGTGAGAAGTACACCGCAGACCTTCCGCCAGGCTGCACTGAACTCTTTTGAACTCTCTCTTTATCAAGGCTCATGTAGAAGTTTTGCGGTATACCTTACCTCAAGTTAGGCTCTAGTAAAGTTATGCCTTCTTTCAATATGAATACAATATATTGAAAATAGAAATTTACTCTATTATTTGGGTCCATTTTTCTTGTTAAAAGACCGTTTTTGTGGTCCACTATTATATTTGGTTGTCATACGGTATACTGTATTACGCCATGCAGAGCCATCTTACGGAAAGGGGGCACTTCAGATCCCATAATCTGATTGGGTGACGAAACTCCTTAGCTTCAACGCATTAGCCAATCAGAATGCATAAATCTATATCGCGCCAAATCCAGTGTTGGCGCGATCAAAACAGCGCACATGTTGGGCCCATGGTTGTTATCAGGCAACAAAAACGTTCCAAACATGTTAATATGTAGTTTTTGTACTTCACCACAACAAATAGAGAGAGACCATTATTTTGATGATCTTCACTCACTCGCTGCTTATAAATTTTCTATGTACTTGAATCCAAGGATGTAAAATTTCATCCATATATTACCGTCATTAAAGCATCTACTTGCAAAAAGCGTATAGATTTGTTTATTGACAAAGATCAAACTAGCTGTTGAGTACTAGTATCTTTAGAATACTAGTATCATTATCTGGTTTATATTGACTGCAGTAGTAAACTGTTCCAATAGATGGCGCTGTAGAAAGGCGGTATTCTCCAAGCAGAGGCTTCGATCGAGAGGGGTAGTTTTGTCCGGGATTTTAACGAGAGGAACGTTAAAATCCCGGACAAAACTACCCCTCTCGATCGACGCCTCTGCTTGGAGAATAGAAAGGCGGACCGTTTCGAAATTAATCCTCATCCATGAACAATTTACTTTCCAGGCAGGTTACCCTCCGGCTTGTTTTGGACGTCTCTTTATGCGTATTATTGGCCTGTGTATTTTGTCAGGTTTTCTTTTTGTCCTCCTGCCGAACCAAAAATAGCGCAATAAAAAATGCCCAAAGATGTCCAAAAACAAGTAGCCTTCTGCTTGTAGAGTGCAAACAACTCACAAATAGTAAAAGTAGCAAGAAAACACAAAACAACAGGTTTGATAGTAAGATAAGGTAAGATTTATTTGGAACTGTTCAACACTAAGCATGTTTATTTGTGCTGAATTTGGAGTTGATTGCAAACTGAAGATCGGCTCTTCCCGTTCGTTGGCATGGCAACGGAAATGCTGACGTCATTAGTTCAGCCTGGTCCTCAGATAAGGATTGGTCTGTAAAAAGAATAAAGAACAATCATGAATTAGGCATGAAAGATGAAAGGTTTTAAGGCAGATACCCCTCCCTCTTCATCGAAAAATTGGTAATTGAGCTATGAGTTATTGCTGTTTTCTTAGGCTCAAGCTGTACATGTAGGTTGTTTTTATCAAATGCTTTTCGCCATATGTAGCTGAGGGCAAGGTGTGCTGTTTAGGGGTAAGTAACAGTACAGTTTAACATAATACATGTAAATGGTAGTCCTTTTCAAATTTTCTAATTTCCAAGCAGATCTATTATTGGTGGCAAGGCAGTATCAAAAAGGGGCCAACCAGTATCAAAAGCCACTGGTTGGCCCTTGATACCGCCTTGCCACCGATGATAGATCTGCTTTGAGATTAGAATTTTTCATCACTCCGGTTAATTCGGTCACATACACACGCTATTTCCAAAGAATGCATACTGTCTAAATGTGTAATCAGACCCCTTTCTCAGGGGCTATAGCTAAAGTTCAAGCATCACAGTAGCACATATAGGGAGCAAGTGAATAGCTTAGCTCTACTTACGGCACTGGGGCAGTTCACATCCCTGCCAAGGGTCCAACTCATGGACTTCTGTCCCTCACCCTCCAGCTAAGGAAAAGAGACACGTATCTCATTACAATAATGGTCGTATTAAGAATCTAATGCCAGATTAGGAAAGGACTTGACAAAACATGCAATTGTAAGTGCCAGATTTACAAACTATGATTGAAGTGTTCAAAAAGCTTTTTTATTTATTTTTTTTTATTTTTTTTTTTACATTCATATTTTTGTATAATCCAGGAATAGAACTAGAACAACATGAGGAAAAGGCTGTCACCATGTTGTTCCACAGCGCCTCGGCGGCCTCGGCGTGGGCCTTGCCGCTGAAGTGGAAGCAGTCAGGAGAGAAGTAACTCAGATCCGCCTCGCCGGTCTGAAAAACACGGTTAAGAAACATCAATGTGGTGTACCTCAGACATAAATCAATTAAGCAATCAGAGATGGCAAAACCATGGCAGACTTGTTGCTTTGGGGCTATCAAAATTGCAGCACTGAGCATATATGGCAACGCTGCATTATGTACATACGCACGCGCGCGCACGCACGCACGCACACACACACACACACACACACACACACACACACAAACAGACAGACACACACACACACACACACACACAAACAGACATATGAGCCAAAAATAATACTTCACACTGACCATTAACAACCAACGACCATCGTTCAACTGTTCTTCAACATATAAAACTTCATGTTTACCTAACAAAATAATTAACGAACAGGTTAATCATGTGTAGCTAATGGTTTATTGACTTGGTTAGCTGGTTTAAAACTGTGATCACGACTAACTTACCCCGCTGGAGCTGAGTGGGATGGGGGTGTTCTCGAAGAACGGCTGCAGCACCACGGTGAAGTCTTCACGGGTGTCGTACCGGCCGGAGTTCACCAGCTCACGCAGGGAGTCCTGTGAAAGAACGGAACAGGTGGGATTCCACATGATTATGAGTTTAAGTTTAATGTTTGAGTCTATCTTCGCTTCCTTGGCCACAGATAGCACTGTGTGTTCAACTATCATGCTCTTTCCCATAAATTATGATTTCTAAGCTTCAAACGGCAGTTATAGTTAGATATGAATGGTTTAGGTGTGTCAAATCGTTTGGTGGGATCACTGGGATTAAGCCAGCCGCCGTCGCTAATTTTCGTCTCGAAATCGGTCGTTGCTGTCGCGAAGCTGGTGTGTTACGCCGAAGGGAGGTTATACGACTGGACAATTTAGTATTTTTCAAGTCTGTTTGCAAACAGAACTGTTTTAGACGAGCATGCCTCCTCACCTGGTACTGGGCGTTGATATCACGGATCTCATTCAGAGCGTTGTTATCGGCGTACGTCACACAGTCGCACAGGAAACTGCAGAGCAAAAAAAAATAGAAACACCGTTAGAAGTACTATCGGATGTGTTGGTGGTATTTTCTATGAACTATGCATTTCATATTCGACTAACTCGCTGATGCGTTAATTGAAATAGTGCAATTAGGAGGAATTGATGATGGCGAATCAGTTTTCAAAATCTTTCCGAGTAGAGCTGATTGCTAAGCAAAGAGAGCAGCATGTATACAGCAAACCCGCGTCCTAAAAGTTTAAGTTTTGACATAGCCCTACATCTGCTTGGAGGTGACGTCATACTTACGCGGACAGCAGACGACATGTGAAGGTGAGCTGTCCCTTGTTCAGCTCAGCGATGTCCAACATGTTCACCAAGTTGACGTACGCACGGGGAACCTGCGGGCGAGGGGAATGTCAACAGATGGTATTTGAATTGCGCGTTTGAAATGAACTGTTATCGCAGACTGCTACGAGTTCACTGGACATCACACACCACAAACAAAGAAGTCAAGAAACGCATCCATACTCTGCAAGGCCCACTTGACAGTTTCTTGTCCTTAGTTAAAAAGAAAAAAAAACTGCAGTGGTTCGGGCATGTGTCTAGGGCGAAAGGCACTGTTGCACACACAATCCTTCAGGGAAAAGCGGAGGGTGCGCGGCCGCGGGGACGTCCCCGTCGGTCGTGGATCACAGATCTAAAGGAGTGGACCGGTCATTCAGCCAACCAGATGACCAGACTGGCGGAAGACCGCCAGCAGTGGAGAGCTTTCACTGAGAGCTATGCTGCCCCGACGGCTGACTAAGCTATGGGAGAGAAAGTGAAAAAAAAGTACCAAGGAGGTTAAAATAACCTCCTTGCGTGTACAAAACCTCTTATAGGGAGGAAAAATAATTTGGAAATATTTCGATATTATCTGATCAGAAGAAAGTACTGATACGTTCGAATGAAATAGTGTTCCTCTTGTGCTCCTCAGGTTGAACATTTTTGCAAGTAGTGGAAACCACATCCCTATTTTCAGCACCAGGGACAGATGTTCGATGTTCGAGCACCTGGCGTATTACTGCAGACTCATCGGCGGATTGAATTTTCATACTGTGTGACAGGGACATCAAAACGCACGTGTGACAGTGATGATAATAAAACAATCTGATGACCTGCACGCAGCTTGTCCAGTGCAAAATTAGGTATGACAGGTCGTTCAGTGCAATACAATCAGCTGCTGTCGTACCGCGTGCCTGCAAAGTTGGTGTGTTACGCTGTGAAGAGCGGTTAAACCGGCTATACAGATACAGAAGGTGATGTGTTACGCTGAACGGAAGTTATACGTGTACCGATTAATTCAGATACAAAGGCCGGTGTGTTACGCCGAAGGGTAATACAGCTACAGTGCCTCAGCCTACAGATGATGATAAAGCAGCCTGACCTGCGCGTGCAGCTTGTCCAGCGCCTCCCGGATGAAGCCCTGGTAGTTGGCGGGGCTCCTCAGGTTCTTGTCGTCGCAGTACGCGCACAGGTCGTTCCCGCCGATGAACAGGGTGATCACCTTCCAGTCATTCTGGTAGTCAATCTCCTAGAATGACAGCCTTGTGGTTAGAGTTGTTGTCTTAGAATCTAAATGTTCTGGGTTCCACTGCCATTGCAAGCAAGTACCAAGCACCAGCAACAGCTGCCTGTGGCCCACGTGTATTGTATCGTTTACAATTTCAATAAATCACAAATCACAAAATCACAAATAATCAGAAATACGTTGCTATAGGCAATGCCGCCAAAAGGTGAGTTGAACAAGCCGGGACCGTAATCTTGTTGAAGATTGATAACGTTGCTGATACTAAGATGGCAGTGCCAAAACTGCTAACTTACCACCGAGTTCTGCAGACGACTGACCAACTCATCAGCCTGGCCCGGCATATCGCTGGAGGAAAAAAACAATATAAAGCATACATTACACATTGACACTTGGTAGAGCATCTCAAAGTTTTATGTAATCATACATGTATTTTGCTTTTCAAATACAGTGTAGTTTACAGGCATTGAAATGTATTGTTTTTAGACGATCTTGATATCGGTGTACAGTATGGACCTTCTTTTACATATTTCTTTAATGATATTTGATTCTTAGGGTATATGTAACAAGGTTAGAGCTCTGTATGTTCTCACATTGCCTCCTTGCCGGGATAGGCGACGTTGAGCTTAGAGCCGGAACTGTAGACATTGCCAGTTCCGAAGGAGAATCCCTTCACGCTGGGGTTGAACTTCTTGATGATATCTGAAGTGTGGAAGAGTAAAGTTGGCAATGAACCCTAACTTCTAAGAAAGTAGTCAAGTAGTAAACTGCGGCGATAGTGCATCGATATTGTAATATCTTATTGAGATTAGTCCTAGCAAAGTGTCAAAATATGGCGTCTATACATGAGTATTTTTTTAACGAGTTTTCTCAGTGCAATACCACAAGGGACCACTTGCGGGCACTAAACTAACTCACTGAACCAACATTCACTGGAACAGCATCTCTTCTCCATAAGTAATGAATATCAAGATAAGAAGGGCTAGACTAACTGGACCAATAGAAGAAGCAGGGGTTACAAAGTCTGCTCGGGTACATTCCTCTACCCCATTTAGACAGGAATGGTTTTGATCCGCTCACATCGGGAAGGATCCCTACTCTTTTTGATAAGCGTGCATGATGGGTTCATTAACTCGGGGACGGGCTATCCTCAAATACAAGCGCTAACATGGAAAATGTCTTACTTGCAAGAGTGATGGTGTCCTCCAGGGTACCATCGCCGCCGATGCTGCAGAGAGAGAGAGGGGGGGAAAGAATGAGGCAAAATCATACCCAGGAAAGAACGGCATCGCATGTGGAAATGAGTGGCAATTCAATCAACCGTCTATTGCCAAATAGAAACGTTTGCTAATAGACACTATATGAGGCAGGATTGGATACCTGATGACTAAGAGCTGTTTTGCTGTACATGTTGGTACTATTATTGTCAGTGTTTGTTGGCATCGATCATATCTATATATATCAGATGTTACAGACACGGCCTTTCACCGTATATACGTTTTGTGATAACATGCATGTGTATGGATACTGCTCTATGTTTCTAGATTCATTAGGACTGTAATCACGTATCTATGAATCGTTGTAATATTATGTCTGGCATGTCCTCCCTCATTACTTCAATGAAAAGCGGCCTACAAGCCGATTTGAACTTCTCATTAATAAAAAATGGTTTAAACAAACAACCAACAAACAAGCATATTCAATTCAAAGAGGATGGAGACTAGATCCCCCTCACCCCCATTTCGCTAGGCCGGCGACCTCGAAATGGAATTGGGACTTACAATAGCTAGACCGAAAGCGAATAAAGGCTTTGAAAAGACGGTTCCAGCGATCGTGCAACTCTGCCATGCTGTTGCTTACCTCCAGGAGGCGCCTCGGTACTCAGTCAGAACCTCCAGAACGTTGCCGGCCAGCGCACCGTTAGCCGCCTGTATGGTGGTTTAAGAAATAACATTTAGTGATGGCTATCCAATGGTAGAGATGTCCATAGTCTCTCCGTAACACATCGCGACAATTTACAAACTGTTTTTCCACTCAAACTCTGTTGAGAGTCTACATTAGTGATGCCCATCCCAAGGCAGAAAAGTTGAGAATCCCGACACATCGCACCAATACTCATGCACGTTGCGCGGGTTTTTCACTTGTGTTTTGATACTTTCAAAAGGTTCTACTACACAGGAAAACATCCAACCTTGACTCAGTAGAGAGGTAGACATAAGCTAAGCTACTTACGGTGATGGAGTCTCCCAGTGCGGCAACCACGTTGATGTCAGAGGGGCGGAGCTGGTGAACTGGGAAAAAAATTATTAAACATATTAAAGAAAATGTTCACTGCGTCTTCTTTTCACGAGTTACATAGCGCTCGAGACTAGGATTAAACACATCGGCAGACAAAGCAGTAGCCACGCAACATCTGGAGGAAAACCCTTCGACAAGTCGACCAATGCAACAAAGTTGTGGGAGGATCTAAAGTCTAAGATAATTCAGTTATATGACAGCGATTGTGTCAATATGTCAGAAACACAGCAGAAATGACACGCCATGTTGCTAGCAAATTTGAATAGCTAATACAAAATATCATGATTACGTCAGCGTGCAAGTTAGACTTCAACTTGAATTTGAATTTGAACCTACCGGAGGTGGGGGTGGAGGAGGAGTATTGGACCTGGCAGTCGAAGTTACTGAAGCCCACAGCCTGTCGGGTAATCAGAACAGGACATATCACACTTGTATCATTGCACAGGTACACACAGAGTACGGGCTATGTAGCTAGCTGGCACAATGAAGTACGTACATGTTAAGACAAAAGTATCTATCTAAACGTGAATGTTTTATCGACTTTCTGTTATTTAAGGTTTTAAAGGAAGCTTGCAGGTCTTCGCCCACTCCGTTGCTAGTCACTCGCTGACTCACTGACTCATTCATTCATTCATTCATTCGTTCATTCCTGTTGTACATACCGGCTGGGTCCACCTGCTGGATGCTCCCTGTTCCGCCGCGGCCACGTGCTCGAGGGCGTCCTTGTACTGCTTCCACTTCTGGTCCGACCCTACAGGGCAGGGGCATGGAGGGAAGGGTGTTGGTCAGGAATCGTTGTTATCTCCATGAAAAATGGAGATGTTGTTTTGGGTGTGTCTGTTTGTCTGTCTGTTTGTTTGTCTGTTTGTGTTTCCGCACCACTCCAGTCAGCATAACTCAAGAGCCTCTCGATGGATTGCGATGATATTTGGTACGTGGGCGGGTGTTGTGAAGCCGAAGGTCAAGGTCGATTTTGGGCCCCCTGGTATGTGACCTTGGTACTGCAGCGGAACTTCAATTTTTGTATCTTTTGACCTGGACGTGCTGTGGTCTTGTTTATTGCGTTGTTTGTTTGTTCCACATACTATACTATAATAGTAACCGTTAAGCCGAATTTAGGCGTACCATACCACTTTTGTACAAATGGTACAAAAGGACTGTAATGTTTGATCCACTCACACCCGATAGAACCTGTACTCTTATCGATAACTGAGGTGGGATCTTAACGTGCTAGAGGTACGCACGTGGCTCTCCTCAAACTTGAGACTTATGGCTTTTTGTAAGCTAGGTACTCATTTTCACCTGAGTCGACCGAGCAAATAGAAATAAAGTGGATTTCCTAATGGCACAGCATTAAGGTCTGCTGGGGATTCGAACCCAGAAACTTTAGATTCCAAGTAAACATGTGGCAAGAGAGATTGTGAGCCTGTAATGTTCCCAGGTACACCGGGTCACCCATACTCTCTTCGATAAGTGTGTTGGGTTCTTTTAGGTGCAGGG
Source organism: Branchiostoma lanceolatum (assembly GCF_035083965.1). Classification (NCBI taxonomy): domain Eukaryota; kingdom Metazoa; phylum Chordata; class Leptocardii; order Amphioxiformes; family Branchiostomatidae; genus Branchiostoma; species Branchiostoma lanceolatum. Next base: position 8,088,756 of record NC_089739.1, read on the forward strand.
TTTTGACGTCTAAGGCTCCCCCATACACGGGACCGAAGGCTTTTCGTCCCCTTCGAATGACGGTGTGGTCACTGAACAGCAAACACAAAAGAGTTAAAGGCACGATATGCAAGTCGCTTTGAAAGAAAGGATCCCAAAACTGGCCGGTGAATGTATCCTACGCTCGTTTCAAATTGGAAAGTGGTCGTTTGGAAATCATTCATGGTGACAAACACTTGAATAAGTACTATTCACTTCAGGGTAATGTAGAAAGTTGGTCAAAGCTCAAGAAGAGGGTAAAGAAAATCTTTTGCACATATATCAAGACATAGTGACCATCAAAGTTGCAAAACCATAAATATAAAGCCTTTTCGTGGCACATTGCTCCAGTCAAGTGTGTCACAAGTACCGTTTCAAGACATTTACAGTTCTCCTAGATTTACGAGAGCTAGTGAAAGAGGCGGTCACTGCACGAACTGGCCTCGTATCCCGGCGTATACGTACAGGGATTCCTCCGGAAATATTCCATTTCCCGGTGCGGATTTAGCGTATCCGTTATAACTAACGGATACGCTAAATCCGCACCGGGATATGGAATATTTCCGGAGGAATCCCTGTACGTATACGCCGGGATACGAGGCCAGTTCGTGCAGTGCGGTAGTTAAAGACCTCACCTGCGGCAGTCACCAAGAGGGCGGCAGCAATGACGAGGAACTTCATGATGTCGAGGTGGTCCAGTGGAGTACAGCTTCAACAAGAGCCGAAGGAAAAGTGTCGGATTCAGGGCGAGAATCCCGCCTTATATGTCTTGCCGCTATCTTAGACATCTGAAAGAAATGGGGGTAAATTTGCAGACGGTAATTTCATGTGCGTCCAAACTAATTTTGCACATTTATCACGCGTTGGTTGCCGAGCGCGTTTTAATTGACGCGCCCTTCCTTTTCGCTGATAAGTGTTATCTAGAAAGTGAGTTTATAAAGATACCCCTGGAATTTGTTCAATAATGCTATTCATAAAAGACACGGAGTAAGATAATACATAAAGAAAGACAAGAAATTGTTGTCGATTCCCTTCCTATGTCGTTCTTCTTTCGACGTTTCGTTTCTTTTTCTATCTCTTCCACATATGTATTTCTTTACATCGACTTGTCTCTTTTACATCCGTCATGCACAATCTAATCTTTGTGATTTCTTATTGTGCCAGTTAGCATAAACGTCTGGTGACCGGATTTGGTTTATCTTCGCAACTACAATGGTTGTAGACAATTTACAATGGTAATATCAACAGGGCACCTTTGTTTTTCAAACAAAGTTGATAAGTTTTTCAGACCGTTTCTAAATTTGTCGACATACCTGCGTCATAAGGCCATAACATCCGCGATGATTCAGCCATTGTTCTCTATTTTACGTGTGAATTAAAACAAATGTTCTGGCGGCCGCTGCCTCATTCTAATCAAGATGCAAAGCACTTGACATGAAAAATATTAAAAATCTATCTTCACGGTAATAAGTCTATTACACAAAGACGGCGTACGGTGAAATTTATTGCTATGTTTTTGGGCAGTTTGTCGCGTTCCATGTGTTATACTCCCACGTTTATTGCTGCTGCGGTTCTGTTGGATGTGTTTATGGCACTTGACCTACATTGGACCAACCAGGTACGGTTGTGGAAGGTCAACAAAGGCAGTGAGACGCGTGAACAAGGACGTTTGTGTAAATTTGGTGTCCAGTGAGGAAGGATGGCATTTCTTTGTTAATGCAGAAGCATTTTGTACCTGCCAGTACGCCTCCTGCGGTTTAAAAAGTAAAACTTTTGCCAAAGTACTTATAAAATAAAGCTGGTTTCTAATTGCAAGCGCAGATAGGCACATTGTGTGTGTGTGGGGGGGGGGGTGTATGTGAGCTGTGTGCTGTGTCTGTGGGTGTGTGTGCGCGCGCGCGCTTTTCAACGGTACTCTTTAATGTAGGATTGAATGAAAGTAAAGGTCTCATAGCCTTTTTGAGTTCCGTATACCTAGCGTGAGTGGGCTGTTAATTCAAGGTTGACATGATATCGATATTGGAATGCGCGGCCCATATGTCTGCTTCACCACATGCACCTTTTGCGTTTTCATTCTTGTCTGTCTGACGTCAAAATCAGACGATATTTGATGGGTGACTTGTGGATGATTTGCAGTGGGAAGAAAATGACACTTTTACCGACTAAAAAAACACAACTATGCAGACATGTCTGTCAGCGTGCCAATAAAGCTTAAGGTTCAGGGTTAGTGGAAGTGGACATTGGAAGGGCACTGGTGGTGAAGAGAGTCCGAACGAACGTTACCCTGGATAAGTCACCTGGAGAATCTGCAAACGCATGTATGTTGCACGGAACTAAGGTTAATGCACTTTGAGGAAACTGTGTGGGGCCTAATGACTTCCTTTAGTCATTAGAACACGTCAGATATGCCCTTGAATAAAACGGAAACCATATTTGATGTAGACTGCATATTAGTGGTGTGATCCAGACATTTATCAGCAATTTTTGTTCACAAGTTACTCCGTGAAATTGAATAGGGATTTGAGGGATGAAGATTTAGATCAAAGAGAGGACACCAGTCTTGAATAGAAGATATTGTGCGTTTATCAAAATGTCTGAGAAATGTCGAAGCAAAGTTGAAACCTTAACATTACGGCCAAATCAAGAGTTATGAAAGCTGGAAAATGGACATGATCTTTTGTTAAAAGTAAGCGTCGTTAATTCTAACCCTACTAAAATACCAAGTTACCAAATAACATAAAGAACCATCCAGGTCTTCTCAAATCATTCTCTTCACAGACAGACAGACAGACAGACAGACAAACACACACACCCAAAAACATAACCTTCTTGGCGAAGGTAACAAACCAAATAACAACAATGAAAGGACCATCTGACTTCTTGAGTTATGTTGTTCATAGACAGAAAGACAGACAGAAACTAGAATGGCAACATTTTCGGGAAAATGCAGGATATTCCCCTCCCACTACCTACACCTCAAATATGACATCTTTAGCATTGACTGTAAGGGTATTATGTAGTTTCTGCATGAATTATGCATAAGGCACTCATTAGCATAATTCATGGCCAGGTTTTCTGACCTTTCCTAAATGCATTGACTGTAAGGGTATTATGTAGTTTCTGCATGAATTATGCATAAGGCACTCATTAGCATAATTCATGGCCAGGTGTATTCACCTTTTCTAAGGGTACCTACATCTGAAATATGACATCCGTAGCCTGTGCGGTAAGGGAAATACAATTTTATGCATAAATCATGCAAATGAGTTCCGCATTAGCATAGTTGATAGACAGGTGTGTTCACCTTTCCTAAAGGTACCTACATGTGAAATATGACATCCGTAGCCTTTACGGTAAGGGATATGCATGAATTATGCAAACGAGGCACTCATTAGCATAATTTATGGCCAGGTTTCCTGACCTTTCCTAGTGGTACCTACATCTCAAATATGACATCCGTAGCTTTTACGGTAAGGGAAATACAAGTTTATGCATAAATTATGCAAATTAGGTCCTCATTAGCATATTTCATGGCCAGGTGTGTTCACCTTTCCTACAAGTACCTACATCTCAAATATGACATCTTCAGCTTTTACGGTAAGGGAAATACAAGTTTCTGCATTATTATGCAAATGAGGTCCTCATTAGCATAATTTATGGCCAGGTGTGTTCACCTTTCCTAAAGGTACCCACATCTTCAAGATGACATTCGCAGCTTTTACGGTAAGGGAAATACAAGTTTATGCATAGATTATGCAAATTAGGTCCTCATTAGCATAATTTATGGCCAGGTGTGTTCACCTTTCCTAAAGGTACCCACATCTCAAAGATGACATCCGCAGCTTTTACGGTAAGGGAAATACAATTTTATGCATAAATTATGCAAATGGGGTCCTCATTAGCATAATTTATGTCCAGGTGTGTTCACCTTGCCTAAAGGTACCTACATCTCAAAGATGACACCCACAGCTTTTACGGTAAGGGAAATACAAGTTTATGCATAGATTATGCAAATTAGGTCCTCATCAGCATAATTTATCGTCAGGTGTATTCACCTTTCCTATAGGTACCTACATCTCAAATATAACATCCGTACCATGTAACATAAGGTACATATAACTTTCTACAATACCATTAGTAGAGCTACCACCGCACATCTACTTGGTTTTTGGCAGAAGAAGAAGAAGAAGAAGAAGAAGAAAGAAGAAGAAGAACAGGCAAGCAAAAACAGTATATCCCCCTTCCCACTGGAAGGGGAATATAAAAAAGACAGACACGCAGACACACAAACACACGCCCCCTTATTGGCGAAGATAATTATTCCATTGGAAAACAGTGAAGAACGTCACCAGAAATCGCGAAAAACGTCACCAAAAAGTTCACAGGTGGTTCCGTGGGCGTGTCACTCACCTGTCCCGCAAAGGCTGGCGGGAAATTCTTCAAACCAAAATGGCGGACAAATATTTATGAATTTTAGCGTCTCTTGACAACCAGACGATCGGACTCGTTTACTGTTGATTTGAGGGTCCTTTTCTGACTGTTTGTAGGCAGAGAGTATTTCTAACAACATGGCGCAACTCAAGATACAAGCTTATCTGGAGAAAAACAAGATTAGTGCGCTGTTTGAGGTAAGATTTATTTGTTTTTCCTCTGTGGGGAGGGGGCACGAACACTTCCTGACCGATCAAACCACAAAGGATAAGAAAATAAAGAATTCAAGACTTTGAATTATTAGTGGAAGCTGGCAAGAAAATGCTGGATCAAACAAGCAAGAACGGTCATATACAGACATTTCGACTTCCTTGTAGCATCGTTTTTGTCCTTCGTGAAAGCGTTTCAGGCAGCATAATTTCTGCGAAAGTTCAAATTATTATATGTGTGTATGTGTGTGTGTATGTGTCCCAAATATGCTTTACCCTAAATTCAGTAGGACTGCCTACGTATTACGCTAAATTCAGGAAGTCAATCAAGCAAAATGTGGCCACCTTAAGTAAATTACTTACTTTGGTAGATCTTTGGTGTACCTTGCCAATGCCATACATAAAAGGGGCATGCATGTCCCTATTGATCGAATACTGTAAATGCATTCAAGTTCGCATGGTTTTTATTTCGCGCTAAGGCGAAAATGGAGTGTTTGCGGTTCGCGGCAGCACATGCTGCTAAAGTATTGGACAAAAATGTTTTAAGTTCGCGGTGAACGGTCGCCGCGAAAACCACGAACATAAAACCACCGTGATTATTTCTGCATTTCCCCCTTCAGGAGATGATGAGTAAGCTGATCCAGGAGCAGCCGGAGGAACCCCTGCCGTACCTCAGCAGGATGCTGGACAGGAAGTGGGAGAAGATCAGACCCAAGGTGAGGTGGACAGGGGTACTGTCAAATATATACATTCAAGTTCATGGAGGTATAAAGTCTAGCCTCCTTCGTAAACTTCTTGGGTTCAAGTGGGAGAAGATCAGGCTCAAGGTGAGGTGGACAGGGGTACTGTACATACATTTAAGTTCATGGAGGTATAACGTACTAGCCTCCTTTGCAGACTTCTTCGGGTTCAAGTGGGAAAAGATCAGGCCAAAGGTGAGGTGGACGGGGAATATACAAAACAGATAAGTACATGTACTTCAGAATATATCCAAATGAAAGTGTCACGCAGACCATATCTTCCTTGCATGGACAGACAAAAGAATTCACAGGAATTGGGAGAAGATCAGATCCAAGGTGAAGTAGACGGGGAATATACATTTAACAGATCAATACTTCATATAATACTATTAATAGTAATCCAAACGAAAGTGGCACATAGACAGCACTAAAGTCGAAGCTGAAGAGACTATAATCCCAACGATCCATATCAAACGCAAGGTAACATTTACTCAAGCAACTGGATAAATTTTGGTTCATGTTATGGTTTAAAACCTGGTAACAGAGGATATTATCTGAAATGTCTGACCGTTTCCAAACTTTATCCAGTTGCTTGAGTAACTGTTACTTACCTAGTGTTTGATATGGATCGTTCGGATTATATTCTGGATGTCTAATCTTCATCAACATTCCATATCAAAGTTTGTACTTAAAGTTCCCATCATAAAATTGACTTGGAAAAAACCCTCCATGAAATAGACAATGCTACTACATGTTAAATGAGTGGTAATGTCGCAATAAATTATTAGTGAGACATCCATGAATAATGAATAAGTACACGTAAGTGGCATTGCCCATGACGTAAACATTGTAAAAGTTATAGCGATTAGTATACCCTTCTATTGTACTTGATAATTGTTGAAGATATATTATTCATAGGACCATGACTCACACAATAGATAGGAGGCATCGACAATAGCAACTTATTCATCATGGATGGCAAGATAGAATCATTGTGTGATACAAAAATGTATTAATTTTGTTTTTTCCTCAGAGAGAAAACTCCCCAGCCAGAATGAGAACTACACCAAGTCCGTCAGCTCTGCGCAAGTCCATGCCAGCAGGTGCCTCCACATGGGCTGGAAATAGTAAGTACTCACCCTTCTTTCAAATGGAATAGTCCAGCACCTGATTACATTGAGTGCATTTTGGAATGTTCCATCTGCATGCAAGGGGTGAAACATATTTTTGACAATTTTGTAAAGCATACCTGCAATTGTAAATAAGTTGGTGATGGTGATTTTACATTTGTGTATAATGGCACTAACACCACAAGACATGATCTCTTACATGTATGTCACATATGGCCTAGGAAAAAAATGTTGTGTTTCCGGTTACTCGACCGACTCTAGCAAAAAACCCTCACGTTTTTTTGTTGACCACTGGTAATGGCCATAAAATCAAAGTTGTCTTGCAAATTTCCATACAGACTTTCTGTATTTAACACTCTGTTAACAGATTAAGGTTTTGAACAATGATGTGTTCCAGTCTTACATTCAATTTGTTATGCTGTACATGTGTATTTGTCGGATCACTTCGGCCGAAATCTAAAAAAGACCAAAAAAAGAAGAGAATCTCTTCCTACCAACTCTATTTTGTTGAGGACTGTAACCGGAAATAGAACATTTTTTTCCTTGGCCTGAGCACACTTTGTTTTTGTACTAACAATGTCCCGCCATAGGCGAGGGGGCGGTGACCAAGGATCGAGAGTATGACCGTCCATGGTTGACTAACGCCAAACGGTCAAGGTCAAAGGGCAGGTCAGGGGTGGAAGGTCAGGATAATATCAGGCCAGGTTGGTGGAGGGTGTTGGTTTCTCTTGCTCTGTTTTCACACTTTCTCATCCACTCTTTCATCCTTATGTACAGTCACTCGCTCCTTCAATCATGGAGTCATGCACTAATTTACTCACTTGCTTACTCACTTTTCAATCTGCAGATTATTGATTGTAGTACTGTACTCTAGGATGTCTGGATAGGTTACAATCTATCGCTGATTTTGTTTACATCCGGGTATCTGATGATTGTTAGGCAAAAAGATGTTAACAGATTAATTTAGTGATAAATATCTAAATTAGCAGTTCAGATTGCTAATTAGCATGTAGATTAATCTTTTGCCTACCACTTGCTTTTGCCTTAGACCTCTGCGTCACCGCGCGATCGACCCTGACTCATGATCATGACTAAACTGTAGTTTTTGCAGTCATCCATTTTGTTTGTTATGCATTGTTTGAAAGGATGGATGGATGGATGGATGGACGGACAAGCAAACAAACAAAAGAAAGAAAGAAAGAAAGAACAAATGAATGAGATCTTCCTTTATCCTCTTTCACAGAGAAGAAAGACAAAACCGGCTGGAACCCAAACACACAGAAGGTCCCGACTGGTGACTTTGACGAGCTGTTCAAGTTGACAAAAGGGTCAAAAGGGATGAAGGGCAGCAAGTCTGTGGACTTTGGTGAGTCTCCACCACTGCTTTTCAAGTGCTTTTTAAGTCCCATTTGTGAATCTGTGATATTTTCTTTTTTTTATCAAGTTGATACAGTAAAAATATTACTCTTATAGCCTCAGCCATCATACCTCTGCATGCAAAAGAAGTCAACACACTTATCGAGAAGAGTGGGGGTGACCTGGTGTGCTTGGCTATAAAACTCAGCCATGGCAAAGCTGCATTGCACTATCAGCTACAAAAAAAGCTATGCACTTTTTTTGCAAGGCTCGGCCCATCATCTGTTCAAAGATCTGATACTGTAAATGTATTTAAGTTAGTGGGGATTTGATTTCCAAGGGGGTAAGCAGGCAGAAGACAGAACAAGCATTTTGCTGTGGTTTTAAGTTTGCGGTGAAGAGGTTACTGCAAACATTGAAACCACCACAAAGATTTTAACATTTACAGTACTATTATTCCCCTTCCTCTGTACCATAGCCATGCTGCAGGATCAACTAGGGAAGGACCTTGACGAATCCCTCAGGCACAGCCAGCCCATCTACTATGGACAGCCCCGAGACCAGGCACTGAGGGAGGAGGACAGCCTGAGTTCCGAGCTGAAGGCCCCCATGTCGTCCAGGTCTGGGGAAGAGGAGTCCAGCTCTGTAGACTTGTAAGTATTGTATACTAGTATTTGATCCTGCATATGGGTAAGCCCCAGGCATCACACTTCTGCAAAAGTAAATCCAAAACACTTATCAAGAAGAGCAGGTGGGCTTGCCCAAATTCTTGGGGACATCATTCATTTATTCCCTTGTAGTGCCTGGTTGCACATAGGGCAGCAAGTTTCCTTGCTGTTTCAGTAGCAGGGTATATTTTTATAGGTAGAGGTTGCCAGGTGCCTCCTCGACGCGGGCTCCCCTTTTTACATCCCTTTTGAAAGACGGGTGCAGCCTCAACCAAGATGCCCTTCCCAGGATTGAACTGGGGTCTCCCAGTTACAAACCAATAGGAATCAGGAGCTCAACTGTGAGGCTGCTACCAGTTGAGCTACAGGGACAGTCCCACTGAGTTTATTGACTACTGAATGTTTGAATGCTTTACCCCATAACAGACAGCTGCAAACAGTGAAGCCACAACAGAGTCAGATTTAATGGTTTGTCCCCTTACAGAGAGCTGAGGACAGTGAAGCCCCACCAACAAGCCCTACAGCACAAGTGGCAGCTGGAGGCCATCGTCAAACAAAAGGAGACGGCATCTGACAGCGGGCTGGAGGAACCTGAGGATGATGAGGAGTATGAGGAGGGGCTGGAACTTCTAGGTAATAGGTCAAAGGACACAGGTCAAATATCAAGGGCAAAGGATATAAGCCAAAGATTGGGGTCAAATGACACAGGTCAAAGATCAGGGACAAAGGATATAGGTCAAAGATCGGGGACAAAGGAACTATAGGTCAGAGATCAGGGACAAAGGAAATAGGTCAAAGAATGTGTACCGAGGACAGAGGTCAAATTATCATTTAAGGCTCAGCCCTATGATTAAACTGGATTTGTTTGAAAAGACGTGTTAGAACTTGGATAGCAAAAATGTTGATGATATTTGACTTTGAACATTTGATAGGATGCAAGACTAGTCTTACAAATGTACCTTACTGATTATACTGTAAAGGATTGGTTGATAATGTGTCTACTGTACATTGTTGCTGTTTTGGTTTCAGAAAACGAAGATGACCTGGCCAAAGAAGGTGTCACCAATGTAGTTCAATCAGGGCATAAAATCAGCTCGGTAAGTTTGGTTATTCGTTCCACTTATGGATTTATAATAATGTTATCTTTATTATCTTTATGCATGTTGTGTTCTGTTGTGTGATTTTCTGAGGGTAGATGATACAGAAACTGCAATTACGTTACAAACAAATGAAGAACATGAAAATAATGGTTTAGAAACAAACAATTGCTTCTTCCCCCAGTCCTTAAGAAGACCGCCGACTCCTGAACCTCAAGTTAAGGTCACCATCTGTGGCAGATGTGCAAGGTGTGTTTCATCTCTCACATGTATATATTTTATAAATAAGTTGTTCTGTGATATTTTCACCAGAATCACTGAAATTATTTAGCCGTGAAATTTGTATCATTGTATGGTTGACATCTTTATTTTTCTTGGAGTTTACTATTTTTAAGAAAATTCTTTACATACATTTGTACTAGTTTTAGCATAGTGAGAGAAGTGACTGTCATAGGTTCCTTTTTTTGGCACTGCCTAGTGTCTAATGTCCAGTTTCCCTCTTTCCATAATCCTATTAACAGTTTTTCAATGATCTACAACATTCCTACCCAAGAATTTATGGCAACAATATGGTTGTCAGCATTCCCACCATTCCAAAATGTACCATTAACAAATACTAAACCCACCTCCTTGTTTTATCTCCTAAAACACTAGCACTGGTCTGGCAGCAAACTCAGAAAGGTACATTAAACAGGCAAAGCCAAACTTCCAAATGTTCATGTAGATGTAGGAATATCTGATATTGTATTTTTTCTGGCAAAAATGTAGAAGAAGTCCTTATCTATAACTTAGTATAAGCATCTGTTGTGTCTGCTTATGGTCAATTTTTTTATTTCATTTTCACAGGTTACTGAGTGAAGACACCAGTGTTGTGCGTGAGTAATCTTTTTGAATACAGCCTACCCCATTTGCAAAAATTTGCATAAAGAGCCCTGGAACCATGATGTCCTAACTGGACCATAGAACAACATACCTTAAAATGATCAAGGGATATCAAGCTATCAGTCTATGATAGTGGACTAAATATATACAGGGTGTGCTACGAGACCATTTTTTTTCAGGTATCTCCTCCTGGACTATTAGACTGTATTTTCATAGTTATCAATTTTGGTTTCAAAGTCTCATGCACAGCTTCACAGACAATAAATTCTATGTTTTTGGATATGCCTTATCAGGCACAATGTATACTCATAGGTAGATTAGACAAACTTCAGTGACATACATGTACATGTACATGTGCACACCTACCTATCTCCCATTATATTTATAAAAGAAATACTGCACGTGTGATATAAATGTGTCAATAGATGGCATGTTTAATTTTTTGTTTTAACAAAATGTCTTTGTACATTTGGAAGGTATTCTAACACAAGGTGTAATGAATCTAAACCAAAAATGTCTCACTATAGGTATTTATAACTGGCTGAAAGGTTGAGTTTGTCAATTCTGAATTCTTACACTTTGTCTTTTGTCCATGTCATGTTTTCCCCTTGTGTATGTGAAAGCTATTAGTATTTTACCTCCACCCTCTCCCTAGTATATATGACTCCACATGTTTTAGCATGTTGTACTAATAGTACCCCCATCCCTACTTAGCCAATGGGCAAACGCCTGACTCCGACACAGAAGTTAGTGGGAGAGGCACTCCTAAAGCCGGTGTGTAGTCTGTCATTCCATTTACTGGCCTTTCTTCATGCCTTCCTCTGTATAATACTTAAAAACCTGTTTTTGGGGTGTATTTGTGTCTGTTTTACTTGCAATAAGGTCATTAACTACATGAATGATTCAATGTTGGAGTTTTCATTTGTGTCACACTTGTGTTATGACATGGAACCCTGATTAACATAACGCTAATGCGGTACATGTACTACACAATCTTACAGGTGACATTCAGATTATCATGATTATGACTGGCTGAAATACATCCTTGTTGATAAGTATACATTAATATGCCTACTTACCGATTTCAATTTCTACCCCCTCCCCACGTTCCCAGCATGGAATCCACCACAGACTGATGATGAGTTTGAGAGCGTGTCACAAGTCGAGGGGCCTGTGAGTAGAAAGAGACCTACAGTTTTTTTGATATAGAAAGATTTTTATAAAACTTTGTCAAAATTTATGCAATAAAAAGCATGAAACTCCCGTAGAATGCTGATTAATGTGTTAACAATGCCTCTCTGTTACAGAGAGCCCCTGTGTGGTATGCAGAGGAGTCTGAGAGTAAGTATGATATAATCATCAGCTATATACATATAACACCGTTTAATCTATTTGGGTTCAGAGATCGTCATTGGCATTGCTTATACTAGATTTTGGCATCACATGTGCTTTAAAAATTGCAGATAACCTTGGAAGATAAGATTAATCTATCTAATACTGTAACAATCGTGTTGGAAGTGAAAGTTGATGGTTGTGTCATTTCCAGCTGAAGTGTCCAGGAAAGGAGCCCACATGTTAACCAAGGACCCCCGACCTGTGAAGGGCAGACCCATGTTCAGGTGGGTGGGGCATCCCTCAGTACAACTTGTCTGCTTCATAGCTACATAGCTACGTCCCTCGGATAGGACGTTAAATGGAGGTCCCGTGTTTGGGGAGAGCCACACCCCGCGCACGTTAAAGAACCCACCACACCTTTCGAAAAAGAGTAGGGGCATGCCCCGGTGTGCGATGAAAAGATGATAGTCCACCTGTTATGTCAATCCTTCCACAAAATGTGGTAAATCAAAATAAATAAATTTAAAAAACAAAACAAAAATGTCCAAAGTCTGGTTTCAGTACTACCTCAGGTCGTATTTAACACTAGGGGGAAGGGGCTAATGAGTATTTCTTCCAGATCTCTACAGTAAGAAAGCTAATGATATCAAGATTAAGTAGTCCAGAATCGAATTGAATTCAAAACTAAAACTTAATTTAGGCCACAAACATGAGCTGTCATAAGAGCAACTTCTAGGATATAAGTCTAGTTTTTGTACCACCACCAGTACCACATAATTTTGAGAAGGCTGCTTCTGCCGGGCTGCATACCTGCAAAGAAGTTGGTCTTGGTATTCAAGAACTCTTAGACTAGTATCGTATGATGTACCAACCTAATTTCATTATTCATGGCAGTACGCCTCTTGTTGGGGTGTCCCTGTGGTGTAGTGGTCTCTCATCACATCTGGTTCAAATTACTTGGACCAGAAGGACTGGGGTTCAAGCCCCAGGTAGGACACCTCTGGACAAGAGGCACATTGAGTCATACCAAAGACTTTATGAAAATGGTAATACTTCTGAAACAGTATGGAAGTTAAACACACTTCACTGCCAGTGGACTAGCCCCGTGCTACAGTGATTGCACCACAGTGTGGCCCAGGGCTATGAAACGGAGATGGGCACCGCCCTATACATCAATAATGGTGTGGGAGAATTTTAACTAACTAACACCTCTTGTTGCTCCTCCAGCCCTGAGCCTCCACAGAAGCCTTTAGCCCTACCTGCCCCGCCCAGCAGTGCAGAGAAGCAGCCACGCCCCACCACTAATAGTGCCTTGAGCGTCGCTCTGAAGGACGACCTCTCCGACTTCGGGAACAAGAAAACCAAACCAGCTCGAGCCTTCGCCTTACCTAAAGATGACTCTGAGGTAATCAAGGATTGTTGTGTTTTGTTCATGTATCTTTTTTCATCATTTCTACATACAGTCCCTTGGAAACAATGTTTAAGGCTTGTACTACGGGAAACCAAACCAGCCCGAGGCTTTGCCCTACCCAAAGATGACTCTGAGGTTATCATGGATTGTTGTGTTTTGTTCATGTATTTTTTGTCACCATTTCTATATCCAATATCTTAGGAACAATCTTTCAGACTTCGAGGAAATAGAAAGGAAAGCAAAAGCAGTCCAGCAGATGTTGCAAGGCAGTATTGTGTTGTTTTCCAGGAAGGCTGTTTGTAACAAAAACATTACGATTCTACCTTCCAATATCTACCTAAAGAATACCACTATCTATAACAAGGAATATTGTTGAATGTGCAGTAAACATTGTACTTCTTTCGAGATTTCCCCTCCACAGGAAGAGGTGGTAGAGCCCATGTCTGCCCACCCCCCCAGCCTGAGTGGTCGCCCCTGGTCCCCGCCTCCCGAGTCAGACTGTGCCAGTGTAGGTGCAGATATAAAACTGTTCAATGGTGCTGCACAACTTCACATTTTCACAGTATTCACTTTGCAGATTTTTCTACAGTTCCACTGGTGTTACTATTCTATTTGACATGGTCACACCCTTTCCTTTTGCAGTCATCAATAACTTGCCCTATTCCTCCACAGTTCAACTAGGACTAAGCAAACATGTTCACATGTATTACGTTAACAACATTTTATTTCATCTTTTTTCAGTTGTCAGAAACTTTGTTTTGCCCTGTATGCTACAATTTGGTTTAAAGGCATGATTGATTTGTGAATTATATAATTATTCTCTGCCACTGTTGGTTTTTGCGCATTTTCCACTTTTGGTGTCATGCCTTTGTTGCATGTTTTAGTTCTTGGTGACAGTTTTTCCTTGTACTTGAGGTATCAGGCAGGGTGATCTTTCTTTTGCAGGCACGCCACCACACAGAACACTGTTTTTCAAAACTCAAGTGCTGCTACTATAAAATGATGGAATCTACAGTTTCTGTAAACTGTTACTGTTACTGTGTACTGTAATCATAAGATTTAACTGTGTTGATTTCTCGCTTTGTATCAGGATGAGAATGGTACAGTTAAGTCGGCCACGGCCCTGTCACTAGGCGGTCGGTCCTGGCATGCCCCGCCCGAAACAGACGCAGAGAGCGTGGACTACGAGAGAGACAGAGGTGAGAGGTTAGCCTCTACCAGGCTACGTGGATGGCTGGAAAAATAGTAGAAATTGACCAAATAGAGTGCTAAGGGAGTCGGCTAGGGACATACGGACAGTTTGCCTATTATATAATACAGCAATACTATTAACTCTATTTGGCCAATTTCTGCTATTTTTCCAGCTTTTTTTATGCAAACATTAGACCTTATTTTATCTTTCCATACCTTTGTTGTAGTAGCAATGCCTAATAGGCCTTCAGCATAGTAACATTCGGTGGTGGCTGACACACAGTAAATAAATGTTCCATTATAACACATTGTAGAAACCTGGCACATAAGCCTTAAACCTTGCCTTGGTGTTGGGTTCACGCTCAATTTTCCTATCCTGTAGTTGGCAGAGTCACAGGGTTTCGGGAGCACAAGAGAAGTAGGTGGCATGTGTTGTGTTTGTGTGTGCATCATGATTCTTTGCATCCTTTGCTGTGCTTTGAGAAACAGCATATAGCACTGTGACATTACTTAAAAGGCATCTTTATGTAAACTTACTATAACAATACCTCTGACAATTTGCGTAGCAAAACAATTGAATACTGATCTTTTTAATGATTATTTTAGATGCATTTGTTAAACAGGGTTTTCAGAACTTATCCAAAACTTTACATTTGTTTCCATTGCAGGACCATGACAACCACATCGCTAGTTACCAAATAAGACTTGGGACAAACTACAACATAGTCTGCACTGTAACTTCACAAGTCATGTATTTCACCTTTACCTTAAAGATTATTTTTAAAAACTGTAATGGAAGGAACCATTCATTGAGAGAGAAAGAGGGGTAGCCAACAGGAAAAGGGAGGATAATATCAGAGAATGGACAGGCATAGCACTTAGTGAAACAGGAGAAAACTGGTTGCCAGGTCTTCTGTGGTGCCCCTACGATCAAATAGTTAGACTATGGGATAGATGATATAATAGATTAAAAAAGCTCACTAGATAGTGGGAATCAAATGTGGCCTTACTTCCAACCAAATCCTGATATTTCTGATGTCTGCATACATGTATATATATATATATTGCTAGCTAGGTTTTAGATAGGGGACATTTTTCTAGATTGAACAATTTGCTGCATGCCATAATGTTGAATGATGTGGCCAGTGTTCTCTGCATTACAAATGATATTGATGTCACAATAAACTAGCAAAATATCTTTTATTTTTAATTAAGTGCTGTTCCTATTGTAGAACTCTATGCAAGCTGTCCATATGCTATAATGTTACATCAAACCGACCTAAACAAATAAGGCATTTTAGAATTGAATGATCTTCCTGTTAGCTTTGTGAATAAGTTGTCAGCTTAACTTGTTTGCCTGAATTTTTAAAAATGAATTTAGCAGTGCTTGCACCTCTATGGCCATTATGAATGGCAGACCCAAATGGGGTTATGATCTTATTTCTGCCCTGCAAGTTTGACGTTATGTTGTTTCTGCAACTATAATGCAAGTACCTTTTGTATAACTTCAACCTTTTTGGTGACAATAATGGTTTTGGCACAAGGGTTTCCAGATAAAGGTTTTCAAAAGACTGGTCTTCTCTGTGTATGCTTTGGGGTCTAGCTGTTACATGTATGTGCTCTCTTCAATCCTCAGTTGCAGATACATGAATTATCACTGCCATAGCATGGTCATCTTATGCATCTTACCTAAAAAGTATCTGGTGTTGAATTTTCATTAACCTTCAAAAGATAAGAGATAAATAAAGTTAAAATCACATATTAGGTAATCTGAGACAAATATAACCACTGCCTTTCTTCCTATGAAGTTTGGTAGCAAAAGAAGGAAACATGATAAAGAAGTAACTTACGGAACAGGCATTTTACTTGTGATCAAAGTTGAAGATTCCTACACATCTTAAATTGATGAGAAGACCATCCTATATCTCCTCATGCATGTAATGTCAAATATTGTGGAAACTGAATTATATGATACTTGACTAACTGACAATATTTCATCAGGAAAACAAAAAGATGAACAGACAAGCTAGATCTTGAATAGAAACAGTCATGTTGACTTCTATTCTCTTAACAACTGAACAGGATTGTAATTTGACACAAGATTTCCTACACTTACATTTCACACAGTAACTTCAAGTACATTTTGATTGAAATGACAAATTTCTGCACAAGGAAAAAAAAACATGCCACCCTATCACCTCAACTGTCTCTTTTCACAAACTACTTCACACAATATGCAACATAATCTCTAGACATTGCAGCAAAAACTGTACAGTATGACAATCTCAAAGCAACACACTTCCTGTATGTGCCCTAAAATTGGCAACATTCAAATTCATTTTGTTCCTGACATGACCTTCAAAGAAGACATTGCTTGACTCCAACAATTCATTCAGCAAAATCCTATGAATGTGACTATACAATGAGTGGACTACTACATGGTTGAAGTCCATTCCAATGCAGCTGGCCAATTCTAGTATTCTGTTATTGAAGTCTTTCTCTCTATAAAGCTGTATTCTGTGGTTTCTTTACCATTCTATCACATTTTCCCAGCCTATAGAGTAAAAGTGTATTTTATGAGGACTATGCCTGTCAGGCATTTGTGTGAGCACTACGTTTATATCAGTATTGACAAAAATTCATTTCAATATCTTCAGGAAACATAATCTAGATCTTGAGTAATGAGAGTACATGTATGATACATTGGATATACCATAACATTATTTGGCAGTACGGGGGAAAAAAAATTAAATACATACATGACGTACTACATACTTTAAATTTGCAGCATTACTATGACATACCGGTACTCTCCTATCTTTCCATGAAGCGACAATTTGTAACTAAGCTACTAACCATAACATGCACATGTACACTGTACATCATGTTATCAGCCGTTTTAGAAGTCCACCACAGAAATTCCTCAAAACTTAAGAATTCTGGAAAAACCGTCACCGCCCTTGCAGCTTGTCAGAAATTCAATAAATCAAGAAGTCGAATTTATTCACTCTTCGACTTGAAATTTATGTACAAACTTGCAGCAACACCATTTAATTTCTATTAACACAAACCTCATAACTTCAGAGACATTATATACAAGCACACTAATTAATGACATTACACAGCTCCAAATGACTGACCCTAACCTTCTTAATATAGATAAAGCCTTTTGGCACCAAATTTGTAGTGGTTATTAAATTAATTCTAAATTTATGTACATCATCAGGAGATTGAACGTTATCTACACATAGTTTTGCAGCAAAATAAATTACCACTTTTGTAGAAAAAGCAGTCATTGCCTAAATCATTAATGTCTTCTGAATTCATTTTAAATTGTTTGACTGTAGCTGTGAGAAATATACCAGATTTCATTACATGAGAAATGTATTTCATTTCATTTAACCACTGCATGCATTAATATGGAGCCAATTTGTACTCCTAATTATAAATGTAGTTTACAGACTGTCAAATTATCATTATTGGCAACCTAAGTTTCTTAAGATAAGGCCTACATGTACATCTTGATGAGTTTCTGAAGTTGCATTTTGCATTAACTTGTCTTGGTTAAGGCAGCATGGATAGGGTTAACACTTAAATGTAGTATCTGCTCATAACATGAATGAAAAGAAATCTTGACTAACGTTAGATACAGGTGTAGGAACATGTGGCGTAATACAGATGCTGGGTTACATGGCACCCACCAAATCTCATTACAAGAAAACACAACTGTTACTTAGTCTAACTTAGTGTAAGGTCCCAATAAACACAGCTGTAGCACCTGCTGGGTTTTACAAATACTGTACATGTACCACAGTCATAGCATCTGCAATGTGCCAATAAATACCATAACTTTATCTGCTGCAAGGTTTTGATAAACATCACAGTTGAAGAACCTGCAGTGTTTTCATAGATACCACAGCTATTCCACCTGTAAGGTCCCAATTAACATCACAGCTGCAGCACCGGCAGTGTGATATTATAAATTCCATAGCTGTAGCACCTGTGAGATTCAAATAAACACCACTGTATGGTCCAGTTAATGCCACAGCTGTTACACAAGCTTTTGATAGACATAACCTACAATCTGTAGCATCCAATAAACATCACAGTTGAAACATCTGCATATCATGAATATCACAGCTATAATGTCCTTGGCTAAAGCAAATAAAAGGTCCCAATAAGCATCCCAGCTGCAGGATCACCTCCTGAAGGGGCATCTGAAGGGTGCCAGGTACTTCCCTTTCATCAGCTTCATGGCCTTCTGCATCATGGGGGCAGGCTTGGCTGCTGTGATAGGAAACAAGTGGAAAATGTTTCAAGACTTATATTGAACAATGCATATAGGTACAGTATGAGGTTATAAAAATGGTGTATGCTTAAGGGTGGTTAGAATAGATAGTCTTACGAAGTGATGCCAATGTGATGGTAGAAAGAGTAGTGGAATTGATCTGACATACAAAGAGGAGATCACTTGCGTATAGTTCACAACATTTTAAGATTAACCCACATCTGAAATGACAACTCAATTTGTTTATCAGGTATAGATACTTGGAAACCTAGTTGAAAAAAAGATCTGTGAATACATATTTATATAATACTAGAGTTCCACGAACACACTATCTTCGCCAAATAATCAAGGCTTATTGTGGAGAGTGATTAATATTTACATGCTTATCACCCCCTGCAAACTTGATCATACACCATACCGTTTGAAAGTTATGATGGGAGGGGATGAGTCCAGTCTAGATTGGGATAAAAATCATTTGGTGGTACAGGACTAGTATATGTGTATACAGTGTGCTGATATATGTTATAACTGGTCATCAAAAAAAATGAAAGTTATAATTAAATGGTACAGTCAATATATATGAATAGAATAAATCTTTATTCCATATCATACACATTTTGCAAGACATAGTACATGTTACTTTTCCATACGGTGCTAGGTAATACCTAGCAGTGGTGCAGTTTTGGTGCAGTGTACTCTCTGAGCAGAGGAGTGGGTCCGGCTGGTTATTCACATGTTTTTAGGTGTTTTGTAAGGCTTTCTATTTTGTTCCCTTTCCGTTATGTCTCAACCCGTGTGTTGGACAAAAATGCCAAAACTGAACACTTTAAAAACCAACCGGACCCACATATCTGCTTGCATTGTAGTGAGACTGCCCCATTTGTTTATTTATGTACCCCATCTGTTTATTTATACTTCCAGGCAAGGCTTTCTGCTGGCCTGTTTCGGGAACACTGTCACATGGCCCATTGTGGAATGTAATGGATTTACAATTATCATTACTAATTATGCAGATTAGCTCCTGATTCTATAATTAGACATCGATTGTGTAAAGCACCATCTGAGCTCTCTACATACAAAACTTCACGACAATCTCTTCACCTATCCTCAAGTAATACATGTCCGAATGTCAAAACAAAAACACCCACTGCACTTCTAAACAAGCCGCTAGGGGGCCCAAACTTACAGAACTTACTTCTTGTGGCATGAACTATCTACCACACAAATATCATGACCATAGCACTTTCAGAAAATATGCCACTAAATTTTGAAGCTTCGCTGCAGTACCTTAGGTACCCGCTAGAAGGCCCATTATCGAACTTGACCTTTCGTTTTGTAAACCCTACCCATCCACTAAATATCATACAGATCCATCAACAGCTTCTCGAGTTATGTTGTCCACATACAAATACACATCCACACAAAGCCCGCTGCAGTACCGACGGAAAATGCCAGAAGAACCATTTTTGAACTTGACCTCCGTTTATACAACATCTACACACCTGCAAAAAATCATGAAGATCCATCAACGTTTCCGTCACTTTTTTTGCCTACATACAAACGCAACAAAATTAAAAGTCTGCTGCAGTACTGTTGAAAAACGCATGGTGAACCATTTCTGAACTTGACCTTCCTTTGCACAACCACTACACACCTACCAAAAATCATAAAGATTCATCAAAGGTTTCTTGAGTTATGCTCTTGACATACATACAGACCCACCAAACAGCTGGCTCAACCGAAAACATAATCTACCCCGAGTACTATAGTACTCGGCGAAGATAATGACTAAACCCTCCCCTACCTTTAGCCTGCCTGCCCCCACCACTACTACTACTGCTAGCTGCTGAACTGGACCCAGAATTGAGCCAATCTGCACCAGTGCTGAGGGAACTAGTGGGCTCATGGCTACTGGAGGAGCTGGCAGTGGCAGGGCGGATCTTCTTCATTGTTGGCACTTTCCTGGATAAAAAGCAGATGTCACATTTTTAATTGTCAAACCTACATGGTATAATTGTCACATTGATCATCATCATCATCATGGTTGCCGCATATCGGTAGCTACATTTTGTTCATGTACTGAGGTGGGCTATCATTGTTCTTTATTGCCAGCTACTACCTGCTGTGCCCCCTACTTTACCATCGACAATGGTACAAGGTCTTGCTCTACTGTCCTCCTCCAAGTTGTTACATTCAGAGATACCAATGTGAAATACCAAGGTCTTTTAATATGTTGCATATAGTATACTGATGCACAGTTTCAACTGTTTTCATAATAAGAATTAACAGCATTTCAGCATCTTACCATAACTTTTTACATACTGCAAGCTACATGTAGGGGTGGATAATGGTTTGGCTTAATAAGGTTCAAGTCCAAGTTTAGGTCCAGAGATTTAGGTTCAGGTCCGGACCTGAACCTGATCCTGTCCAGTTGATGTTTTGTTTTATTAGGCCAATATGAAGCATAGAGAATTAATACTGACATGCACGACTATAAAAGTTTCTTGGTGAGAGGACTTTCAAGACAAACCAGTGTTTGATAATTGAATGTTGCACTTATTTTAAATGCCCTTTTTGTCAGAGGGGAGACTCAAAACACTTTTTATCAAACAAAATAGAAACATATATTTTTACTTTGTTCATTTTTTTTTGGACTCAGGTTTTAGGCATTCAGGTTTTTTGGACTCGGTTCTTGGATGTTATAAAGGTCCGAATCAGGTCCAGCGAACCGTTAACCACCCCTAATAGGAAGTCATGGGAAACCGACAAGAATGGCACCCAGGCTAAACCCAACAGAAGATGAGAGCGTACCTGGGCCTGACCAGACTGCTGACAGGTTTGTGCTGTGCGTGCGGTCCTGCCGTGCCGAGCTTCTCCTGCTTCCTCCTGACATCACGCGGCGGCTTCACCGGACCATCGAGGTACGCCAGCTTGGTTGTACGTCCTGCGGAGATATTGTATTAGAGAACCATACTCTTACTTTGTACATGTGTGTCACAGACACACACACACACACACACACACACACACACACACAAACACACACACACAAAACACACATGTAAACACAGACTGCATCATACAATACACTTCACTATTTTTTGGGAAAGTTACTTTTCCAAGGCCATCCTTATTTCGTTTTCCTGCTTGCAATCTCATGTGTCTTAAACAATCTCATGTGTCTTAAACATTTTCCTTCCTACATGTACATGTATCTAGTGTGGAAAGGTACATGTATGTCAGTGTGGAATTGTTATTGGAGAATACTGCTAACTAAACTTAGAGCCTGTTGTTCTCTGATTCTCATGGTTGTGCCATGTGACACAGTAACACCATTCTTTCAAAATTTTACCTTTGCAAAGATATTTTCACCTTCTCCCTGTTGCCTAACACTGTAACCAATAGAGAATGGGGTGCCAAACGGCTACTTCAGTGTGCTAAAGGTTATATGTGATGTTGTTCTAAGACTGACCTTGAGGTTTTCCTGCCCAGGCTGCGCTGACCTTTGCTGTGATGCTCTTCAGTCTCTCCTCTCTCTCCTCGTGTTTCCTCTGTGGAGAGAATAACACGTCATCGATCAGCCCACAATAAACCTAGGCCCTGTTCACTCTAGGCAAAATCTATGCAAATTATTTCAAGGGCCGATTTGAATCAAGCCAAATAGATTTTCCTGAAAGTGAACACCAATTTGGGATTGATTTGCATTGATCCGATCCACCTCTCAGGGGTGAATAGGGATGAACTGATTCGAATTGGCCAGCAGTGACCCATAGGTGTAAGACCCAATTCAGCTCAAGTGTGAACAAAGCCAAACTGATATCTATTCAAATTAAACAGATTTGATTTAAATTGATTTCATATAGATTTTGCCAAGTGTGAACAGGGCTTAACTGTGTGAAGAACAGTACTAGATGGAACATCAACCAAAAAGGAGGTGTTAGAACTTGCCAATCACAGGCAAGAAGTATAGGATATTCAACAGCTATGTTCTGTCTGCAATATACTTACAGGCACTGTCATCTCAGCAGCATTCAGTGGGGCCACTACATTAGCTAGATACTTTGAGTTTATGTTTAATGTCAAATAGCTTAGGTGTAACATACAACAGGCAAGGTGTAACATTGCTTTCTTTCAATGTAAAAATGCCAGATACAGCAAAGTTCCTGCAAATGGTCGTTTATCAATACAAAGGTTACTAAAGCAACTGGATAGGCTTTGTAAACATTTATCCCTTTCAAAGATTTGTAATCATCTATTAGCCTGAGTGCCATCATTACTACCGGGGCTCCTACACTCGCTACCCTGTTTTTTTCAAGGTAGCGAGTGTAGGAGCCCGGCCAGTAGTAATCAGATGGCACACAGCCTAGTCATCTATCCCTTGCTTAAGCCTTTGCCACGCAGGAAACAAGCTTTGGTAATCAAAAAGATCTTTTGAAGAAGAAGAAACATGTACTGACCAGGTACAGTTCTCTCCAGGCCTCGAACGAGTCCTCGTCCCTCTGTGCCGTCCTGAAGTCTCGCTTACAGTGGCTCTGCCACAGGTGGTCTGTATCCTCCATCAGGTACTGGGGGAGGACAAGGGCATATTGTTACAGCAGGTACTGTAAATGCAGAAATAACCGTTAACATAAAACCACTGCAAAAAGCCGTTCCATTGTGTGACTGTAGCGCTACTATTGTTTCAAACGCATGCTCAAAACCACCGCGAGAAAACTCCATTTGTTCCCTACCGTGAACTTAGTTCCCCGTGAACATTTCTGCATTTACAGTATATGATATCATAATTCTATAAATAAGCTTGAAAGTTCATCTGCATTGGGAAAAATCATTAATCGTGAAGCCAAATTCAATCATTTGCCAAATGTGTTCAACTGCCATTAAGTATGGATAACAAGGTTCTTTATTCACAACCAGGATTTTTGATATCATTGTGAGGGGCCTAAGAATGAAGAGTATGAATTTCAAAATTTCTAACAAAATACATTCACTATGTATTCAGATCCACACATAGGTAATGTCTTGAGACACGAAGTACAAATGTACTTACCGGGTTCTGTTCCTCCAAGTAACAGAGTTGTTCAGGGGTGCACTTATCAAGGACAGGCTTGACAATGTCATAAGGAACCCCGCCCAACTCCTCAAGGGCTGAGGAACAACCATAGAAGGAAGGTTAACAGAACGTTTCTTGGCAAGTTCATGGTAGAAACATAGAAGACATAAATATGACAATGGACAGTGATTGGCATTGCTGTAACAAGAGACTACTCAAATACTAGTGTTGGCTACATGTATATCATGTTTAACAGTAGTAGAAATCAAGACCTCTTATAATGCATATTTCTCAAATTTCTCTAAGAATCTTGTCATGTATTGTAGAGTGACATGTAGTGTTCTCCAAATATAAAGTTTATAAGTGAACAAGTCTATATGATACTAGTCTAAGTCTATATCACACTAGTCTAAGAACAAACTGCATCAGTCCATTGCTAGCTTACAAGTTGTAATATCTTTGCCCTATTCTATTCCATTTTCCTTTTTATATATTGCAAAATTTCTTGTGACCTTCCTCATTGTCTTGAATGTTTTCTATTTTGTGTTGGTATTGTTCAACTTATGTTTCATAGTCATGACCTATTTTTATCTACGGAGTACATCTTGGTAAAACCTTAAAATGTGGTTTGGCAGTAACATTACACTGTATGTACTTTTGAGCCAAACTTTAGCCGTAACATGTACAAGTGACAGACAGACTCACCGTCAATGTTGTCACACAGAATCTGCATACAGCTGTCAAACAGGGAGGGGACCTCTGTACAGGGGAGACAGATACATGTATCATACGTCAGAGGTAAGTGTGCTGTGGTTTTATTTCCAATAACAAAGCATAACTGTTGTGAATAATCAAATTAAGCCACAATAGGTTTGATAGTGATCATGAACTTGTGACTAGTACAAGATACAATTCACACTCGGAAATTTTTCTGGACGGAAGTCATCCGGGCCATAAAAATGCCTGTCACATGATGTACAAGGCTGATTCACACCCAGGAAAAAAGCACCTTACGTCATTGTCGTACATTCAGAAAATTTTCCGAGTGTGAATCGGGACTAAGTCATCATTTTATATTGGCAACAAAAAATAATTACAGTCAGTTTACTTCCCTAGCCTGGTGCCATCCAAATTACTACCAAAGCTACTACGCTTGTTGCCCTGAAAAAATTAGGGCAGCAAGTGTAGGAGCTCCAGTAGTAATCCGATGGCAACAAGGCTATTAATTCCCAGCTAAGCTGTCAGGATTCTGAGCCCAAAATGTTGGAAATGTAGTAAAACGACAGTCCATATAAGAACAACAACACATAGGCATGTGAAAGATCTCACAACACTTTAAGATAATAGGGGTGGGAGAATGACCCAGTGTGCAAAAGGTTAAACCAACTGGCTCTTTACCCAGCCTAAACTTTAAACATTTAAACATTTTAAGTACAGAACTGATGTGTGATGTTGCAGTTCAAGTGACAATATCAAAAACAATATCTTAAATGCAATACCAGATAGCAACTGGAAAATATACAACAGAGGTACCTTTACGGTACCTACTAGGTAATTGAATCAGTAGTCCTCGTACACCTGTGTACTTACCTGTCAGGTAATGTGACCTCCGACCTGAGTACACCTGAGTGCGGGTGTTCTTTTGGAAGGAAGCAAACTCTGAATCATCATGGCCATGTCCTGGGTACAAACAACAGTAACGTTATATTCACTTAGTACATTGTTCATAAATACATGTTTTAGTTGAACAAATGCATTGAGCATTCTTCATTGAGCACATGCAACACATATCAAGCACCTGAAAACTGGAGTTAGCAATAATACTTAAGTCTTTTATAGAGAAAATTTCTAAAATGTGCAAATTGACTGCTTTCATATCTGCTATTCATGCCTATGTGAGATTATACTCTACTCCAAGCCAAATTTTTTCATCTAGCCAAAACAACAGTCAAATTTTTCTCAAACTCCTACTGTGCAGTGGGTTGCTTTTTACTTTGTCTAGGGCACAGTATTGGAAGGTGGAGCCCAGCCCTTTCTTTCCACCACATTTTACATCCCGAACCATGGTATTCATTCGTACACCTGGGTG
Source organism: Branchiostoma lanceolatum (assembly GCF_035083965.1). Lineage (NCBI taxonomy): Eukaryota > Metazoa > Chordata > Leptocardii > Amphioxiformes > Branchiostomatidae > Branchiostoma > Branchiostoma lanceolatum. Next base: position 8,114,651 of record NC_089739.1, read on the forward strand.
TAGTGAGGAAAGTCATGTAAGGTGCCTTTCCCATGGACCAAACATCAAGCAAGAAAGGCCAGGAATTGAACCTGTGATCTCTCAATCTCGAGTACTCTAGCCTAGCCACTTGTACATTCAATGACAGTAAGCACTTAGTCTAGCACTTTGTAATAGCCATTAGATGACCTGGCTGTATGTCTCTCCCAGACGAACCGGAAAAGTTAAACTTTAAGTTAAAGTACTTCCCGCACCAGATGGTGCATAGGGTGGCACCCATCTCTGTTTCAGTAGCCCTTGGACCGCGAAACTTTGTGTAATCACTACAGTAAGGGGGTAGTCCACTAGTAGTGGTATGTATGTGTTCAACTTCCATACTTCGATGAAGGTTAGACATCCAGGTAATAAAATACGCCAAAAAAGCAGTTACTCAAACAACTGGATATGATTTTGGAAACGGTCAGACGTACTCTTCCATACTCTTTCCTAAATGCTGAGCATTATTTTTTAGTACTAAGCAGAGAAAGCAGTCTGTACCATTTTTAAAGTCTTTGCTATGACCTGACCGGGGATCAAACTCATGATCTACCATATGCAAGACAAACACTCTACCTACTCAGTCATTGCACCGGTGAAACCAGCAAAACAAAATGAAAACTTGACTCACCCCTCTTCTTGTGAGGAGACATGTCCAGGTCGGGTACAGGCAGGCGCAGGGGGCGGTAATTCGGCTGGATCTCAGGCAGACTCACAGGGTTGTCTGGCTGGGTAAGGGCTGGCTCCGATATCCTTTGCTGTGGGGAACATGCAGATGGTTTACACACACAAACTTGTCTCTTTTCTTTGCCATATGATTCATATGTTTGTTTGTTTGTCCTCTGCTGTTGGAAAAATGTACATGGTTTCTATATGCACGTATGCAGTTGTCTCTTTTCTTTGACTAGGTATAGTTTTTGGCTACGTTTACATGGAAGATGTGCTCATACACATACCTTTTTAGATGAAGCTTTGACATCCAGATCATCAGACGATCTCTTCCTCTTTTCCTTGTCATGCTTGTGACTCTTGGTCTTGTGGCTGCCCTCTGACCCATGACCTGAGTGTGCCCTTTCACCTTTGCTCCCTTTGTGCTTGCTGTGATGTTTGTCCTGTTTGTGTTTTGAGTGTTCCGCCCCTGACGTTGTCCCATGGTGAGACTTGTGCATCTTTTTTTCTGAGGACTTCAGATTCTTGGTCCCGACATGATTGACAGGCTTAGCAGGGGTTGGGATGGAAGGCTTTTTTATCTTCTTCTTCTTGACCTTGACAGGAAGGTCGTAATTTAGAAAGTCTTCAAATGACTGTGTGGGTTCATCAAAGTCCTCATCACCACTTCCTAGACTGTCTCCTTTGGGTTCAGCAAAAGAGACCTTGGGTTTTCTTTCAGCCTTTGTTTCCTTCTTAACTTCCTTTGGTTGAGATATCTCCTTCACGGTTGGCTTGTCAACCCTTGGCCTTTCACCTGCAACCTGTGGATGACCTTTGCCCTCATGTTTCACAGATGAAGAGGACAACTTTTCTGATTTCTCCCTATGAGAAGATTTGCTATTAGAACTTGACTGCTTTTTTGATGGAGCTGATGAACTTTCTTTGACTGAAGCAGAATGAATTGACGGATTTTCTTTACTATATTTGTGACTTGATGAAGGCTTAGTAGAATGTTCTTTCTTGACATGGTGGTATTCTTGGACATATTGCTCAATGTCATCCTCTTCTTTGTGCCTTTTAACTTTATTGATGTTGTGTATTACTGTATTTGACTGTTCACGCTTAACTGTTTTATGCTCCAATGACCTCTGGTGATGACTTTGATGTGTTGATGACCTCTGCTGATGACCTTGAGGTGTTATTGACCTCTCACCCTGACCCAATGATGACCTCTGACCTTCATTGCTAACAGATTTAACTTGTGCCTTTTGATCCTTGTACTCTCTGTGCTTTTCTTTCTTAACATCAGCATGTTTGTCTTTCTTGTGACTTGAGGAATCAACTTTAGGTCTTTTTACAGGAGGTTCCTCTGAGACGTCTTGGACAGGTTCCTTGGGTTTCTCCGGTTGCTTGGCAGGGATGATGATGCCGTCAGCCGGTACCATGCCCTTCCACTTCTGCACCAGCCCACGCGCCTGGTCCCCCAGTTCACCCACTTGCTTACGGAGGCCATTCACTGCCTTACCAACTCCTGTGGCCTGCAATAAGGGGGGAGGGGGGTGTCAATGAGGAGGAATGTGTATTTGACAGAGAAACAAGACACCATTCACACAAACCCATGGTGATGAACAAAATGGACATATGCAGACCCTTCACTTCCTGTTGCCTAAAATAATGGGGGAGGGGGGTGGCAAGAGGATGAATATAACTATGTGCATCTAATAGATTAATTTGATCTGAAACAAGACATCATTCATACAATCACATGGTTCTGGTTTGTAGTCTGCAAACTCCCTGGTAGGGATATGTACATAGGGAATTCTGGAGGGACACATTATGATGTGTTGCAATTTTTCTCATTACAATCATATTTAAAAGCAGATCAAATAGACTACTAGTAATAAGATACATATTCTCCTTGACCTCATAGAACAACAGGAAGCTGTGGCATTCCTTTAAAACTAACTAACAATAGCTTAATGACTATACACAGGGCTGTTAAGCAAACACTCACAGTGCATGCAGTACTACTAGTGCTGATCCTTTTGGAACAGCTGTTTCTGACTGTAAGCTTCAGACAGTGGTCTGAGCACAATGAAGTCCCAATATCTGCCTTTTCAAATCAATACCATCCCTGATATTTTGCAGCGTACTGTAGGTATTTGTCAACTGTATTGTTCATATACTGGCACAAGATGGCTGCAGTAGCCTGGGTCCCATTCTTATTATTACCAGACCCTGAATAGACCCCTTTCCAAATACCGCGGCCATTTTGAATCCAGGCCGAGCGCACGTGGTTCGAGCGCGGGAAAAGTCAACACCCGGTAAGACCAAGCCAGCGGTAAGGCGTCCCCAATAGAAACCAGCGTTGAGTCATCTTCGGCGGCGAGATGTTCTCCTCCTCGGTGAAATCCATCCATATATTTGCATGGCACAAGTAGATGATATTGTTGTGGACACTTGGACTCGATATCGGCCAGTAAAATTGTGAATTTCTGCTCCTTTTCCACAGTTCCTGACGGGATGTTGAACGCGCGCTACGGTGATCGAATGTAAATATGTTTACACCGCGTGCTTGTAGTTTCCCTGATAACGTTAGCTAAATTCGAGAAAAATCCCACAAAACATACACTTTTCGGGCTGGTAATCTTATAGCTACTTAGATAGACATATACAGAATTTTACCGGTTGTGACCGTAATTTTGGTCCATGCCAACTTCGCCTGGGAAAACACGCGTTGAGAGGGGGTCGTGTGTTCTGTCTAGCCTTTCTTTCTTTTCTGTCTAACTTTTCCTTTCTTTCTTGTTACATCGCCCCGCATGGCGATATTTGACATTTCCGCTGAATGCAATCCCACAAAAAAAGACGTGTAGGCTTGAGCTTAAGGTCATTTTTGTTTAGTCTCTACCAGACTAACCGCGCCGGCTACGGGGAGATCATTTGCCGGGGGACTTTGGCCATGGAGGGTTGCAATATTGGACCCCATCTCCATAGCCGACCCCCTTCATACATTTGACTCTATTTGGCCAATTGCTACTATTTTCCCAGCAACCCGTGGAGACTGGTAGAGTCTAATTCTGGTTAGGAATTTAGCAGAATTTCAGCGGCTTCTTTTGACGAGTTTTCTGAAATATCAAAACCTAAAGTACGTGAGTGAAGATGGAGTGTTTTCACTTTGCGCCGTAATATCTTAATTTCCGTCGGATGATATTACAGAAACGTGAAAATATAGGCTTGAGGGCTTTGCGAGTATAGAAATTTGACGAAACTTCGGTGGCTCCTTTGACTTTGACGATATTCTAGTGCCAAGATTAGTTTGATGAAGTTCGTGAGTGAAGCAGGGGGCGTGTTTTCTTTGTAGCGTTTCATTACATCACTTTTCGTGGAAATATTTTCGATTTCCACAGGATGAAACCCCACAAAAAAAAAAGAAAAATATCGGCCTGAGGTCCTTCCCTCCTCAAGTCAATATTATCTAACGTTTTTTGGGTTCCATCCGGTCAACAGATATCTGAAATATTGCCGCGCAAAATGATTTAAAGAAACGTCAGATACAGTGGAAAACGCACCTTCACTCACGTACTTGGAGTCCGCAAGACTAAATTCTTGGAATCCGAAAAGATCGTCTAAAAGCCGCCAGAATGCTGCCAAATTTGTACCCAAAAGGACATTGAACTCAAGCCTATATCTTAATGTCTTTTTTGTGGGATTAAATTCAGCGGAAATGTCAGATATTGCTGAGCGAAGTCGATGTAACGCTGCACAGAAAACACGGCCCTCCCTCAAACTAATGTAATTTCAAGATGATGTTGGCATTGTCACGACAACCAAAAGGCTCAAGAGTCATACCTAAACTTAGCTACAAGGATCCCAGCCAGAAAAGTGTTTGTTTTGTGGGATTTTTCTCGACTTAAGCTAACATTATTAGGGAAACTACAAGCACGCGGTGTAAACATATAAGCATTCGATCACTGTAGCGCGCGTTCAACATCCCGGCCGGAACTGTGGAAAAGGAGCAGAAATTCACAATTTTACTGGCCGATATCGAGTCCAAGTGTCCACAACAATATCATCTACTTGTGCCATGCAAATATATGGATGGATTTCACCGAGAAGGAGAACATCTCGCCGCCGAAGATGACTCAACGCTGGTTTCTATTGGGGACGCCTTACCGCTGGCTTGGTCTTACCGGGTGTTGACTTTTCCCGCGCTCGAACCACGTGCGCTCGGCCTGGATTCAAAATGGCCGCGGTATTTGGAAAGGGGTCTATTGTCCACACAAGCCCGGAATGACAGTCAAGTAATGAGATGAGCGGCCTCAACTGGAAGAGACCTTCCTACCTGGCTGAATTGATCTAACTCTAGTAGTTACTAGTCCTCTACTCTACTCTTATCATTCAATGCTTGCTGCCACACTAGTATGCACAGTACAATATGACTGTACAAGATTGTCATCCTTTATATTTTCACTAGTATTTTGGAGCTCCTCTTAAATTCAAACCTTCTGTAGTCTGTAATATTGTTACCCAATTCCCAAAACTAATAAAAGAACAAGACCGACTGGTATATGTCTACAACTCCAGATATAGTAGTGCTTGTCATAATTACCTGTAGCAGCTCTATTGTTATCGGCAGACTGTCCAGGCGTTGGAGAATCTTTAAGCGCTAGGATGAAAATATGTTGTCATTGATCAGAAAATGTGTATGCAACAAATACATCAGTAGCATTTCAATTCATACGACAAGGCACAGATTGAGAAATGTTGGGGGGGGGGGGGCATCTTAATATTCTTAAGGGTTTTTAGAGGAGAAAATCGTCTATTTATCTATTAAGTACTTATCTCGCCATTTCAATGAGGGAGCCCCTCCCCTACCAATGGTTTTTGTTTGGAAGAATTTCCTCAAAATATTCTTCATGATTTAGCTGTGGAATAGATGACAGTTTTTGTGTGCTTGGGAAACAGTGAATAAAGAATGGGGATGGGGACAGAAGGACAAGAAACAGGTTAAAAATTTGAATTTTTAAGTCTTTCCTGGTGGTCATCTTTTATACAGTATCTACAATGTACAAATGTAACACGTCAAACCAAAATTTTGCTTGGCTGGACGGCTACAAAAATTCGAACATGTTTGTGACGCCCATGCATTGTGTGTGAGTCTGCTGTCGAGTTACCAACAACCAAAACAAATTGTGTTACAGTTGGATGTATACTTGAGTTGATCATTGCTTTAAGTCTCCCCTACCTTTCCATAATCGTCAGTGTTTAGCAGTTTTTCCTGTAAATACCGGATTTTGCTCTCCATAGTCGCCATGTTGCCTCCTTCGGTCCCACCGCTGACCCGGAAGTGAACGATGACGCAATAAATATTGTGACGTCACAACGCGCGAAATTTGAAACTCCCAAAATACGATCCCATTCGATAAAAGATCAGAGGTCAAAAATTAAAAGGTTTATTTTCCCGAGAAAATGGTTACGAATATTTCTCAAAGGGAATGAGTACTGGTGTTTGTTGCGTTTCCTTGCGGTTGTGTATTTTCGCGTTTGGCTGCGGTCGGATCAGCTGATTTAAATGGCCAGCGGATCGGGGCACGTGTCCAGCGCACGAATGTGCGGCATGCACGGAATGACCGCTTTTGGACCCGTTCTGAGCAGGCCTGCTGGCGCGGACGGCCGCTAACATCCTAGGATCGGGGGCAGGATTCTGAGGTAAGTCTAAGGAACACACTCCAAATCCTAAGACATTGGTATTCTTCACTTCAAGACGATTGCAACCGTGTCTATTGCCTCAGACGGTACCATTATCTGCATTGGTAAAGTGACGCAAGAATATCTGATAGCTGTAAAATCTTGGCTGGGTTGACGGTTTCCTATTTTAGCACGGACAAGTGTCGCATCTGCAGTTCCGTTACGTGACGGATGTCAAAACGGTAGTGTTAAACCGTGAGAACATCTAGTGCAGATGATATATATAAAACGGGTTCTTTCAAAATATAAACGAGCACAAATTGTGTAAGTTCCAATATTCGAATTACTTTTAACATCGACCGATTAAGATGGAAAGGATTGACTACGTTTTCCGTTAACATAAACGTGATCTCCTACCAGCCCCCCTCCCTCGCCATGTCCCAATATGAACGTGGGTTCACGATGCAAATTTCTTACGGTCTCCCATAGGCAAAATGCGCAGTCATTAGATATCGCGATTTTATAGATACTACGTACGTTTCACTTGCTGGACTTATATTGATTACTATACGTATATGACACTTGATAACTTTATATGGTGTGCAACGTGCATGAATATGTACATATAATGCCTATACGCTGATTAATTATTGCTTTGAACAACTATTACAATATATGGTAAAACAGATTAGCGTATATAAGATCTAATGCAACTCCTATATAATAGGTAATTCCATAGCTTAGACTTATATTGCTGTACGTATAGTGTATATGATACAAAGGTTCTGATGATACTGTTTCAAACTTAAGATTTAAGCTACCAAAGTCTAATTTTCTTATATGCGTTCGTGATTCAGAATTAGAAACAGTATAGTATAGATATACGAGTTAGAAGTAAAATATGTCAATTGATCCGAGTCGTCTTGCTTAGTAAGTTCAGTAATCTTACAGTAGCACATTCTTAAATCTGATGTAAAAGTCAAGCATAGATATAAGAATCAAAATCTATGCACATTGGCGTATGCCAACATGAACCCAGACAGCATGTAACGGTCGGAATCTATCTACACCCACACATAAGTATGATCCATGTATGCGCCCTTTGCCCCTGCACTATAAAACATAGCCTATAGGCAGTACAAACTGAATGTTTAACCGTCAGAAAGCCCAATGTATACATGATATTAGGAATATCCATAGGATTATTTTCTATGACCTGAAATCGCGAAACGCCATCGCGACAGATGTGTAAACATTCGGCCACATCTGCCAAGTATTATTAATAGACATAACGAGGGATACCCAGATTTGGGCGTAGCCTTATTAGACTGACGACAAAATACCGTTTTAAAACAGAGTTAATGCTTCTGTTAGAAGAAATCACAGCTAAATATGATCTATAATAAACTATATACCAGTTTGACATAGATCACGAACTGGCTATGAATAATAGAAAATGGATTGACAATCTCTTAAAGAAGAAGGCAATATTTGCCTGATATGTATTCACCGTGCGATGTAAAGGACTCAGTGCCAAGACTGCTGCCATAGACACCCAGCCGTAAAGTTAGTTTATTGGCTGTCAGCGAAGGACGTCGGTTCCAATACTAAAGAATCAAAAACTTCATCAATTTCCATATGTCAATTAGGGGAAACTTACATGTATACACGATCGTTATAACATATGATACTGCTAATAAAACAGACGACAAATTTCCCCTTATATGATTACATAATTGAGCAGTGTACAATATTGATGATCAGGTAAAATAGGCTGAATTCTATTGTACTGGATGATTTGCTCAATGCTTGCAATACAAGGATATCGGAAATATCATTGCGCAAACCAAGACAAAGACGACGGGACATTTTCGGGCATTAGCTGCTGAAAGGTGCTGCCATCTTTCAAATGACGTCACCGAAATCTGTGCAGAAATGACTGATTGCGTAGATATTGGTTCGACCTTGGGCTCGTAATATTGGGTAAAAATATGCTGATGAGGTAACACTCATCGTAGAATGTTGTAGTAGGCGTCTGTCATACTATACATGTATCTATCTGCTGTATGAGCAAGTATTAATGAGACGGCACGAATGGAGTTTGACCTGAACATGACCCGTTTTGTCTAAAAATAGACCAGGTCATTCTCGATCAACAGTACTGAACTGTGGACAGGCATTAGCTGGTGGATATTGTTGACATACGGGTCTGAGGTTCAGGATCAGGACATACTTAAAATCTGAGAGTCGACACTATCCCGGTTTATTCTTCACAGAAAATGTTGTACTTATCCATAGATAACGAACTGAGTATAGATGACTCACGTAGTATGGGTGATCAAATCTAGACAATGTGGCGACGCTTCCAAGTTGTATGATGTCCCGTTAAACAGTAGATTGATGGAAAATATCTAGCCAAAAAGGGAGAACAAAATCAACAAGCTTATTAATTCGTGTACACATGTCTCAAGAAGAGAGAAGTAGCGTGTAAACTTTAGAGGTAGATAGAACATAGAATAGTTTTCTTAATTTTTTTTTCTGTTATTACAATGCACAATTGTATTACTTGTAATGCATTTAGCCCGGAAGGGCATGAACATGCAATAAACATGAACATGAACATGAACATTAAACTAGTTTCCAACCCAAATAATTCTTGACCAGTTCTCAGGATCTAAATCTATCTAGTTGCTCGAGTAACTGTTACCTTATGCATACACTGTACTTATTACCTGGATGTCTAACCTTCATCAACGTTTCATGATACATCTTTGTCTTCACCATAAGACAGTTACTCAAGCAACTGGATAAGATTTTGAAACAGTCAGACGTTTCAGACAGCATCCGCAAACCGTCAGACGTGTCAGACGAGAAAACAGCGGATGCTGTCTGAAACTGTTTCAAAATTTTGTCCAGTTGCTTGAGTAACTATCTTTTGGCGTATCTTATCGCCTGGATATCTAACCTTAATCGACGCATCTTTGTCTTCGTTGTTCCCCCAGGCTTTGCTGTTTGGAACCATGGCACCAAAAAAGAAAAGGGGTGCAAACGGCAAATCCTCCCGCCCCAACTCTCCCCGACCCCTCCCCAACTTCGAACACCACGGCAAGGAGATCTCCAGCGGTTCCCATGGCGACCGCGTCCTGCAGGGACTCAACAGGCTGAGGAACGACCGGTTGCTATGTGACGTCACCGTCGTCTGCAAGGGGAAGACGTTCGACGCTCACAGGGCCGTCCTGGCGTCGTGCAGCGACTACTTCCGGTCCAACTTCGTCGGGGACGCCAACAACAAGAACGGCGATGTGTTCGAACTGCACGGGCTGTCCGTCCAGGGTGTCTCCACGGTCATCAACTATGCTTACACCGGGAAGCTGCATCTGACGGTCTGTATTGTTTGTTGTTCATTTGAAAGGTCTCCATTAGTGACAGTACATGATACTTCACTACTCTTCCTGGAGTCGTAATAGTGTCTAACAGACGACACTCTAAATCCGGAATGACACTCTAAATCCGGAATGACACTCTGAATCCGGAATGACACTCTAAATCCGGAATGACACTCTAAATCCGGAATGACACTATAAATCCGGAAAACTTTAATCGTTTGAAAATAGATTAACCAAATGAATAAACATTTGTTGGTATGATTTATGAAAGGGTAATGAATATGTATACAGATTGCAATTAGATGTCTCCAGGGACAAAGTAAATTCTCCGGAATTCTGGGAACATGAGCCAGGACTTTGGACAATTATGGGAACCTCAGACAGAACTTGGGCAAACTGTATGTTAAAAAGAATTAAAAAAGATGTTTCCCTTTGAGCCATTAGTATTCTACATCATGATGTAACATCATCAGTATCAGATGAAGTTATTGTCTCCCCTTCCCCCAAAAAAACAACTACAAAAAATCTTAAAGTTTTCTTTTTGTCCTCCTTCCAGGTGGGCAGTGTGGGCAGCACCATCGCGGCTGCCAGCTACCTGCAGATGCCGGCTCTGGTAAAGCAGTGCTGCGACTTCCTGATGACGGACATCACGGTGGAGAGCTGCATCGACATCGCCAACATCGCGTCCTCCTACGACCTCAAGTCCGTCAAGGACTTTGCCGAGAAGTAACTATCTCCATTTTCACTTCGAATAATGTCAAAACATACAAAATGTAATATTGCTTTCACGTATTTTGCCAATAAGTAGACCCCTAATTCTATTCATTTTAACTTCATGATATTCAAATCATAGAAAATACCTGTAAGATTTCTTCCATTACACGACTATCAACAGCTTGCTTTAGACCAACCATTGTCGCCTGCACTCTTCTTGGCATTGCATTCAATTACTTTACAAATAGATCAAAGAAATATTCTATCACAGAGAATGAAACCATCGTAACGCTCAGTACACAATGACGCCCGAGTCCAAAGAATCAGCAAATACCAAATAAAAACTACATCATGAAATCTCAACGATTTGGTAAATCCAATCTGACTGTATTCCCTTTTTTCCCACACCAGATACATCCTGGAGAACTTTGTTGCCTTCTCGGACGGTGAGCAGTTCCAGCGGCTGAGTGTGGACCAGCTGTGTGGATTCCTAGGTGGGTATTCTTTCTATCAGTTCTCAACGTGCAACAGCATGTTCTCTTTGGACCAAGTTACTTCAAAGACAGATGAGTGTAGTACATTAACCTCCAAGTAGATCTTTGGGGACGGTTACGTTTCTCAACGGCCGGCTGGGCCCAAAATCTGACCGCACAGCCCCTAGAATAATTTTCAATGGGCCAAGCAGATCATTTGGGGCTGTGCGGTCGGAATTTGGCCCATGACAGTTAGAAACCGTCATGATTTTGTCCCCTAGGATCTGCTTCGAGATCATAGTGGCATTGGGCACATACAAAATGTATTATAATATTGCTTTCACGTATTTTGCCAATAAGTAGACCCCTAATTCTATTCATTTCAACTTCATGATATTCAAATCATAGAAAATACGTGGCATAGTGGCATTGGGCACATATGAAAGCGAACAGTGAAAAAAAGGGATCTTAACGTATGATTTACTGAGTTACTGGAGAGCCCTTCATGCAAAGAAATTCGTCTTAGCATAGGCAAGTCGCATTATTTGAATAGAGTTAGTGACGCGTAATTATACTGAGGGACAGAGATGCGTTTAGACATGTTGCAGTCTGCCAGGCTAATCTTATATATGTCTTGCTCTTTCCTCAGGTAACGATGACTTGCTGCTGCACCCCGAGTTGACGGTGTTCCAGATCGCCCTGAAGTGGTTAAATCATGACCCCAACACGCGCATGCAGCACGTGGCCAAGGTACGTCATTGACATTTTAGTTCTCTATGATGCTGTAAACAGGTTTGTAAGATACCCTGCTGTAAATTTAATCTTCAACAGTGGTCGTAAAACTCTAATCATGAAAAAGTCGATGTCATCTCCTGCCCTCGCAAGCTTCTGTGTAAGTGGAATATTGCGCTTGACGCAAAATATCAATGGATGTATCAACTTTGATAGCGCAAATGTCTATTGACTACGACAAAAGTGTGACAAAGGTTTAAGGACATAACTTCCAGCAGCTTTCCTCTGGCTGCAGGTCTAGCTAATTAGCTAATGGCTTATATAACTATGTCAAAGTTTAAAGGAACTTCACTCCATCTTCGTCGACATGACTGACTTTCCAACATTTGTCTTTCCTGTAGGTCATGGGTCACATCCGGTTCCCGATCATCCCTGCCGCCGACCTGGTCCAGCATGTGCAGACGGTGCCTTTCATGATGAGGGACCCTGACTGCCAGGCCGCCCTGGTGGAGGCCATGAACTATCACCTGCTTCCTCACCAGCAGAACGTGCTCCAGTCACGCAGGACCAAACTCAGGTCAAAGGTAAGGAAAGGTCATGAAACAAGCTCAGGTCAAAGGTAATGAAAGGGCGTGAGCGATCACCTGCTGCCTCACCAGCAGAACGTGGTCCAGTCACGCAGGACCAAACTCAGGTCAAAGGTAAGGAAAGGTCATGAACCAAGCTCAGGTCAAAAGTAAGGAAAGGTCGTGAGCGATCACGTGCTGCCCCACCAGCAGAACGTCCTTCAGTCACGCAGGACCAAGCTCAGGTCAAAGGTAAGGAAAGTTCATGAACCAAGCTCAGGTCAAAGGTAAGTAAAGTTCATAAACCAAGCTCAGGTCAAAGTTACACAATGACGTCAAATAGATCATTCGTTCGGACTGCAGCAATGATGAGTGTAAATCTTAGCAATGCTCAGTTCCACACATCCAGAAGGGTACTGGAGGCTTCCACATCAATAGCTCCACCAATCCCAGATAATCATCGTGCAAGCAGTTGACTGTGCACATGTCTTACGACATGTCATCTTCATCGTCATCGGGTGGCTTCTGAGCAGTCAACCTAAAATCACATTCAGACCTCAAGTTTTGATGTTACCACTTATCTACATTATCCGATCTTATTATCATCTTCGTTCTTCTCCCCAGTCGCGGGTCCTGGTGACAGTAGGCGGCAAGCCTCCCCAGCTGGACCAGCCTCTCACACGCAGAGTCAACCTGCTCGACACCAAGACTTCCACCTGGCAACATCTGACAGATATGGTAGGCTCGTCCAAAGATAGATGCATAATAAAATGTATGATATCTTTGACTTGCTTCACTATTGTAGTTTTCCTAGCATTCACTCGTATTATTCCATCAGATACAACGTTGGTGAAACAGAATATGTCTACATGCCTTATAATATGGATGATCTTTTCAACAAACCTTCTTACTTTTAGGCTATGTTGAGTGAAGATTGCTCTCTTTACCATGTTTGTTTAGGTTTGTAAAAGCGGACATCAAGCGGCGGTGGTGATGGATAACTTCCTGTACGTAGTGGGTGGGGAGGACCAGTACGACGCCTCTAACCAGGCCAAACACAGCGTCAACACGGCAGTCAGGTAAGCAGACCTTTCCTCATCATGTTAATCAAGCAAACGGCTTATCTCCAAGCAGATCTACCTAGCCTGGCAAGACAGTATCTAAATGGGCAAAACAGCATTGAGCCAAAACAATATCCAACTGGCTACCGGCGGCCAGTTGGATGCTGTTTGGGCCCTTTAGATTTTGTCTTGCCATCGGTAGATCTTCTTGGAGAAAAAATTATGTTTCATCATATAATGTAATTTTTAGGGTTATGCAGAGACCTCAACCCCAAATTTACAGGATACCTGAAGCTACAACCAAGACGTATTTTAATTCGAAAAGAGGAAAAGAGCAGACAAGTTGATAAGAAAACCACTGTCTTCGAGTAACTACCACCTACTCTAGATCCGACAGTCTTTGAGGTGGCTTGCTGTTTCGAAATCTCTTTTATGTCTGACAAGCTTTTCGCCCCACTCCCAGATACGACCCGAGGTCCAACACGTGGGTGCAACTAGCACACATGAATGAGAGACGCACGCACTTCCACGTTAATGCTGTGTCAGGGCGCCTCCTCGCGGTAGGAGGCAGGAACGCAGGTGAGCATGAGACTTTAAAAAAGTTTTCCCTAATTATTTTGTCACGACCTTGTGATCGTGAGAGGTACTTCACACGGCTTTTGTCACTCTACTCAGGAGTAAAATGACTTCGGTTGCGGAGGTAAAAGGCAGTGGAAGGAAAGGGACGGGCTCCACCTTCCAATACCGTGCCCTAGACACAGTGGATAACACCCAACTGCCCGTACTACGTCAAAAGAATATGGGATCACCTTTACCTTTTCCCAATTGCAGGCGGCACACTGTCCTCTGTGGAGATGTATGACCCTGCGAAGAACGAGTGGACGTACGTGTCCAACCTCCTCTACCCGCGCTGCTGCCACGCAGGGGCTGTGCATGGGGGATTGCTGTACATCGGAGGAGGGTACGTCACCTTACAGCACTTGGTTCATAGAGACCATGCATACTCACCATAGTCAACGTAAGGATGATTGAAAATGAGATAATAGTAAATATAAACCACTGCCAGTACCCTTTACACATACATGTATAACTTAAAAATAAGTATAATGATACTAATAATAAGTTTGATAAACGTGGATGTGATAGTGATAAATCTAGAATCAAAGTGATACTAGAATAAAAGAAGGGATCCTTCCCAGTACGAGTGGATCAAACCTTTTTGTGCGTAACGTACAAACCTGTTGTGTAAGTTTCCTGGCTAGACGAACAAAAAAGAAACAAACATCGATCTGTACGTTTGCAGGTACATCGGCGGGACGTACTCGCGGTCCCTGATCTGCTACCGGCTGTCCGAGGACAGCTGGAATGACCGGACCTCCATGAGCCAGCCCCGGGGGTGGCACAACATGGTGACGGTGGGGGAGAAGATCATCGCGATGGGAGGCAGTCAGCTGAGCGGGAAGGGCGACAGAGTGGACGTCATGCACGTGGAGAGCTACAGGTGAGGGGATCTCCTTTCCATGTATGGACAGGGTAGGACAACTGTTTTGACCGATTTTCAGGGGGAAAATCCATAGATCAACGAAGTCTATGAGACTTATTCAATGAAATTGTGACTCCCATCACTTGTTGATGATACTATTATTCAATGAAATTGTGACTCCCATCACTTGTTGTTGATACTATTATTCAATGAAATTGTAACTCCCATCACTTGTTGTTGATACTATTATTCAATGAAATTGTGACTCCCATCACTTGTTGTTGATACTATTATTCAATGAAATTGTGACTCCCATCACTTGTTGATGATACTATTATTCAATGAAATTGTGACTCCCATCACTTGTTGTTGATACTATTATTCAATGAAATTGTGACTCCCATCACTTGTTGTTGATACTATTATTCAATGAAATTGTGACTCCCATCACTTGTTGATGATACTATTATTCAATGAAATTGTGACTCCCATCACTTGTTGTTGATACTATTATTCAATGAAATTGTGACTCCCATCACTTGTTGTTGATACTATTATTCAATGAAATTGTGACTCCCATCACTTGTTGATGATACTATTATTCAATGAAATTGTGACTCCCATCACTTGTTGTTGATACTATTATTCAATGAAATTGTGACTCCCATCACTTGTTGTTGATACTATTATTCAATGAAATTGTGACTCCCATCACTTGTTGATGATACTATTATTCAATGAAATTGTGACTCCCATCACTTGTTGTTGATACTATTATTCAATGAAATTGTGACTCCCATCACTTGTTGATGATACTATTATTCAATGAAATTGTGACTCCCATCACTTGTTGTTGATACTATTATTCAATGAAATTGTGACTCCCATCACTTGTTGTTGATACTATTATTCAATGAAATTGTGACTCCCATCACTTGTTGATGATACTATTATTCAATGAAATTGTGACTCCCATCACTTGTTGATGATACTAGTATTCAATGAAATTGTGACTCCCATGACTTGTTGTTGATACTATTATTCAATGAAATTGTGACTCCCATCACTTGTTGATGATACTATTATTCAATGAAATTGTGACTCCCATGACTTGTTGATGAGACTGCTATTCAATGAAATTGTGACTCCCATCACTTGTTGATGATACTATTATTCAATGAAATTGTGACTCCCATGACTTGTTGATGAGACTGCTATTCAATGAAATTGTGACTCCCATCACTTGTTGTTGATACTATTATTCAATGAAATTGTGACTCCCATCACTTGTTGATGATACTATTATTCAATGAAATTGTGACTCCCATGACTTGTTGATGAGACTGCTATTCAATGAAATTGTGACCCCCATCACTTGTTATTGTAAGATGGAATGAATGTTAAGTGCATATGTGGGCAACCTGGACAAGTATCGTTTCTCTAACTTAGAATCAAAGTTTTCTGAATAAATACAGGTGATTTCCATTTGAAAGTATATCGCAGCCAGTCTGAATTGCATAGCCTGTGTGCCATCCCGGTTAGATTTCCGTGACTTTAATACTCACCGCTAAAATTAGCCGGGATGGAAGCCAGGCAAGAATGGCTAATTTTGACGGATAATGCTCAAACTTACTGTAGACTATCATTAATCTTTCTGTTGTTCCCCGCAGTCCCCTGAACGACCAGTGGACTACCTTGTCACCCATCCTGTCGGGAGTCAGCACAGCCGGAGCCGCGGCCGTCGGCAACAAAGTGTACGTCTGCGGCGGCTGGAGCGAGTCTACCAGGCAGTACCTGAAGGCCGCGCAGTGCTACGATGTTTCTCGGGACGAGTGGAGCTGGGCGCCCGAGATGAGCGGGCCTCTGGTCGCGGTGTCGGCCATCGCCCTCACCGTGCCCGTCGATCGAGTGAAAACTGGTGGTTACCAGTTCGGAACGGAGTCGAAGTGAATGAGAAAAAAAATTAAGAGCAAAACACGAACGCTTCAATACGGAGTAACGAAAGAAACATACAAACTGTACAAAAGTGTACGGAAACTTTCCAATGGTTTCTAATTTCGCATATCAGTCAATGTAAAATGGTTTTAATCCTGTTACCCGCAAGTAGGAAGCAAAGCATATTTAATACTTGTTGCAATGATAAAGGAAAGATTTTGTTTTGGTCTGCGTGAATAAAAGACACATCTCATGTCACACACGGAATGAATGACGGCCAGTGTAATTTCTGAATCATGAGTCGGAGAGGGAGAGTGCTGAGAAGAGTTGTGCTTTGAAGTTGAGAGATATCTATAAATTCAAAGGCTGGAAAGTGAAGTGGAATAAAAGGGAACGTTAAGTGGAATAAGAGTTCAAAGATCTTACGTCTCCATTTCTCGCGCGCCTTGTCTAGCTCATTAATTATGCATATCACTTACTGTCCTGCGAATGTGACTAGGAGATGGAAAATACATAACTGCGAAACACAGACAGACCGAATTTCCAACAAAAAAAACAATAGCTTACTGTGAATTAGTCACCTCTTCCATTAACCCCATGACCTGGAATGTCTGTCATGTCTGATAAACGACTAGCCCCACTACCTCCTATCTTTACTTTCAGTCACTCCCACAAGTCTGAGCTTTGGGGTGACGCGATACGCATATTCCCATTCCCTTCCTGCTACTCTATAGACAGTGTATTCGAATAAATGCGGACACACAAGAACACAAACATCCAAACACACCGAAAATAAAACCTCTGTACGCTGGGGCAATAAAACGAAAAGAACAAGAACAAGGGAAGCATCATGTAAAAAAGAGAACATTAAAATGATGAATGAAGCATCAAACAACAGAAAGCAAAGAAAACGCAGACAGTAAGAAATGTCATAAAGGACAACAAAGTAGCAGTAGAAGTAGTAGGCATTCATCAGTCTCGCAAGACTAAATAGTACAGATTCTACACAACTTGGTATTTATTGTTGGTCTTTACGCTTCAAACGTCTGAGGACAACAAAGTATGGAAGGAAAACCGACAAACGAGATAAAACAGTTCTTGGTATTGTCAATGACCTGCGAGTCACTTCAGCGGTAACAATGCGCGAAACACCGCCTCCCGAAACTCTGTCCATCTTCTGGTCTTCTGTCCTTGGGAAGAGTCAAAGAAATCCTCGCTGTCTATAACAGTGCAGCCCTCAAACTCCCGCGGTACGGGGTAATGCTTGTACACCACCGCCGCCACGCACCCGTGATCCCGCTCATTCACCTGTCGTCGCGTCTTCTCAGCGTGCTGTAGGCAATTCCTACAAGACGAAATAAGATCAACACACGTATGAAGTACATGTAGTTAAGTTGTTAACCATGGTACCGCCTACAGTCACGGATACATCTAACTCGTAAACAACCAGATTTGCCCTTACATCTTCTCGGCTACGTAAATGAATACAACTACTCCTATGAGACACATGTACAACTTATCTAATAGTAACATTTTACATTGTCCTAGCCCTGTTTTCCTTTTCGTGCCACATGCTTTTGATACATCCTCAGAAAAAATCCCGTCCTGTAAGCTTTTGGTTTATTGATATTGTTAAATCCACAGAATGTTTTGTTGCCTTGAGAAATACGTTAGCTCACCCAATCCTAAGGTTGTAGGAAATATACACAGATGACATTACCTGGCATAGGTCAAGGTTACGACATGTAGAACACAGCACGACCGAGACAGACATCTTTCAATGTTGTCCATCGGAAACAGCCCGGGCTCAAAGTCTCTCGATTCATAACAACAATGAAGACCGCAATCCACCTCGAGCAGTTTCACCAACTCATCAGCATAGACCTGATCCTTAGGGTCATACATGATGAACACATTGTAGCGACAACTGTGACCGCCAGGTGGCGTAATTGAATGGTGGAACGTTTCGCGATAGACATCACTTGCGATAACTTCGTTGATGTCAGCCTGGATGCGAGCAACAGCTAGATCGCATTCTGTAGAACGATGTCGGTCTACAATGCCGCCAAAAGCTGTAAGAAACGTTCTGTACACCTTTGCTTCGCAAAAGTCATTGTTTTCGTCACATGTGTCCATCAACTGCTGGTTGAGATGTGCTAGCAATTGATCATCTGTACCGACAGAGGACGGTAGGGGATAGCATTTCAGCACCGGCAGATATCGTAACAACGTTGCAGCAAGTTCTTCTGTCGGTTTCTTCTCCCGTCCTAGGAGAATGTCGTAGACCGAAACTTTGTCTGATTGTATGGGTACGGCTTGTGCCATCTCTGTCACACACATCTCCAACACTTTACACAGCAGTACCTTTCCACGTGCGATATCACCCTGATCGAGTAAGTACACCCCCCACAGCTCCAGAACACTTCGAGCACACTTTCGAAACTGTGGAGACCGATCGCCCGAGCGGAGCGACTGCTCCAAAACGCCGAACACTTCCGAAGGATCCGTGCCCAGGGAATACTTCGTTCTCGCAAGGTCCTTCAGGATCATGTAGGGAGAATTTCCTCCTAGCTCGAGAGCTTTTACGAAGTATTCTCTTGCTCTTTTCAGTAAGGGACTTTTGACATCTTTTAAGACAAGATTTCCTGCCGCAGTTAGAATTCGGTCTATCTGTCCTCTTTTCATGGCGTCGGTATTTGCTTCGAATTTTAGAATGCAATCGGACCTGGTGCCCTTCAACCGTGCAGCGCCACTTGCCGATTTGGGAAGGAGTTGCTGGGTTGCATGTGGTTCAGGAGGTGTGGGTTTTACACTGTGCCACACGTCTCCTCGGTTAAAATCTGTCGCACTTCTTGCAACTTTTGTCTGAGAAGTTGGAGTATTGACTTGAGACGCTTTTGCTGATGACTTAAGACGTGGTTTGACGTCTTCACGGTTCCTTGTAGGTCTATAAGGTCTGGGTTTCTTAGAAGACGCCCACTTTTCTAGGTAAACCAACCCGACTTCATGATACGCAAATGAAGTTGGCCTGAGCTCTAAGGCTTGTTCTAACGTGGCAATGGCAGTGGTAAATGTCTTACAAAGTCTTAGATAACGTCCTAGTCTTTCTAAGACGAATGCATCCTTCCCCTGCGCAGTGGCTTCAGCTTTGGCGAAGCATTCTTCTACAGTTTGATGTGACGCCATTTTCTTCATCAGCTCTTGTTCTGGTTCGGACAAAAAGCGGAAATACTTCACTTGCGTCTCCCCTAGCAACAGCCACGCCCTAGCGACCATCACCATGGTTCCCTCTGTAACCACGCCTAGAAACACGTCTCTGGCCTTTCCGTAAAACGAGTCAGGATCAAAACCTTCTATCTGTTCACAGACATTCTTATCCTGACATTTAGACAGCAATAGACCAAGGCCAAACTTTAGAACGAGTCTGCACTCTGCGTCTAAGACTGGACAAGATAAAGCATTCTCGTAGAGTTCGATTCCTCGTTTGAAACACTTTGGTCCGAGTTGTGAGCAGCAAAACGCTTTCTCGCCCGACGATATCGCCTTCCTCAACCCAACCTCTTCCTCTGTTGTCTTTCCTGGAGATATCTTGTCCTCAAATTCCTCCAGAACAATCTTAGCCTGTGTAAGACGGTTGTGCTCAAGGAGGATGTACCCTCTTGTTGTAAAAGCGATGATGTTTGTTGGGTCACGATCCTTCACTCTCCCAAGACACCCTTTCGCCTCTTTCGTCATGTTGAGCTTGAAGTACAGAAATCCGAGCATATTTTCCACCTGGTTTAGTAGCACGGATGAAGATGTGTCTTCTCTCTTGCGCTCGACTCGGTGAAGAAGTCTGATCAAGTCTGTTCTTCTCCATTCCCCGATTCCAAGGTCGGCCAAGTTGGGGAAAGTTTGAAAACGGCGCCACAACTGTCTCGCTTCCGGGTTGTAGAAAGTCGACTGCATTGTGAAATCTTCCTCTCACGGCGACGCCCTGTGTCGTTCAGATTTTCTATGTGATAAAAGCAACGTAATAAACGTCTTCAAGACATCCATACAGTGACCAAATAGCAGGAAGACACCGTCAAAGTTCAGAGAAGGGAGAAAACAAAACTTTTTCGGCCATCTTGTATCCAGTAGACGATGCGACTATCATAACTCGGGGTAAATAAATATAGCTACCAGTATTCTACGTGTAACTGTTTCTTACGGTTATATAAATCTTTAACGTTGGATAACATATATGTAATAAATCTGTTTAACATTTTTTTTCTATTTACCCATTGTTGATAAAAGTTACAAATCTATATTACACCCCTATATAAATCCAAGTCGTATATTCCACTCTCGTCACTTTCAACATCTCGCGAGAACCATCGAGACTTTGTTTAGACGTCCCCACAGGCGATCGGCAAGATGGCGACACAAGTCAATCCCAACATCAAGAAGAAACATTTCATCGGCGTTCCGAGTCCGCTGGGATACGTCCCTGGTCTAGGAAGAGGGTAAGACACCTTCTTAACTATTCTAGACGTTTGCCAGCCAACTTAGGTTGGACTACATTGTGTTTTAGCCGTACGCGAGGCCCATACCTGAGAAGCTCTCTGCTGAAAATATTTTGCATGCGTGAATTTTCTAGAAACTCGAAAAATAGAAGCTTCTCGTATAATTAAATGTTACATGAAAGGCACCTAACCCTTTAAATGTAGTCCAACCAGTATATTGATTTCCAAAAAAGTGCTATTGTTAAACACACGCCAACTTTTGGTGGAGTAAAATATGATTTTGAAACAGTCTTCAGATTTCTCCTCAACCAAGTAAAATTTCCTTCACATCAGTTAACAAGTCAACAGTTAAAACGCCTTCAAAAATGTTGATTAGATGATCCTATATGAAGTAACAACTTTATTCAGAGTCTATAGATTGTTTATGTTTACATGTTTGTTTGTTTGTCCCCCGCAGAGCCACCGGCTTCACCACCAGATCTGATATCGGTCCTGCACGTGATGCCACAGATGTTGTGTAAGTAATCAGAACCTGTAGATTTTTTTCATGGACAAATAGAAGGGGACACATTTTAGCAACTTACAGTAAGTATGGGCAATGGTCTAATGTTGGGAATGAGTGCAAAAGATATCAGTGATGTCAGTGATGGCCGATATCTCGGCCGCTGGACATTACTGGAAGAAGAAGATACGATAGAATATTATAATGACATATGATTTTATCGTATCTGAATCACTGGTAACTCACAACTCAGAACCAGCTTAACTTTGTAGGTGTAGAACCCTGTTTAGAATAGCGAAATGGTAAAATAGTTTAAGGACTGTAAATGCAAGCCTAAGTATGTTTTCTTATTTGACATGAATATGATGATGCAATGCCCCTCTGGGAAAGCCCTGTTAAAAAAAATATTAAAACGCAAAAGCAATGATAATTTAAGGACTGTAGTGCAATGAGGGAAGCCCAAGTATATTTCCTTATTTGCCATGAATGTGACGATGAGATGCTTGTTTGCAGCGATGACCGCCATGCCCCTCCGGGAAAGCGTACGTTCGCCGCGCAGCACGCCGCTCAGAAGGCGAAGAACCAGGAGGAGGAAGAGGAGGAGGAGGATCTGAATGAAATGAACTACGATGAGGTATCCATTGTTTTTTATGTTACTTTGTTTACTTTCTTTCTTGTCTACATTTCCTTTCTAAAAATTGCAAACCAGTACAATCAATGTACTGTAATATTTGCAGTAGGGGTTTTCGCAGTCACCTCTTACTGCGATATTGTGGCGCCGCGAATATGTGTTTTGTATTACTACTGTACCACAGAATTGTTTCAAACGTAACTTAAAACATCACATAAACTGTAGTACACTCAATTAACACAGCAGCTGAACTGTTGTTCTCTGATCTTTTAATAGGTCAACTCGCTAACAATACTCTGACTGACTCCTGTGTGTGCTGAGATTAGTAGTCCACTGTGTTCTGCTGATGCAGTGGTCTGAGATTACCCCCTCGTAATGTGAAATGCAAAGCTAACTGCAAAGATGTACAGTACACAGTAAGAAAGATATCTTTGGATGTCTGTAGTGTAGACAGCTTTGCCAAGCAATGTCTAAAGCCTTGTTGATGTATACTTGTGGCTAATAAGAACATGGTACCCCCAGTTTGCAGGATACGGAGGGAGTCTGTTTGCCAGCGGTCCGTATGAGAAGGATGATGAAGAGGCTGATGCCATCTATGAGGCCATCGACAAGAGGATGGATGAAAAACGCAAAGAGAGGAGGTCAGCATAATTAGGAAATCCCTTGTGGAAGGATACATGAAAGTAGTATGATAGTAGTAGACCTCTTTTTGCTTTATTAACCTTAAATACTTGAACTACCAACTGTGATTGTGCAACTGTGTGTGCCATACGACATCCATAGATTGCTAGAAGGTTACAAGCAAGTTAAGTCACCAAGCAGCAAGCCAAGTCTATTTTAGTCATCCTGCTCCTTTGACCTCTTGCAAGTCCATATGCTTGTGCTTTTTTTACTTGCACCTTTATTTTCTTGATGTACTTGTGGAATAAGAGGCTAGTAGTCATAGATTGTGACCTTAACTTAAGAGTGTGAAAAGTGCTAAAGCCTTTCAAGCTCTTGCTTAATTACTACTCAATTTCTTTCTTTTCAGAGAACAGAGGGAGAGAGAAGAGATCATGAAGTATCGTCAGGAGCGACCCAAGATCCAGCAACAGTTTGTGGACCTAAAGGTAAACTCACCCACACACTCTGGTTTATCATCTGTTGTTCCCGTCTCATAGGGGTAAGATGAGGGATATACCTGTAGCTCAACTGGTAGCAGCTTCACAGTTGAGCTCCTGGTTCCTATTACTTACTGTAAATCACTTTAATATAGCGGCAGAAAAATATAGCGGTTGGGGGAAAATGGAGCACGTCACAGCACTTAATTTTAACGGCGGGAACAAACATTACTGGCTTTAATATTAGTGATCAAATATTAGCGATGATGAAAGTTTAGCTGTTGACTAGTGCTTTTGGAAGGGACGTAAAATGGGGGCCTGGGAGGTGTCTGAAGCATGTTAAAGGTGAAGGACTAGCTAGCAACCCCTCCCAGTAAAATTACTAAAAGTACAACCTGCTACTGAAACAGCAAGGAAACCTGCTGTATCAGTGTATGCTGACTATGTTCCTACAGTATGTGGCACTAGAAGGGTCTGAATGAACGAAAGATCTAGTAATGATTCTTACATTGTTTCATTCCAGCGAAAACTTTCAGACGTGTCAGATGACATGTGGAACAGTATCCCCGAAGTTGGTGATGCTCGAAACAAGAGACAGCGAAATCCCCGCCATGACAAGTAAGAAACAAACAAACACCTCAAATCCTGTTAAACTTGGACTAAGTGACTTTATTTGCATGGGAAAGTGTGTAGTCTTTTCAATAATGTTGGTTGAATAACTCACTTGGTTGCAGTGTTTCCGGCAGACCGCGACTGAGAGGCCGTCCACTTGGGGAGGGCCGTACCGCGAAAATTAATTGACCGTACCGCGAAAATTAATTGACCAGGAAAAGTAACTGAATGTTGTGATCAGATAAGACTTTGTTAATTTTTCAAAATCACTTTGTTACGAAGGTCGCTATAATACTGCTTCAATCGTCACAAAATGCGATCTATATTGACCAGAAAAACGTCTGAAGTGTAAAGGGGTTTTCCCGCCCTGTGGTCACGTGACATCTTGCCGTCAACCAATCAGAGCACAGGTTTTTATGACGCAGACAAATCAGCGCTTAGAACCTTGCATATCAATGAGATTAAAAACATGGCGGACGGCCCGGGACGCGGGCAGGTTGCGACTCGACTTATGTGAATTCATAGCGAAAATTACGATTTATCTACGGTACATATGGAGAATTTTCACGGAAAAACATTCAAAGTAATATATATTGTGTCGAATACGGTCAGAAATGATGGTGAATCGCGGCAAATCACGACGTAGAGGCTGAAATGCACGGGCGAAATTCTTATTTTGTTTACGTTTTTCCTTGTTTTCTTCGATGACTTTCTTCGATTGAGTCTTGAAAAACGGGTTTTTAATGAGATCACCGTATGCCAAAGGCACCGACATCGATTCTTCGCAAGCTTAACAATAGCAACAAACAAAAGAGTGTGAATGTCCAACGATATAGAGCGTCCCCACGCCCGCAGTAACAAAGAAAAACAAAGAAATTATGCCAAACTCTCGTATTTTTTTCCCGATTTCTCGGCATTTAGTTTGTCTTTTTTTTTAAAGAGGACGGCCTATGTCTGAGTTCAGGCCGTCCAAAGCGACATAAGGCCGTCATTTGACGGGAAGACGCCCCTCTGGCGGAAACACTGCTTGGTTGTGTAAAAAGGGTATTTTTATTCATAACATAAAGCCATAATGATCAATCCATGTTTTTTATCTCCTTAATCTAAATGTGTGACTTTCCCCTCAGACTGACTCCCGTGCCGGATACGTTCTTGGCTAAAGCAGCGATGTCAACAGGACATGTCAACACACTGGACCCACGCCAGCAGGTAAACAATACAGGGAATAGCTCAGACTAGGACCAGAAATAGTCATGCCTTTAAGAACCAGAGTTATCAACCAACGATTGATTTGTTCAAAAATTCATATTTTCTTAGAACCATAGTAGAATGGAACTCGTTGTCATCCTCACTAAATAGTTTAAAGAATGGTTGCAATCAGATGTGAAAATACTAGGTGTAACAGGCCGTTCAGTGTAATATAACCAGCTGCTGTCACACCGCGTGCCTGCGAAGCTGGTGTGTTACGCTGAATGGCGGTTATACAGATACAGGTACAGATTATGGTCTCAGTGCCACATGAATTTTGAATGTCTCTCCCTCCCCAACAGATGATGGGTGGGTTCTCAACCCCCTACCCTGGGGGCATGACCCCTGGGGTGAGCACCCCCTGGGGCGCCGCGACAGAGGTGGACTGGAGGAAGATTGGAGAGGCCAGAAACACACTCATGGACATCAAACTCAACCAGGTCAGGAATGGAAACAGAGAGAATAGTTCCCTGTTTGAAGTTTCAAATACCAACATTTTGAAATGCTACTGGATGTACAAAACTTTTCTTGTGTCACTAAAGAGTTGCCAGATGTCTTATGTCTTTTGAAGTCTTAAGTGACCGATTTTCAAATCTGTCATATTTTCAGAAATGTTGGCCAAAATATAGAAAAGTTCACCATATTTTTGTTATGTTGATCTGTTTATTCTAGGTGTCTGATTCAGTGAGTGGACAGACAGTTGTGGATCCCAAGGGTTACCTGACTGATCTACAGTCCATGATTCCTCAGTATGGAGGGGACATCAGGTAATACTGCTGTTTTTATGTACATGTATCACTGCAACAGACAAACCTTTTAGAAGTACATACCACTATTGTTACTAAGACTTCACCTTGACTCGCTTGATGAACAGAATAGTACAGTCATATAGTGCATAGTCAAGTGGTTAGTGACCCTGCCTCTGGACCAAGAGGTCGGGAGTTTGAATCCCGCTCACCCGACATGCACACTGCTGGAAAGGGTTACAGTCCACTTTCCATTGTGCTTGTCAAAGTAAGGGGACTTTCCTGATATAATAAACCTGTAGATACTGTACAAAGTGTCTCTCTTCTCTGTCATGATTATCTTATTAGTAAGCTAAACTGGGGATCAACATCAGTTTTACTTTTCACAGCTTATGCCCTCTCCTGAACGTTGACATACCAATCTTTCGTGTTTCCCTCAGCGATGTGAAGAAAGCACGTCTGCTCCTGAAGTCTGTCCGCGACACCAACCCGAACCACCCCCCGGCGTGGATCGCCTCGGCACGTCTTGAGGAGGTGACAGGGAAGGTGCAGGCGGCGAGGAACATCATCATGAAGGGGACGGAGGTCTGTCAGAAGAGCGAGGATGTTTGGCTGGAGGCCATCAGGCTGCAGGTAAGGGCCTTTGACTTTAATTAGATTCACAATGAGCTTGACGTTTCGTCTATTCTTCCTGTGGTCTATGCCTTCAATACATCAATTCATAATTTGTAAAA
The DNA here is from genome assembly GCF_035083965.1 of Branchiostoma lanceolatum. Classification (NCBI taxonomy): domain Eukaryota; kingdom Metazoa; phylum Chordata; class Leptocardii; order Amphioxiformes; family Branchiostomatidae; genus Branchiostoma; species Branchiostoma lanceolatum. The sequence continues at coordinate 8,141,415 of NC_089739.1, forward strand.
GAAAAGTTGACACAACAGAACAATCATACATATGATACGAAAGACACAAAAGTAGAATACAGACTGAGAGTTAAAAGAAATCAAATTTTATTCAATGATCACTATCCTGTCATGTTGTGTAGCATTCCAGTGGTTACGACATTTAACTTTGATTGATGAGTTTTAAAGTTTGAATTTTGATCTTTGACTTTTGTTTCATGATACAAAATAAATCTAGCAACTGGATAGATTCTCAGACAATTCAGATAACACCCACTAGCTTTCATCAGTGACTGTCAAAAAAACATGCACAGCTCCTATTTTACGAGCACTGACCTGCATATGCAAGTGGTATATACATATTTTGAGCCCTGTTATTCATTATTGTGAATTCCCTGCAGCCCACTGACATCGGCCGTGCTGTGGTGACCCAAGCCGTCCGCCAGATCTCCGGATCTGTGCGTCTGTGGATCAAGGCAGCCGAGATTGAGGAGGAGATGAGAGCCAAGAAAAGAATCTTCAGAAAAGGTAACAGACTCGGAATTCATTTCTGGGTATAGATGCACTGATGCACCTGAAATTTAGATGTGTGCACAGCAAAGAAGAAAGTGGAACTTGCCAGCAAAACCTTACTGTCTCTCTTCAGAGCTTTGAGTAATTCCAGGGTACTGTATTTAACATAACAAAATCATCTTCAAACTAGTTAAAGGGAGATCAATTCTTATGATTCTTTGAGGTAAAACAGGATCACCTGAGGTATAGAGGAAGTATTTGTATTTTTTTTCTTAAATTCATCCAAACAGTACTAGTCATTCAATATACTTTTTCAGACTTTGAAGAGTTTTGAACTTCATGTAAGGGGACTTAGTAGAAGTATAAGTATAGAATTTTTCTCAAGCTACTTAGAGGAAGATCAAGGCTTGCTTATAAGGAATTTTTCTTTTAATTCCCCAGCCCTGGAGCACATCCCAAACTCCGTCCGTCTGTGGAAGGCTGCGGTGGAACTCGAGGAGCCTGAGGATGCTAGGATCATGCTGAGTCGCGCCGTGGAGTGCTGCCCGCAGAGCGTCGAACTGTGGCTGGCTCTCGCTAAACTCGAGACCTACGAAAATGCCAGGAAGGTTAGTAATTCATCTAGGCCATAGAGATTCCTTGGATAACATTTTAGTCAATACAGTCAAAGATTGGTACATATTTTCAATGGAGTGTCGAGCTGTAGTTGGCTCTCACTAAACTTGAGACCTATGAAAACGCCAGGAAGGTTGGTACTAGGCCATAGATATCTGTTAGATAACTTTTCAGTCCATCCAGGTATGTCCTCAGCCAAAGCTACATAATTTCTGACCCAAGTGAAGTGAGTACTGCAGCAGAGCATCGAGCTGTGGTTGGCTCTCGTTAAACTCGAGACCTACGAAAATGTCATGAAGGTCCGTACTAGGCCATAGATAACATTTCAATCCATCTCAGTTGTTAAACAAGGCCTATGAAAATGTCCCTAGCCGAAGCTAGTACACATTTTCACCCAAGGGAAGTGAGTTGATTGGCTCTTGTGAAACTGGATACAAATAAACTATTGAACAAACACTTCCAGGTGTTGAACAAGGCGCGTGAGAACATCCCGACCGACCGGGGGATCTGGATTACGGCCGCCAAGCTGGAGGAGGCGCAGAGGAACAACGACAATGTTAACCGAATCGTGGACCGCGCGCTGCAGTCCCTCCGATCCAACATGGTGGAGATCAACCGCGAGCAGTGGATAGAGGATGCAGAGGTGATGGTTTATTTGCATTTCTTAGCAAAAATTCATACTTGGTCGTTTTCTATCCTTTCGTTAACAAATTTAGGGCTGTGAGAAAGGTTAACGTTCAAAGGTTAATTTGATTTATCTGTGCAGGAGTGCAAGAAAGGTTAAAGTTAAAACGTTGATGAAAGTTAGACATCCAGGTAGTAAGATACACCAAAAATAATTACTCAAGCAACTGGATAAAATTTTGAGTTAAAGTTAAATGGTTAATATCTTGTGGTTTTACAGACATGTGAGAAAGGTTAAAGTTCAAAAGTTAACATGATATGTCTGTACATAAGCTCAAAGGTTAGCATGTGTACAGGAGTTTAAAAAGGTTAAAGTTCAAAGGTTAACATGATGTGTCTATGCAGGAGTGCGAAAAGGCAGGCAGCATCATCACCTGTCAATCAATCATCCGGGCTGTCATCGGGGTCGGCGTGGAGGAGGAGGACAGGAAACACACCTGGATGGAGGACGCTGAGAGTGTGAGTAAACAAACAAACAAACAAGTTTAGTAACTCTACTAACTTATGGAACACTTAACATGTGTTGAACTTGAAGGACATGTGTAGAGCAATAAGGAGGATTGAACAAAACTTCAGAAAGCTGGAAAGTTTTCAAAGTCTTTATTTTCTTTTTCCATAAACTAGTAGTCCAAATTCATTCAGACCCTTGTGGCACATAGGGCAGCGAGTTTCCTGGCTGTTTCAGTAGAAGGGTGATTATTTTTACAGGGAGGGGTTGTTAGCCCTTCCCCTTTACCATGCTCGAGGCACCTTCTCAAACGCACGACCCCCATTGTAAGTCCATACGTCAATTCACAAAAATTCAGGGAGCTTCAAGTATTTAAAAGTCTTTATTCCCTCGTAACCAGTGTTGTGTCTTTCCACCCAGTCCACCACCCACAGCGCCATCGAGTGCGCCCGTGCGATCTACGCGCACGCCCTGACCGTGTTCCCCAGCAAGAAGAGCATCTGGCAGCGTGCGGCGTACTTCGAGAAGAACCACGGGACCCGTGAGCAGCTGGAAGCGCTGCTGCAGCGTGCCGTCGCACATTGCCCGAAAGCCGAGGTGTTGTGGCTGATGGGCGCCAAGTCCAAGTGGCTGGCTGGAGATGTGCCCGCGGCCAGGAAGATTCTCTCACTGGCTTTCCAGGTTGGTTTCCTTTCATTTTGGTTTTCTTGGTTTTTAAGCCTGATTCCAAGGGATTGTGGAAAAGAGGTTGATGATGGGTTGGCTGTTAGGGAAACACTTTTTGGAGGGTTTGCTAGCTGGTATATGTATGATAATGATATTGTGCATAATTTAGAACTAGCTATTTAATTGTAAACATTTATAGCAATTTCATGCTATGATCAAAATCAGTTTGTTTGACCCTTGTCCCCCCCCAAATGCAATGAACAATCCCTTGCAGGCTTGTTTTGAGTTATTTATGATCAAATAAGCAAACAAATTAACAAACAAAACTCATCTCTCTCTTTCAGGCCAACCCCAACAGTGAGGAGATCTGGTTGGCTGCCGTGAAACTGGAGTCCGAGAACAACGAGGACGAACGTGCGCGCCGACTGCTCGCTAAGGCCCGTGCTAGTGCACCAACTGCCAGGGTACGTTCTACCTTCTGCAGACACTATAGAGATGTTTGAAAGGTCGATACTGTAGGTGCTAGTATGTAGGTAGGTAGGGGTAGAGATAATTTTTCTACGTACGTCCAAATTTGTGTAGTAGGCTTTCTTGCAAAGATTTTGACTGTCCTATAGACCATTCAATCTGTGATGTGCAAACGCTGTAATCTTTCTTCTAGTAGACTACATTGACTCAAACAATTTTGTTGCATAAACAGTGAGCAATTCTTTAACTTTGTCCTCTCCTCATCGGATGACTGACTAATGGTGTGACGTTTCAGCTAGCATCTACTACATTTCAACGGTGACACAGCAAGATCTGTAGATCCTGTATATGAGAACTGTAACTGTTTTCTTGTGTATCTTATTTCCTGGATGTCTAACCTTCATCAACGATTTCGTGATGTTTCAGGTGTTTATGAAGTCCGTAAAGCTGGAGTGGGTTCTGAAGGAGACACAGAAAGCTAAAGACCTGATCGAGGAGGGGCTGAAGCACTACTCAGACTTCCCCAAACTGTGGATGATGAGGGGGCAGATCCTGGAGCAGGAGGGGAGGACTGACGCTGCCAGGGAGGCTTACAACCAGGGGGTAAGTTAGTTTAAAATTTCATCTGTGTTTGTGAGGGGAAAAAAGAAGTTGTGTAATATCACAAAGGCTCAAGCAATCCTGGAAAAGTCTCCCCAATAACATACACTAACACATGGCTTTATGTTTCCCACAGTTGAAGAAGTGTCCCCACTCTATCTCTCTATGGCTGCTGCTGTCGCAGCTAGAAGAGAAGCTGTGTAACATCACCAAGGCTCGAGCCATCCTGGAGAAGTCTCGTCTGAAGAACCCACAGTGTGCCGAGCTGTGGCTCGAGTCTGTACGCCTAGAGTGGAGGGCTAGCAACAGGCAGATAGCTCAGAGCCTTATGGCTAGAGGTAGGTCAACCCTAGTTGTCCCAAGGCTGTTGTTTGTTGACTAGCTGTACTGTGGCTAGGGTCTGTACGCCTAGAGTGGAGGGCTAGCAACCGGCAGATAGCTCAGAGTCTCATGGCTAGAGGTAGGTTAACCCCTGTTGTGCCAAGGCTGTTGTTTGTTGACTGTCTGTGCTGTGGCTTGTGTCAGTAAGGTTAGAATGCGGGGCTAGCAACCGTCAGATAGCACAACAAAGCCTCATGGCTAGAGATACATTTGTAGGTCAACCCTGGTTAAGCCAAGGCTGCCATCTGTTGTCTATGGAGCAAAATATAAGTTGTGCATTGTGAGATAGTGCAAAATTTAGACAAATTGAAATTAAACAAGCTAGGGGCCTTCAACTTAGACCAGTTGAAACTGAATCAGCTATGCCGCTGGACTATATCATGCAATATTTCTTATCATAGACAAACAAATTCCTATTCCCCCAGCCCTATAGTTTTGTTGATGTCCTTCAACTTTGACGTATTGCCCACTACAATTCGTTTCACTGCGAATGCGCAGTTCAAACCATAAACTGACTCATTGGTCTGTTTTTTCCAGCCAAGCCACTGGACTATATGCAATAAAGAATTGCTATTACACTATTATAAACAAACCCCTGTTCCCACAGCCCTCCAGGAGTGTCCTACAGCAGGCAGACTGTGGGCTGAGGCCATCTTCATGGAGGCCCGTCCGCAGAGGAAGACCAAGAGTGTGGACGCTCTCAAGCGGTGTGAGCATGACGCTCATGTACTGTTGGCTGTGGCAAGGTATGATTCTTGATTCTTCAACTTTTAAATTCAAATTCTTCTACAGTTTTAGAAAGTCTTAGGTTAAAATGGGGTATCTAAGGCTCCTTGAGGGGAAAATTATGGTCAGACTGGTTACAGTTGAAGACTGTGGCCACGTGTGATGTAGTATCCCTCGTCAATCTGAATTTTGTACTTGTCAGAGGATCTGCTCCCCAGGGTAAGGGGCGCATGGTCGGTACAGGGGAGGCAGCACCCCTGTAACCCTCTTAAGATAAAGCCCTGGATCAGATATTACCACAGTCTGCAATGACCTCTGCCCTTTGCAGGCTGTTCTGGAGTGAGCGTAAGGTGAACAAGGCGCGGGAGTGGTTCAACCGCGCCGTGAAGATCGACCCCGACCAGGGCGATGCCTGGGCGTACTTCTACAAGTTTGAGACCCAACATGGCACTGAGGTAAATGCTCCTGTTGTGTAAATCTTCTGCAATGTGGAAATATTTGAAATAGAATTTCCTCATTGATTATGCAAATCAGGATTTTCACAATTAGCATCTGATTATGTAAAGCATCCCATTAAGCTATCTTCATAACAAAAATCATGATGATCCGTTAACCCCTTCTTCAGTAACTCTATCAAAGTCTCCAGCATATGATCCTGTAGTCTAATGAAAAGAGCTGCACTCCTTGGTGCTGAAGTTACTATTATTAAATTGCCCAATCTTAGTTGGGTCTTACTTGACCAATCTTTATTTGTATATGAGGATGCTGTGGATTCATCTATGCACTAAACCTGTTGAGTGAGTGAGTGAGTGAGTGAGTGAGTGAGTGAAGGAAGGAAGGAAGGAAGGAAGGAAGGAAGGAAGGAAGGAAGGAAGGAAGGAAGGAAGGAAGGAAGGAAGGAAGGAAGGAAGGAAGGAAGGAAGGAAGGAAGGAAGGAAGGAAGGAAAAAATGAATTGTGAGAAAGTGCTTTGAGTGGGAAACATTTCACCCATTTCCTCCTTTTCCCACTCTTTTGTTCCCTCCATCCCTCAGGAGCAGCAGGAGGAGGTGAAGAAGCGGTGTAACCAGGCGGAGCCTCATCACGGGGAGCTGTGGTGTGAACTCTCCAAGGACATCAAGAACTGGAGGACAAAAACTGATGAGCTGCTGCCCATGGTGGCCAACAACATCAAGAACATGTTCTAGATTCAGACGGACTCATAAAACACTTTGACCGCAAACGTAGACAGCACTGTAAATTCAAGTAACTTTCTAGGGATTTGATTTCATGTTACATGTAGGGGAGAAGGGGGCTTTGCGGTGGTTCGAGTTGGTAGTTGAAACTCTCCAACAACATCAAGAACATGTTCTAGATTCAGACGGAATTATAAAACACTTTGTTTCATTTTGTGACTGAAACATAGACAGCACTGTAAATTCAAACATATTTACAGGGATTTGATTTTGTGGTAGAAGAGGAAATGGGTTTTTTGCAGCATTTCAAGTTCGAGCTCTCCAAGGATATCGAGAACTGGAGGACAAAAACTGACGAGCTGCTCCCCATGGTGGCCAACAACATCAAGAACATGTTCTAGATTTGTTATTTGATCGGAAACATAGAAGGTTCTGTAAACTCATATGCATGATTCAGTCAGAATCATGAAAACACTTTGCTTCATTTTGTGGCTGTAAACATAGACAGCACTGTAAATTCAAACATATTTGCAGGGATTTGATATTGTGGTAGGAGGGGAAGGAGGTTTTGGCAGTATTTTAAGTTCATGGTTGGAGCTTTATCAAGAAGTGAGCCACAAAAACTGATGAGCTCCTCCACATGGTAGCCAACAACATCAAGAGTATGTTCTAGATTTGCATTCTGTTTCATTTTGTGACCGTAAACGTAGACAATACTGTAAATTCAGATATCTTTGCAGGGATTTGATTTCGTGGTAGGAGGGGAAAGGAGATTTTTGCAATGTTTTTGTTCACGAATGAAACAATTCTGTAGTAGAGTACGGTAGTCATACATTGGAACTGCATATTTGTAGTGTTAAGATATACAGTGGAGAGGTCACTGTGAAAACTGCAGAAATAAAACCACTGGGAATGTATTCAGAGACCGTAACTTTTCTTGTGGGATCAACATGATCATTTAGAGGAGTTTTATTTGTGTGACATTTAGACCAGTACCAGGATAGAGCAGAACGAAAACTACTAGTATAGTAGATCAACATGTCTTTGTTACATGTACATCTACAAAATAATTTAAGATAGAGATTGCTTTAAAGTAATAGCCTACACTAGTGCTGATGTAAATGCCTAAGATAACAAAGAAAAAGGACCATGTACTTATCTTGTAGGTTAGAGTCACAATATTCCTAATTAAATGTATAAAAAAACTACCAGTAGAGATCACAAATATGTTTTTGTTTGGGCAAGATTACAAGATAGGATAACGTTTTCTGTGTGTAGAATAGAAAACAATTTGTGCATGATTTGATAATTCTCAGTCATTAGTACTTACTACTAGAGATAGTGAAAAAAATAAACTAATCAACTGTATGTTAAAGTACATGAACTTTCTTTGATTTTTGAACAAGGAGGTTAAATATATTTTTAACCTCCTTGTTTAGAACTACTGAAGTACAGCCTTTCGTGTAAATGTATTTGTTGTTCTAGAGGTGTGCAAGATTGGACAATGAAAACAAATGTATAGAGCTCTAAAAAAGTGCATTTTTTGTACATGTTACATGATTGCAACGTGTAGTATATAGCACACTGTCGTTAATTGTCATTGAAGGCATAAAAGAATATCTAAGTTATACATTGAAGTTGAATAAAGTCTGTTAGATTATCTAACAGACTTTATTCAACTTCAATGTATAGAGTTGAACGTGAAATAAAGATGTGTGCAAAATGTCAGGCTTGTGCAGAATTTCTTCTTAGTCTGTGATGCGAATTTATAAAGAGGAACTGTGGCAATTTAATGACACCTTGAACAGGAACATCTAGCGATGTCAACACAGGGAACAATGGGTTCTTAATGACACAGTTCCACATATACAGGTGTGTTCACTGGTGCGCAACATGAGGAGTGTTGGGTTATGGAAATCTTTAGATTAGCCATATGCTACGTGTATTGGAGAGACCATGGTGGCAAGGCGTTGGCGTTGAGCATCTTAAAAGTGATGGGGTATTAGTGTCGGAAAGCAAGGACAAGGCTAACCTCCTCAACCAACAGTTTCAGTCTGTCTTCACTACAGAACCTAGTGACGACCCCTTACCCGACATGGGACCTAGCACTTGCCCATCCATGCCAGACATTATAATAGATGAAGACGGTGTTAAGAAGCTATTAATGAACTTAAATCCCCATAAAGCATCTGGACCCGACCATGTACATGCCTACGTACTTAAAGAGCTTAGTGATATAATAAGCCCAATCTTACAGATCATATTTCAGAAAAGTCTCGACTCCGGCACAGTGCCTGAACCCTGGAAGGAAGCGAACATTGCTCCAATTTACAAAAAAGGGGACCGGTATAAAGTAGAAAATTACAGACCAATATCTTTGACTTCAATTTGCTGTAAGCTCATGGAACATATCATTGCTAGCACCATGATGAGCCATTTTGACACCAATGATGTACTGTATGACATGCAACATGGGTTCAGACAAGGCAGGTCCTGCGAAACACAGCTCCTCTCGCTAGTTGACGACCTAGCAGCGAATAGAAATAATGGTATACAAACTGACATGGTGTTGATGGACTTTGCCAAGGCGTTTGATAAGGTACCCCATCGCCGGCTCATTCACAAACTTGAGCACTACGGTGTCAGGGGGAAGCCGTTGGCCTGGATTCAGGCATTCCTCACTGGCAGGACCCAACGTGTCGTGCTAGAGGGGGAATGCTCTGATTCAGTACCAGTGTCCTCCGGTGTCCCCCAGGGCACCGTCCTGGGGCCCATCCTTTTCTTGGCATATATCAACGATCTCCCTAACCATGCTGCACATGCCAAGGTTCGTCTATTTGCGGACGACTGCATACTGCAGATGGCAGTACGGGAGCCACAAGACTGTGTCAACCTACAACATGACATAGACAACATTTGTAGTTGGGAGAAGACATGGCTTATGCAATTTAATCCATCTAAGTGTGAGGTCATGTCCATCCCGGCGTCAAAAACACCCATCTGTTACGACTATACCCTCCATGATACAATAATGAACAAGGTAAGTAAAGCTAAGTATTTAGGGTTAACAATTTCCGCCAACCTTTCCTGGAACTGCCATGTTGACAACGTTGCAGCCAAGGCCAATCGAACCTTAGGAATGCTTCGTAGGAGCCTGCGGATTGCCAGCGTGGAGGCGAAGGGACGTGCTTACATGGCATTAGTCAGGCCGTCTCTGGAGTACGCCTCCACGGTATGGGACCCTCACACTGCCGATCAGGTGAGTAGGGTGGAGGCTGTGCAGCGCAGAGCTGCCAGGTATGCATGCAACAACTACAAACGCACGGCCTCTGTAACAGCTATGATTACTGATCTGGAATGGCAGCCACTTTCCTATCGCCGCAAAACAGCGAGGCTGACCACCATGTTTAAAATCCTTCACAACACCATCTCTGTCCCCCACACCTCTAGTCTCGTCCCAGCAGCTCGATGCTCCCGCCGCACTAATCATGCTTTCAAGCTGCAGACCATCGCGTGTAAGACCAACTACTACAGGCTCTCGTTCTTCCCTCGTACTATCAAGGAGTGGAATGAACTTGAGCCTAGTGTGGCGGAGGCGGAGTCCCTCTCCCAGTTCAAAGCCGAGCTGGGACGGGCTTCGCTGCATTGAGCTGCCGGTCCGTGTATTCACCGAAATACGGGAAATACGCGAAATACACGAAATACACGTCCGAAATACACGAAATACACATGAAGATGGCTGAAATCTACCGAAATACAGTATGATTTGATGTGTTAACATCACAGGTTGCTATATGCCGTCTTGAAATAATAAATTTATAGCCCTGGCGACAAGAAAATGACAGAAAATACTTCGCGATCCCGGCCACGTCCGGTCGCCGCCATCTTTCTTACCATACACCATGATGTTTGTTTTTCAGTGGTGTCTTCTTATGTGTCATTTACACAAAAAGGGTGGTGAAATGTACCGACATACAGTATGATTTGATGAGCAAACATCACAGGTTGCTTTATTTCGGCATAAAATAATATATTTATGGTCCTGGTGACAAGAAAAGGACAGAAAATACTTTGCGACCCCGGCCGGCCGCCGCGTCATCTTTCTTACCATACGCCATGATGTTTGTTGGGTATCAGGACAACTCGGCCCCTACGCCGGGACAACTCGGCACCTTACTTACTGAGCACGTAATATGTGTATGTTTGGAGAAGATTGGTAATGATATCGATCTAGAAGCCTCACTACTATAATTTTAACTTTTTTTTGCTCGGCAGGAATTCTATAGCGCCGGCGTCACTTTGGGGTGCGCCAGTGTCGCCCGCCGAGTCCGACCGAGTTGCCCCGCTAGTCTAAAGCGATACTAAAGACTACTGGCTTACATTACAATATGAAACTACACGACATTAAACTACAAGCATATAATAAACTACTTGGTCTTTGTGAACATGATTTATCTCTAAATAAAGCTCGGTCACAAATCTCATGTTTGCCGACAAACAGCCGTGAACCAACAACACAACCGACACTCGCGGTCCGATTCGTAGGCAAACAAAAAATCCAATACAGCGGTGTCCAACGTTCGTTCATGACTAAACAATCGTCAGAAACTTTCCCTGTATGTGATTTCCTGCTAACTACTGCCCATATGCCATTGTAGAAGCGATAATGTGCAACGGATTGCGCTAACTTTCTCTTCGGGTAGCGTTCATGTAGGAACAAATATGGCGGATCAAGCTATACCATCATCCTTTGCGCGGCAGGAAATACTGTAACCAGTTATGCCAAGGAGGTTATATCAAAACCAGTGATCTCCAGCTTGACAGCGAACTACACTTTTATCATACTATTTGAATGAGAAACGTATGAAATTTAGCCCTGGAAATTTGGTACATCTCCAGCTATATACTAGTACAGTAGTTGACAGCGAACTACACTTTTGTCATTCTATTTGAATGCCAAACGTATGAAAATTGGTGACGTCGCATCTCTTATTAAACCAGTGATCTCCAGCTATATGGTTGACAGCGAACTAACACTTTTTATCCTACTATTCGAATGCCAAATGTATGAAATTTGGCCCGACGCATGGAATTTGGTACGTCGCATCTCTTAACCAGTGATCTCCAGCTATATACTAGTTGGAACTACACTTATATCATACTATTCGAATGCCAAACGTATGAAATTTGGCCCGACGTACGAAATTCGGTTCGTCGCATCTCTTATTAAACCAGTGATCTCCAGCTATATGGTTGACAGCGATCTACACTTCTGTCATACTATTTGAATGCCAAACGTATGAAATTTGGCCCGACGTATGAACTTGGTACGTCCAAACCTCCTTGGTACGTCGCATCTCTTAACGTATGAAAGTGTGCAAGCCATACAAATGCAACGTGATTTTCAAGCCGATTAACACCTTGACACCTTTTCATAGCGCGTCAGCAATCAAGGTGATTTTCTGTACTTTAGCAGGAAATCAATTTATCATTTTGCCCTTTATTGCATGGTGTCACCTTTTTTGCCATGTAAAGACCGATTTGTAAATAATTGTTGCCATTTTTCGTGATATAATTTTTTAATGGATTGTGCCATTTCTGAAATAACTTTGTGACTAGGTTTCTTTACCTTTAACAAGAAATGTAAAGACCCGATTTGTAAATAGTTGGTGCCATTTTTCGTAATATAATTTTTTCATGGATTGTGCCATTTCTGAAATAACTTTGCGACTAGGTTTCTTTACCTTCAACAAGAAATGTTAAGACCCGATTTGTAAATAGTTGTTGCCATTTTTCGTAATATAATTTTTTTAATGGATTGTGCCATTTCTGAAATAACTTTGACTAGGTTTCTTTACCTTCAACAAGAAATGTAAAGACCCGATTTGTAAGTAACTTGCGTACTTTCCATGAATGCTGTTGCCATTTTACGTGATATAGATTTGTGACTTATTTTGCTCTTGCTCTTGGTCTAAATGTCTTTCTTAACATTTTGCATTGTAAATACATTTGTTGATGTTTGCTAATGTACGTTTGCTGTGACTGGACTTCTGTTAGTAACGGTTAGTACGGTATTAACTTAAGTAGGCGAAACAAATGTCTTCGTTCAAAACTTCAAACAAAACAAAACGCGTCAGAACCTGAGGTGTTAGAAAAGAACGAAAGTTGACAATAAGTTTAATATCGAATATATAAAGTTGACAATAAGTTTAATAACAAAAAAACAGAAACACTTGATAACCCAACAACGCATATTTCAACGTGAACGCATTTGGAACAAAGATTATATTAAGTAGGCCTAATGGTCCTTTCTTCCAGTCTCACGGTAAATTTACCTGGAAAAAAAAACGTGTAGAAATGTAAGAAAGTGGCAAAGCTAGGAAGTGGCGAAATTGATGATAACAAGGGAGATTATAGGGAGATAACAGCCTATGACTTATTCAGACGAAAGGAAAACATAACAAACCCCACACATTACGGAACAAGTGGGCAGGAACTTCTCAAACCGTTACCAGCCCTTCCTACGAGCGTATGGGTCGTAGAATTCGGCAAAAAAAGTAATAATTGGCCAGTAGAGTCAGGACCACATCTGTGAAACATCTTGTTTGTAACATAAGACGTTAAATTCTTTATTAGTTTGTTGTCCTGTGTGTAAAATACCACAAATAAGAAATTCAAGTCGCTATAAAATTCCTACAACAAGGTCCTTGAAAATCCCTTAGACTTATAGCTATCCCGCCGCCGGATCGCATACTAGTGGGCGATCGCATATCCGCCATTTTCTTATTTCGCCGGGATCTACCCTGGGTTCCAGTAGAGTAGAGTAGACTGTTTATCGGGCCTTTTAGCCGGTTCCCTTTAACCGGTTCCTTCGGCGGCACAGAGCCTCCAGCCCGCAGAACCCTAATTATGCTCGGGTCACATTTCCTAACCGGGGCCCGGCCGGGCTGTTTGCGGAAACGAAAAATCAAAGTGTCAAAAAATTTGCAAAAGCTATGCTTTTAAATAATTTTGGGTACATTTTGTGTTTTTGTTCTCTTGGATATCATACTTTCCGTTCCCAAAGACTGCCCGGCCGGGCCCCGGATTGGAAATGTGACCCTAGCATTAGCGCATTGGGGGACTTCTAAGACCTGGCGGGCTGACTGTCCTTGGGCAGCCGAAGAAAATCGCTAGCGACCCGGTACTAGTCTGGCGCCCAGGGTAGCCTTCTTCTTGTCGCCAGGACCAAAGATAGATTATTCCATGCCGAAATACAGCAACCTGTGATGTTTGCTCATCAAATCATACTGTATGTCGGTACATTTTACAAGCATGTTCGTGTAAATGACTCGGATACCACTCACTTAAACAACAAACATCATGGCGTATGGTAAGAAAGATGACGCGGCGGCCGGCCGGGGTCGCGAAGTATTTTCTGTCCTTTTCTTGTCACCAGGACCATAAATATATTATTTTATGCCGAAATAAAGCAACCTGTGATGTTTGCTCATCAAATCATACTGTATGTCGGTACATTTTACAAGCATGTTCGTGTAAATGACTCGGATACCACTAACAACAAACATCATGGCGTATGGTAAGAAAGATGACGCGGCGGCCGGCCGGGGTCGCAAAGTATTTTCTGTCCTTTTCTTGTCACCAGGACCATAAATATATTATTTTATGCCGAAATAAAGCAACCTGTGATGTTTGCTCATCAAATCATACTGTATGTCGGTACATTTCACCACCCTTTTTGTGTAAATGACACATAAGAAGACACCACTGAAAAACAAACATCATGGTGTATGGTAAGAAAGATGGCGGCGACCGGACGTGGCCGGGATCGCGAAGTATTTTCTGTCATTTTCTTGTCGCCAGGGCTATAAATATATTATTTCAAGACGGCATATAGCAACCTGTGATGTTAACTCATCAAATCATACTGTATTTCGGTAGATTTCAGCCATCTTCATGTGTATTTCGTGTATTTCGGACGTGTATTTCGTGTATTTCGCGTATTTCCCTTATTTCGGTGAATACACGGACCCTTGAGCTGCCCCCCGTCCTTGTATATATGTAAATATATAATTACTAACAACACTAAAAGTTTCACTTGTCCCGTTTTTTGCACATGTCCTTGTCTACCCCCTTTCTACCCTCTGTTTGCACCTGTTACTAACATTTGGCGCAGCTGCTAATAATCCGCCGAAAGGCGGGCTGAGCAGTACCGAAAAAAAAAAAAAAAAAAAAGGCAAAATCTGTAACAGCACTTCGATTGGGGCATACTGCAGTATTGGATCAGATTGCTAGGTGTCGCCTTTGACCAGTGTGTCGCTTCAAGAGGGACCAATGGATAAACTCTACTCCTCTTGAATATCTTCCTATGCTTTCTCTAATCTTTTAACTGAATATTTCAAACCTTTTTAGGAGGAAACAGCAGAGGACTGAACAGTGCTTAGCTTTATACATATATAATAGTTTTAGTTTAGCTCCCAATGCACCCCCTCAATCGAATGGTTCGGGCCGATAAACTTCTCACCTATAAAACATGGCGACAGCGATCCCAAAAATCGAGGTCCTCTCGTCGCGAGTTACTCGTGTTCTGGGGCTGAACCCGGGACCCTTCACTCTCCGTGGCACCAACACGTACATCGTAGGAACTGGGAAAAGGTGAGGCAGCCTGCAACACTTTTTTTCCCTTTCAAGTTGTCAAATAACGAGGCTTTACCGAATGGCGCAGGTACAAAATGCAGGTCATGACTTTACCAAGAAATTCGGTCAGCTGGTGATCATAACTGTAACGTTAACCCTTATCAATAACAAAGGGACATTAAACGTTAACTGTAGCTGCTGTTCTTTTTGTTGGTTGGGGTATTAACTGGTACGTATCCGTTGACAACGAGAATGTAGGGGCCATGCTTGGGTCCAAATTTGACCGAAAGGACGTTGACCTCAGTAAGGACTAATCTTCGAGCAGATGTTGGGTGATCTGACAGACAGTCCCTTGAACTCACTATGTCCACTAGTACTCCACTGTCTGGAGATGTTGGGGTAAGTGACTGTGACATCAGAAAATGATTGTCGTACGATTCGGCTACAAGTAGGGGTAGTACACAAAAATTTCAAACTCTTCATATCTTTTTAAACTTGGTGTCATCTGATAGGTATTTGTGAAAGAAACAGAATGGTTTTTGTTTCAACAAAATCGGACATACCGTTAGCGAGTTACGGCCCATCAAAGGTCTGAGAATTAGTCCTCAAATTCTCCGGAATCCGTAAAAAACGTTGAAATGTAATATCTTAAAACTGTCATAACTCAGTAATAATTCAAGATAGAAGCACCAAATAAGCTGCATTCTCTTTATTTACAATGATATTAACAGGCCCTTAAAGCTTGTAGCTTTGCCTTCATCATTTCTTTAGATTTCTCATATCAAAATATCACCAAAAGTGGGAAAAAATGGACATGGGAACAGGACATCTTAGCGTGCAGAGACTAAGTCGGCTAATTAAATATGCAATATTGCGATATCTCTGTAACCGTACAATATACAAGGAAACAACTTGGCATACATGGGCTCTGTAACATGCTGAATCTAAATATGGCCACGAAATATACATATTTGCTTCAGAAATTATGAATTATGATGAATAATTGATTTCCTGAGGTAATGTGATGCGCGTGCGCTAATTAAATATGCGAACTTTCCATATCTTCCCTATACTTGAAGATAAAAGAAAAAAACTTGGTACATAGAGGTTTAGACACATGCTGATTTCAAATCTAGCCTCAAAAATATAATCTGATCCAGAAATAATGAACTACATGTATTACCCAATGCTATATATTTACATTTGTACACACCGATATCATTCATCGTACAATCTGCAATATTGGTCCGACAATTCAATATCCAGAACTCATTTCTTCCCCTTTTTTCACTGCAGGACTTCGCTTTCTTGTTGCAGGGCAGTCGCGTGGCAAAGTATTTATTGTATTGTACATGTATTACATTTCAATTTTACGGGAATCAGACAACTGGATCATGGAACAGGTGGACATTGCTTCTCCGGTCTGGAACTATCTCTACAGTTGAATCAACTACAAAAGCTAAATCTACTTTTTGTATGGTTTTTCTATCCAGCCTAGACACACATAATGATGATAAATGATCACTACTAGGGGTAGAAGTTACTGAAGTTCTCTTTCTTCATGTACCAAAACTACAAAGTTATTAACGGCAAATAGAATATCTAGTCTTGTCTTCTTTTTCACTGGCAGTTCTGTTGGTTCTTCATCACTTTCCTCCTCTTCACTCTCTTCATTCCTGTGTCGAAAGAGAAAACGTCTGTTGAAATTCAAACTTTATAATACATGCACATGGCAGACACAAATTTCAAACAATGTATGATGAGAGAAATATGAAACTTGGGTACTTTATTTCCTCCATTAGCTATCATACATATATACTAAGTACTGTAGTATACTGGTAATTACATACAATAATAAAGGCTATCCTTCATTATAAATGTAACAGCTTAATAAAGTTGACAGACCAGCATAGTTCTGTTAGTGAGGTTTATACTTCTACTCAATAAAATAAATCACAACGGAAACTACGACTCGTGTAGAGGGCACCTGGGCATCCCCGCCGCCCCCCTCCCCCTAGCAGTGACAGCAGAAGAAGGTGAGGATAGCAAGTACAGTTTTGTGCATTTTAAGTTTAGATTACGGCACTAGCAAAAAAAACAGGAAACAAATGCGTCCATAGGGCGTTGAAAATGATTCATAGTAATCATACATGCAGCCACTGGCACGAAAATCCAAGTAAAAACGGCAAATTCAAATCATTTGAGCTACCATGCGGCATACAAAAACAACAGTGAGTCAACGGTGTTTACCGATAATCATGCGGTCAAATTTGACATAAAAATACCCAAAACCCCACATAAAACTACGTAAAGACTTGGAAATAGAAATTACCTGGCATTTGGGCGGTAGAAGTACCCGCAGTTTGGACCGATGGCGACGCAAACGGCTCTGAACACTTTCCCTTGGTGGGCGCGTCGCCGCCGTCCGCCATCTTGCTTCCTTCCCAAAAAAAAAGGCTCGTAATGGTGAAAGTAGGAGCCGATTCGGAGCCCACCATGGCTCGAATATATGCGAATTTGGTACCAAAATAACGACAATCTCTTGAATTTTCCCACGATATAAGTGGCTAAAAATTTTTTAAAGGGTACCATCGTCCGCAATTTCGATTTGAAAGATTAAAATGTGAATATTTTCACCCATGGAAGTCGCACAAGCTGGCCACTTACATGAAGTTGAAGCTCGTAATGTTGGCTACAAATTGGCGACTATCTTTCTTGTTTACGAGTGACGTAACGCTCCGTATTTGGACCGGAGCGGTGCCGGCCCTCCCCAAGTGCGTGACCGGGAAGTGGGTCCGCCTGCTCCCGAGGGCGAAACGCGCGTAACCCGATGGGCGATTTCTCGCTTATGGTTGACGGTATTTTAGTAAATCTTTCACAGATATTGAGTTAAGAACCTTCTTCAACTACTGATATAAAAATGTAAGCGATTTTTGACCGTTATGTATCAGATCGTACGCCTTGAATTTAGCTCATTTTTCGGTTTTGACGGGCCCGGAGAATAAATTTCGGTCTGTGCGCCACCCCTACTACAAGAACGTCAGGATTTTTTTATACTTTTGCTCGTAGTCGTATTTTGATCGACACGGGGGATGCTGGGATTCCGGGCTATCTTCCGAATCTACGAGAAGCGCTCCAGTCAAGCGGCACGTCGCTACAGGAGATCCTGATCACTCACTGGCACCACGACCATGTAGGGGGCATCTCGGCCATATGGCAAGCCTTCCAACTAGGTAACTAGTAATACAACCTTATTGCTTGGTCATATGTAAAAGAACCCAACACACTTATCAAAAAGAGTAGGAGTGACCCGGTGTATTTGGATAAAAATGCGAGCCAAAGCAAAGTTGCATTGCACTGCTATCTAACAAAAAATCATGCTTCGTACTCAGTCTCTCAGGGCTACTGGAATGAAGAAAAAGCAGGGATAGGGACCAATAGGGACAGGGAAAACAAGACTCTGTGTCACACAGACTAACACAAATCTAGTTATCACTTAATCTGTTTATTGATCCTCAGATGAATCATGTTTCTCCTGCATATTTGTGATAATGCAGTCATGAATTATTCATGAATTTGAATTTGTTTTAATGGTTTCTATTATAGATTTTAAATATTTAAGTGGGTAAAGGATAATTGACAGTAGATTAACTGAAACACCTACCAAACATCTGTCACAACAAGGACATTATATAGGTCCATGGTCACAACAAGACAATTAGAGACTTCAGAGTTGTTTCCATAAAGATTGAATTTGAATTGAATATTTCCAGCCTCCCCCTTTAGGATCAGTAAGCTGCCCAGAAACCCCAGTGGCCTCGGGTCGAAGGACGCAGAGGGGTACAGGCCCCCCCAGGGGGAGGAGACCATGGGAGTCCCGGGAGTGGGGTATACTTACCTCAGGGAGGGGGACGTCATCAAGACCGAAGGAGCGACACTCAAGTGAGTATCTTTTGTTTTTTTCTGAACTCGTGTCTTAACTCGTGTCTTAATTTGTTGTGTCTTAATTTGTTGATAGGTTGTACTTGTAGGCTATGTGATACTTAAATCTTGACATATTCATGATGGTTTTATTTTTCGTGGTTTTTGTGGTTCCATCTTTAACTCTTGACACCACAAATATGTTGTGTGTGAGTGTTTGTGAACAGCAAAGGCTGTGTATTGATTTGACGATATTGCATTGTGAGTAGGCGTCGGAAAAACACAGGGCAACTTGATTATTTACCTCCCAGTGGCTTTTCATTGTGCTGAAGCAGAAATTCCAGTTTTCACATCTTGTGTTTTGGATAATTTTCATACTTTCCTTTTTGTAGAGCCATCTACACCCCAGGTCACACAGATGACCACATGGCGTTATTGTTGGAGGAGGAAAATGCTGTGTTCTCTGGGGACTGTATACTGGGGGAGGGGACTACGGTAAATCATTCTCTCATTCATTGTTTTCTTCATTTTTTCAGTCATTTATTTGTTCATTTATTCATTCATACACTGGGTACTGCTGTAAGTCATTCTTTCTTTCATTCATTCACTCATTGGGGAGGGAAAACTCAGTTATTCATTCATTTTGAATTCATTCATTCATTCATTCATCCATTTATTAAACACCCAATCACTAGGGACGAGACAGATGTTGTTCTCTCAGTCATTTGTTCAGTCATCCATCCATTTACCATTCATTATTTCAGTTATATTTGTAGTTAGAATAAGTAGATTGCATACTACTAACAACTCTGCTGTTGCAGGTATTTGAGGATCTCTACGACTACATGAAGTCCCTTCAGAAGCTAGCGGGCTTCAAACCCGGGATCATCTATCCAGGCCACGGGCCGATCGTAAGGAATGCCACAGAGAAGATCCAGGAGTACATAAACCACAGAAACATGAGAGAGTCACAGATCCTGGCGGCAATGCAGAAGGCCAGGGAGACACCGCTCACAGCTATGGAGATTGTTAAAATGGTTTATGTGGTAAATATATTTTTCCCCATAAGGAGATATTAGACTCTGACACAGAACATTGGGGTGGCTGGCGGTATTCTATAATGACTTTTGTGGCTGATTTTCACTGTTTCCTGATCACTTGTGAGTTCTTACCCGGTATATGGCCAAGCAGTATGCCAACCCTTCTAAGATAAAACCGTCGGTCACACATACAGAACTTGGGCCAGAAGGTCTGCACAGGAGGCTAGAGAAACACATGATGTATTCTCTCTTTATTTGGTTTCCTAATCTGCTAGGTACTAAATATTCATTCAATAGGGCAAGTAGTGCATTTGTGTCAGGTGTAAATGATGTAGATTATGATCTAAATGTTGCTTGATCCATAATTGAGGCAAACTTTTTAAAACTAGTGAAAATCACATTTTGGGTGTCAGATTTAATTTTTTATAGGTCTGGGATA
Source organism: Branchiostoma lanceolatum (assembly GCF_035083965.1). NCBI lineage: Eukaryota > Metazoa > Chordata > Leptocardii > Amphioxiformes > Branchiostomatidae > Branchiostoma > Branchiostoma lanceolatum. The sequence continues at coordinate 8,161,706 of NC_089739.1, forward strand.
TAGATTTCTAATAATCAAGGAACAGCTCAATAGATTTTGCATTCGGCCTCTCTAAATTGAAACTAAAGATCAAGAGAGAATTTGTTTGTTGACCAGGACACCCCAGAACACCTGCACAAGGCGGCTGCTGGGAACGTCACACACCACCTACACAAACTGGTCAAGGATGGGACAATAGGTAAGTAAGCCTTGGGTTATAATGAGCCAGTTCAAGGTTTAAACTGTGCGTGCACTCCCTGAATAGTGTACTTCTGTACGTTTGGGACCGCATTGTCCTGCCGTTCCCTGTGACTGCATATATGTAAATACTTTGCATTTGGGAATGCATCTATAAGCAGCGACACCTGTGCTGCTGTGCAATATGAACCAGTCAGAATTGCCCAGAGGATGGTGACAGGCGGTCACCGAAACGTCTGTTGAATAAATCACTTGGTTGTGTACAAAGAGTCTTTCTATTGTGCATGCACCATGTGCTTTTTTTTCACACACTGATTGGCAGATTGTTTTCTTTAGTCTATGTGTGCTGAGAAGTTTTTTCTGCATGCAGGTAATGGTAATTCATAAATGGTATTAAAGAATGTATAATGCGGTACATTTGTATACATGTATGATATTTCTTTTCCAGACAAATTTGGAGATCCTTCTGCACCAAAGTGGGCACTGAGCAAGCTGTAGAAAGAAAAAAAAGAAAGTACATTATTTCATAGATTATTCCTATGTTGTATTATTTGTTATTAATTCCCTTGATATCATATTCGAGAACCATCTGTTGATGATCTCTCATAATTTTGTCTGTTTTTGTATGTTGAAGAATGCTCTGCTGAGTTGTGTTTACAAAATACTAATGATGGAATGCAGGAGCCGAACACCTGTTTAGGGTGCGGCCTGATCACGCGATGTTCGGGGTTAACCTGATCCTGACCTCGTTGTTAAATGTTATGTTTCCTGGTTCTGTGAACCATTTAGTTTTGTTATATCTCATTTCTGTTAACCTTTGTTGTTATTTGCAACTGTTCCTTGAGAAAACATGTATGAAATTCTGTTTGTACTCCACAATTTGCATACGAAACAGGTGGCCCAATCAGCTAGATTCAAAACAAAATTCACATGATGTCTAGAAATGAACTTTCCTTTGCCAGTCTAAATTGCAATGGTTTAGCAAACAATTCAAAGAGAAGGGAAACATTTACATTCTTAAAAGATAAACCACATTCAATTATTTGTCTACAAGAAACCCATTCTACTGCCGAAAAGGAGCACCAATGGTTAGAGGAATGGGGAAGCCAAATTGTTTTTAGCCATGGGAAAAGTAATAGTTGCGGAGTATTAATTATGTTTAAAAATAATCTGTCATATACAATACATGAAAGCAAAGCAGACAAGGATGGTAGATACATATTACTTGATCTACAATGTGGAAATTTTCGTTGCTGTCTTGTGAACATTTATGCGCCAAATGAGGACGATGAGTCCTTTTTTGAGGAAATACAAAAACATATTCTAGAAATGGTAAACTGTAACGATAATGTGATATTAACTGGAGATTTTAATAATGTATTGGATGTAGAAAAAGATAGAGCAGGACAACACCCCGTAAATTACCATCCTCGTGCGACTCAAGCAATCGAGGAATTATTAGCTACATTCGATTTAGTAGATGTATGGCGCCTGAATTATCCGGATTTGATTAGATATACATGGAGGAGAGGTCGACAAGCTAGCCGATTAGACTATTTCTTAATTTCTTTCTCGTTACTACCGAAGGTCGCTACAACGGCCATAACAGAACCTTTTAAGTCTGATCATAGATTAATTCACTTAAATGTAGTAACGGGTGATTTCCCACAGGGACCCGGATACTGGAAGTTTGACCCTTATCTTTTGAATGATAAGGATTTCTTAAAAGAAACAAAGACATTTATTGAAGAATTTTTTTCATTTAACAAAGGATCCTGCGAACCAAGAATTGTATGGGATACATTCAAATGTGCCTTCAGGGGTCATTGCATAAAATATTCATCTTACAAGAAGAAGAAAATGCTCCAGAAGGAAAAAGAATTACAGCTAAAACTTCAAAACTTACAAATTGAAATTGATAGCTTGAGTTCTCCTCCTAGTTGCATGATAGAGGAATTGAAACAAAAGGAGATGGCACTAGAAACCCTATACAAAGAAAAAAGTGAAAAGATTGTGTTACATTCTCGGGCTAGATGGATGAAATTAGGTGAAAAACCCACCAAATATTTCTTTAATGTATTAAAGCGTAACAAAACAAAAAAGAATGTTTCAAAGATTGTGCTACAGGATGGAGATTTTTTAACCGATCCATCTGACATCTTGCGGGAAGAGGTTAAATTTTATTCTTCTCTCTACTCCTTTGAGGATGATCCAAAGAGTCTAAAGGAAGAAGAAGCGTATGACACTTATTTTGTCGAGGGAAACATACCGACTCTAACCAGTAAACAGTCTCAAATTTGTGAAGGCGTCATAAATAGTAAAGATCTCTGGGAAGCAATATCATCTTTTGAAAATGGGAAATCTCCAGGGGTCGATGGAATTACTGTGGATGTTTACAAGTCATTTTTTGCTTTGTTAAGGCAGCCAATGTTAGATTGTTTTAATACTGTGTATGACCTAGGACAATTATCAGAAACTCAAAAAGAAGGTCTGATTTCATTGCTTTTAAAACAAGATCCCACTGGAAAAGACAAAAACCCTGTGCACTTAGGCAATTGGAGACCTCTTACTTTACTTCCCTGTGATACACGTATTTTATCAAAATGTATTGCCCTCCGGATGAAAAAGGTAATATCGGAGTTGATACATATGGATCAAACCGGCTTTCTATCGGGTAGATCTATAAGTGATAATATAAGGAAAGTACTGGAAATAATTGAAAGTTGTGAAAGGGAAAATGTGGAAGGACTTATGTTTACTACAGACTTTGAAAAGGCGTTTGACAAAATAAGACATGATTTTGTGCTTGAGACATTGAATGCTTTTGGTTTTGGAAAATCTCTATTACGATGGGTAGATATTCTGTACACAAATATTACTAGTAGAATAATTAATCAAGGATATTTGTCAGAACCCTTTAGGCTCCACCGAGGGTTGAGACAAGGCTGTCCATTGTCACCATACTTGTTTATCCTCTCAGTAGAGATATTGGCCTTAAGGGTAAGGAAAAATGAAAGTGTTGAGGGAATAGTATGTAAAGGAGTACCATCCAAATTGTCACAATTTGCTGATGATACAAATTTTTTTCTGAAACCCTTCCTTAGAACACTGGAAGCGTTGTGCTTAGATTTGAAAAATTTTTCCACAATTTCCGGTCTTGTTCCAAATTTTGATAAATGTGTTATTGTGAGACTAGGCCCGTTAAAAGAAACAGACTTTCTACTTCCTTGCACTTTTCCGGTTAAGTGGTCAGATGGCCCAGTAGATCTTTTAGGGATACATGTTCCAAAATACTCGACAACATTGATAACTGATAATTTCAATAAAAAGCTACAAAAAGTAGATAAGATAATTCAACCTTGGAAGGGGAAGACCCTTACCTTGTACGGTAAAGTGACACTGATCAATACGCTGGTTGTTTCGCAATTTACCTACCTTTTCATGTCACTGCCATCACCAGATGTTGACTTCTTCCAAAATTATGAGAGAAAAATCTTTGCCTTTCTTTGGTCTGGGAGGCCAGAACGGATAAAAAGGAAAATTGTGTATAACATGTATGAATTCGGGGGGCTGAAACTTGTAAACCTGGAGTCCTTTAATTTGGCACTAAAGGCTGCCTGGGTACCTAGAATTTATTTGAATGATAACTGGTTTTGCAGGAAAATACTGAATCAATATGTAATATTTAAATATCACATTTTCCCTTTCCTACAACTTACAGAAGCACACTTTCACAACATCGTCTCCAAACAAAAATGTCCAGCGATAAACTTATTTATGCAACAAGTCATGTTGGCCTGGTTAAAAGTACAAATGAAACCACCAGACAGCAAAATAAATGTAATGAACCAATTGTTGTGGTTCAATTCAAATATATTGATTGATGGTGTACCACTTATATGGGAACGGTTTATACAAAAGAAAGTCCTCTTTGTTTATGATTTAATGGAGAATGATGGAGAATTGTGTACATACCAGTCATTTATAGGTAAATATGACGAAATTTGTAATGAATACACGTACATACAACTATTATCATGTATTCCACATAAGTGGAAAAAAATGATCCAAGGTACACCCAGGGTGCCGTTAGTAAATCGGCCCGAAATAAGAATTGTGAAGTGGTTAAAAGGACAAAAGATTAATAAGGATATCTATCGCTTTTATCTAGTTCAAAGGAATTTAGTTGAATTTAAGTGTAAGGCTCAACTGTACTGGGAAGACACATTTAATAGACCTATAGACTGGGATGCAGTCTATAGCCTGATTTATAAAACAACCATTGATCCATATGCTAGGTCTTTCCAATTTAAACTTTTACACAACTTTCTTGCCATCAATAAAAAATTGTTTGACTGGAAAATACTAGACAGCAAACTATGCTCATACTGTGAAAATGAAGATGAGACCAGTACTCATCTCTTTGGACAATGTTCTGAATTAGCAAAATTCTGGAATGATACTGAACACTGGATTAGCCAACAAGTTAACTTCCCGGTCAGATTGAGCCTGCAAAATGTTATATTTGGTGTCCTAGGAAAATGCCCACCTATTCTAAATGCACTTATACTACTTGCAAAAATGTATATATTTCGAAGTAGAGACTCCAAAGTAGTTTCTTTAAAAGGATTTGTTGATTTAGTTAGAACCTGTTGTAAGTTAGAATTCATTATAGCACAGAAATGTCAAAAGGTTAAAAAACATCTTGGGAAATGGGGAACATTACACAATTATCTTGTGAATTAGGAAACACGTTTTGCAAACTGTTCTGGAATATTATTTAGGTTTTTGTCTTTACACTGTCTACATTTTATGTATACTTTTGTTTTCCTACTACATGTACTGTATTATACTTGAAATGCAATAAAAAAAAGTAAAAAAAAAAAAAAAAAAAGTACAATGATTCTATTTTTTTCAATTCCTCGAAAATTGACGTTTCTATCTTGATGATTTCTTCTCATGGTAAAAGTATCGTCCATACATTTTTCTTTCCTTGCATAAGAAAATTGCACAAAATGCATTGCTCATCTATTGATATATTCATAGATATTTAAGTACTAAAGGAGCTATTATTTTTCTAAATGCATAAAGTCAAGAAACTGTTGCAAGCAGATAGGAAAGGTAGGACAGATACTAGTAGTTGAAAGATGTTGAAATAATAACATACGAAGAAGAATTTAAATTATTTGTGATGTATTGAAACAAAAATTGTATGTGTAGCACTGCTACAAACGATAAATGATGATAACAAATAAACAAACAATAATAATAATGGTCCTTAAACATAACAACTACTTTGTTGTGTTCCCAAATAGTAACAGAAGTCTCAATATCTAGATGAAATTTTTTCTTAAATACATGTACGTATAAGAAAATGTATTGATATGTAAACAAGAAAATATAAAGATTGATACTACAAAACGTTGCGTCAGCTATACTTGCTGGGTACAAGTGTCCATATATAGACCAGTAGTAACCATTGTTGATACATACCAAAAACTGTGATACACATACATGCAACAGTGACATATCTGTGCAAGTGCTGCAGTGCACATACATGCATATGTGGGTCTTCCATACTTGTGTGCTACTTAATACTTGCAGTAAGGATTCCAAATGTCCAGTTGCAATTCTCTGTGTTGTATAAAATGCATGTACAACATGTATATATGTTGCAGTGAAAAAACCATTGCAGATTGTGAACTAAGAAAAATATGAATTACAGGTCAAAATACAGTAATTAGAAAATGCAGGGCTTGGAAACAATATTTCAGTCACACTATTTTTCTGACAGTTTGCAGTTATTTTGGATAGAGCAATAATTAATATAACTTAGGCTATGTACAATGAATTGTAAGGTATAATACTGTGCTAGTCTTGCCTCTACACTAAGCTTAAGTATAAGCAAGCGATACAAGGCCAAGCCATTTGGTTATTTCTATTATCTCTCTGTCTGTAACCTCATTGTTTCTACTATTTACTTACGCATAGTCCTACATGGCACTCTAATTATCAAGCCATTATCTATTACAGACAGCAGTTATTGCTTACAATTAGACAAGGCACTAAACCACTTTTTTATCCAAGTTAAACTCATCACTATTGGCAGTGGATGTAGTAGAGGGTAACAAAACAAACTCTACAAAATGCTTCTTTGAAAGCAGCCAAATGTACCATCTGGTTTCAACTAGGATTTTATCCTGCTGTGGCACAAGACATAGCTCAGATCCTATCAAGTGTAAAACGCCAATCTTTTATCTGATCACCTATAAGGTAAGGCCTAATAAAAAATGTTGTTTCCGGTCACCCTAGCAAAAAACTGTCAACCCTAGCCTTTTTTTAATCAGGAGACACAACATTAATTTTTCTAGGCCTAAATGACCGATGTATTCATGAAGATGGCAACTATACTCATTTTGGCAACAACATTTCCTTTTTGTCAAATGTGATATGTAAGACATTGTTAACTGTGGCATCCTGAAACATTTTGTATTATATTAATATTTCTAGCTTCCAACATCCCAAAATTACGTACAATGTTGTGACTGATCCCAACACTAACTGTAACATCTCGATAAATTATCTTCTAAAAGTGGAGAAACAGCTTAATTTGCTGATAGCAGACACTAAACATCGAGTGTTTGGGATAAGGAAATATCCCACATTTACAAATGTAGTTGGCCAAATGTTCCTCCTAGAAAAGACTATTGCCGCACATGATGGCACTTTGGATTTGATATTCCAAAAATGTTTGGAGAGTGAAGTACATTTTTACATGGTTTAAGGCATAAAAGCAAGCATTGTTTATCCTGTGCCCTTACTGTAGTGCTTACCTACATAAATGCTATACACATTATTTTCGTGCAAGTATTTGTTTGTGTCACAGAGATATAAAAAATTTAATCCCTCTACCAACACAAATTGTCATAGAAGCAAAATAGGGATAACATGAACGTTTGAATATAAAAATGAAATTTCAGTGCAAATCAACAACTTTTCTCCCGCTATAGTTTTTATAGCTTGATGCAGTATTTTAACCATACTCTTATTGCCAATCTTTTTCACAATGCACCCTCATTATTTCTTATCCCCTAAAAATAATCACAAAGTTTCAACTTTTCTCCTTGCTCCGACAATACAGTTATCTAAATGCACTTCTGAAGTTACAAACCCTTCTTCCTCTATTCATAAAAGCAAAGTTCTGTATCAAATAGCTACAAATCTAGACACTGTTCTTTCAGTCGTGCAGAGTCTAAAAATCTTAAAACCTACACCTTTTCCTATTATTTACAACAAGTCTCATAGTACCAACAAGCTATCTATTACTACTTTTACAAAAAACATAAAGTTTGAACCTATGAAGTTATAAATTGGACTTCAATCCACCAAATTTGCTGGTGCCATATCTATTGAGCCCAGAGGCACCCCAAAAAGCATTGAACACATACATGTTCTTTTCCCTTGGCATCTAACGGTCTAATTTCTAACACTGCACTTTGCATCTGACCTAGGAAACATATTCTTACCAACTATACATTGAGTGGTCTAAGAGACAGCAACAGAAAATTATGCGAGAGAAAGGAAACAATAAGTATGTACACGGTTAAGAAGATTGCTGGCAATTTCTACAGATCCTTAAAGCTGTACAAGCAATTTTCAAAGATCCAGGCTTTTTGGAAAATGTACTAAACATATTTTTGGCTTTCTCACATGTTGGAAATAAAATGTTGGAAATACTTGCTCAAGTCCTTGTAAAGCTGGGACTCATTTTGGCATTGCAAAACTGTCAACCCTCTATGGGGGCTATGTGAATAAAACCTGATCACCAAATAAAGTCTTGCTGCCACAGTGTCTTGAGGAATCGTGCAAAGCCATGATGTCATCAACTTGCGAGCCATATCTGGCTGTGTTCAAGAAAACATTTAACAAAGGAAAGTCTCATTTGTCAGGGGGGGGAAGAAAAATTGTATGGAGGTTTATAAAAGATGAATTTTGGGTTGAGTTAGAAGTGTTGTTGTCGTTTCTTCTTGGCGTCCATAGCATTGAGGATGGGTTGGCGCTTGGCTTGGTAGCGACGCCGCAGTTCTTCGATTTCTCTTTCCATCTCCTGGTCCAATGTCTCGAATCTCCGACGCAGTTCGTCAGAACTCAGGTTTTTCAACTGTGATAAACAACATGGATTATATATCTTAGTGTTATAGTTTGCAAGATAAAACATGAACATAATTACTCACAAATTCAAAGTTGCCATCTTGTTAGAAAGGTTTCTTAAAGTTACAGTATAAAGGAATGTTAACATTTCCTCCAATGAGCACCTAAACATTCTTCAATATTCCCTCTAACACAATAACACAAATACAGACATATTCAAAGTTGCCGACCTGAAAAAAGGATTTTCTGTGATGATAATCAATGTGTCCATTCAAATATAAACATAACAACACTCACAAATTCAAAGTCTCCATCTTGAAATGGCCTCATGAAGCCGTAACCCTCGGACGCAGGCCTGAGAACCGGTCCGGGCTGGATCTCCGCCGTGATGTTTCCGTTCGCGGCGGACTGGCGGTCTCTCTCGTCCTGTTCCTTCTTCTCAAAGTGGTCCAGGAAAGACGGGCGGTACTTCTCCTTCTTCACTTTGCCTGTCTCTATTCCTGGAGTTAAAATTTTCCATAAGGCCATGTTGATTTGATTATATGATGACATCACTTTTTGTCTGTTTCAAAAAACCTTTTATTCCCCCATACTGTTAAACGTAAAACGTAGCTTCAAAATGAGAAAATACATGTTGTAAATTGCAAATTTTGAAAAACCGATACTAACTAATGTATCTCTATATAATCAAATCAACATAGTCTAATAACAAAAGCACTTGCAACAAATATGGAAAAAGATTCACAAATATGATCATGACCAATGATTTCTACAACTTACATTCGTATCGTATTTTGACCATGAAAAGTTGACAAGAATACAGCAGCTATATGATATCATACTTCATCAACTAAATATACACATCCAAAAACTAGACACACATGCAAAAACTTTCAATCATGCAATGTACAATGTTTCTGTCAGGAAATTTCCAACATTTCAAAACAGAATTATCATTATTCAGTTGACATCAATACATCAAAACAGCTACTGACTTCTCATAGTGGAGTCTTCATCTGTGTCTTCATCAGAGTTGATGACCATGGTACCCAGGTCTGACTCCAACATGGTACTGTCACTGTGCTCGATCATGGTCCCTGCAGTACTGCTCTCCACCATGGTACTGAAAAAACACATCAAGTAAGGTACCCAGGTCCAACATGGTACTGTCACTTTGCTCGATCATAGTCCCTGCTGTACTGCTCTCTACCATGGTACTGAAAATAACAGTATTGTACAGATATCCCCTATGGAGGTGAATCATGTTGCTTTTTCATGTAGCTAGTAGAAGTGATTCACTACAGCTCATGTTTTCAGGCTAGCACACCCTACTCTTCTTTTGTTGAGTTTTGTTACTTTCAGAGGTTTGTGATAGCCTGGTATGGAAGCCCCGGTTAACTTAATAGGATGACACCCAGGCTAGTCTGAGGCCCTCATACTCCTGAAGCTCCCCCATACACGGAACTGCTGGTAACCCCCATCCAAAATGAAAAGTTACAATGTGAAATAAAGATGCAAACGCCACAGAAAACGGATTTACCTGTCGTCCACATCAGTCATGCTGTCTCGCGGCGTGTCCGACGCTTTTATCGTTCCCGTGTCCCCGTTGTCTTCTCCCAGGAGCATCGTACTCGTGTCAACATCGTCATCCTCTTCCTCCTCCTGTTGTCATGGCAACAACATCCACAACACGGTCAAATACTTCCAACCACATTTTGGCATGTATAGATTTTTTCTTAGTGCGTGTATCATAACTTTAGCCATTTCAAAATTTGTACGTCTTACTACACGATTCAGACAAGTTGTTCATTACTGTGAAATGGTCTGAATGGTCTTAAGGAAAAGATGGAATAGCTTTAAAGATAATGAGGCAACTTCATTATTGGTGCTCTACTCTTTGTTGCCTAGCAACACATCTGTCACTCATACTCATCATGTGACCACTTACCGGGCTCTCCTCCTCCACTTGCTCCATCCTCCGTTGCCTAGCAACCTGTGCCTCTGAGATCATGTCTTTCAAGATGTAGGCTGGCTTGGCTGCCCGGATAAAAGGATGCTGTGAAATGGAAAACCACACAGATTACTCTCAATCCTTTAAAATCTGACATACACTAAGCTTACAAGAACTGCATTATAAAAAGATTCATTAAATTTCAAATTTGTCAGAAAAACAGGATAGTTCAATATACATGCAGTAATCTGTGCTGCCAACTACTTGAAAAAGCATCAATTGAGGATGACAAAAGGATGAGGATGACAAAAGAATACACATGAATAATAAGTTTTCTGCACCTGTAAGAGCTGTGTTGCTGACGGCCGTTGCTGTGGGTTTTTGACCAGACACTGAGACACGAAGTCAATGAACTCCTGACTCCACTTCTCAGGGTTCCTAAAGGTGGGAGGGGGCTTGGTGGGGATCATGAAGATGGCCTGGAAAAAAGGGGGAAGGGGTTAGACACAATTTAGACACACATGTACACTATACAGACAAACCTACCTAAGAAGACCTCTATCATAATCCACTTATTTGTCATACCTTTATTTGATTGTACTTTGGGAATCATATTCAAGTTAATCAACCACGTTTTCTATATGGCAGGGAAGGACATCTTGGTTGAGGCTGCAACTGTCTTTCAAAAGGGAGTAAAATGGGGGTCCTGTGTTTGAGGAGGTCCCTTGAACATGTTAAAGGGGAAGGGCTAGCAACCCCTCCCTGTAAAAACATACCCTATTGCTGAAACAGCAAGGAAACTTGCTGCCCTATGTGTCACTAGGCACTACAAGGGTCTGAACGAACAAACACAAGAATGGCTGACTCACCCTCATGGGGTGGATGTCTGCGTACGGCGGTTTCCCCTCCGCCATCTCCAGTGCCGTGATGCCGAGTGACCAGATGTCGGCCAGACAGTCATAGCCGATCTCTTGGATGACTTCTGGAGCCATCCAGAACGGCGTGCCAATGACCGTGTTCCTCTTCGCCATGGTGTCCTGAAAATAACAAACAAACAACTTTTGAACAACAATTCCAACTTCAACAAGACATTTACTCTCTTCTTCTTCAGGTTGCGTGCCAACCTTGATCAAGGACTCTGGCATGGTAGGGGGAGGGGTACTGTTGTTTGGAGGGGGTGGTCATTATTTTTGTTTAATTTGGCTTGCAGGCTTCTGGCTCCTCAATGGGCAGGTACACTACTCTGTGTCTGCCACCCTACAACTTCCTCACAAAAGTGACACTTCTTGACCCAGTATTCAAGGTTTAAACTAAACTGACCTGTAAACGTTAATAGTAAAAATACCTGCCTTTATAAGTACCTCAAAATTTCAAATCTCTTCAAACTGGATTCAGTACAGTGGACATTGACAGAACATTTCATTGGTTACACGTCAGGTAAGGGCCATATAAGCTACTTTCTGATTGGCTGGGATACGAACACCAGTACACCATTATAGATTACACAAAATCTCATTGGTAACAGGTCATGTGATGCCAATAAACAGTTTTGTAATTGGCTGAGAGAGAAAAGGCTATTGAAGACTCACAGTGAGTTGTCCAGCAACTCCAAAATCAGCCAGTTTAGCGTCTCCCTCCGTGTTGAGTAGGATGTTCCCTGCCTTGATGTCCCTGTGGATCTTCCTCATGAAGTGGAGGTACTCCAGCCCCTTCAGGACCATGGAGGTGATGGCAGCTATCTCGTCTTCTGTCAGCTGGGAACAAAATGACAATAAACTGATGCTAAAACCACCATGCTGTATATTTCCTCATAACATTATGCAAAGTATACAGTAGACCTATCTCTCTGTCAGTCAGTCTAATACCGTAAGTGTAACAGTAGATGTATTGGACGTAAAATGGGGGGCTCCAGTTGGAAAAAGTGCTTCAAGCATGTTGAAGGGGGAGGGCTAGCAACCCCACCCTGGGGTAGTAGAAGTAGTATCCGGTATTTGATTATACTGCTGCGGGGTACCCTGGCACGGGTGGGCAGCAGTTGGCTAGTCTTCACACCGCTCTTCCACGCGGCTCCATCCAGCAGGTCCGTCAGGAAGGACATTAAGGTTAATGACACACTCCATAAAATAGATATATACCCTGCTACAGAAACAGCAAAGAAACTTGCTGACCTATGTGCTAGGCACTACAAGGGTCTGAACGAGCGAACAAGCAAACGATGTACAGGTATACCCATATTTCTGGTATGTAAATATTATGTACAACTATATGATGTGTGGTTTTACTTACAGTTTTGTTACGTAGCTTCATGATGTCTGACACAGATCCAGCACCACAGTACTCCATCACTATCTGTGAAACAAACATGCAGAAACATTTAAACCGTTTACTGATTCAAATCGGGGATCCATATCATGCTAAAACCACTAAGTTACACTAAATATACATAAGACATTTATGGTAAGATAAAAAAATGCAAACTGATAACTTAACTAGCATATCCTGAACATTACTCACCCAAAGGTCCGAATTCTTGAAGTAGCTTCCAAAGTATCTGACGACATATTCACTGAAAAAAAGGAACAAAAAAACAAAATTACATTTAGGGACTGTCAGAAAAGCCAAGCAGTCAGAATATGTCACAATCTTCCATCCCAGTATCTGCTTGGAGATATATAAATACAGATTTACTTAATATGTCGCCTTTATTGTTTTGTAGTCAGAGACTAATTTCTCCTCTAGCAACAGTCACTTTGTCACTATTTTGCACGGAGCAACAGAGCAACCAGGTATGTGCTTACACGATTCACATGTATTTCCAACTTGCAAAATTGCAAGTGCATATCATTTTTACTTGCAAATCTTGAAAATTTGAGCCCTAGTACCTAAACATGTGTACCTATACCTGTACTTGAATTTGTTTAGGTACACAGCTGGAGCTAGAAGTTATTGGCCCCACCTGTCACACTGTTGCATGATGGATATCTCCTTGATAATCTCCTGAAGGTCGGTGTCCACAGGAACCTGTTTGATGGCCAGGACCTGTCCTGACTCCTTGTGCATGGCCTTGAACACACTGCCATAGGAACTGCAGGGGGAGACCACAGAGTAGTTATTGATACATTACCAACATACCAACTGAGATGGGAGACCACAGTCAACCACAAACACGAGAACTGCCAGGAGATAAATTACTTGCTTGCAATTAGAGAGTTAGACCTGTCAGGGGAGACCACATAATCAAATTACAACAAAGATGCTTCCCTATATCAGGGGAAACCTTTGAATAATAATGAACGCAGGAACTGTCACATGAGACCTCAAAAGTATGGTATCACAGTGATACTTCAGGTTCCGGGTCGGAGTTCAATTGTGACCGGGGGGTTGGGTCATGACCCGGTAATCTGCCGGAAGTGCGTGGTCGCCACCCTGATTTCTGCCCGAGATTGCTTGGTGATGGTTTTAGCTGTGCATGAATATTTAGAATCTTCTGAAAAGCCCGTGAGTTGTAGTATTTTTGGGCGCGGTGCAGTTGGTTCGCTATCGAAGCCTTTTTTGTATTAGTCCGCGGCAACGGTGATGCGGTTTTCTCGCCTGAAGACCCAAATAGCATCGTTTTTAATGCATTTTCACCGAATTTGCGTCATCGGAGATTGTGAAAAAGTTATCACATGACTTTTTTATTTTTTTCATTTTTCAGAGACACCATTTACTAAGCTTTCTCAGCATATATGCCGTGACCCCAGGAAAACTCGTTTTTTCCGAGCAGGTTCGATCAAAAAAGTGTAAAAAAATGATAATTTTCGGGTGCCAAATTTACATTTTACTATGGTTTCTACCCAAAATAAAGGGACAACGGACAATACCGATAAATACATCGGAAAACAGCAGAAAACCGCTTTTCGACCATGTGATTACATTTTCCGTCCTACTTTTCTCGGCGGAATGGTAGCCCGTCGACCTGAGGGTGTCGGCCTACATACGAAATCGCAAAAAAACTCCGGTCCGAGACCTTAAGGGTGTAGTTTAGTGGCTTTAGTATATAGAGACAAAAAAACTCACCCCTCTCCCAATTTCTCAAGCACATCAAAGACTTCTTCAGGCTGCCGAGTCAGCGACTCTTCACTCAGCTTCTTCAGCTCACTGGAATAAACAACAACAAATTAAGAACAACTGAAGGCATTTGTCGTCTTTTTACATTGAGTAAATCAAATCACACGGATTCATTTTTTTCCACAATTTAAGCATATAGGTAGTGAGTCCATCGCACAACAAAAGGATTTTGCTTTTCCTGAATAACCACTGTGTTACAAATATATAGTGAAGTTATGTATAGTCAGAACTTGGTAAACATTGTAAATCTGTGAAGTTGATCCCTTTTCAGTACCTCATTACACTAAGTCCACACTGGATACATAAAAAAATACTGGTAATTTGGACTGCTTTTCAATAACATAAACCATTCACTGTAAAACAAATATCATTACTCACAATATTCACCTGTGATATCCTCTTTATGTCTGTCTGTAATCCTCTGACTAATGTGACATTTTATCACTGACTGCTCATTTCTGTGACTCATTCTGATGTTAAACAAAGGAATAGTCCCTGTGGTACAATTTACATACTGCATTTGATATTCAACTTATACATTTCAGATATTCTCTCTCAAATAATACATTAAAAAAACTGTGAATCAATAAGATTTCTGTTCCCAAATACGTAAGGGATGTTCTGATACCAAGGTTATCTTGCTCTTCTACGTTGACACTACATTTGGCCATAATTGAGAGTGCTATTATGCTGTACATATAAAGGAAAATATTATGGTATTACCATGTATGAATGACTGATTGAGTTACCTTCAGCTTATGCCTACATCTATATTCAAATATTGTTTGCCAAGTGCATGATTTCTGAGCAAATACAATTAAGGTACCAGTTTAGCATATTGATTGCAAATTACTTCTACAGAAATATTCCACGTTATAGGGTCTTTGTGTGGGCCAGTTCCAACTGTTAGGATACCAGTATATGATACAGTTCTTGTAAAACTTATTCAGTCTTTAGAACAATGTTAAAATCTTGCATTTATAAGAGATAATGGTACGTATTATTCTTTGAAAGAATGCGTAGTATAAATTTATGGGGAGGGGGGCAACAGAGATATTCGGTTTTGTCTAGTACCATAACTAAACGTTAGCAAAATATTTGCTGTTCCACACATATATATCCCAGACCATGAATAATCATAGGAGACATAAACATACATGCTATATTCCTGAAGGCTTTGTAATAAGCATAGCGAACTTCCTTCCGCAAAATATCGGAACAGCTGCAGCGTTGACTAACAAGTCGGCTACACTCTCAGAAAAAAGAGTTGGCATAAAAACTCTTAAAAATGGACGATCGGGGTAGAAACTCACCTTTTTCTCGACATCTTTGCCCCGAATTCCTTCGCTGCTAGTCAGAAACACTCATCTTTCGTGTTGTGTGGTTAAAAATACTGAAATAATAGACGAGAAAGCGCGACAAAACAGAGGAAACAGTGTTCGCCCACCCCCTCTAGAATTTCACTTGTAGGTATAGATCAAACCAATAAACTTAGGGGTACCAAGGTAAACTACTGTAATATGTTACACAAATACAAAAATCAGCAAAACAATGAGTTTTTGAAAATAAGACAGCTAATTCTATTAATTTTTTTGTGAAATTTGTTTGAGAAAACACAAAGTTTATCATTTTTTGAAAGAAAAGGATACAAAGTAGTTCCCCCTATTGTATTTTGTGATCTTCCTCAAAATTAGCTCACTTAGGACCAATCACAGCTTAGTTTATAAACATTGATAATTAGGTTGTAATTTCGACCAATCAGATTGATTGTTAGGAATCGCCGTGGTAACTTCTGCGCAGGCGCAGTAGCGACATGAAATCGTACTCCAGATCCAGATTTTCGAGCCGGTGGTGGAGAAATGTTGTGATTTTCTTGAGCGCTGTAAATAACGATTTTTAACGTTAAAACTCCACTTTCCTTCGATTTGAAACGATTTTCTTGTGCCAAACAACTTTTCTGACAGAAGAGTTGTGTAAATTTGGCTTGTAACATCCCCAGTTGTCGTCGGCAAACGGAAAACGACGTTTTTCGTGTGGGTGTGAAGTTGTAACATCTGGAAGTAGTCTTGGCTACTGTTTCATGGATTATATCTAAGGAACCGTGTCCCGCTGAACAGGGTTTCTTACAAGGATCACCGAAGGTTTCCTAAAGACTCTGTCGACATGGACTCTAAGGCGAAGAGGCCGCTGAGAGTGAAAGTGATCAGCATGGGCAACTCCGAAGTCGGAAAGGTGGGTCTGAGATTATCATAACAAATCTGGGAGGGGATGTGATTAGGAAAGGGTGTGAAACAATTGTAACATGAAAGGTTTGAAAGAGGTTTTGGTAGGAGTGAATTGAAATCATTCATTAAGAGATAAAAGCGAGTATTTAATCCTATATAATGTCCTTAATTAGATGACAGAGAGAAAACGGGTACAGAATTGTCAAGGCTATGTTGTGTATGTCATATTTTGTTCACAGCAGTTTGCAG
Organism: Branchiostoma lanceolatum; assembly: GCF_035083965.1. Taxonomy (NCBI): domain Eukaryota; kingdom Metazoa; phylum Chordata; class Leptocardii; order Amphioxiformes; family Branchiostomatidae; genus Branchiostoma; species Branchiostoma lanceolatum. The sequence continues at coordinate 8,178,569 of NC_089739.1, forward strand.
CAACTTACTAGCAATGGACTCTTCGTTGTATCCCATGTATAAAATATGCCCAAATCATGGTGTTTGCAAAAATTTCATATGATCTAAGGATGCACAGAAAGTAAGAAATAACCAATACATTTCATTGGTTCTTTGACATGTTTAAAAAAGACCTAGATAAGGAGAAAAGCTCCCACATAACCAAAGACTCTTCTCTCCTCAACTCTACATGATGCATATGTGCCAACTGCCAAGGCTTTCCCATGCGCTCTGTTTTCATGTTGATCTTCCAGTTCAGCATCTTTTTTCTTTAAATCCGAGGACCAACAAATTGAATTAGTGTGGCCTAACTAGCATTTACAGTATCTAAGTCAGCTGTCAGTACCCATCAACATGTGGTTTCAAGTATTCCCAGGTAGGTAGTTTGGCTTCTGTTGAAAAGCTGATGACTTCCACATCTCTCCATGGCTGGCATTTGCTCCTTGGGGTTTAAGATTTGTTCCTTGGGGTCTAAGAAGTCAAGCTGTGTCTTGACTCCTGTGCTCCTGTGGGAGTTGTTGATGTTGCTTCTCATGTTACTTGGTAGTTATTCTTCTTCCACTGCGCTCCCATCCTTTGTAGAGTATCACTGTGGAAAAAAAAGGTTTACAAAATAAAACCTAAAACTTCTATGCTGGTTGGTAAGTTGCATGTTCTGGATATGATTACAGATTAACTATGAGGGAGTGAGGAGTGTTGTACAAATTTTGAAAAAAAAAAGTTTGTGAAAAATGAAGAGTCAAAGGAATTATTAATAAGTTCACTCTTGACAGATTAGAAAATTTAGGACGAAAAGATAGACATGGAATGTAAATGAAGATTGGCATACCCCGGTAGTTCCTAAAAGTTAGACTTAGAGCAACATTTCTGTAGGTATTTTTTTTATACCAATGCACACACACCAGGTCCTACCTACCGAAAATACCTTTGACTTTGCGGTGATTTAATTTTGCGGAAAGGAGAAAATGGAATGTTTTTTTAACTTTGCGATAGTGCTATAGTCACATACTTTACAGTATTGGAAACACCAGTGGTTTTAAGTTTGCAGTGAATCGGTCATTGAATTGATAAAGCGACCAAAAAATTTCAATAATTACAGTAACTGATGCTATCATATCATGCCAAAATGTCAGTCAACAAGCAGCTGACTGTTTGGACACAACAGTGACAGACTGTCTGTGCTCTATCTCAAAATGTCACAAGGTCTCAAAGACATTTATCTCACACTTCTCAGCAAAATGACTCACATAATCTGACCAAGCAAAATTTACAGATCCTATCTTTCTCCATGGTGATTGTTAATGATTTGTTTATTTGATTTTCATTATTGACAAAGACATCCCCTAAGGAAGGTCCCTGACTATTCCAGAACTGTAGTCATGATGATATCTGTGTTATTAAGGGCCACCCCTGGTGCTGACACATGTCTCCTGTCTGTCAACTCAGCACAAATAGCCCAGGTTGCTGAGTACGGTATCCACTGTTACAAACACCTACTGAGGTAAAACTGCATTCATGGCATTCTCAGATTTAAAAAACTGCATTATGGCATTCTAGGATCAGTATGAAGAGAATAAACAGTGCAATTGGAGATTACCGCAACGTGCAATGGGTTTTTTCTCTTTTTTTCACTAAGCACTCAGAAAAACTCAGAAAACTACTAGTGCTAATCACTTGCAAACAGCTTGAAAAAAAGCTCTTCATTTGCCCAGTCGGTCATGAGTTTTCAAAGCAACTTCCAGTCGCATTTAATCTTAGGCAAGAACTTGAAGAAGTTGAAACATTTGGCAGTATCAGTTTCCACATACCAGTAGGTTTTCCTGTCAGAAATGGAGAAAATATGTACCTGCTGTCTACTCTGGGTCCTAAGGCCTGTTTAAATCCCATCTGATTATACAGGAATGGCAGAGATTTGTGTTTATGAGCTGTGGACATTCCTTTATGTCTTGACATCTGTTGGAGATATATTCTCTGAGGGATATAGTACCTTCCCCCACAAACCACATGTCTATTCTATTGAGGTTTGAAGATCTAAAGGGCCCTCTAGATCTAGTGCTCTTGGTTCGATGTTTTTTCTAAGTTTGACCAAGGACATATAATGTCCATGATGACTGCCTACTGACATTGAACTTGAAGCATGTTGAAAATTCCAAAACTTTCTTTTGTAACATTCCATGTACCCATGTACAAAAAAAAAAAGAATCAACCAACCCTGTTTTAAAATTCTTTGTTGGCACATGCTAAAAATTACCATCACATTGAACAATACTTTTCCTGCTTTACCTCTGTTTCATGGCAGCGAACAATTGCCACATTGACTTTGAAAAATTCATATTTTGAAAATTCATATTAGATTAAGAGAACATGAAGTAAATTGGCACTTTTTAACCAAGATCAACATGTTAGGCCAACATATAGGGGAACACTTTATAAACCAGTTCTGTCATCACAGTGTTTCCTTGTGCTTTTAAAGTTCCAAGGAGTTCAGAGCAGGTCAGGTAGTTGTTCAACATTAGTGTGACCTTGTGTACACTGTTGTACCACAGAGGTAACATAATACTAAGTCTAGGGTCTACTTCTCAAAATATTGTCACTTTTAATGGTGTACATCTCAATCATAATGTCACATTCAAGGTCATCCTTTGACAACCTGTCACTCTTAATGACTGAGAACATTTGGCCATTATCCAACCTGATCTAACCATCAAAGGGATTGGTACAGGAATGGACTGTTTATAAAGGATAGCAGGCCACTCAAGGAAAAATGTACTTCCTTAGGAAATACACCTGGAAAGGTTTGGTTTGTCATTTTGAATTGAAATGAGAAACATTTGCTTGAATCCTGCCTAGGCAAGGGCTTTGATTTTCTGAAAATGGATGCATCTCTATAATATCATTGTAGAAATTTGTAAATACATGTAATCTTGTTTTGCAATAAGGCACTGAAATTCCTTATAAAAAATCAAGGCCCTTACTAACTTCAACACTACAAATGGTATCTTTAGAACACCCCAAAAGTCCCAACCGTTCCTTTCTTTGCCATTACTATGGGGGAGTTGTAGCCTGTGTTACACAATCTCTCTGTCAGGGGCTTATTGGGCCTCCTTCTAGGGGCCTGGCCATTAGAGGGGATGCTAGAAGCTTGATTTAGTCAGGCTAGGGGGAGTTGATGTACTAAATTGATGTTAAATTGCTTTACTTAACTGTGTGTTAAAGACAGATGGAATTGCTCAGTATAACAGTTCCCTGTGCAGTGGTGTAGATGACATATCACCTGAGGTTGAAAGGGGCACATGCATATGGGTCAGAGTATAAAATTCCTATAGGGCGGAGACTCCTACACATTAACCTTCTCCCTGCTGCCTAACTACTAATCTAAATCTATACATGCCATTTTTGGTAAAATTTTACATACGTACCAAAAGCCTGACTTAGTAGGGAGATGTTTAAATGTCATAATTTGTACCTTGCGGACTGATAATATAGAATTGTTCAATTGTCTCTGTTTGTGGATGTTTGTATAAATTCTATGACCTTGTAACAAATAGTTTGTGAAGCCAAAGAGGACTATAGGGCTGTTTTAAAGCAGATAAACTTTGTACAGGAAACAGTATGTAGTTATATACACAGGTGTTTCTTGTGCTAGGTTACAAGTGAGATTGGGGCTACCCCCAGTAGTAGCCTGATTGAGTCACGCTTCAGGGCCCCGACAGTGCCGCGGACTGCGACAGTGCCCTGGACAGCGGGAGTTTGTGTTATACAGACTACCCCCAGCTGCTATGGGTTTGACTGAAGTACTTTTCCAACCATGGTTGTGAAACACAAGAGGCGAGTAGTACAGTCTCCTGGCTCCCGGGATTCAAACCCACACTGAACCCAGGCACCAGCCCAAGAACCCAACACATACCAACGTTAGGGTAAAAGGTCCAGACCAGTTAGACTGTTATATTTGTACACTGGGCAACCTTGGTTAAACTAAAAGTATGAGTTGCACAGTGCTACCTGTATTACAGGTACCACTTTCTCAGTTTCTGTCACCCAAAATACATGACATAATGTATAACTCGAAGATGATTTCAAGACATCATGTCTAATGAAATTAATTGTTTTATGATTATGTTATGTATATATATTTCTCCCTTTATCTACATTTCATATCCTGACCTCTCCCTGTTAAGGATTTAAATGGAATGACCCTCCCTTAATTATAAGTTGAAATAGATGGATGATGTGTGATTTGAAGATACCCCAGTAACCCAGAAGAAAATGTTGCAAAGGAAGCGGAACTGTCGGCAGGTTTTTCTCTTCACTCTACAAGACAAGGTGGTGAAGGAGAAACATTCCCTCGGGGTTTGCTGTCAGCTAATCAGGGTAGAGTTCAAGGGCGTCAGGCTGGTTTTGACGTCCAGGGATGGAAAAGTCAGGGCAAAAATGTTCTACCAGCCAATTAAGTTATCTTAATGAGGAGAGGTGATAAGTCAATGCTTTGTGCTATCTCAACAGAAACCGTGAGAAAGGAAGGAAAATAGCATTGAGAATTGGTAGTTTGCTTTTTTAGTGTGAGTGTGAAGTTCCGGTTTTGGAGAGAGTTTTTGATAGTGTAACAGTCCAAGCTGTTCTGTGCAATCTCATTACCAACGTTAAGGACCCCAGACAACTTTTCAAACCATCTATTTTGTGAAACTTTTAAGTATCACTATTTGATATTCGGAAGTTCAAAACAATGAAGCTTATACATAATCTATGTATAAACTTCATTGTTTTGGTTCAAACTTCTGAAATAGTCTTTCAGTATGTTACAGAATTGTTTAGACTTTTGGAAGAAATATATCATAATACTGACATTGTAAAAGTCTCAGTAATTGTAAATGCTAATGTTTTATGGCACAATGTGCACGTAGGTGGCTTTATGGTATGTAGGTCATTACAAGTTATTAATAATTCAAAAGTCATTTGTACCATGACAATAGTAATACTGATGCCCTAGATACACATTTGTTTGTATTCAGTAATGGAATCATTAATAATTCATAGAGTAACACTCACTCACACATACATTTATCTTTGTATTCCTTGTACATGTATTTGTCTTTCTGTATCTGTATAGCCAGTAGAACAGCCCTTCTTCGCATAATACACCAGCTCAGTCGCAGGCACGCAGTGCGGCAGCTTGCTGTCTATAATACACATTGAATGTATTCAGACATGCACTCGCTCAGTCACTTGTTCATTGAAAGAACAAGACAGGTCGAAAAGTTGAAATTCAGGAATTTCTGTAAAGCTGTATAATCTTATGGAGAACCTATGAAAAAAAATGACAATTTTTCCTTTACTTGATATGAATTAATATACATTTGTATTGCATTTGCATTTATGTATGAATCAGTTGCTGGTTATTACAAGTTCCAACCTTTAGGCTTACTCTAAAGACTTTTCCAAATTTAATGCTTTTAGGATTCTTCAGATTGAGTCAAACCACTCGTCCATAACTATTTGGTGAAACTGCCTGCCCTCTCGTTCTCACTAATCCAGTAAGAAGAAAAACAGCTGTAGAGTATACCCACCTGTCCATCAGTGTACATACTAGCAACCGCTCATGCCTGTCTTCATCAGGATCTAGTTCTTGATCACCGTTTATCAGTTCAAAAAGTTTCTCTGTCAAACAGTTAAGAAAGGTACCATAAAATGCTTAATTTTTGCCAGACTGACTCTTCATAACTTTAGAAACTAAGAAAGGCATGAGGTCATAAGCAGGATTTGAAGGTTAGCTTGACATACATAGATGATTACCAGCTCAGCAGATAATTGTACTGATATTGAGACTACAAGAATATTGGGGGATGTCCCTGTAGCCTCCAATTATTTGCTAACTGGGAGACCTGGTTCAAATCCTGGGACAGGACATCTCGGTTGGGGCTGCACCTGTCTTTCGGAAGGGATGTAAAATGGGGGTCCCTTGTTTGAGGAAAGGTGCCACTCAATGTCAATCAATCTATTTATTTAACCAGAGTACTTCTCAGATCTATGGATAAATGGCACTAGGCATTACAAGGTTCTGAACGAATAAAGAAAATATTTGTGATAAGAAATGGCAAATTCAGTAAAAGTAAAACCCTTGCCAGAGTTAAATTTCCCTGTTACCAACAGTCTGGCTTAGTGGTGTGTTTAGACGACAGCACTTCACGCTCTGTTTCCAATATGCCAAGTAACCCAGAAATGTTTTGAAACTAGAACCACTGAACAGAAGGAAGACAGCTGCAGTATGTATTCAGTAGAAAAGGGAAGAACCCACCCTTGACCCCTGATGACCCTACGTTGGTAGGTGAATGCTAATGGCAGTCTGGGTTGCACGACTGTCAGTCAGGGTCAAATCCATTGTCACTCATCACATTCTAGTGATTGTGTTCACAGACAGACAAGGAAATGGTGTTGTCAGATTGAGGAAGTAGAAGAGTATTTTGAATAGGTTTGCCTGTTATGTAATGTACATGTATATGAGAAATATATAATCTTAGCACATTAATTTCACTGTAACAGGTGAAATTCAGAAATTTGAATTAATTTCTTTTTTAAACATGTCAAGCAAAGCAAGAGGTGTTGGGACTAAAATGACCATGACAACTTGATTTGGGTTAATTAAGCTCTAAAAATTGCGGCACATATGATTTTATATTTATGAACACACATACAGAGAAATTGAAATGCAGATATTGTGATAAGTTCATATCTATAGTTTGCTGAACACATTTAAAAGAATAACTGACAATTCAAGATATCCTGTGGGCCCAGTGATGAAAATCTTGCCAATCTTATACAAAGTCAACTTCAATAACTTCCTCCTCATGTCCAACTGTGACCAGGTTAATCAAACGTTCAAGGTCCCAGGGCGGGATTGGAACCAGGGTCACAGGGTTCAGACATATGGTTCAGACTTGAAAAGCTACAGTAGGTCAGCTGTTAATCTCCAAGCAGATGGTGGGGAAAAAAAGCAGCTAACATTTCAGAAAAGTCGGCTGGGCAGAAAATGCTGTGATTTTCTACGCAATATCTGCTTGGAGATAGACCAGTCTGCTGCATACTGTAAATGTTGACATTTTTGTAGTGTTTTAATGTTCACAGGTTATCAGGGTAACCTCTTCACAGTGAAGTTGAACCCGCCGCGAAAACGCTTGTTCTGTCTTCTGCCCACCTGTCTCCTCATTCTTTATTAAAAATTGCAACAAGACAATACATAGTGGAGCGCCAGGCAGCCAAGCTGATCACAAACTAAAAACCACTGCGGAACACTCCTAGAGTGGAATTAAATCCCTGCGAACTTGAAGGCATGCACAGTAAGGTGTATAATCACCCCCTGTTGATCTGAGTATGTAACCCCCACACCTTGCCTCCCCCCTCGGGAGTCCCAGGGTTAATCTGTCTGAATACAAACACCTGTACATTGACCTTGATTTGACCTTCAAAATAGAACCTTCCATTCAAGCCTCCAAGTTCTCAAAATCATGTCAATTCTCTGGTTTTCTAATAGTTAAAATCCATATTTGACTCAAATTTTGACTTTAAAAAAAGGGTACATTGTATTAATTACATTGTCAATTTGTCTCCAGTGCTCTTCTATATCCTTCACAGGCAACTAGAAATACAACAATTTTGTCCCAGAAAAGCTGCAAAATCTTGTTATTCTAATACGGTCTCAAGTTTCTCAACAAAGCTGACTTGAAAGAGAGAACCACTCAGGTAGTACAAGCCAATAGCTTTATTACCATACCAACCTCCTTGGAAGGCACAGACAAACATACAAGTCTGGTACAAGACGTAAAGTGGGATAGAGAAAACTTATCACATGTATGTACTAGGAAACAAAGGATAGCAAAGACACACAGACCTTGCACCTGGCGATACAATAGCGGCTTTGAGAACTGCCTTTTTCTTGCAGAGTCTGCCTAAGTGATTTCTCTAAAATTTGAAGCTTGGGACTTTGACATACCTCCTCTCAGTCAATTTGCAGATACAATAGGGATTCAAACACAAGTTTTACAGATGACATAATTCTTGAATTCACAGATAGCACAGCAGGTTTTGACTATACATTAGTCTGTCTGGAAAATGGTATTCCCCGTAGAAGTGCATTAAGTAGCATTGCATGTGCTTGGGCTTTGGAAGAGATTTGTCTGACTAGCCTGGCTGGGACCCTTAAAACCCTGGGACTTTACAAGTTTAGGTAAAGGATTTCAAGCTGTCCAGCTGCCAAATTGTTGTAACAGTCTTGCAAAACCCATAGTTAACTGCTAGTATGCACTGAAAATAATATCAGAAACAAATTCCCAAATATAGTGTGAACATTGAAATAACATATCTAAAGTTTGATTTTCCCCTAAGATGTTGCAAAAACTCAACAGTCCACTTTCAGGAATTCCTTTCTTCTTTTCTACAACTGTCATTTGTTAGTGGCAAACTAATGACCTAAAGTGACCACATGCCCTCACCACATGTTGGAAGGCTAATTGCAACCCTAGTGGACTCACCCTTACATGTGGCTGACCACAAATGTAGTACAACCTTCCCCTCAGATGTGAACACTTCCGCCCTTTACCAACTTGGCCCAATTGGCTAATCAGACAAATTAATTTGGCCCAATACCCTGGTCAACTTGGTCCAACACCTTAACCTTAACCCTTGTCCTGCCACGTTTTTTACGCAAATTTATTTCATCAATCATATTCCTTAATCAGGTCATTGGCCCTTGACCTTTTCTGTGCCGCTGTGTCATGGTTACTTCCACATTCGGTGTATTTTGCTACGGTGTGATGCCTTCAGCTGAAAAATACCCCCAACCAGTACATATATGGGACCTGCATACAGGCACTGTAATGTGCAACCCATATATATATATATATATATATATATATGGGCGCAGCTGAACAAGGGTTAAGAGCCCTTGAACCCTGACCAAGCTGACCAGGATATTGGGCCAAGCTGACTAGGCTAAGTTGGTAAAGGGCTAAATTGACCTGATTCCCATCCTTTCATACCCAGTATTCGTAGTGCTTGGATTAATTTGTTCTGGACTACTGTAAATCTTCAAACTTTTACATTGGTTTTATTTTCATGGTGACCTCTTCCGCTGTGAATTCATGACAGCGAGTATGTCTCCTTTGTATGACTACTGTACTACTGATTGAATTGTTTCAATCGCGCATTTGAAACATCGCAAAAAACTCCTTTTTCTACTTACAGCGAAATAAAGCCACTGGAAAAGTAAAAGATTTTACAGTGTCTTGTTCAGTTGACATTGTACATGTGTTGCCATACATTGAAGTTCAAACCATGTGTTCAGTAAGAATGATATAAGCCTGACTGTCAGTGTGGAAGTCAATGTTTCCCAAATATATCATGAATCTTTATCATCTATTGGGTTATACCAAGGAGGTTTTATCTATATTAATCCTTCTTGGTTATACCATACAAGAGTACTTTGTACCGTGCAGCAAAATAGTTCCCTATATTTATATAATTCTCTTATCCCTACTATCGTAATGCATGTGACCTGAATACAGATGCCTGTGATATATCTGGTCTATCGGTATTAAATGGGTCAGCCACAACTTATGCTGTCTTATCTTTGCCACATGTTTGTCCTTAGGAGTCTATATCATATCTTAAAGATACCTGACTGTCTTTTAAGGAAAGGTTTTCTTTGTATAGACGATTTGCTGTTGGCCGGTCAAGTGCATTCAATTGTGTGGGGTTTCGTTGTTGTTGTTGTTTTCCCTTTGAGTTTGTAGCTGTCTGTATTTAGGTGTTCGCAACTTCTGATATCCTACTAGAGTCTATTCAAAGTTATGTTGCTGAATCTTCCTCTTATTCTGTCCTGAATTTAAACATAAATGTCAGATCTTGGCAGTTGGTCAGAGGGCTAACTGAAGGTTTGTTCAATTTCCTAAGCCCTTTAACCTATGTTTGTTGATATATTGTCAGTTAGCTTGACAGTATTTGTTGACTTGCCCTGGTTTATGACTGGAAACTGAAGCTACTGTGGCAGGATTCAGACAGACTGGAATTTTACTTCAACTTCTTTTTCAGGACACTTGAAAAAATACCTACTTACTTACTTATTTACTACCGCCCTTCCTTGGGCATAGGCCACGGACTAGTTCCCTCCATCTGGTGCGGTAAAAATACATGTTTATAACAATTTCCCTTTACAAAATATGACACCAGTAGTGATACATATATATATACACATTCTATCATTATTCTTGTATTGTTCGTACTTGAGAACCATAAAAACCAATCAAAACAAATTTCCTTTGTTCTGGACAGATCTCCAAATAAATATGTTATACTTGTGCATTGTTATTCAAAGATATTGTAGAAGGTTATTGCTGTTTTCCAATAAGACTCAGATATTAAGTAATTCTAATTTTTCCTTTTTTTTTATGGTTCACTGTGTGGTGATTTAATACACTCAAAATGTATGATATTGTGTTTTTCAGAGCTGCATCATCAAGAGATACTGTGAAAAACGGTTTGTGCACAAGTACCTGGCAACAATTGGAATTGACTATGGAGTCACAAAGTAAGTGTCCACAATTTTTCTGATCATGCAAATTTGTAACAGTCTTCTTCTAATTTGATTGAAGCCCTATCTACAGTCCCTACCTGTGATACAAATGAACATGACTTTGTGCTGTTTTGCAGGGTCAAAATCAAGGACAGAGATGTCAAAGTCAACATATTTGACATGGCGGGACATCCAATATTTTATGAGGTAAGAATTAGTCAAGAAATATTGCAAAACAACACATATTTAGATATATATATATATATATATATATATAAGTGCTTTGAGTGGTCACTTAATAATGTACAGTCAAACCTGCACTCTAATGACCACCTCTGCATAAGGACCACTTGGCCAGTGTGACCACTTTTTGGGTTGTCCATTTGTGTCATGACCATTTTCTTCAATAGTTAAGCCCTTTGAGTGATTACTGCAGACAGGTTTGACTGTATTTTGAACAACATTATGTAAAAAGAGGTGTTCATTACTCCATTTCGATGGCTTTCATCACTCCACCCAGGTGTAAAAATGGGTACCTGACTTTGGTTGGGGAGGTAAAAAAAGGTGGTGGAAGAAAAGATACCGTACCATAGACAGTAGATAACAACATTTACCTTTTTTACCATTTCCCCCCAGGTTAGAAATGAGTTCTATAAGGACACCCAGGGAGCGCTCCTGGTGTACGACTGTGCCAGTAAGGAGAGTTTCGAGGCCCTGGACACCTGGCTCAACGAGATGAAGAGAGAGATAGGCAACCCTGCTGAGATAGAGAATGTGGTCTTCTGTGTCTGTGCCAACAAGGTAGGAAAACTTCTCCATCTCTGGGTTGTAATGTCTTGGAAATTGTAACAATGTTTGTACATAATCCCAGGGTTTTTTCTAGAAAAATTGAACAAGAGAGAGGACACAGGCGAGGGAGCGAATTCTATGTATTGATGGAAGAACCAATCGCTGAGTGAAGGCTATATGCTGGATATTAAGCTGAAATCTGAATTTGACAAGGGAGCGCTGGGCTAAAACAAGAGGGCGCAGCGCCCCTTTTTCCTGATTTAGATGAACCCCTGACGGTCATAATGTTTGGGAAATTGTAATAATGTTTGTACATAATCCTACGTCAATTAATGTGGTCCTCTGTGTCTGTGGCAACAAGGTTAGAGTAGCCTAAACACCACAGCCGGCCACAACTGGGTCTTATATACAGTGTACATGGGGCAATTTTAAAGACCTTGTGTGGCGTTGTGGATACGTTGTCTATGAAATTATGAATAGGAAATACCCAGTATACACCAGTCTTTTCAGTTTTCAGTCTTATACTAGTAATTCCACTTGAACCTTTCTGGCACCAGTGCAGACAGCATCTTTTAGGTAAATATGTACCCACAAAATTTTGGACCTGGTGCAAAAGGTGCTAAATTCACTACTGCCTGGATTACCGGCGTTCAGAAATTACATAAAACAAGGCAAACAAGCTATCTGCCACCCAAAAATCAAGACCACAGCACATCCAGGTCAAAAGATACAAAAATTGAGGTTTTGCTGCAGTACCAAGGTCACATACCAGGGGGCCCAAAATCGACCTTGAACTTCGGCTTCACAACACCTGCCCACATACCAAATATCATCGTAATCCATCAAGAGGTTCCTGAGTTATGCTGACTACAGTTGTGCGGAAACACAAACAGACAGACAAACAAACACACACACAGACCATTTTTCATGGAGATAACTAGAAGGAAGAAAATCTTCTGATCTTAACTCTGCTTGGAGAGTAGCAATGATATACAGTAGTAGATAATTTCGCACATGTTCTTGGTTACACTGTTGTTCCTCCCCTGTAGACTGACAGACAGAAAAGAACAGTTGACGAGGCTGAGGGGAGAATATGGGCAGACACACATGGCTGTTACTACTTTGAGACATCGGCTCAGACAGGGGAGGGCATCAATGAAATGTTTCAGGTAAGACCTTCCCCTGATGTCCCTGTAGCTCAAAAGCCCGGATGCAACAGAACTGATGAACTGAAATGACACTATGTAGATTCGCCCTACTCCCTCGAGTGGCTGTCAACACTAGTAGCAATATACACAGACGTTTTTGGAATCAACTTGGGGCTGTGTGGAAGGAGCTTTGGGCTGCTCAAGTGGACTTCATTTGAGCTAAACTGGTTCAAAATCACTTTCACTTAACTATCCGTTTATTCCACATATCTCTACAGACGTTATTCTCCACAATAGTAGAAGCCTGTGAGAATGGAGGGAAACCTCCGTCCATCAGCACCAGTCTTGGGTACACTAAGGAGCAGGCTGAGGCCATCCAGAGACTCAAGAACAGCAAGTCTGACTGGGAGAGATTAGGCCTATACCCTGGGTCTTCAAAGTGAGTTGGGCATCTTATTAAAGCAATACTGTAAATCTTGAAATGTTTACCGTGGTTTTATTTTCGTGGTGACCTCTCATTCAACTCAACACCCAATGTCAACATTCAATTTAAGTACATGTATTTAGCTTTTTTGTCCTTAACTTGATTATGATTCACCACGTGATTGTGATTCACCACGTGAATAGTTTAGGTGTGACAGGTCGTTCAGTGTACAGTGTAATATGAAGCTGGTGTGTTATGCCAAGTCCTTGGTTATGCTGAGGGTGGTTATACCAGGCTATACAGATACAGAGCAGAGGTTTGACCCCAGCTGGTTTTCTATTTCTTTCAGCCGGCGGACATAGAGAAAATGGGATAAAATAGAAAGCTCGACAAAAGCGCTGATAAACACATAAAAAAACAGCCAGAGCCAAACCTCTGCTTGGAGAGTACAATGTAGGAAATGCATATGCCACCGATTTGTTGCTTAATTTCTGTGCTTTTATTTTGCCAGGGATGAGATCAACAAAGCCTACAGACGACTTGCCGTGCTGCTTCACCCAGACAAGAACGTGGCTCCAGGTAGCGAGGAGGCCTTCAAAATACTTGTCAGTGCCAGAACAGCATTGCTACGAGGGAAGTAGCGCCGCCTTTGGAGCTTAGGAAGAACTGCAGCATTGTCCAGCAAGGAGCTTTGACACCAGATAACAAAGTTCTTGGTACAGAACCGTTGAGGTGTTTTACCAAGCCAATTTTTTGGTTACTGCCTGTTACTAGTACCTTCCTCAGCGTGATACTGACCGATTCTACTTCACACTGCAGTTAGGTGTCACTGCCGTAGTGTGAAGAATGCAGTCCCAAACATGCTGATGCAGTGCAAAGTAGAAGCAGTCATTATTGCGCTCAACTGAAAAAGATGGTCACAAAAATGTTGGTGAGGTAAAAAGACTTAATTGTGTACCAAGAGCTTTGTTATCCAGTGACGTTCTAACCTGATGAAACTACATGTATTCACATACCTTTGACAATGTTTAGAATAAAGCTTGTGTCTAGTGATGTCGCCATTGAACAGTGTTGAATGAAGAGGATGATGCAAATATGATAGTCTTGCAGAAATAGTGCCACCTTGCAAGGATTTGATGAACTGCAAACAAGAACAATCTTGAAAAATGTTAGATTTGTACAAGGAGGTGATTTGTATTTTCCACATGTAAATTGTGTATATTGTGACAGTTGTGTATTTTTTCCACTTTTTAGTAAGATGAAATTACTATATGGTTGGCTAATAAGTTCAACGGAAAACCATTGTTATTATAGCATCTTTGGTAAATGTGTATATATAGGTATTTGTATGTACAGAAGTATATTTTTTTCTTTTTACGCCAAAATTGAGGACTGTATGTAGTCTGATCCATAAGGGTATTGTGTCAAAACTTTGGTGTACATGTACATACTTTTGTAAGTTTCTGTATTACTTGTTAGACTGTCTTGGCCAAATGAACAAAAGAAACATCCTGAACATACATTGTAACCTGCATGTAACTTAAAGTGCAACGCTTAGAATATATCTCAAACTTTGTGCTAATTTTAGTTTGGCTTTTAAATTCCGCCTTCAGCTGGCTATAAAATTCTACCATTTCAAGAGAAAATTATACTCATTTTGATACAAGGAGAAATATGGTATGGTGTACATTATTACTTTGTTAATGCTATGTAAAAATAGCTGTATGGTGTATGAAAACTAATGACAACAAGAATTTTCATGTTGGTCACATACCCACCATTCTTACCAGTGTCAATGTACAGGAATTAGGTTTCTTTCTAACTGGGTATATATGTTGTTAAATGGTTTGTTCATATTCACTTATTAAAAGAAAATACAGCCATACAACTTACTGAAAAGTTGTCAGTCTGTTGTCCTCTCTTCATTACCGGTATGTTTTGCTTCCTTGTGGAGGGTAGTATACTGGTTGTAAAAGTGTGTGTGTTTGTCTGTCTGTTTGTTTGGTTTCTCAGAATATGGCTTTTTGCATTATTGTGTCAAACAGCGTGTTAGGTCTGTATGTAAATGCCTTCTAGATAGTAAATGGAATGGCGCCCTGGAAGGAATCATTGGAAAAAGGGAAGTTCTGCCGCAGTGCCATAGAAAGCCACTAGAAGGCCAATTTTCAAACTTGACCTTTGTTTCTTTACCCTCCTACCAAATATCATGAAGTTCCATCCACAGCTCCTCAAGGTATGCTATCCACAAACAAACAAACACACCCAACCAGCTAACCCAAACAGCACCGAACTCAACCCTCTTGGTGAAGGTAATGAATCACTTTGCCATGTAATCGCGCTGTTTTTGAGACCAAGGAGCGGGAGAAATATGGTTTAAGTGCCGCTTACGTTGTAAGGTGCAATTACCTTCGGTTGCATGGATCAAAAGCGACCTCTAGTAATCACTGTTAGTACTGCAGCAAAAAGTCCAAATCAGTCCACACATAGGATCATAGGATCTCATAGCTTTCATCTGCGAGGGATGCGTACCGTTCTTCCAGACTTGCCAACTCGTATTGCGTGTTTTCTGTCTATCTGACCTATTTCCCAGCGCCCTGTGGAGGCTGGAAGAGACTTAAACAGTCACATGCTTCAAGTTCAAATGAAACACACTCTTTACCTGCAATGATTACTTCAAACGCTAGGAGTCCCCACTGCCACGTCGGCTGAGACCTAATTCGTACAAAAACGTAACAGGTGACTATATAGGAGGGTACACTCTTTTGAGCAAGGCTGCGCCTTTGAACCGTCGAGATTTGGTACGCTTTTGTCGGGAGTAGTATACTGTGTGATTGTGTGTGTGTGATTGTGTGTGTGTGTGTGTGTGTGTGTGTGTGTGCGTCCGGATCTCCCTCATACACGGAGTGAAGAGGTCACCGTGAAAAACGCGAACATAAAACAGCCGCGAACACTTCTCCTTTTACAGTATTTCATACGGTGAAACTCAATTTAGAGCGGTTTAATATCTTTCTCACTGTCAATTAAGATCAACCCAGACTGGGGTATCTAACGAACCGTCCCTTCAGGTTCAGAACCAGCTGTGATGTTTTTGACGACACCTGAAGAAATCGCGTGCATGTCTGTCACGCTACTGCGTTCCATCGTCTTAGTCGTTGTCCATAGAAAAGGTTTCCAGGTAAAGCATGTACTAGAGATTAGGCAGTATGACTGCAATAAAGCGTTTTACAAGTTTTCAGTCCGACAAACAAAAGCGTACGGGATACATCTTGTTCACTGTAGAAATCGATTATTTAGTGTACAACTTTAGCATACAACTGATTTGTTCAATCATTTGGCGTCACGAATGAAGATTGAAGATCATCCATTCTTACGGTATACCCGTTTTAATGTTATCCCTCCCCTCCTTGTATTTTGCTTTGATATCTGCCGCCATATCCTGATATCTATTTAAAAAGATTACGCAACGAAAGCCTTACAGTGTTTGAGAAGATAACATTTATTGTGTATTGTGTTGTTGCAACTCAAAGAATGTCAAAGATAACAGTCATGTGTAATAAAGTTTCTCCAGAACACCAGGGAATATCGATTAGTAGTTTTACCGTCAAATAACCCTTACAATGCCCTCTATTTAAGGGGCTAGAAGCTCAGGCTCAAACTTCCTCAAACAATACTAGGAAAGTTTCCGAAAATGATTTCATCAGGTTGGTAGAAGATGGGGTATTGGAGCTTTCTTTGTACGCAACCCGTAAAGCTGAAACGTCAGCAGGTGAGACTCTGTGATACTGTTGTGTAAAAAGAAAACTCCAAATCCAATAGTAGGAATTGACTTGAAGACATGAAATTCTAAGAAACTCCCCCTGAAAGAATGAATGGAATGACCCTGATGACATTATTGGGGCAGCGACTGGAAAGTTTTGGATTAAACGAATTCCTGAACGGTGAATGTAGAGCGTGGGAGGGCTGGCCGGATGACGTCATCGATTACGTAATCATCCAAAAATCTACAGCGTGAAAAAATCTTTTGATCCCTCCAAAGGCCAGGGATAAAATATTGAACCAATGAGGTTAAAATTCCTTGATCGAACTAAAGCAGTGAAGGAATGAAAGAATGGTAGATGAGTGAATGAATAAAATCAATGCAATCAACAATAAACTTGTAGTGGCTGAAACAAGGAATGACTCTGACAAAAGACAGATTGAAATTCTACCCTTTTCTCACAAGTATTAATGGTTGTTAGTTTGTCGCAAATTAAAAAGAAATGAAATAGATGAATGAATGAATGAATGAATGAGCGAACGAACAAAAGAAAGGATCAATGTTAGATAAGCGAATGAGAGAGTGAGTGAGCGAGTGAGTGAGTGAGTGAGTGAGTGAGTGAGTGAGTGAGTGAGTGAGTGAGTAAATGAATGGAAAATCTGAGAAATCCTTGTTTCCGAACTGCACAAAAAAAGTTTTAAAAAAAAAAACGTTTCCCACAATCCACAACTTGCAAAAAAAGAAAGAGTTGAGTGTGCATTTCTGACATCCCGACTGAAACCTGCGCCAGGCTATCCAATTAGGCTAACTCGCCGCGCCTATTCGGAAATCCGAATAATTAGCTATTTCATATGCAGTTTACATTGCCGGGGGGTACAATAAGAAGACAATTAGAAGAACGACAACGCACTCAATCGCACAACAATTGTTGGAGCGTGTTCTGAATACATTTATTTACAAACCAACTTTTGTGAATACAGAAAAAAAGCTTATGCGTCATTATAAACAGCGCTTTCTTTACATATATTTGCTTTCAATCACTTTCTACAAACAATTGAAATTCTGTTTATCGCTTTTGAGTGTTTTTTGAGATCATTGAAATGATAAACCTCACCTGGAAGAGAGATTATAATCAGTAGTGTATCCAGGTGTATCGGTGTCTCTCCCCCCAGGCTACACGCTAACCGCCCCAGTGCGCCTTCCGCCCAGCAGCCAGACGGCACAGAACAAAGAACCACCGCCAGGTTTCGTGTTCAGCAGCGGGCCGACATCACACCAACATGGCAGGCGCTCTGTTCGCGGGATTGTGCCTGATTCTGTCCTGTTTTCTCGGTGGAAGCTTAGGTGAGTGTGGTTCCAAGTTTATCTGAGATTCTGTGCCGCCGTGGCGTGATTTTGGGAGCGTTTTTTGGCGAACAAGTTCGGATAGCTGAGTGGTGTGGGGAGGGAAAATTATGCTGTCAGAAACGGAGGATTCGGTTTAAACCATATGTTTGCAGTATGGAGGTTTCAATCTGAGTTAAACAGTCCAGTTTTATGTCTGTAAAACTCAGTCAACACGTGTATTTTGTGACTAGACGGAATGCTACATTTGTGTCCAGCTGGTTTGTAACGTTACAGAAAATGTACATGTGTCAATGTCCCCGGTAGTAGCCTCGATACCGGCCGGCTTAGGATACCGCTCCCTCCGATAGATGTCCCGTAGTATAGTCTAGCCGCCATCATGGCCTACATAAAATCGCCATTTATTGTTGCGCATAAAAACCATGATGGTATCCAGGATATGTGTCAAGGAAAAGCCTATCAGAGTGTGAAATAATGTCCCTGACAAGGCTGGCAGCGAGGCTTTGGCCCTCAGGCAAATTTTTAACCGCCAAGTCTGTAACTGTTACATGTGTATTGTCACGTGTACTTGGCCATCACATAACCGCAATCCTTCAAACAATGTCCCAGAGGAACCACCCTTTTTCTCTTTCATGGTCTTTTGTTGTAATATTTGGATTAGAGCCAGCACAGGGGAATAAAAGATGCAACAAGACCTGGATAATTTGGCTGCTCAAATTTTGTTTGGTGTTTGATAGCCTCTACCAGGCCCCGCAGATGGCTGGAAAAATAGTAGAAATTGGCCAAATGGAGTGAATAGTATGCTAAGGGAGTCGGCTACGGAGAGAGGGTCCAATATCCTATCTCAAAGAAGCATGTTATCCCTCTATTTGGCCAATTTCTACAATTTTTCCAGCGACCTGTGGAGCCTGGTAGAGGCTAGGTGTTTGCCATCATTCAATCAGAACCTCCTCGCATCAATGAAACCAGAGTGAGTGTCAAATACATGAACTTCTTTTGTTAATTTAAGGGAAGACCGCAGAAATTCCATGTTTACAGAAAGCGTGTGAGTCACCCATATCACGGATGCTTGAGATTGTTTGTGTTCTCGGTCGGTCGTATTTCGACATTCCACTCACTGATGTCTGTTTTTGTTACCTTCAAATGGGGAAGTGAAGAAAGAAGGACTTCAACTGTTTTGGAGATTTTCCAAAAATTTCCTGTCTTTCACCTTTATTTGTAACACTATTTTTCTCTCTTGGAGGTTGTTTTTTTGTAGTAAATCTCGCCCTAAAGTACATTTTCTGTGTTACAAATTTTGCGTTTTTGATATGTTTTTATAACACCCAGAAAAATATTTCTCTGATGACTGTCAGTGGTAAAGAATTTTACTGTAAAATAAGGAAGTCAAATTTTCAGTGTGCAAAGGAAATGATGATGATGCCATTCATTGCTCTTCAAAATCATCTTGACAATACACATCTGTTTTCTATGGCCTAGAAATCAGTCTTGTCAGCTTTAGTCCGCTTACAACGGCCGAGCTATTCAGAGTGGATTATGGACTATGTTTTCTTGGTCTGTTATTCCGATTTCAAGATAATACAGGTAAGGGCTGTCTCCAGGACCCGTCCGTCCGTCCCGGGATGGAAATTTTGCTTGTTGTGACCGGAAAAAATTCACCTTGTCTGTCAAAAAAAATCTGTACTTCATCATGACATGAAATTGAAAAAAGTGTATTTTTGTGAAATGACAGATTTAACACAGAAAATTAACAACATGGGGCTCCCAAACATTAAGTGGGACAGAAAGAAATGTCAAGCTGGAGACAACCCTGATACAGGTGTACAAATATACAAGTGCAGAAAATCTAGTTGTGTATGCAAAGATCAATTCATGAATCACCTGTCCTAATATTTTAATATCCCCAAAGGATTTTGATGTCCTGTCCCTTAGGGACAGTAATGGTAATTCCATGACTGGTCCTGTCACACTAAATAATGTACATATTGAAATGACTGATTCATAAGACAAATAGCATCAGATACAGGAACAACTCAATGCAAATGTACCTAAATCATAGTCTCTACCAGACTGACTACACTGGCTAATGAGGAGAATGATTTGCCAGAGGAGTTTAGCTACCAAAGGGGTTATGTAACTTTATTGTGGACAGTTACCCTCTTTTTTTTTTGCCGAAATTTATGATCTGACCCCAGTAGGAAGGCCAGGTGGAGGCTACATAAACGTAGCCTTACCATTTATGTTAGCCTCCAACCAGGCCCAATGGATTGCAAAGACTGTATCCAACTGGAAGAAGAAACTTGTGCCCTCCCCCCCGAAAAATTAAAAAAATTGAACCTTCTGTTGCAAAACGTACTTCCTCTGCCAATTTGATACGGTATTGATGCAACCTATAGATCTGCTTGGAGATTAGATTTATGTAGCCTTACCGTGGACTGACTCTCCTGGCCAATTATTCCCTTTTATGCCTAATTTTATGATCCATACCCCTGTAGGAAGGCCTGGTGGAGGCTATGTAACATAAATGTAACCTGACCGTGGACTGACTCTCCTGGCCAATTATTCCCTTTTTTGCCAAGTTTTATGATCCATACCCCCATAGGAAGGCCTGGTGGAGGCTACATAAATGTAACCTGACCGTGGACTGACTCCCCTTGCCAATTATTCCCTTTTTTGCTGATTTTCATGATCCGTACCCCTTTAGCAATAGCCTGAGTGTCATCCTGTTTCAGTTCCAGGCTCTGCCTTTACAAAAACAAAGGTAAAGCCTGGAACTGAAACAGGATGACACTCAGGCTACTGTAGTAAGGCCTGGTGGAGGCTAGGCTACATGAATCACTAGGCAGAACTGATTGTTTACATGGACTTAAGGTCCTACAAGCTTGAAGTGGCAACTAGAGGATTGGGTTCCAGAGGCTTTTGTGTCCTCAGTGTGTACATGTGTAATCATGTTGACAACTAAGTACATGTCCTGGATACTGTGACCTCAAGGCCAGAGGGAAACGTGTTGTCTAGTCAAGACAAGTCAAGTCAAACTTTCAAAGCCTTTATTTTACTTCAATGGCTTAGTAAGTTACTGTAAAAGGGAAAATGTTGGCAGGAATTTTATTTCGTGGCAGGGAGAAAATGGAGTGTTGTTTGCAGTGGTTTTAAGTTTGCGGTTGAAACAAGGGGGTAGGCGGGCATGAGACAGAATTACTTTTACTTCCTTTATAGTTTATGCAAGGAGGTCATATGAGTAATGTAGTATAAATTGTTCCTGAGAGACATAAGATTGGATTACGTCTTAACTCCTTTTCTGTTGACGTCGCTTATTTTTGTAGTTTCCCACACTTTATAGTGAAGGAATGTAGTAGTAGTAAATGGTTTATTGATAAAAAAACACATGAGAAAAAACGGCATTGCAGTATAGAGACTGAATTGCGCCGCAGCTTACAATCACGTATACAGTAAAGTCGACACGATCAGAGTACTATGTACAACAGACGATAACAGTTCATATGTCCAAATGATCGTTGACTAATACAATTAAAAGCTAGATTTCAGTTCGACATTACTACTAAAAGCAAGGTTAATGTCCAGCCGGAGTAACAGATCAGAGTTTTTGTCCGCCAAGGAGTTGCGCCAGCGCAGGTTTGGCACTCGTGGTGTATTGTTTAGTACCCCTGGCTTGAGAGTACTGGAGTGAGTTCCTCAACAGTCTGCCGTGCTGTTCACCTCGAGTCGGAGGTAGCCAGGAACAGAAACGTGGCGATTGTCTCACTTTGTTTGCAAAGTTCACGCAGAGGTCGTGTCTGCGGTCAGAAAGAGTTTGCAGATTTAATCCTCTCAGTGTGTCCGTATACGAGGTATACTGGCGACCCAATATGATCTTACAGGCACGTTTCTGAACGCGTTCCAGTCTGTTGATTTGGCTGTTGTTGAGGGCGGCGTTCCAAACTGGGGCTGCATACTCAAGGAGCGGTCGAACATACCCGCAATAGATGGCCGTCAGGTCCTCTGTCGGAAGGCCAGCTCGGCGCAATCGGCACAGCAGAAAGAGGCGCTTGCTCCCCTTTGATACCATACTGTCCACTTGTGAGTCCCATCCCAGGTCGGACTGGATCTGAAGTCCAAGAAGTCTGGCTTGTGTTACTACGGTGAGTGCTTAGCCTCCCAATGTAAGGACTGGGGGAGGTGGGGGTCGTTGCATAAAGCAAAACTGTAGAACTTTGCACAAAATCTTGGGATTCAGCAGCATATGGTTTCTCTCTGACCAGTCGTCTAACTCGTGTAAGTTGTTCTGCATGGTTGAAGGTGAGTAGACCGGTCGGATTTCCCCCAGGTTTAGATCATCGACATACTTCCAGTAGTCGCTGTTTAGTGTCCCAGCATCGTTGATCATGGCCAAGAAGATAATTTTTGATTATTGAAATTTTAGCAATGGTTTTGTGTTCACGGCATACAGTGAGTATGTTACTATAGCATTACTGCCAACACTCCATTTTCTCCCTACCGCGAAATTGAATCACCACGGTGATTTACAGTAATGTCTGGCATTTAAGAGTGTTTACCACTGGGGTCAAATTTTCCCAGTGGCATGGGGTGAGAAAACTGTAGACAGCAGAAAATGGCAATTTTTTACCAAGGATTTAAAGGAACACAGACGACCCCCATTTTATGTCCCTTCTGAAAGACGGTGCAGCCCCAACCGAGATGCCCTTCCCAGATTTGAACCAAGGGTTCCATAGTTATCAACTAATTGGAACAAGGAGCTCAATGGTGAGGCTGCTACCAGTACCAGTTGAGCTACAGTAGCAGCCTCACAATTGAGCTCCTGGTTCCAATTAGTTTATAACTATGGAACCCTCGGTTCAATCCTGGGAAGGTCTTCTCGGTTGGGGTTGCACCGTCTTTCAGAAGGGACATAACATGGGGGTACCATGCTCAAGGAGGTGCCTCTAGCACGCTAAAGGGATGGGCTTGCAACCCCTCCCTGTAAAAATATATCCTGCAACAGAAACAACAAGGAAACTTGCTGCCCTATGTGCCACTTGAGGCACTAGGTCTGAACAAATGAAGGAACCCCTGCCTAGATGATTAGTGATCCTTCCCTTCAAACCTTCCTTGATGTTAAGGAACTAACAGTTCATGTCCATGAAGGTCAACACATGATTTACCCCAAACAAAGAGTCTGTAAAGTCATATTACTCACACTTAAAATCACATGACTGTATGTCTGTCTGGGACTTGTCAACTTCAGATGCTATCTTAGGGGTTATTCCATTAAAATCTGGGGGTGTAGATCCCCTCTATCAAACGGCTTTTCATATCATATATTTTGTTCTGTATGATGTATCAAGTTGATCTTGCACCCCATCCACCACGTTCATTTTGAAAAAAAAATTGCACAAGAAAAATTTAGGACCTATTAAGAAATGATCTCAATGACTGGATGGCAGGTACACCTCTCAACTGTTATTCACCTGTTCGTCATACATGTAAATCTAATTGTAGTGTTTTGGCATGACTAACAAACAAGAGTTTGGCATGACTAATAAACTAAAATCCCCTGACACTTACTTATGTGAATCACTAACCAGTCTCTGTACCTGTTTTTATAACCGTTATAAAGTGAGAAATAGGGGAAATAGCTGTAATGATAATAGAGGTGGGGCAGAGGACTATCATTAGCATCTTCCTTTTGTCTCTTCTGCTTTTTTTGTGTGTCCCCAGAGATATGGAGCTACTAATTATGTACACTGGAATTACCAGTACTTGTGCAGCTCCTAATTTGTAAAAACTTGATGATCTTTCTGGAGAGTTTACAGGGGGATTAAGGATTTCAAATAGGGTCTGCATAGGGTGTATTTCGTTACATAACCAGCTTGTAAGTTGTATTACCCAAAATGTGGTGTTTTTTTCTTCATCAAACCACATTTACTAGTGATTATATTGCACTACAGTTAATTGCAGAGCTTTACTATCTTTTTTTCTGGTGTTTTTCCCTTGAAGATCTTTTGCATATTTAACTTTTACAAAATTTCAAATGAGCAATTCCTGGGAAAAAATTTAGGCAAGATTGTCAGACATTTCAAATATGTCATTTCTTTCTATCAATCTTTCTAAATCCTGTTTCTGTCAAGTTGTCATCTATTCGTCATCTGAACTGAAAGGCTTGAGTAGGTACTTACAATGGAGGCAGTTGGGTTTAATTAGGAGGTGTGATTATGCGGACAATGCTGCTGAATTGGGGGAATCTTGCCGCGGGGATGCGCGGGCGTTAATTTGGGTCACAGGTGGTCCCACGTGGGGTGTAACGGCTGTTCTAACAGACAATAGAACGTGTTGTCCCACTCGCCCTTCGTCTATCGTGATTTGGCGGCTTTTTGTAGCCTCTACCAGGCCCCGCAGATGGCTGAAAAAATAGTAGAAATTGGCCAAATAAATAGAGTGAATAGTATATATATGCTAAAGGAGTCGGCTACGGAGAGAGGGTCCAATATGCCATCAAGCTGTACCCCTATAGCAGACTAACATCTCTTGCATATTTTTCTGTCTATTTGGCCAATTTTTTTTGAGCCTGGTAGAGGCTAGGCTTTTTAGCCAACTTCCTGCATGAGTACCATCCTCTGGATCCGTGGTTATTATTAGCGAAAAGCATTGAGCCAGCGGTCATGACTGAGTATGGTACTCTGGCTACATGAAACTACTACTGGGTGCCAAAGATTACCCTGGCCGCAGAATGCCCTTCTGCCCCAAAGAGATCCCGCCAAACCACAGTAGACATGGTAGACTGGATGCCAGGGTAGTCAAACCTCTGCACTTCTGAACTTTCTCACTGCTGCCAAACAACAATCCAAGGACATAGAACATCCGTTGGTCATAGGCAGAAGGCTAAGGAGTTATCGTAGGGGTAACCTGGTTTGCTTTGCTGAAAACGTGAGCCATGGCAAGTCTACACCAGACCCTTTAATGGCCTGACTAAATCGCGCTACTAGCGGCCAGCCGACAGTTAGGCGCAGTTTACATTACGTTTTTCGCGTCAGCGGCGAAATTTCCCGCTGTCGGGAGGCCGCTGTCGCGACGTCTCTAGACACACCGCCCGGAAATCTGACAGACACCTGCGGTGCTTGCATTTCGCCATCTTGTAGAAAGTATCGGGCGTAAGCATAACAAAAGCAAGAAACAAAATTGTATGATTGTACAACGGTAGATGGCATCTCCCCGCCCGTATTAAACTACAATGCAAAGCCTTGTTTATGTGTAGATATTCCATGCTTATCACTCGTAAATATGGGGAGGGGGGCACAAGTACGATAAATATATCCGCGGGGAAATGAATGCACGGCACAAAAGTCGCCGCGGATCCCGCGAATCTTTCTCTCTATATATATATACCGGGATCTAAGTAGACTTACAGTATGCTAATCAACGCGTGCTTTATGCTAATCGTCGAAACACTGACTCCCGCTGATGCGAGCCCGACGTATTCTCTTTAGACGGAGTTTGAAGTTGACGGGGACTCCCGCTGTGCTGACGGGCGACGGCTTCGAAGCTGACGGGAGAAAATTTGTTGACAGCGGGACTACGTTGACGGGAATTGTCTTTACACGGGGTTCCCGCTGTCGCCAGTGGCGCTGACGGCAAAAGTATAATGTAAAGAGAGCCTTACTCTTGGGGGAATGGGTCATTAACCCCAGCCAAGGAGAGATTGTGTAAACACAGGCTAGACTCTTTATAACCTTGCTGGAAATTACACAGATAACAAGCCAAAGGGCTTAGCCGGCTGGGAAGTATAGTTTGCAACCTCAAACTGTACTCCAACTGGCTAACTCTTCTGGCTTATTATCTGTCTGTTTCGCCAATGTCTACTATTTTTCCAGCGACCTATGGAGCCTGGTAGAGACTATGGCAAGGCCACATTCCACTCCTGGCTATTAAAAAAGAATTATCCCTCACAGTGAGGAATTCTGAGGATGGGTGCTTTACCTTTTTGTTTTCAACTACAGACAGTCAGTATCAACTACATTTAGCCCGCAACTTTTTTTCCTTTGATTTGTAGATGGCACAGAAAAATGTCTGCTTTTCTTCAATTCCCACCGAAGTCTGGAGTAGATAGTTCACTACAAACAAGTTCGTTAGTTGACAAACTTTGATGTGTTTGTCCTTGGCATACCCGTCCCCGTGAGAAGCGACCATGTGTGTCCCTGTGGGAGCCGACACTAAATGATTTAAGGTTCCACCTTTATGGACAGCATTCCTGACCTTTGTAGTTGGTTGGTGTGTAAACTCCTTAGTCTTGGGGTTAGTTCATGAAGCAGTTTGATTGGGTACCTTGCTTTTCTAGGTATTAATGATAATAGACGCGCAAGATGATGTTTCACTTGAACCGCTTTAATTTTCAGATTTTGTAACCTATGTTACTATGTATGACTGTGTGGTTATATTGTTCTCAGTGTCAACACTTTCAATGGTTCATGCAATAATCCACTAAATACTAAATAGGTATAAAAAATTTTGTTGACTTATGAATCTGGAAAATGTACACTTATGTATAATCATTGCAATACCTTTTTTTCATTTAGACCTTCCTTGGTAACATCCTTTACTATCGATTCCTTCCCTACAATTGTATGTTTTTATGTTTTTTAGACTCTAATTAGTCAAAGGAAAGTTTGAATTTCTTACATGCAAAAGAAACATTTTTGTGCTGAATCTTTATTTGCTGCATTCTATAGATTCCTCTCACTCTTCAAGCTTGCACACCTACATTTGTATGTCTTATAGGCTTGAGTCACCAAAACTGAAATATGTATCGCTGCAGGCAAAAGAAGCGAACATTTTTGTCATCTGTAAATAGAACTGTTGATGTTTCACCCCAGAGTTTGTGTTGACTGATTGCAACATAAATCCGGGATCACTCTGAGGCATTGACGCCAAACTGAGTCATTGTGTACCAAGACAGGAAAAGGATTTGTTGATGTTGTTTTTGTGAAAAAAAATGTACTGACTTAATTCTGGCAGGATTTTCTGTAAGAATTCCCGTGTAAGTAGATTATACTGATAGAAACTGTAGTACATGTACTAAAGAATTGTTTCTACTGTGAACTTAAAAAAATGCAAAATCTCAGTGAAATCAAGTCTCCACAAAAATGAATCTATTCATGTTGTGGTAATGTAAGTAAGTTGGTTGTGTTGTGTTGTGTTGCTGTTTCTACACAGCGCAACACATTTTATCTCAAACTGTCCCTTCAAGCAGTTCTATGATTACTATTGTAAAGGAGCCACCAAATTCCATCCTAATGTCTTTGTAACTGTTTTAATGGCAGTTGAATGTGCTGTTTTCCTCACCTGCTGCCCCTTCCTTCACCAGCGAGCCTGGTAATGTGTCTGCGGCAGTTGGCGTGGCTATAATGGCAGTTAGAACACTGCGAAGATCTTCTTTCCCCTTCTACAGCAAAATTCACAGAAATAAATTGACTGTTTTCTTTTCCCCACAGCGGCCCCTTCGTTCACCAGTGAACCCGGGAACGTGACAGCGGAGGTTGGCGGAACCGCTCTACTTGAATGGCAGATGAACGATGACGGCGCCTCGCAGTTATTTGAGATCTGGAGAAAACTGCCCAGCGCCGGACTCATCCAACGGGCATCCGGGGGTGATGCTGAACCGTTTGCAGGCTATGAAGTCAGTTCGGTTTTTAGATTTTAAGACTTTGCACACAACCAATATATTTACTTGCCAACAAATAGATCTACTCTAGTCATTAACTATGATGACTGGGCAAACCTGCTTGGACTGGGATACAAACTTAATCCAAGGAGGTTTTTTTATATAAGACCTCCTTGCTTAGACCCCGCTCACACTCAAAAAGTTTAATTGCGATTGAATCGATCTGATCGCGATGGAACGCAAAAAACTTTTGCGTTCACACTGCTTTTCGCCAAGTGGATTAAAGTACACCGTGATCCGATTACGATTGAAGCACGTTGCGTTTCACAGAAGTATACTATGTGACGCTCGTTTGAGGTCATAGGTTGAGGTCAAAGGTTTGGCATCACCTCGCTACAAAATGGCAGGAGTCCACCTCTTTTGATGATTTTGTATCTCTGTAGCCGTTCTGTAGCCGTGGAAGGGAGAGCAATCGGCGGGCTACAATCGTGAGAAGGCATGAACGATGAAGGCTTTTGTATATTGGCCTAGCTGTAGTACAGGTAATGAACGCGGCAAGAGCTGTATGTTGTAGGACCTCCCACTCCGGGAACCAGCCGAAATCCCTGCCAATCGCGATGGAATGAATCGTAGTTGCGTTCACACTCAAAATTTGATAGGATTGGATTGGATTGATCCTCCCCAAACTACCGCCGGGAGGTGGATACAAACAATCGGGATTGGATCAATCGAATTGCGATAGGGAGGGTTCACACTGAAAAAATCAATGGCGATCGGATCGATTCAATCGCAATTATACTCCAATCGCAATTAAACTTTTTGAGTGTGAACGGGGTATTAGTCACATTTGAGACCAAATCTTTCTCACTGCAGCGCCCCCTAGCAGTAGGAAGTAGAACTACCAAAAAGCAGGACTAAAAGTTGGCCTGTTGATATCTCTTTGTTTTGCAATGAACCTTGTTAACCATTCATTTACCAACTGGATAGATCTATTTACAGAGTTTTTACCATCTACATTTCCCTATTCCATACACTTAAGTACTGTGGAAAAATTCATTTTCCTAAATGCAACTAGACAAACCTTCCATCGAGAAACATATCTGTTCTTTTATTACTACTATAGCTGACAAGTTGTATTTTGTATCTGTCCAACATGTTTTGTTACATGGCCTGTACTTAGCCCAGTGTGGCAAAAATGTGCAATAAAGGTCTTCATTCATTCATTAAACACCTTTGTTTGAACAATTACAGGGAAAATTCGAGATCGAAGGTGTTGCAACCCTGAAGATTCTGAATTTGAACAAAGAAGACGCAGGTCAATATGAGTTCCAGGCCACCTACGATGATTCAACGGTCTTGGACTCCATTGCAACACTTATTGTGAGCTGTAAGTTCAAGTTTATATACTGTTATAATGCTGATAGCTGTAACCTGTATTATCATTTATCTGTGTGTGAAATGCCCTATGTTCTGATACACCTATGTTCTGACACCCCTCTGTTCCAAAACCCCAGTTACAACAGCACCACACTTGGATAGACAGTCTTTGGCATCAAGTGCAGAATAAGTTGCATCATATCTTGACTTACCAGTAATATTTCAAGCTTGTAGATATCCTGAAGAAGATTTCACACCATTACCAGTAGACTAGCCCTGTATGGTCCAAGGGCTAAAGAAACGGAGATGGGCACCGCCTATACACCAAAAAATTATTGTGGGAAAGATTTTAATTTTTTAACTTTTCAGACCAGCCTACCATAACCGATGTGACGGCCTCGCCTGCCTCCAACGTGATGGAGGGTGATGACCTGACGCTGACATGTGCAGCTGACGGAGTCCCCGCCCCAACGTACACGTGGACGAAAAGCGACGGAAGCCCTCTCGGCACGGCCGTTGCTGACACAGCTGCGGGAACCCTCACTTTCACTAATATTTCGCGAGATGCGACGGGAAGTTACACGTGTTCTGCAGATAATGGAGTTGGGGATGCACAGACACAAGACATCGCTGTTGCTGTTTCATGTGAGTGCATAGACAGTAGGCATGTATTTCCTGGTAAAATGATTTGTGAAAATTGACAGAATGCAGATGTACTACCCTACTGTACTTCTTCTTGTTTGATTTCACAATGAAATTGAAATAAATAAAATGAAATCATCTTTCACAATTAATTCTAACACATGTTTATTATTTCAGATCCTACAACCGCTGCCCCAACAACACCTACACCAAATGTCACCATGAAAATGAGTGAGTACTAAAACAATATCTCTCTTGTTCACTAAGCCAATGATTATTTGGGCACAATTAGGCCACATCAAGTAAATCTTATGGATGACATCAGCACATGCTTTGATTTTTGCCTGATTTAAAACAAGAAACAAGACATTTTGTTCCACTCTGAAGATGGTCAACATGACAAGAAAATACTAACATAGGAAAATATGCCTCGATTGTACTTGTAGGACATCTTTCTCCCAACTAATCTCCAAGCAGATGTATTGGTGGTAATGACAGTATCCAAAGGGCAAAGCAGTATTTGGATACTGTCATTGTTTAAAGCTAGTGAAGATGCAATGTTTGTCTATAATGACAAACATGTGGTGTTTTCCAGCTGATGCCCCCACCCCTGCACCAAGTGCTGAGCCCAAGCCAACAGGAGGCATGAAGACCAGTGGGAAACCTGGGGGGAGAGGTCGAGGTGGTAGGTGTTGTTTTATTTTGTTCGTTCATTTGTTTGTTCATTCATTCGTTCAGACCTTTGTAGTGCCTAGTGGCACATAGGGCAGCAAGTTTCTTTGCTGTTTTAGTAGCAGGGTATATTTTTACAGGAAAGAGGTTGTTAGCCCTTCCCTTTTAACTTGCACCTCCTTGAGCATGGGATCCCCATTTTACCACCCTTCCAAAAGACAGATGCAGCCCCACCTGAGGTGTCCTTCCCTGTATTGAACCAACACATTTACCAACTAATCTTATGTGCTAGAGGCACCTCATCGAGCACGGGACCCCATTTTACATCTCTTCCAAAAGGGTTAAACTATAGATGTAAAAAGGGACAGGAATGTTTTGATATGGCTTTCCACTGCAGGTGGTTGCCTGGTTTGACTGTACTCTTGCTTGCCTCATGGATACATGCTGTACTAATATAAGTTCTGGCTTATGCTTTCAGCAAAACCACAAAAGGGTGGACTTGGCACCGGAGCTATCGTGGGTATCGTGCTGGGCCTCCTTGCATTGTTCATCACCATCGCGGTCGGTGCGTACTGTGCATCAAAGAGATTCGGCCCACAGCAGGAGAAGAAGCCTGACGTTGTGACCTTCACCAAGGCGGAGGAGAACGAAGCAGAACCGCTGAAGAACAAGGATCCCGAAAACCCGCCCGAGAAATCAGACGACAAGGATACCTCCATTATAAAGAACGGAGAGATGGAGGATGTGCCATTGAAGAATGCAGAGGAAGCTTGATAACAGGTAAAGAGGTTTAGATGGATCTGGCAGACATAGCCTGATAAATCAAGCTTCTTGTAGCCTCACTAGTCAGGCCCCTAGAAGCTTGATGGCCAACATTTCTTAGCCAGGAGATTAGCTTGATAACAGGTAAAGAGGTTCAGATGGATCTGTCAGATGCCATGTCATTGTGAACAGGGCTGGAAATACCAAATACATTATGCAAGTCAATGCGAATGTTAGGTACTCAGCAAGCAGAGGAATGCGTCCGGCTGTTTTTTTTTATGTTGGGACTTATATTTTGTCCTGTTTTCTTTATGTCGCCAACACACACTGAAACCAGCTGGACATTTCTCTGCTTGGAAAGCAGATGTTGGGCACTACGGACCTTTACTAACTCGGTCCATGGCTAATCATACCAACTGGGCTCAATGCCCTGGTCAACTTGGCCCTGACCCTGACCCTGACCCTTGCTGAGTTGACCATGGGGTTGGGCAGAGTTGACTGGCTGAGTTGGTAAAGGGCCAAATCGTCCTAGTCCTGGTGGTCAGTGCAGGTAAATTGGAGTTGTGCAGCTATTTATGATGCCTCAATAACTTGCAACAACCTGTTCAGGAAACATGTTATCAGTGTTTGTGGATCTTTGTTTTCTTTATAAAAATACAATCATTTTTTACTAACCTTTAAGATTTTGCGTCATCATATTGTCAAGATTTTTCCTAATTCATTTGTACATGTTTTTTTGTTCCTAACTTTTGCAAAACTTCTTGTCTTCGTAGGTGGCTGATCAGTTGTTGCAGTCATGAATAAGTCTGGATATTTTGCTGCTAGCAGAACAGAACAGAACAGCCTAGCCTTCTCACAGCAGGGTCGTCTCCAGATACTGTTGAATCTGGACACTATATTTTACATCTGTTATATGTACACTTTTAGCATTTTTAGAATGTGTAGTTGAGAACTTAGATACTCAAGAAGAGGCCACTTTTTTTGTTTTATAAAAGAATATGTGTCTCACAAGAAGTGCTCGAATTTTATAGGCTGAGGATATATTTTGGGATTGTCTGAAGTAATTTTGATAAACTAACACTAGAAAGGAATAAGTGACTTAACTGCTGGCGGTGCCTTCTTGATGGACATTAGGGTTCTTTTGATACAACAAACAGATAACTTTGGTTGTGCAAAAAGATCCTAATATCCGTTCATTTACCAACCCAATGAGACTATTCATGGATGCCTTCTTGACTACTCGAAGTATTAGATTTGAAATGTCAGTTTGAAGAAAAAAGGTAAATACACATAAGGCCCTATTGAAGTTTGTTTCACACAAATTCTACTTTTGGGAGAAAGGTTTTTCAAAGTTCTTTAGGTGTTCAGGTGAAGTTGTATACTATTATTATCTTTCAATGGAGCTGAAATGTTTTGTCTAATCTACAAGTACTTCTTTTGCCACTACTGTTTTGGAATTGCACAGCTAAAGAAAATGGATGTCTAGATGTTAGATAAGTTACCAGGCCATGGAAGAAAGCTTTTGTAACAGGTTTTGGGGTTTGTTGCTGGGGCCTCTTTTGCCACTACTGTTTATGATATTGTATAGCTAAAAAAATGGATGTATTGATGTTAGATAAGTCACAAAGCTTTTGTAACATGTTTTGGGGTCTATTGTCGTTGCTATGTGGGTATAGCTATCAATGCAAATGTTATAATTACTAATACGTCATATTGCCTTAACAATATGTGACATGTATATGTGGAAAGTTTTATAGCTTCGTAGGCATTGTTCTTGTACTTATTTTTTAGCTAGTGTGAGTCCTCGCATTTTGTACGTTGCTTTCACCATGTTGTTGCCTCATGTGACATTGTTTGTCTCGCCTATCTTGCCAGGAAGGTAAAAATACAATTAAAAACCCATCACTGGTGTTTTGTAGTTTATTCCAGTTGAATGATTGATGCATTTAAGCCTTCAAGCTTTTAGTTCATGACTTCTACATACACAGAAATACAGTAGTTCAAATTGTAGAAGATTAAATCATCTAAAATCATCAGTAGTGGTGTAAGAAAGGTTTTAGACCCCCCCCCATTATTTTGAATTCTGTCTGTGTTTGAATCATAGAAATTGGCCAAATAGACGGATAACATGCCAGAGAAGTTAGTTTGCTATAGAGGTTACAGTTTGAAATATTGGACCCTCTCTCTGTAGCCGACTCCATTAGCATACTATTCACTCTATTTGTCCAATTTCTACTATTTTCTAGGCATTCGGGGGGCCTGGTAGAGGCTAGTGAGTCCCAATATACACAATGCAGTGTTAACATACATCCTCAGCTGCTATTTTTGCCTGTTGGGCTGGAATAGTGGAAAGGCAGTGCTGGTAGAGGGGTGAAGCCTGCTATCCCTGTCTTGACTAAGGTGAGAAGTTTGCTGAAGCCAATCCGAATTGTTGCAGCAGCGCCACTCGCCGACTTAAAACAGAAATGCAGCTATGTTGGTGATAACCACTGAAAACCATCATGTAGCAGCGCCCCCTGTCGGATGTATGGACATGACAGCTAATTCAACAGCAGCAGGATAAGCCAGTCACGTGGTAAGTGTCCACCACTACCTCAACAGCAGCATCGATTACGTACTCGCAATTGGAAGTATTTGGATAGCGCTATCATGCACCAAACAATGCACACACAAAAAAGGGCATCAAGTGTACAAAATCAGCCCAGTTTTTCTGTTATTCTGTTTTCACATACCTTGACGATCGCACACAATGGTGAGAACACAGTCTCATCGGTAGACAGAAATGCAAGGTTGATAAGGATCATAAAAGCAATAAGGATAAGGCAGCTTTCCTGAACTGATGTCTAGCTAGTAGTAGTGCGTGAAAATTCGCTAGCGCAGGCGTTTTGTACTCTCCAAGCAGAGGTCTGGATCCGGCTTGTGTTGGACGTCATTTGAAGACGTTTTGTCGGGCTTTCTGTTGTGTCAGTTTTTCTTAGTATACATTGGCCATCTCTGTTGGGAGAGTAGGCGTTTTCAGCCAAGCACACCGGGTCACTCCTACTCTTCTCGGATAAGTGTGTTGGGTGCAGAAGTTTTACTCCTTAGGCTAAAGACCGTTGGAGCGTCTTCGCACTCGGGATTGAATTTTCTTCAACTTGACTAGGTAACAAAAGAGGCAGGAATGCCAACCTTCAACCAGATGTTTCAGTGACGTCATTTACATCCCCTGCACACGTGAACGTTTAGACGGACGTTAGATTCATTGTTTTTAGAATACGTCAGGGGCAAGTTTAAACACGATTTTAGAGTCAGCAGCGGCTTCATATCCTCTCTCTCTACTGTCAATCAAAACGCAACCTTCGTCATCAACTCTTTGCAAGCGTATCTGTACCACGTAATAACTGGCAAAGGTAACGCACGTCTTGTTGTAACACAAAGCAGTGTACAATGCGTAGGAACAAGGTACATGCACGTAAGGAAATGGTTCATTTGATCCATCGCATATATCAGTGAGGCACCCCTACTTTTCACCGGGGTTCCCTAAAACATAATTTTAAGCAGGGTTTGGCTCGGTGACGAGGGAGACATAGAGATAAAAACAGAAAAGCGTGACGTAGAAAACGATCGTAAAATACTGAGCCAATCCTACTTGAAGATTATAGTCCTTTACGGTGCTCTAGGTGCTGCTCTCTTTTGAAACTTGAGGTCGATGACCTGACGTCTCTTTGTAGAAATGCTACTCTCCAAGCAGAGGTTGGTGATGAAGATTGTGACCTTCTTATCATATATACGCCTCGTTTTCTTTCCGGCAAGTGGGACCGGCGGAAAGAAAATGACAAGAAGGATACTATCTTCTTCACCAACCTCTGCTTGGAGAGTTAAGACCTACAACCTCTTGTTACCAGTATTGGGTGTATTCTGGTTCAGAACTGTGCTGGGCTGGACGAAATCTAAATCTTGTGGTCCAATACATTGATTACAACAGCTCACCATCGGACCACTGTAATTTATTTATTGAGGTTCACCACATTTGTGGAAGGGTAGACATATTAGCCTCTACTAGGCCCCGCGGATGGCTGGAAAAATAGTAGAAATTGACCAAATAGCGTGAATACTTATAGTATGCTACGGGAGTCGGCTATGGATAGAGGGTCCAATATCCTATCCACGAGGTCGGAAACTGTAACTTCTACAGCGGGCTAACTTCTCTGGTATGTTATCCGTCTATTTGACCAGTTTCTAAAATTTTTCCAGCGACCCTCTGGAGCCTGGTAGAGGCTAAGACATATAACAGGTGACTATCATCCTTTCAAAATGTCAACCCGGACAAGGTTTGAACCACTCACACAGGGGAGTTTAATTCCGTGAGCATACACTAAACAACCTGTCACATCTAACATTTGCACATCTTACCCCATGCGTAGTCATGACATACGGATACCCGTGCCACACTTAGTGACAACGAGTCCCACTCTACTATAGGTCCAGAAAATATGACGTCATTGAAGATTGTGATTCATCTGATTTCTTTAATTCGTAAGATAACATCCTGTTCTGTTATCAAAGAACAACCAGACGCGTGTGTTTGTGAAGGTTAGACATCCAGGAAAACAATATTAAAAGACAATTCATCTCAACAACTGGATGATATTCGGAAATTATTTCCGGGTTTTCAAGTGACATCCGTCGTTCTTTTTCACTCGAATATGATAAGGACGCTGACTCATAACTGTCATATGACTGTGACGAGTTAGTGTCATGTTCAACCAGTTTTCTCCGGTTATGTCCTGTGTACTACTATCGGCTCTGCCAGTTCATTCTAGTGACGCTGAAGTATTATTTGGTGCTGATAATGCATTCAGACAACATTTCATTGAAAACTTATTCCAGAAAAAGGTATGATGTGTCAAACAAACTAGTATACTGTGACGTCTCAGACAATGTGCACAACCTTTGGTATAACTAGATCAACAACATCGAATATCCTGTACGTCATTTCTCCACGAACATCGATGACGTATGTACAAAATACCAGGATTATCGAGACAAGAGAGTATCTGAACTGATGTCGTGTTTCGCCATTATTGTCTACTAGTTCTTTGCACAGTACTTCTATAAATATGCGTCTTTTCAATGTGTTAATACACCAATCTAGGGCACTGCCCTTGAATATTTCTATAAATACTTTTTCTGATCCAGAGGCAAGCGCTGAATAGATTGATGAAGAAAGGAAGAAACGTTTTTTTTTATCCAAAGACGAGCGAGTAAGCGCAAAGGTTTAACTGTCGTTAGGTGGTAAATTTGATAAACAAAATCAAATGAATATGTAGTATTGCCAGTTGCGGAGGTCCACCTGCTGCGTTATAACGTTACAGGGATGCAACATAGATCAATTGATATTTTGATAGCCAAGTGTGAAGATGCAAAAATATGGAAGATATGCGTCATGCTACTTCAGATGATACCTTCGCTGGGCTTCATGAGTGTCTACTTGTCCATCGAAACGTCAGACAATGGAAAAGGGTGTGTAGGATATAAAAAGCTTTGGAACAAATGTATGGTAGATGTGATATTATGAATGGACTAGAATGGTTAGTATCCGCCTCTATTTCTCTCCGTCGAAAAAAGCCTGGAATTCGCCCATGTTTTCTGAATAGTACAGGTACTGGATAGGGCTATTATCACTTTGGGATCGAAAAGGAGAGAAAATATGGATGTATGAAAAACAACAAATGGCGGAAAACATGATACCATGAATGGACTAGCCTGGCATGTATCCACCCCTATTTTCTCTCCGTTGAAACTGGTTTGATTCTGGACAGGACTACGGTACTAGACAGAAATATCGTGGACAGAAAATAAAGATAGAAACAGTGCGAAAATAGGGATTGACACAGAGGGAAAATAGGAATAGACCAGGTAGCAAATGGACGGTAGATTTGATACCATGAATGGAACGCACGCCCGCTTGCTCTGTAGTAATACATAATTTGTTCATTCACGGAAGTTGGAGGCTGGGGTAGGGGGTTTACAGTAACTCCGATACCCACTCTTTAACACCTGTATATTACAAAAATTCAAGTCAACACTCCTTTTCTCCCATAGACACATCTTAAATTCATAAAGATGTAGAAAAAAACCTCATTATCCCCTTTGTCACACGTTTATATATGGAACTGTGGAATAGAGCAGTTAACATTCAATTGCGATCATACATCTAAAAATCATTTCTAAAAATGTAGAAGTATCGACGCCATTTTGAATTAAATGTCAAATATACGTCCGACTGTATACAAGTCATCGGGTTTTCGTTCTTTTTTGTACTTTCGAAGACCTAAACCTCACTAGCCCCATCCGAGCCTCCAGATGAGGCCTTCCACCCTTCTTTTTGGCATGACGTCACCTTTTTCTGTGCGAACCACCTGCCGGAACCCGTCCCTGGGGACATAGGTCATGACGTCAGCACCGTCTCCACCAACCAGCGGGCCAGGGGCGGCCTCAGGGGGCCTCTCGTGACGTCATATCCACCTGCGCGCTGATTGGCTGTTGGGGCACCCCTCCTCCGCACCATTACGCCGGGAAGAGGAGTCGGGGATAGTGCATTGATGCAATAGGAGGAAATCCAACCAAGATTGTATCAAAAATCAGCTTCAAGTGCAGTCCATCTTATTTGGTTGTTGAGCTTGATTAGGTTCCTGGCATGGTTGGGGCAAAAACTGATCATTAATGAAATAATTGTAACGATTCTTATATTTGTCATATTAGGTTTACTGGATCTTGTCAACGTTATATTGAATGTTTCATTGTTAGTCTTAGAAACAAACAATATGTACATTGTGTACAATCTGTACTAGTAGTATTAATTACTCTTATTACCTTCGTCAAGAAAGTCATATTATGCGCAGCGTTTATCTGCGTGCGCGCTCGCTTGTTCGTGAGTGTGTGCGTGTGAGTGTATTGGTCACCAGGGTATACTTTTACCTGTAGCGGTTGCTAGCCCTTCCCCTTTGACATGCTCGAGGCACCTCATCGAACACGGAACCCCCATTTTACATCCCTTCTGAAAGACGGGTGCAGCCCCAACCGAGATGTCCTGTCTCAGAATTGAACCGGGGTCTCCCAGTTACCAACTAATTGGAATCAGGAGCTCAACTGTGTATGTGAGGCTGCTACCAGTTAAGCTACTGGGATATCCCTTGTATTACCAAGTAATCAACGCAAATAACTGTAAGAGAACATAAAAGAACTGCGTGGGTTCATCATAGTGCGTGTGACCTACGTTTGTCTATTTCATCTTAAACTGAAAATAATCCTATTTCTAAGAAAGCCTCAAGAGAAATGGGTTAACTCCAAATGAATGCAGTTATCATTTCGTGGACATATCAAGCAAGTGCATAATATCACCAGTAAAAGTTGGATTTCAAACCTAACATAACGCTGAAGTAGACCATAACGTGTTCAAAGCAAAAACAGACATACCGTCAAATTTGGACTCAACAACCACTCAAGGGGGAAATGGTTGCTGAGAACAGGTGGTTGCTGAGGACAGGGTGGGATTAGCTATATAGATATGAACTGTTTAAATGTGGCTTGTGACTGGAAGTGGCTGCCTACTGCTAGGGTCACATTTCCTAACTGGGGCCCGGCCGGGCTGTTTGCCGAAACGAAAAATCAAAGTGTGTGTCAATAAATTTGCACAAGCTATGGTCTTAGATAATATTGGGTACGTTTTGTGTTTTTGTTGTCTTTTATATCATACTTTTCGGCCTCAAAGACTGCCCGGCCGGGCCCCGGATTGGACATGTGACCCTAGCATACGTCAGCTGGTTGCCTGACCAGGTTTGACAGAAAAAATTGTCGTTGATTATTGTTTAACAACTCTGTTCATCCGGTAACATTTTTTTCGCACGTGGAGGTGACACTTATCCTAACTTGATGAAAAAGCAGGAAAGATGATTGATGAAAACGTTTCATTAAGAGGTTTTGGCAAATCACTTAAATGCACTTCTTTATCGACGAAGGACTCAATAGTTCTAGAAGAAAGCAACAATACCTCATTGCAAAAAGGCTCAAAACCATTTCAAGAAAGATGACCGTTACATTCTCTCCGCTTTAAAAATACAGATCCCGGTTGGGGCGTTCATACTTATCTTTGTTTGCATACATTTGGTGAAAAAAGGCATTTCATTTTCTGTTACCTGCAATGTAACATTTCATTGAACATGTACCCCCTCGGACCTATCCCCCTTAGCGAGCTCTATGAGTCGGGCTATTTTTCCAATGGCATAACAGTATTATTTCAGGGCGGCTTCCATTGCACTCGGTTTCTGGTGGTCCGGTCTCAATCTGTATCTGTATCTGTATCTATATAGCCGGTACAACCGCCATTCGGCGTAACACACCAGCTTCGCAGGCACGCGGCGCGGAGGCAGCTGGTCATATTACACCGAACGGTCTGTTACACCTAGTCTTTGCATATCTGGCTGTAACCGTTCTTTAAAGCTACTTAGTGAAGATGAAAACCGAATGCAATTAAATGAGTGCAATAAAACTGATATGCCATTAGAAAAATAGCCTGACTCAACGTTTGGGGCTTGGAGGTCGGTGAAAAAGGTACATGTAAGAAAATAAAAAACCTCTGTTCAAAACATAACCGTTTGAGCTTTTGTGCCGTCGACTGAATGCGTTGACCACGCGGGACTCCAGTGTTCTATTTGTGTTAAAGGAATGGGCGGTGACTTTCTAAAAAATCCAGAATGAAGTACCAGCAAAAACGTCATTTGGAAGCCTGTAAAAAGGCCGTACGCCGAAACGCCAAACGCCAAACGCCGTACCAAAAGGCTCAACAAAAGCCATGTCTCGGTAGTGTGGCAATCTCTGTTTAAGCGCTTATTACAGAAGCCTATCCATTAGTGGGCGAGGCTTTTACCCGGTGAAACAGAGAGCGCACTCCGCGGCTTTATGAATTATTGAGACCCCTCTGATGCCTGTACAATGTACCCCACGGGACGGGGGTCGCGATGCTCGTTAAAATGACTGGCGCTCAATCGTCGGAATATGTCAGCGGTGGCTTGTGGTGGGGGGACAGCGGCCACAGCAGCGAAAAGCCGCGGTTCACAGCATCGGTCACGACCTCCGTGAACTTTGAACTACGTTGGATAGCAATCTTGGCGAACGTTGACCTCCGTTTAATCGCAAACTCTCAGTGACCTCCGACCTTCGTTTCACAACAATCTTGGTGACCTCCGACCCTTATTTCACACAAATCATGTTGACCCCGACATCCCTTTCACAGCAATCTTGTTGACCTATCTTTCACAGCATTCTTCCAGTTGACCTCTCTTTCACAGCAATCTTGTTGACCTCCCTTTCATAGTAATCTTAGTGACCTTCAACCTCTGACGTAGCAACTTTCACAACACATCTGACAACCTCCTACAACCATACGTACATAGCGAGCATGACGACGTCAAAAATCAATTTCATTACAATTCTTGCTTCCTTTCTACTTTCGATCACCGTATCAACACGTAAACAACTCCGTTGTCAATTCATATTTCAAATCCCATATGTACCAACTTTGGGTTTCCTAAAAGGGGGAGTAGTGTAACAGTGTGTTTCAAGCGGTCCTTTTAGCATTGGGTTTATGCGCTGGCGGCCCGGGTTCGATTCCCGCGAGCCAGGAGACTGTATTACTCTCAGCTTGCGTTTCAGTGCACAACACGCCCACACACGAATTAGGATCCACGCCAAGACCCATTGGAGCTTGATTGGTCCGTCCGTTCTATATTGCCATTTGGCGAGAAAAATAGCGCAGTAACAGTAGAAGGTAGTCTATTCCTGCACGACCCTGACATTCGCCAAAAAAGCAGTTACTCAAAGACCCTGACATTGGTTCACGCCTGCGCGCGTGTGTGTCTATGCGCCATTCCCAATCATTCATCCTGACAAACATATCGCACCTGAAGTTACCTAAGAGACTGTTCGACGTCGTTTTGATATCCGATGTACAGATTTTCAACCTGTCAACATAAATATATCGCAAAATTTGTATGCAATCAAAATTAAAAGCCAAGTTCGATCTTCAGCTACGGTTTCTATTCATGCTATTTCCTACAATGTCTACAGTTTGTGTTCGTTGCGTTTAGAGCTTTGCGATGCATGTAGCTAGTGCTGTGACTAAAAGACGGAACATTCACTATTTTCAGACACTAGTATAACGTTGAAAGCTTCTCTAAGGTGGCCTTACGCAAATCTCCAAGCAGATGTAAAGGACTTGTTCAGTCTTTTGTGACTTTTCCTGCGTTTCTACGCCTCTCTCACTTTAGTGTCTCTCCGTAGCGGGAGTTGAATAGAAAAATTAAGATTAAAAGCGCACATCACAAACGCAGAAAAGGACACAAAAGAGGGAAAGGGCCCTTAAAACAAAACAAGCCCGACCGATATGCCTGCTTGAGACCAGTGTTACGAAATGTTTCATCTCGCAGAACCAAATCAGTTCATCGAATGAATCAATCGTGTCGCCAAAGGAAGTACTTGCTTTATCATATTTACTTTATTCACCTTAATGACGTAAAGATGTACATTTCAGCAAAACGGCAAAGATTGATATAATTCAAGATGATCCTTTGAGCTAGACGTGCAAAAGGTAGGTGTGACAGGTGCGCCACGTGCCTGTGAAGCTGGTCTGTTACGCCGAAGGGCGGTTATAGCACTTATACCGGCTATCATACTGATACAGATACTTTCAACCTGTTACAGTATATGTTTTTGTGTTCGCCTGTATGTGTAAGAATATCACTACATGTGTATAGATTTATTATGATTTTAATGATGTAATTCAGATCTGTATCTCAAGTCGTTATATTCTATCTTAACTCATACCTAATGACCTCATCGAAAAACGACCTGCAGGTCGATTTGAGCTTCTCATGAATAAACATAGTTCAAACAAATACAAACATGTACAGCACGTACGTTGTAACATTAAACAACAGAAAATAATACATGACGTACCATCAGTAATAGATAAGTACAAAAACAGCACAACGCTAAATAGCGGAATAGACAGAGTAGAATAGAGTTACAAATCACATAGGTCGCCTTTTCTTGGTGGTGTGTACATTTCCCAGGAGTGTATTACATCATTTCTTTAATTGAAATGATATGGAGGACGTAACGTTACATATGCACATGCCAACAGTCGTCCAAATATATAACATACTGTATTCTCATTCCAGACTGACAATGACTTTGGATGTATCATATTCTAAAGAAAATGGCGTATGACAGCATTTTCTATAAGATGGATACAATAGCGGTATGATAACTAGGAATTTAGAAACGATAGAATACCGGATTTTGGTTTATAGATTTTATATAGATGAATTACAGAAAGGCGCAAAGAACTGTCTGTATTCGAAATTTCGAAACGATAATTATAAGATTGCAGAAAACCTCACCCCAAACAACAAAAACGTCGACAACGACAAGAACATTTCACGGTCCCCCTACAATTGTAGGAATGGTAGATCGATCATTTCCATTCCCCCCTGCAATCTTTCCAGGTCCACTCCTAGGTGTAGTACTACATCGTTACCTAAAACGTTTTTCAAACAGGATCCTGGGTAATTTCTAACTTAGGGAACGTTGTAACGAATGGATTTGTGTCAAAGAAAATGAATGCAAAACTAAGGCGATATTGGCCAATCAAATTCGGCCATATGTCGACAGTTGATGTGCAGAGAATCCACCAGGGAGTATTTTCATGTCGTCTGTCTTTTCGTTCCATATTGGAAGATACAATTGACTGCTCCACCCTCCCTTTTTGTACATTCCTGTACTTCATTCGTACTATATATCATATGGTAATCAAAGACGGTCCTATCTGGAGGCTGACCACAAAGCAAGTGCGATCACCACAATATAAACATAAGTGCCAGATCTAAACAGATATAACGGCATGTTAAGGGTATTGTCAGGGCTACTAAGAATCGTTACTTTGCTAGACTTCGGCGTAACATTTCATCATGGGTTTTTGTCTTTAGCACCCCTGCTATTCCATTCAAACATTCCATTGTAGCCTGGTTGAAAAAAAAGCAAACAACACACTTAATCAACGAAACACGGTGTTAGCGATCAAAGTTCACATTTTTATAGTTACATGTACTTCTAAGTCTTACAAGTTGTGAAATTGCAACTACAGCCAAACTTGGTTGGGTAATCACCTGGCGAAGCCACCCGCAGGCAACCACCTCCAGCCAGGCAACTTTAAAACGGCCCTGTCCATTTTTTCAAAGTAACCACCTGTCCTCGGTAACCATCTTCCCAAAGTCTCTTTATTCGTTGTGGAGTCCAGGTTTGACTTTGTTTCAAATCGCCACATTTTTTTTAAATCTTTCATTCTGCTCCGAATTGCGTAACGAAGAGATTCACGCCGACATCCGGCTCAAACCGGAAGTGACGCCACCACCCCCAGTCCGCGTGCGTAACGTACTGTCCCCTAATGTTGCAATTGATTGCTGTGAAAACCAGCGGTCTCCGTCGCTATTTCTGCGCATCTGTAGACTCTCTAGCAGGGGCGCACGCCCGTTTGTACCCCCCTCCCGACCCCCTGCGGTATCCTGAGATGCTACCACAACCATGAAGGGACACAGGACAAGAGCAGGACGATTATTAGCAGCTTTACGCGACCAAGAAGGAGTTTAAAACGGCCCCGCTGGCGGAGAAACATAGATGAAGGCAGGGCAGAGCACGGGGATGCGGCGAGCCAGTTTGCCCGTCACCCCCGGGGTGTCGTCCTTGGGGGGTGGGGGAGGTGGTGTCTGTCCCGAGCCTGATCTCTCGCACCTCACCGACGAGGAGAGGAAGATTATTGAAGAGGTTATGGCGAGAGCGAAGGCTGAGGAAGAGAAGGAGCAAGCTGTGATCAGGTATGTTCACCCCTCCACCCTTTATTACAAGATGACGTTCGTAGACAAATCTATACAAAACACA
Source organism: Branchiostoma lanceolatum (assembly GCF_035083965.1). Lineage (NCBI taxonomy): Eukaryota > Metazoa > Chordata > Leptocardii > Amphioxiformes > Branchiostomatidae > Branchiostoma > Branchiostoma lanceolatum. The sequence goes on from NC_089739.1 coordinate 8,222,693, forward strand.
CGTTTTATATTCCACCATTATCCACATCAATAATTTTTCTTGTCTTTCTGATGTTCTAACATATTGTTCTCTAGGAATATTGCGCGAAAATGTATCTATTTCTGTCCTATAATCAAGAAAAGGTGTGAAACCATCACTCACTTAGCAGGTTGTTGTGGAGGCCTTTTTTTTCAAAACACACCCCAAATATCGCGATCTCCTTATTAGGGATTTTTCCTAGCAAGCCGTGGGGATATTTTAGCCTGAGAAATAGGTAAGGTGTCTCTTAGATGTGGTTTTGATGCTGAAATAAATTTTAGACGATCGATTTGAGGTGTATTTTGGATGTGTGTCCATCGAAGCTGAACGGATAGACAGGTGGTACAGTTTACCTTCAGACAGGGCCGGCAACTCGACCCCATCCCCCCACCACAACAATCATACTTCAGCCGCCCGCTATTTTTATTAGAGCACTTTAAAGGCCCTTAGCGTCCGTGTTGTCCCTAGTTAGTCTGAGCTGTGAGGGAAGGGGAGAGAAACCGGTCTTGTAGCGGCACAGATGTGGCCTAGCCCGGGCGGCCGCCATGTTGGAAATACCTTCCACAGCTATGGCCGCATTCGATCGCGAAAAACGTGAAAATACAAACATTTCAACCCTTAAAAAACACCAATTTCTCATTGTATTACCTTCACCCACCCCCCTACACGACTTCTGGGCATTCGAAATGTTGACGTAATTTGAGATAGAAACATGAGCCGCGCCTGAAAAGTGAGAGCGGAAAGTGAGAGTGGTTTTCCCTTTCTAGCACCTCCAGGGGGCCCAAGATGGCGGCGGGTTTTCCTCATCAGTACGTTCTCGCACGGAAATATTATTGATCCGCTGTTCAGGCTGGACCGTACACAATCTCCCTCTTCTGTTCTAGCCTAAAATATCCCCGTATACACCCCACCATTGCACCGTATATCCCCCGTATCTGTGTGTATACGACGCACAGGTGTACCGTTATACGGGTTTGTGTATGATAGTATTTGCTGTATATGCAGGATAGGTGGGTGGGGCGGGTATGGAAGGGAGGGGGGCGATCTTAGGTTATACCTTCACATGCTACCTTACAAATTTTCATCCAGTTTTTTATTCTTTTTAAAATTTATGTTTTAGTAGCAAGATTTAGATGTTAGGGTTACATAATTTTATAGTAGCAAAGACTGAAAGAGATCATAGATTATAAAGGAATTCAGGTACTGTATTAAAAATGCATACTGATCAAGCTGATATTGTATTTGTTACATAATCCTTTTCTCTTTTTTATATGTGAAAAAATATTATATCTGGATTGCCACAAAACTTTTTTGGGGGGCCATTTTAAAGAGAGATGTTCGGGGAAATATTTTCAATGGATACATACTAGGTTAGACAGCCAGGTATATACTCATTTGTGTGATTGCAATCAAGGAAAGAATGGTGTCTTTAGAGTAAATTAACATTTACTAATGAGTTACCTGAAATAAATGAGCTATAGAAGTCAATTTCTTACACTGGGAGAGATAAAACATCATAGATAATTCCTTTCAATTCATATGAAGTGAATGAAAATAGGGTGTGGCATATAGCAAAAATGAGCATAATTCTTTAATTATAGACCTAATCTCATTGAAACGATTGGCAACAAAGGCTTAATCAATATGGACTAGATTGTTTTCTTCATCTGTTTTTTCCTCCTTTGTTCTATGATATAAATGATGATGGTGGTGGTATAGGGGAACTGATATCCCCCCCTCCCCACACTACTGTATAATACAGTGTATCAGTATATTATCATTTGGTCAACTGTAAATGGTACATTACTTCTACTTGTAAGTACCATAGGGTAGAATTTGCTAAGTTGTCTCATTGAAAAAAAAGAGAAGATTTTTCTTTATCAGGACATTTTTAATGAAAGCAGAAAGCAGTGCTACATTTCTTTAAAAGTGTGATTGAAAATTAAAGATTACTTGGACAAAGTACTACTGTGAGCATGGCTTTTAGGTATTATGATATAAGTGCAGCTTTCTTGACAGTTTTTAGATACATTTTCACTGTGCCCATATATTTAGATGGTTTCATATAACAGTTTCTGAAACAGGTAATTCAATAATTTGGGCTCCATGTATTTGAGATATTTTCTATCAACAATAGATATTCGTATTCGCTTATGGACCAGATATTCTGTTACTGGCAAGGCTCTGTTTTGTTAGCTCAAATAGAACTGACAAGATGGCAAGAAAATCTGCAACATTTTTAACCTTCTCCCTGCTGCCTAACTCTGTAACCAATAGAGAATGGGGTGCCAAATGGCTACTTCAGTGTGCTAAAGGTTAACGTATGAAGATGAAAGATAAAAGTCAAGTCAATGATCCGACACTCATACATAGATTGATGATTATGTTTGTCCATAGTATTCAATGAAGACCGTAACTTCTCCAGTTGCCATAGACTGGAATAAGTTAAAACTCTATAAAAAGGACAATCTGTTTCTATTCGCATGAGATTAAACCGTTAGACACGTACAATATAGGTAGCACGTCTACCTGTACATTTATATATGATATATCATTATTACCACTCATCATGTGAATATACCGACATGTACCAATGGGAATATCATATATACAATACTGGTAGGATAGTCAAAACCACCTGTTAAGTGTTACATTGAGATACTATTAAGGTATTTTATAACATTACATATTGATGTACAGTCAAACCTGTACAAGTGATCACCTCTATAAAAGGACCACCTGACCATTGTGACCATTTTTTATGGTCCCTTTAGATAATTTTTCCCATTGACACAAGCTTTAAGAACCCTGTCTATAGTGACCACCTGTCCACACAGACCAGATTTTATCAAGACAAGAGTGGTCTTCTTGGGCAGGTTTGACTGTTCATATACTTCATCAATCTTTTAAGTTATGGATAGCTTTATAAAACTTTCAGTGCAATATTAGTCCTTTTTGTTTCATTGTAACTTAAACCTACATTAACATAGAATTTAGCATAAGATACATGTATTGTCAGACAGAAGCTATTCTGATGTACAAAGATACTTAGCTAGCTAAAGTTTCTACCGTTTCTGAAGTATGAATATTGTGTGGAGTTTTAGAATGGACATTTGATCATGATAGGTATCTAGGGCACAGTCATCAAAATCAGCTGTTCTTCTTTTCTATTGTGTGGTCTAGTATCTAGTCCCTATATGGAGCATTAAATGACTGACCCAAATTTTCTAGAGGTGCCCTTCAAGCCTATTAAGTCTGTATAGTGGATGGTATTATCGAGTAAGACTCAAGATAAATCTACATGTCCATTTTGAAATTATGGTACTTTGATTGATCATAGTTCATATGCCATGGCTGTCAATAGAACAATACATGTAGGTCTCCTTACATGAAAAGGTATGTAAATGAATGGTTTATCATACATTAAGTAATACACTAAAAAAATGTCTAACCATATGTTGAATGTTGGCAGACTATTTCATTGACAGTAACAAAGGTATTCGTTTGAAACTGGTTACGGTCATTATTCTAATCAGATATGTTTGTGTTTGCTTTTTTGACAGCCACGTATTATTTGTAAATCGATTTTGGCAAAAGTACACATGCATAGATATTTATCAAATAAAAAGTGAAGGGCACGTAAGAAAACAAGTCCGATATCTGATAAGCTACTGTTGTTTCTTTGCTGGTTTGTTTACATAAGATGAAATGAATTGAATAGATAGGTCCCTCAGGTAGGACGTTAAATGGAGGTCCCGTGTTTGAGGAGAGCCACACCTCGAGCACGTTAAAGAACCCATCGCACTTATCGAAAAGAGTAGGGGTCCTTCCCGGTGTGAGTGGTTCAAAACCTACAGTCATATGGCCGCACATGGAGCAATTGTCGTATTGAAGTCACCTGAGTTAGCGCCGAATGGCTGCCGCTCCAGACCCTTGCGATTTAGCCCCGTCAATTGTGCGCTCCTCGTAATTCAGCCCCTGGCTGCGAAGAGGGAGTAGTTGGCGTACCCAATAATGATTTAAAAAAAAATGAATTCCTACAACTTGTAAAAGGGGTTTTTGTTTCTTGGTACACACAATAAGGTAAAGTGTCCAAACCTCAGACTGAGGATGAAGCATAATGCTATTCCCATGTACACAACGTGGCTGCTACCAACTGATCTGAGTTTTGGTCAATTTTTTCAATTTGGTTTGAAAATCAGGTATTTTTGTGTCATCTTTGCTGTTGTAAAACAGCCACTGCGATTGTTCCAAAGATTTTTGTGCAATTTTGAATTCTGTTACAGTGCAAAAGTTTATACCACGTAACAACATTTAAACTGTATTTATATAAAGTAAATGTTGTAAAGCTATGATACAGTTTAATGGTAAAAATAGATTTCCATCTTGATATCCAGATTGGATGCAGACATCCCCTAATTATGGCATAGAAAATGGTAATTGATAAAGGCAATAAACGAATAGAAATTGACATATCAGTTGTACAACATGTCGAAAACCTATGATACAGGTTAAATGGTAAGATAGACTTCCATCTTGCAATTGGTAGCCAGTGTTGGCACAGAGGCCACATACATCTCCTAATTCAGGTATAAAAATGGTAATTAGTAAAGACAATAAACGACTAACCACATTATTGTTCTTTATTGGTGACAATAGGCAGTCCGTATTTCAGGGATAGAAAATGCTAATTAGGAAAAAACAATTAAACAATAGAATAAAGATTTTTAGTTGTGTATTAGTGACAATAGGCAGTTCCTATTTCAGGTGTAGAAAATGGTCATTAGTACAAGCAGTAAATGGACAAAAAAGGCACATTTTAATTATGTATTAGTGACAATAGGCAGTCCCTCCCATTTTGATCCCTAATGCTATTTCGCAAAAACAGCACCCATCCCCTCCCCTGGAAATTAGTTCTGTTCCATCCATCACTTCGTTAATTAAGAGGCAGATGAGAAAACCAGATTGACAAATACCGTATGCTGATATTGGGTGTGGCTCTGTCCTTGCTGTTGGCTTTCATTGTTTGCGAGATTCTTTTTTTATCACTTTGTTAGAAAATTTGAGAGATGGAAATGTCCACCACAAACCTGTAATTTGTAGAAAAAATGTGAGATCACTGAAAAGAATTAACTTGTTACTTGTAACTTCCAATTCTACCAATATTTTTTGTATTGCTAAATGTTATAAGATTTGATGGCTAGAAAAAAGCCTCTGCTACCTTTGATTTGTAGAAAATTGAGATTACTGAAAAGAATTAGCAACTTGTAACTTTGAAGTCTGTAGATATTTGGATTTGGGAATTGGATATTTATTGCAAGAAACAGTATTTTTAGCCCAGGATTTTCATGCAAAGACTTTAAAGCATCAGACCTCTTTGATATATCATATATATGATATCAAATTCACAAAAAGCTTTGTTACTCAAATATGATTTTAAAAAAAGGAACAGAAAGAAAAGCAAATACCTTTATCCTCATTTTGATGTCAGACATGCATATTTTTAAGTAACCAAAACGCACATTCTTTTATATATGTCAAAGTGACAAAAAGCTTCTTTGCTCAAATATGATCTGAAAGACAGAAGAGAAAAAAAAGCATTTTGACTTTGTATTGCTATCTTTATCCTCATTTTGATGTCAGACATGCAAATTTTTAGATGACCACAACACACATTCTATTCATGTAAAACTTAAAAGAAGACTGTCCTGACCGACATACAAAAAGTGAATGTCGCTACAGCTAAGTAATCTTTCCTTGAGCACTGCCCTTCCTTTTTATATCCCCATATGGTATATACTATAATGTCAATAGCTTTATTCTTAGTGGCTATTTATATGCTACTGTTGTTTTTCCATATAGTTGTGCAAAGGTTATGTTTATACAGTGTGCTTTTTAGAGCTAGGCATCTATGTATTAAGGCAAGGAAAAAATAGAACAAGAGCTTTTTTGGGTACCATGTTTTCTTATGAATGTGATAATGTATATTGGTCCATGGCTCCTGTTACATGTTATGTAACCTATACGTACTAAAAGCTAATGAAAATGTAAAATAGATATTGCAAAGTTGTGTTTCAAACAGTACTGTCAAGTCATTGAAAATACAGTCAAACCTGCCCAAGGCGACCACCCAGCGGACCGAGCAAAAACGGTCGCGATGGACAGGTGGTCGCCATGAAGAGGATTCCACTCACATATTTACAGGTCGAGGTTTTCAATACAGTACGTAAATGGATGGAAATTTATGTGAATTTTGACAACATGACCCCCACCAGGTTCAGTTCTCAGTCATACACAAAAGTAACGTGTTTTAGAAAGGTCAGTGGTACGCCAAATCCGGGCCGCGCCAAATCCAAGATGGTGTCGGGACCAAGGAACAATATTTCTCGCCCGATGTTTTGTCCGCCGCGAAGTCATTTTTCTGCGGAATTTAGTAAGACACAGACGGATTTTTGTTGAAAATACAAGAAATAGATAGTAGTTTCTGCGAAATCTGACTTTTTGACGCCATGCACTACGTATTCGTTTTGAAAATTGAGTTTAAACCAAACTGAGTTTGCGGTAAACTATAAGATTACGATAGGCACAACAACATCACAAACATTTGTCTTTACAAATGTTTATAGGGGGAACGTTTTATTAAACACTTCATGGAGGAATCGATGCTATAACATTACTATTCCATATATTTTTGTCCTTATTTTTGTCCTTCAAAGTCTTGAAAACATTTCTGTGAAATCCGACAGCAAAATGATTCGATGTTACCACACGCTTGAAAATTAGGCGGCCGCCAAGGGCAGGGATTGTGCTCTGTGCGGTCCCAATTCGTGGCGGTCGCGGTCGCGTTGGACGGGTGGTCGCCTTGGGCAGGCGGCTTAATGCTTGTGCCAATGGGGAAAATTTTCGGGACCGAGAAAAAGCGGTCGCCATGGCCAGGTGGTCGCGTTGAAAAGGTGGTCGCCTAGGCAGGTTTGACTGTACTGAAAAATTTGTCTTTCGATTCGGGTTGAAAAATCTATTATTTGGCTACAATGTGTACATGTATGTATCTACCAATTTGTCAATAAACCAATTATGTGTCATTTTTTCTCTCTCTCTAGAATTTGAGGCTATTCTGTTTGAAACTCAAATTAACATGTAACTACCGGTAGATGTAATTATTACAATAATATTTTATCAATACAAAAAGATGAGAAATGTGTACTTTTCAGCGGCACTTTCACTCGAAAGCCCTACACATCAACCTGTAGTGTCAAATGTCATGTGAAAAAGCACACTTTTCAATATCACACCATTCGTTCATGCTATATATAGAGAATTTACCATTAAAATGTAGTCTTAGAATTTAGATTTATTTAGTACTATAGGTACTATTCTACCAAATATATTTTTCGAGTTCTTACATGTAAGTGACCGAGAGATTTTTGACAGGTAGCTATTAGTGATAGTTGTCAGTGTATGCAGGCATGTATTATTAATATAGCAATTTATCATCATATATGATAGTCTATGAATTCACACCTGTACATATACTGCCAGGGAGGATGATATATATAGAATACAATACGGTGTATTACGTATCACCTAAGGTAGCAGCCTGACTCGCGGGAGGGCCGGGACCGAGGGTGATGCGGAATACACCGTGTTGCATTTCATTTATGTCATACCCTCCCGGGAAAACACACATTTCAATGCAAAATGCGCCAGAAGTTGAGAAAATTTGGTGTCTTCAAACAAAATACAATTCTAATGTCCAAATCTGGTATTTGGATTTTGGACAGCGCAAGTAAATTATGTTAGAATGATTTTATGGAAGCCATGTGATACTAGTAGAAGCCCGTGTGACAACCCAAAATATCACACAGTCCAGAACACCCATATTGAACCATATCAATATGCTGGTATGAAGAACTGTATGTAATAAGAAGTTTATGGTTTTTAAGTCGGCTTTTGCAGAAAATATGCCATCAGAACAATCTCAGAAGTATCTAAAAATGAAATCTTACTGATCGATGTATAACTATGCTGTTACAAGTGAGAATATACCTGCCTACATAAAATAGATTTCATGAAGTGCACAGCCCCCCTCCCCATAGTCTGATTTAACATGAAACGTTTACACTTTCGGATTTAACTTTTCATTTTCATTATAAAACATGTCATCTACATGCTCCTGATGTCATATTTCTACAAGGAATTGGTATGTGACGTACCTTGTATTGTAATTAATTATCTTGCAGCAATGTCTAGTACACATCACACTATTTGTTGATTCAACAAAATATAACTCCTGACATTTAAAGAAGCTTTAAGGTTTGTATCCACAATATTCTTATCATTATATTTACAATAGGATCTCCGGATTATAAAAAAGACAGTAAATAGAACTGTTTGTTTTCATAGAAACACAGTTCATGAAAAGAATACGCAAACTGTTCATCAGAAAGGGTTATATCAACAACTTGAAAGCAATGCATATGTATATATCAATACACCTGTACCACTATTGTTTTGTTAGTCTTTAATTCAAAGTATACAAGTATCAAAAATGTCTAATTCTGAAAAAGGAAAAATCAAGTTTGAGTTGATAGCATTACCTGACTACATGTTGGTATATTCTTTTTCTAATCAGCAGAAAAAACATCTTTTTTTTTCATTGTTGTTCTTTTACTGTTAATTTTTCTTGTTTAATATCACTTTCCGATCCATAATCTTCACATATCCTCATCCTTCATAGAATTTAGGCAGAATTTGTTTGAAGGTGGTTTTAGAAGACAACATACTGTACAAGACTATGAAGGTCTTCCTTTATTTGACTGGCACAGATGTTTTGAAAACAACTACTCAGGTGCTTTTGTTAAAGTAAACAAATAGAAAACCTGCTCATTCAGTGGTGGAGAGATAATTAAAAGTGCAAGGCTATGGAGATCTCTGTCGGCTTGACATGTTTGGAACACAACAAGCTAGAGGTGCTTTCAGGTATTGCAAAATAAACAAACAGGTAACTTGTTTATTCAGGGGTTAGTAACAACAAACTTTAAGGTCGGGTTGTCCTGAAAACAGAGCGGACGCTCGGATTAGATTACGAGTTTAACAAGTCCGCTGCTTGCGCCCGTTGTTCGCTACGACATTCGCCACTCTGCTAACAAGTTTCGAGAACAAAAACGAACAAGAGGTCACGTCGTGGTCAGAGATCGCTAGCGTGATGCATTCGTGGCTTTGTTGTCATAACCTAGCAACGTAAACAAAGGGCTGGAAGAGACTGGGGCCAAATTTGGTCCGCAAATTATTCTATTGTCTGCGTGCTGGAGTGGTTGTAGTGTCTGCTTGCCGTTGGGTTGTAAAACACTTCAACTTTGTACACATTTGGTAGCATCTCCACAGAGCAAAGTGTGGCAGTTTTACAATTTATGTTAGTACCATTACAATTATTGATAAGAAAGAAAGAATTCCTTTAGTGCCCATGATGATGATCGATCTGGCATGGTACATAAGGTACCCAGGTTTTGATCCACTCACACCGAAAAGTACCTCTACTCTTTTAGACAAGTGTGGTGGGTTCTTTTAGGTGCTTGAGGTGTGTCTGTCTTCAAACACAGGACCTCCATTTAACGTCCTATCCCAGGGATGTCCCTAACCGAAACTAGGTATTCATTTTCACCTGAGTGAAGGGAGGATATTCTATGTGAAGTGCCTTTCCCAAGGGCACAACGTCGGAGCATGTCAGGGGATTCAAACCCTGGACCTCTGGGTTCTGAGCCAAACTCCCTACCATTAGGCCACCTGACACCAAAAGTGTTGTGAAACTGAAACATGCTTTTTCCAGATTTGGCAAAAAAAGAGTTTTTGTCCGTAATTATTGGAAACATTGGCACCTTAAGTTTTTGCTGCACTAATGTTTCACTATGATTTATGTAGAGTATTTATAACCATTAGAATGTGCTTTTGATAAGGTGTGTGCATGACGGTATTACAAAAGTAATACAAACAGTATGGATTATGATTCCATTCATGGTCTAATAATAGAAATGAAAGTCTGAATAGCTTCCAAAGCAATCTTGATTGATAAAAGATTGTCATGAGAATGTGTTTTCAAGGTCTACTCTTACTAAAAATGAATTGATACCACTTGGTTGATATTTCACAAAGGCGTTAGTACGGATTAAAATGACTCAGAGTCGTGAGTTCAAATGATCCACAGGGCAATGGCCTATAGGCCACAACAATTTTATTTGTTGTTTCTCAGCATTATACATTATGTTTCACTGTTGAATCCTTTATATATAAATTATATTTACTAATTAGTTCAAGGCAGTCCATTTGAATTTCGTAGAAAAAGTTTTTTCAACATGGCAACCGTTTAATTTTAAGTTACATGTATTGAAGACATTGAATATTCTCCTTTCTTGGAAATGACTTTAGAATGTAAATGTTATGTTATTTTCATCATCATCATCATCAGCCTTGGAAGGTTATGCCGCTATATTCCGACGTCTATGTTCGGACACCCCTATATTCCAACGCCCCTATATGTTCCAACATCCCCTAACCCTAACATAGGAGTGTTGGAACATAGGGGCAGGTATATTCATGTACATGTACCTTAAAAACCAGCCTTGCTCTTAGAGTTAGAGACTTGCATATCCAATTTTAATCAGTCTTAACCAAGAGACTACCTTGGTATAGCCCATGTAGGTGAAACTGCTGTGCACATGCTGTAATTATCCCAGTTTCTGAATGATTTCACCTCATCAAATATTTAGTGCCATGCCACTATGTCGTAGCCGCATAAAATCCTGTCGGGTCAAAGGTCGGAAGCAGATTCCATCGCGTAGAATTTGACATACTGTAAATACAAAATGGAGGTGAATTTGGAATTGTACTTTTTTGGTGCTGCTGTTATACAATGTAGTTGCATATTTGTCTTCATTTGAGACAATAATATTTTTCCATTTGAATTGTTCATTTTAGTGCAATCCTAATATTAGTTTGTGACTAGAAAGGATGGCTGTTCATTATGTAACTCTCATGAATATATATTCCTAACAGACTCAGTAAATTAATCTAGTAATTCGCCAGCCCATACAAAAAAATATGATATTTTTCTGAATATCCTTAATAAAATGTTTATTCAGGAACTGACACATACAGAAATTAAAACAGCATTGCAGCGGAAAAGAATATTAACAAAGAAGAATACGAAAAAAGAAGAATACAAAGAAAGAAGGTTTTTTTCTACTACTGTTTTCCTGCTGCACAGCTGTATAATTGATATCAATATCAGTCTAATTTTCAGACACATCACACCAGCCCTTACAGATAAGCCCCAGGTGGACCCAGCCCTGGAATCCGACAGCGTTTCATTTGATTATGACGATATCAGCGTCTCCGTCCAGAACGATAGATTCCGTCCCAGCCCTAGTTGTTGTAAATCCGTTCACGTCATAATGTATATGTAGTTGTACAATTTTGTTGAAGTTGATTCAGAAAAAGTGCAGTTTTCATGCAGATAGATTCTGTCCCAGCTCTTGTTGTTTTTAAATCCGTTCACGATGTGATGTAGAAATGTAGGTTAATTTTGTTGAAGTTGATATGAAGCTGTTTTGAAGCTGTTATTTGGAAAATTTCAGTTTAGTTTCCGTCCAAGCTTTGGTTGTTGTAAAATACATTCATGGCATGATGTAGTTGTACAATTTGGTTTAAGTAGACACATAGAAGAAGAATGATTTTTGGATGGTGGCGTTCATTTCAAAGTGTTTCAAATAGATTCAGTTCTATAGTTCTGATTGTTAATAGTTTTACAATTTTCTTGAAATAACAGAATACAAACCTTTCACTTAAGACTAAGAAATTGTTTCATCCATGTATTTACCTGATTCATATGAAAAGTGTCCTGATGGAAGTTCTATTGTTTCTGATAGCAAAGTATCCCTCTAGTCAATCATAACTAGATTAAAATCTTTATTGTTTACGATAGTCAATATGAACCTAGTTAATATCTATGAAGAAAGTCAGAGTGCCTAGACAATATTCTTTAATTGACAAGTATCAATCAATATGTTAATCAATCTTTTGTTTATCTCTAATACAATAAAGCTGCTTTAACAAAGTTAGGCACTAAATAACTGACCAAGAAGAATCTGATTGTTGGGAAATTTTGATTGAAAAAAATCAGCATCAGAAAAATGTTTCAGAGCTAAAGAAGGAAGCAGGCGATTTGAATATCATATACATAGTTATGATATGAAAAAAATGGTACCAACATTTTAGCATTTCTCTGATAGCTAAATGAATTTGTTTGGATGAAATGTTTTTGATAAAGATTTGTACAACATAGAGTCTATGCATTTTGAATACATTGGTTCTGAAAATTAACAGGTATCTTTGTTTGATCCTATATCTTGAAAAAATGGCTTGTGTGTTATAACTACTGTAAAGTCTGGCTATTTTGCATGTGGTAGCTTCTTACATGGTCATACAATGTAAGATGATATTCAGGTACTGTATAGAAAATGAGCAGGAGACATGATGAAATTATCATTTGCCTTATTTCTTATAAAATGTCTACCTTAGCAGTCTGATGGTTAAGTGATTCTTTGAGTCCGGCAAGCGCTCGATAAGGACATGAAATTAGGATTGGGGATAATTTTGACCAATTCTCAGGTCTTGTTGGTCATTTGATATCATGGAATCATTATGTTTTATGTCTTATAAAATGGTTACCTTAGCAGTCTGATGGTTAAGTGATTCTTTGAGTCAGGCAAGCGCTCGATAAGGACATGAAATTTTTAGGATTGGGGATAATTTTGGCCAATTCTGTATGGGCACCTGCCCCCTGGACCCTCAGGCCTTGTCGGTCATTACTCATTCATGGACGCTTGCTTAGGAGGGGCCACCAGAAACTCAGGGCTGGCACTAGTCTGGGAATTCAAGTAATTTTGAGGAGAGATTGTAATGTGATACATTTGTTTTATTTCACTATTCTCAATTTGTATAATTTGAATTATAAGTGATGGGGTTAGATTTAGACATTGTGATTCAGGTTCAAGAATTAAGATTACTAACCTCACATAACAGCCACCGTTTTAGTCTTGATCAGGGCTGGCCTTGGTAGTCCATACATCCTCAAAATTATGATTCAAATTCTGTAGAAATGGCACTGTCCTCTAACTATAGGGTCACACATGTACAATTATTTTGTCGTTTGATTTTCATTGAGGCTTTGACAGAACTGACTGTAGACAAAGATTTGCTACAACCTTTTCCGTTATAAGAGAGCTGAATTTTATATGACGTGCCCACGACTGTCTTTAAGAATGCCCTTAATTTTTTGCCATAAAGCTGTATTACATATGTGATGGCAATAACTGAATAACTGTCAATATATCTTTTTACCGGTATAGATCAGGGCTGTCCCACTCATTGTTTGGGAGCCCATGTTGTTAATTTTGGCTGTTAAATCTGTCATCTTAACCTTTAGCACACCAAAGTAGCTGTTTGACACCCAAAATTCCCTATTGGTTACAGAGTTAGCAGCAGTTAAAAGTTTAAGAAAATACATTTTCATCAAATTGAAGTTCAGATTTCTTGGACAAATGAGTTGCAATTTATGTCTTTCCCAACAAGAAAATTTCCGCCCTCGGGACGGGTCCTTGAGACAGCCCTGGTAGAGATTAAAGAGTATCCACCTTTATTTGTATGTCATAAAGCTGTTGTATTACATATTTGAACCTCCTTGATATAACTGAATAACTGTCAGGGCATCTTTTTACTGGAACAGAATCTGATGAAAGAGTAGCCATGCACAATGCCTGTCTATATATCAGTACGTGCCACTATCAAAATGCTGAATGCCAGTCTGTAACAATACTGTCTCCTCTGCACAGTAAACGCAATACGTCATCATTTCATGTAGCAGCCAGACAATGGCGTATCAAGGTAATAGCTTACAGGTAAAGAAAGGAAAGTGGGTCATCTCAGTTTAAATGCAAACCATTGGCGATGAACATTCATCGAGTGTCACGATACTACTGGAAAGGGTTGCAGTCTTTAGGATGGGACGTTAAGCTATTCACTGTGCTTGTTGATGAGAGCTAGTGGAGTTTCTGTATTTGGTGGAATTGGCAGGTGGTTGAATTTGACATCAAGTATGTTGTTGAATTTACCATGTTGTGTTATTGACTGTTTCAAATTTTTATCCATATGCTTGAGTAACTATTTTTGTCGTATGATGTGTTATGAGTGCTGAGAGTTTTGCATATGATCTGGTCAGCAAATCCTCTCAAAATGCAGAAAATGCCATTTTAGAGGGTTTGAAATTTGGCCCTGGATCCCCCTACAAATCGGATGTCCCAAAAATTCTTCACAAGAAACCCTGAAGCAAAATCCTGGCTATGAGCATGGACGTCCCTATGTGAAAGTAACCTGCTGTGAACATACCAGCCATACTTGCGAGATAAGGCCCATTTAGATAAAGGTCCACTTCAAACTGTGCTGTGTGCACTTCCAGCAGAAAACTGCAATATCACAGGAACGGTGGACACTTTATCTCCTATGTACACATCTAGCAAGCAGATAATTACGTCCAAGGGATCTGTTATATAACAGATATGAAGGCTTTTATGATACCGAGGGAAGGAGAGATATTTATAACAAGATATGGTACAATTTGGTATGTCTGTGTTGTGTTTGTGAAGCAATTTTTTTATTGTATCGTAAAAGAATTTGACTTTGGGCACAGTGGTGAAGGCAGTTGTGTTTCTCTTCTTGTAAACACATTGTTCTTATCATTACAATGATAAATGCAACAAAGAAAATGTTTCCCTAAAAGAATTTTAGTGATTGTTGAGTAATTTTCTTCTCATATCGTACAAGAATTTGACTTGGGTCTCAGTGGTGAAGGCAGTTGTGTTTGTCTCCTAGTATTTAGACATTGTTCTTATCATTACAATGATAAATGCAACAAAGAAAATGTTTTCCTAAAAGAATTACCAAAATGTTTGTGACATATGATAGATTTATAACTTGCTTGTCATTGTTGTTTTAAAGGATGAATGTTATCGACTTTATATGGTAAACAGGACGTTGGTAAAAGTGTACGTCCGAAAGGTTATTCACCCTATGAATCTTTTATGGATTTTTTCTGATTTTTAAAGCCCTGACTTTGGAATGGTGAGAATTTATGGGAAGGTTTACTAGAAATGATTGTCATGCTGTGTAGGAGTTATGAAGAAATGTGTCGAAGGATATTTTGTGGCTTCAATTGTACATGTAAAGCACATTAGCTTCAGAAATCTATGGAGGAGGTCACAAATAAGTTAAGGTCTAGTTTTTTTAAACAAGATTATAAGCGATAATTAATAATGAAGCTCAAATGAATAAACTTGAAGTGTACTTTTCTTATGGTTTATTATTAGACTTATAGGTGCGTAGAAGTTATTTCTTATGCCTTTTCATATTCATGCTTCTCTTTTTGTTCTATTTCATGTGTTTCCAGAAGAATTTCCTACTTTTAATGATCCCATGTATTTCTTTTTCTTTTTATAGAAGCTATATATTGACACAACAAAAAGTACAATGGCTTTTGCCTGGTCAACTATAGCTACGAAATAGAAATACAAAATAAATATATAATATTCTACTTACTAAACAATATGGGTTAACATTTGTGACTCTCTAACAATATAGGCTAACATACTTGAATCTCTGACAATGGAAAAGATGTCTACCATTACACCACATTGTGTATGAGAGTGTATCAGGTGGTACTGACAGGGCCACTAGGTCAAAGGTCAACAGGTGGCATGCTTGCGAACAAAGTCTGCATCCTGTTATGCCCTTGATAACAACACAGGACCTGCGTAGTTGATGACGTCGTTAAGTACGTTAACGCTGCTCAGAAAATAATAGAATGCTAGGGTTGGTGAACATATGGCCAATCATGTATATCATAAAATCATAGTTTTTGTCATTCCGAAAATAAAAGTGCTCAAAATTAAATGATTTAAAAAAGATACCTCCTTTTATTGCCTAGTCCTGCTTATGCACGTACAAGCCCAGACCTGGCACAATATCTTTAAAAAAATAAGAAACCAAAGAAGAAGACAACTTGAATATTTGCAGATTCTAGACTTGAAAAGGCACCAATATATCGTGGAAGGTTAATAGACTTGTAAGCTGTGAAGACCTGATGTTTCTATAAACATTTCTGTTAGCATTTCTTTACTGAATTGCAGCAGTTCTGTGTCAATGACCCCTTTAAGACAAGTGTGTAAACAACATGCTTCTTTTGTTAAGGGGGACCAAGCTTGTGGTTACATTAGGGAGGGATCAGTATTTACTGTAAAGTCCTATCAGATGATGGGAGGTAAAATCATTATGTCTTCTAGCTCCCTGTTTCTGTTACAATAAAAAAACTGCAGTTACTGTAGATTTTGCAAGGCTGTTGTCATGAATGGTATAATTATAATGAAAAGATTCAGTTAAATTGCAAGGGGGAGCATTGCAAAGGCGCGGGATTCTAGCAAGATATTAGTATAGAGTTAAGTGCCCTCAAAAGGAAAGGATGGCTTCAAAATGTTCTCTCAAGAAATCTCCTGTGAATGTGGTTCAACTGTAAAATAAGAGATGAGGAAATTAGTAGAAATACTGGTAGAAAGTCCAGGAATTTGCATTGCATGTTCAGATATGGTAAAGTTTGATCCTAGATGGCCAGAAACATGGCGGAACTGTGCACCTGTATAGTGTAAGTCCTGAAAATAGGCCTTAGAGCAAACAAGCTTTTTACACTAGACTGGCCGTCATTTGCTTTAAGAGCAAATTCAGGATGTTTCGCCCATACTCCTCATGCAAGAAGTGGGCTGTCCCAAAATAACTCCTGGGCAAATCCAAGTTTCTGCATAATTTATGCAAATGAGGTCCTCATGAGCATAAGTTATGTCCAGGTGCTTTCACCTTTCCTACATGTACCTACATGTACAAGATGACATCCACAGCTTTTACAGTAAGGGGAATACAACATCATGCATAAATTATGCAAGTGAGGTCTCCATTAGCATATGTCATGGCCAGGCGTGTGCACCTTTCCTAAAGCTACCTACATCTCAAATATGACATCTGCAGGTTGTACGGTAAGGGAAATACAAGTTTCAGCATAAATTATGCAAATGAGGTCCTCATTAGCATAATTATTGGCCAGGTGCATTCACCTTTCCTAATGGTACCTACATCTTAAAGATGACATCCGCAGCTGTCACGGTAAGGGAAATACAAGTTTATGCATGAATTATGCAAATGAGGTCCTCATTAGCATAATTCATGGCCAGGTGTGATCACCTTTGCTAACGGTACGTACATGTCAAATCTGACATCTGCAGCTTTTCCGGTAAGGGAATTACAAGTTTAAGCATAAATCATGCAAATGAGGTCCTCATTAGCATAATTTATGGCCAGGTGTGTTCGCCTTTGCTAAAGGTACCTACATCTCAAAGATGACATCCTCAGCTTTTACGGTAAGGGACATACAACTTCATGCATCGATTATGCAAATTGGGTCCTCATTAGCATAATTTATGGCCTGGTGTGTTCGCCTTTCCTAAAGGTACCTACATCTCAAAGATGACATCCGCAGCATGTACGGTAAGGGACATACAACTTTATGCATACATTATGCGAATTAGGTCCTCATTAGCATAAGTAATTGTCAGGTGTAGTCACCTTTCCTATAGGTACCTACATCTCAAATATAACATTCGTACCATGTAACATAAGGTACATATAACTTTCTGTAATACCATTAGTAGAGGTACCCCCTGACATCTGCTTGGTTTTAAGTCCCAGACATGTAGGA
The DNA here is from genome assembly GCF_035083965.1 of Branchiostoma lanceolatum. Classification (NCBI taxonomy): domain Eukaryota; kingdom Metazoa; phylum Chordata; class Leptocardii; order Amphioxiformes; family Branchiostomatidae; genus Branchiostoma; species Branchiostoma lanceolatum. The sequence continues at coordinate 8,240,559 of NC_089739.1, forward strand.
GGGCTTATGTTACAGTATGACCTAGTTCTTGCTGGCCCCGACAGAAAATAACCAAAAATTGCATCAAAAAATTGCAAAATAAATCATTTTGAAGTAGTGTATGCCAAAAAAAATAATGGGGTCCTTTGGGTAAATATCCAATGCACAACTAAACCAAATTTCAGGTCCTCAGGTTTCAACACCACGGCACTGGAGGCCATCATGTGCGACTTTTGTCTGAAAATGACCAAAAAACCTCCATAAAATCATTTTAAAAACTTATATCAAAAAAATTTTAAAAGGGTCTAGGGGTATACACGTACTCTACCTGCATACCAAATTTCAGCTAATTTGGTCGACGGACGACCGAGAAGAAGCGATTTGAAGGTTTGACAGAAGAAGAAGAAGAAGGAGAAGAAGAAGGAGAAGAAGAAGAAACCTTACAAAAACAATATGTTTCGTTGGCGAAACATAATAAATAAACACAGCTTGTGATAATGGGGGCCATGTGGCCTTGTTTGTAGTACAAATTGGGGGCGTGGTTAACACCCAGCTGTGAAGGGGAGGTTCATTGTGAGGGGTAGGAAAGGGTGGGGTGGACAGTGTTAGGAGGTAAGGGGACAAATCAGCTGTGGTATAGATAGGGGTTAATAGGTGGTTATAGAGGGGAGATTCATTTCTGTCATGAAGGTACAGTCAAACCTAACCACCTGACCAGTGATGTACAGTCAAACCTGTACTTGTGACTTACTGTAACAGTGGGGTTCAAGCGCCACTAATTGACCAGTCTAACGGGTCTGTATCTTTTAGCCTAGCAGTTATGCTGTGCAGTCTGTGCGCTGGCGGGCCTGGGTTCGATCCCCGGGAGCCAGGAGACATGCTACTCGCCTCATGTGTTTCAGTGGTTCCCTGTCTATATTTACACACTGATAAGATCTTTTTACATTTTGTACAAAAACTGTCATGTAGTTACTTACTGTGTGCCAGAAAAGAAAAGCCTTCACCTTCAAGGGTCAGAGTTCAAATCTAAATATACATGTAGTTGACCTGGATTAACCTCTGTCAACACCTGTATCCTGCTGGAGGAAAGGAACACAAGAGCAACGACAGGTGTTTCTAATGGTAGACACAGTAGGACAGGTGTGCCGGTGTCTTTTGTGTGGAGGATAGAATATTTCGTGCTGTAGACACTGCTTAGCTTTACAAGCCTTTGTATCTTAGAAGTACATTTAAGGCTTGATTGATTGGAAATCAAACCTGTAACATCACTTGTTGAAAGTTTCATTTCATTTTGTGAGATTCATCTTTTATTGATACGTGTCATCACTGAATTCTTTTGCAACAGAAGTCAACCTTACCTTTTAAATTGAACGACTAGAAAAGAAAAGTTTCATGAAAACTTCAGTCAAATCTGTCTATACTAACCACTCAAGGGACTTGACAAAATGTTCACAGTAAGGTAGGTCGTTTATAGCTTTGTGGTCCATAGGAAAAATAGTATGAGGAACCATTTAAAAGTGGTTACGATGGCCTGGTGGTCCTTATGCAGAGGTGGTCACTAGAAGTCAAACCTGTACAACATGATTAGAGGCCTCCATTCCCCTAGATGGTGACTGCACTGCGAACTCGCTGCAACCTAAATTGGATGATTTCAACCCTTGATTTCATAATTGGAATATCATGCAAGATGAAAAAGTATGACTGAAAAGATAACAAAGCACACAAAGCGTTAAAAAATTTGTTTTTTAAATCTGTGAAATTTATTAAGCGATCTGTCGCAGTTTAGGTTGCAGTGCGATCGCAGGGAAGTCTCCGCCCCAGTGGAATGGGGGTTTAAAGGTTATAACTTTAGTGTAAACAGGCACTTGTTGCTATAACATAGCCTGCAATGTAAAGTTTACATAACATAACTGTTAAGATAGCATCTTGATAAGAAGACAAGGGGACGAGTGATTAGTGCGTTGTTTGCTGGTTGGAGACACTTAAAAAGACCAAACAATGTCTGTTGACCAAAGTGCAGTGTCTCAAGGATACACAACAATGTTGTAACATTCGTTCGTTTGTTCAGACCCTTATAGTGCCAAGTGGTACATAAGGCAGCAAGTTTCCTTGCTGTTTCAGTAGCAGGGTATATTCTTACAGAGAGAGGTTGCTCTTAAACATGCTTGAGGCACAGCCTCGAACATGGGACCCCCATTCAACGTCCCTTCCGAAAGACAGTGCAGCCCCAACGGAGATGTCCTGACCCCCAGACTAGGGTCTTCAAGTTACAATTGGAAATAGGAGCTCAACTGTTTGGCCGCTACCAGTTGAGCCTCAGGGACATTCTCAATGTTGTAACTGTGGCGGTATATAATACAGAAAGGACAAACCAAATATTTTGGACATTTCATTTCAATCATTTGCTGTAGATCTGAATCATAGCTGTGTTTATGAATATAAGAATATTTTTTGTAGGTCTGTTTTTATATACACATGGCATTCAGTTACCATTATAAACATATGTATGATTGTTTTGTGGATACTGTTTGCAATAAAGAATGGCTCAAGTATGATGGAATATTTCTGTTAGGGATTGCTGCCTCGGTTATTAGACGTTTACTGTTATTACCAAACAAATGGTTCATGATGTGTGTGTATATTATTAAACAAAACAGTAAAGCTTTGAAGTTATAAATGGATTTTAATAACTTTCAGTATAGTGGTAGATCTTTGCTTTAGGAAAGAGCAATTGATTGTTACATCCTTGTTTCTATATCTGTATGGGTAAATTGGGATATGCAAACTTTGCTATGGTAAAGCTCAATACACGGGTTCTCACAACGCTTTGCACTAAATTCAGGAGGATTGCTTACGTATTACTCTAAATTCAAGAAGGCAACCTTGTTACGAAGTACCTAGCTTTCCCTATGACTTATGGGAAATTAGAATAACTTGCCTACGGCTTATAAAAAGGGGCATGCAGGCCCTTATACATTGTTCAGGGTCTGCATGGGGAGTCTCAATAATGCTTTACCGTTGTTGAATTCAGAAGAACTCTCTACATCTTACGTTAAAATCAAGGAAGGCAATTACGTAAAATTTGGTCTCCTTGCTACGAATTACGTGAATATTAGGACGGCTTGCTCAATACATGAGGGTCTGCATGTGGGGTTTTCACAATGCTTTTCGCTTAAGTCTGGAGGACCGCCTATGTGTTTTGCAAAATTCAAGAAGGCAATTACACAAGATGTGACAACCTATTAAGTACCAAGCTTTCCCTCGGACTTATGTGAAAGTAAAACAGCTTGCATATAGGTATACCCCTTAAGAATGCAGACCCTCATACATTGTTTGAGCCTAGGCAGGATATATATTAAACGCAAGCATCCATAGCAAGACATAGAATATCTGTGTGACCTACTTCAGGGTGGGAACATCTATCTCCAGATGATCACCCACGGATCCCTCGCCACTCATAAAACCTGGGCAATAAGGAGAGCATGACAGTCGGCCATCCTTCATTTCTCAAGGCGTCGCAAGAACTTCTTGGGAGGAAAGCAGGGATGTTCCATGATATTTGGTAGCTGGTTACTGTAGATGTTGAGAAAACAAAGGTCAAGTTCGATAATGGGCCTCCTAGTGGCTTTCTACATTACTGCAGCAGAACTTCTGGTTTGGATATGTTGTATCCACGGTATATGACAGTTGGCGATCCTTCATTTATCAAGGCTTCGCAAGTATGTTCTTCGGAAAGAAGCAGGGCTCATCAAGTAACCAAAGTTAGATTCAGATTCAGCTTTATTTCTGATTGGCATTGCATGTGATATTCATCGAAAACAGAATAGCCAAAAATGAAGGGTAATAAGCAATTTTTTTTTTTACAGTTGAAAAAAAGAAGAAGTTTTTCTAAGGATTCTTTAGAATTTTCTGTCTGTAGGGACATGTCAGTGGGCTAGCAGTCCTGCCTGTAGAAGTATACCCTTCTACTGAAACAAGAAGGAAACTTGCTGCCCTATGTGCCACTAGGCACTACAAGGGTCTGAATGAACAAACATGCTAGCAACCCCTCCCTGTAAAACCATACCCTCCTACTTAAACACATTTTACATCAAGGAAACTTGCTGCCCTATGTGCCACTAGGCACTACAAATGAATGTGCTAGCAACCTCTCCCTATAAAGATATACCAGGCTACCGAAATAGAAAGGAAACTTGCTGCCCCATGTGCTACCAGTACTACAAGGGTCTGAGCGAACGAATGAACGAACAAATGTAGGAGACACGTCAACAATTTGATGTGGTATCCCTTCTAAGTCGTTTGTGGTCTGTCCCTAATGTCCGTCATTTATGCGTGTGGCGCATAACTAATCGGGTTGATCGTTGGGCTATATCCCGGCAATCCACCGCGGCAGCTGTGGCCCTGGCACTAATGCCGTGGATATAGGTCTCGCTGCCCAACACAGGTAAATCACAATAAGGCCGGTTGGCTGCCAGGTCCTGCTGTAAATCCTGATTGGCAATCGCAAGGTTTCCCAATCTGGGAGAGATGTGGGGTTTAGTAAAAGGCAACACATTGTTTGGGAGCCCATGTTGCTCATTTTCGTTATTAAATCTGTAATTTTAACTTATTACAAAGATATATATTAATCGATTTCATGTCATGAAGTTCAGATTTTTGGACGGACAGGGTGAAATTTTTGCCTGTCCTATCAAGCAAACTTCTCCTGTGACAGAGGGATGGGTCCTGGAGACAGCCTGCAGGCAACACAACAGAATGATCACTTTTAGCACTAGATAAAATTGAAGATAAACTTAAAGTTAAAGAATGTAAAATGTTTGTAAAAAAAAAAGACTGGTTGGCTCCCAGGCCGCGCTGTAAATTGTGATTGGCAAGATTTCCCAATCTGAGAAAAGAATCGGGGTTTAGTCAAAGGCAACACAATAAAACGATCACTCGGTAGCTTTTTTTAGAGCTCAAGTTGAAGTTAAAAGTAGTATAAAATGTTTGTCAAAATGAGTTGGTTGACGAAAAAATATTGGTGTTGCGCAAAAATTTGTGAAAAAGGCATCCAGGCACATTCAGTTGTCCAGATTTTGTTTTTGTGTTGGTTTTTAAGGTTTGCTTTAATTTTTTATTTTATATCCAATGAAGTTCTTTCATTGCCTTTTCCTTACCATAGCTAGCATCTGCTTTAGCCTCATGCAGTAAGATCATTATCAGTCATATATAAGTCTTAGAGATCTTCAACCAAAGAAATGGTATATACTAGATGTATGCATTAGGTTTCAGAGAAGATACGTGAACAGGACTTTTTAGTTTGAAATTTGGATGTATACATTTTGTATCACTCTATAAATTATAATTGCAAACTTGTCTGTATTTGTTCCTCTTCAATTTTATCCTGGACTGAACAATATATAGGAGCATGAGGGGATATTAATTCTTGTCAAAACAGTTTTCATAAGAAATACAAATATTTGTGTTAATATGTACTCCACCATAATTAAATGTAGCTATGATATTGTGCCTCATAATTTCTGCAAGAATTAATGATGTTACCGTTTAAAATTGGAACAAATTTTCTGTTACATCCGATTGCATGTGGGTATATTAGGCTCTACAGGAAGTTAGCTGTTACAAATTAAGTTGATAGATAGGATTATGAAAACTTAATGTTGTAGAGTAATGTGTATTTCTCCTGTTTCAATCAGTTGGTTTTCAATGTAGATTTTTTGACGAATAGTTGACATCTTAAATTAATGGTAGAGAAAAGTTCTGTTATCTTTGATGTCTTGGAATTAGTACTTGAATTTGAAAAAAAGAAAGATTTTATCCCTTGATGATCATGATATGATCTCTAAATTGTGCTTAGATGCTTAAATAAATAGATAACAAATATAGAAAAAAAAACTTGTTGAGTATGCTTCTCTTTTGTTTCCTTTAAAATCAATTCAATCAGGAATTCAGCCAAAGATGACAAAGTGTACAATTGGGTGATTTTGTGATGGTTGAGTTTTTTTAACAATTTTGTCAATTTCATTCAACAACCTTTTATTGACTAATTTCTCCAGTATTCATACATACTGCAAGTTTAGGTGGCACATTTTGCAGCAACTGGCTTGTGAAACTGTATGATTCTTACCACTATTGACAGCTTTTAGGGATAATGAAAAAACAGCTGAATTAAGAGACCAAACTGCTTTAAACATTGGTTGCGAGTAATTGAAAAAACAATGTATAAAATGTTTGTATGGCTATTTGTATTCCAGAGGGAAATTTGCTCATCTAAGTAGAAAACATGAATCTGGAGTCACCATTCTTTATTGTACCTTTGAGTGCTGTATATACTTGGGGCACAGTGAAAGTAGTGGACTGTTTGTTACAAGCATCATCATAAAGTTACTGACCTTGTTTAAGAATTCAGACATTGTTGAGAAAAAAGAAACATAAGCAAGTTTTTTCTTCTTCGAATTTGTCAGCAATATTAAACAAGTTGAAAAGTAGAAATTTTAGTGGTTGAGAAATTTTTTGTGAAAATTTAACTTTTTATTGCTATTGTGAGTACTAAGGCAATGTTTTGAAGATGTACTTGTTGGCCATTTTGTAGTTGTACATCATACACAGGTTTTTTTTGAAGAGGGGAACAAGGGTGCTGCACCCCCATTCCCTGATCATGCATCCCCAGAGTACTCCCTTATCATTGGTGCAGATCCTTGGCAAGCATGACATTCTGATTTTCCAGGGATGCTACTAGACAAGGCAGTGGGTTTGGATTTATCTGAAATTCTAGAGCTGACTTATATTCAGTCAATTTAGACTTGTAATAATTGCATGTAGTAGCTGTCCCTTTTCATGGAGGTCGTGTGGCGCAACAGCTGAGCATTCGGCTCTGAACCAAGAGGTCCTGAGTTCGAACCCTACCATGTCACCGATCTTGTGCCCTTGGGAAAGGAACTTAACACGACCTTCCTCACTTCACTCAGGTGTAAATGAGTACCTAGCCTAGGTTAGGGATGTCCCTAAGGATAGAATGTTAAATGGAGGTCCCGTGTTTGGGGAGAGTCATACCCCATGCACGTTAAAGAACCCTCCACACCTTTCGTAAAAGAGTAGGGGCATGCCCCGGTGTGATGGTCCAAAACCTTACAGTTGGTTGACCGGATACAATACATGCCGATGCTTCGGCAGATGGACAGTACGGAAGAAGAAGTGATGTGAAGGCGTAGTCTACTTGACCCAGCCCGCCTGGGTGTCTCATCTAACAGAATTGATCCAGAGTTTAATCGGGGGGGGGGGGGGTGGGGGGGTTTAGGGGCTTACTGGTGATCCCATGACAGTCTAAGGGATTATAGTGGGTTGTCCAGAACTGCCCTCCCAACAAATAGAGCTGCCAGCAGCAAATTTGGAATATAATGAAATAGAATGATCTTTATTTGTGCATTCTTGTCTTCATGGGCTAAGTGCAGTAGGTGCTATTACATGAAAGACTTAAGGTAATATATCATTACTTGTAAGTTGTAGACTGAAGTGTTTATTGTAAAGTTTTGAGCTTTGATCGAACAAACAGGAGAAACTTACCATGAATTTACCAACACAGATGAGCTTTCATTCCAATTGTAGAAGTGTACAGTTATTAGTGAACAATTGGAGAAAAAAACCCACTATATCTATTAGTTTACATGTATTTTCCTCCTTCTCTTCGTGATGGGAGGGGTGTAAAACCAAGAATAGAGAAAAAGTGTTCAAAGAGTGAAAAGTTCAAACCTTATTTTTCGATTTGGTTCAGAGGGGGACATGATGTTGTTGATGAAAAATTGTTGAGAAATGAGGATAAGAATAGATAAAAGAAACTTATCAAGGCTTTTGCTGTCACACACCCGTAGTGCCAAGAAAGTGAAAACCTTCACCAAAGCGAAAACCTTCACCAAGGCAGTATTCTATACCTTAACTAAATTTTATAATGGTTCAAAACTCATGGAAATCCGTTGTTCCTTTGTTCAGTTATCCTCCTTAGAAGATTTTCACAATAACGCCCCTGCAGTTCCAGAGCAAGCTGCTAGGGGGCCCAAACCTACACCACTTTTTAATTACATCACCAGCTATCTGCCACCAAAAAAACAAGACCGTAGCACGTCCAGGTCAAAAGATACAAAAATTGAAGTTCTGCTGCAGTACCAAGGTCACATACCAGGGGGCCCAAAATCGACCTTGAATTTTGACTTCACAACACCCGCCCACATACCAAATATCATTGTAATCCATCGAGAGGTTCTTGAGTTATGCTGACTACAGTAGTCTGGAAACACATACACACACACACACACACAGACAGACACACAGACACGCCAAAAACAATACCTCCATTTTTCATGGAGACAAAAATCTATCTGCTACCAAGTCTAGCTGTAGGTCAAGGCTTCACAACTCACACGCACAATCAAGATTCATAACACTATTGTTTGGGGTTGGGACTGGAAATATTGCATGGAACAGAAAATTTGGGATGGTTCCAAAACGGGAGAAGATCAATGGTGAACCATATGTATGCAGAGATTGGTGCCCCATTGGTAGGTACTTGCCATGGGAGGCATGTGCAATGTAATATTATGTATAACGCCTTTTTCTTAGATCAAAGCAGCTGTAGAAGTTGTGGAGATTGTATATATTCATGAATACAATGATACATCTATGAATCAGCAGACTACAAAATTTCATTCAGATCATAGACTAAAAGCAAAAGGAGCTGAACAAATCATACCAGCAGATAGAGCTTACATATTAGTTATCTTTGACTCACCAATAGAAATCTGGAAATAGACTTTCATTTGATCTTCACCTGAAAAAAAACTTGCCCCGGCCTCAACTATGATACATCTCTGAATCAGCAGACTGCCAATATTCAGATCTTAAACTAAAACAAACTGAACCAATTTTTAAGCAAACGTTGCCTTAGTTTGTATCACCCAAAGAAATCTGGAAACAGAATTCTGTTCTGATCTTCACCTGAAAACAAAGTTGCCCCGGCCTCATCAATGATACATCTCTGAATCAGCAGACTGCCAATATTGAGCTGACCTCCCTATCAAAAGGATGAATCACGATCATGTGACCACGCCACATCTGTGAGCTGTGATGAGAATGAGTCATCTGACGGGGACCGTCCACAAACGACTGTGGGGGAGGGTCTGGTTTAAACACTTTCATTACAACCAGGCTAGGGTTGTCTCCAGCTTTAATTCTTTTTCTGTCCCACTCATTGTTTGGGAGCCCATTTAGTTAATTTTTGTTGTTAAATCTGTCCTTTTAGGTTTATGAAATACATTTTTATCAAATTCATATCATAATGTTCTGATTTTTTGGACGGATGGGGTGACATTTTTGTCTGTCCCAACAAGCGAAGTTTTGTCAGAAAATTTGAACCTGAATGGGAAAATTGACCAGATCCGGTGATAATTGTTATCAAAGATCATATCAAGGTGGTGTTGCATCATTATTCCAATGCTTAGGGAGAGTCCTGTGACACACCCTTTGTAATAGGGACAATATAATTGCTTTCTTGTTGGTGGCATTCAGAAATATTTAAGATGAAGTTCAAAATGGAGAAAAATACAAATTCAAAGGTAGGACTGTCCGCTAATAATTTTATCATATGGGCAGAGCTTTTATAAGAAACCTTTGTAAAACTAAACTTGTTTTGCTTTCTTCTTTATGGCATATTCGGATTTAGGATAAATTTAGAAATTCACAAAATGCTTATTTCAAGGTACTACCATTCATATATAGCTTCTGCATTTAGCCCTAATGGGGCATGAATATGTAATAAACTCCATTGTCATTGTCATAAGAGATTGTGTTGGAGGGGATGAAATTCAAAATAAAGAAATGAAAGGTGTGAATCAAGTACATGAAAATGACTTTCACCAGAAATTTAGAACAATTCAGGTGTTGCTGTAGCTCAGGGTTGGTGTGTAAAATTTTGATGAATTAATTAGCAGAATTACTTAAATTTGGAAATGGGTAAGGTGGTACCGAGATTACAGCAAGGTGGTGCAACACTATTATTTCATCACCTAGGGAGAGCTCTGAAGTACCGATGTAGGATTTTACCCACTTAAGTGGCACACACATCATCGTATCATCTTTTATCTGATATTCTTTATCAGATTTTCATCCCTAACTTATATAATGGAGGTTACATTGAAAGGACAAGGTCATTTTAGATTTTAGCACTGGGCAACCTGAATTTTACCCAGGTTGCCTTGAGTAAGGTACCATAGCTGAAAGCATATTCACTCAGTTGCTGATCTTTCTGTGATATTGTGTTGTGATTTATAGTTTTGCATTGTATTTTAAATTTGATGATTGAATTCTAGACAGAGAGAAAGACAAGTTTTACCTGATACATACATGTTGACTTTTGGACTGGTATACTTTTTAAGCATTGAGATTTGAACTGTTAATGTATGTATGTTGTGCTAATGTTGTGTTGTATTGTATTGTATTGTATTATATTGTATTGTAAAAATATTGTATTGTATTATAGTGTATTGTAATGTTTTCCCCCTCGACCACTAGAAGATTTATCTCGATAAATGCAAGCTAAAAGTGTACAGAAATGAACTCAAACTCGACTCATTTGATATTCCACTATGATAATACACACCACATGTTTACTGCTATACCTGTGCAAATGTGTTTGTTTGTAAACTATTGTGTATACCTCTGCATGGATGTGTTCACCAACATGTCAGTCATTCGTAGGGCTGTGTACCAACACACTGTACCTGTAACAGTAACCTGTGCCTATACCTGTACCAGTACCTGTACCTGTACCTGTAAAATTGTTTAGGTACAGGTACATGTATACCTGTATCTGAACAAGCAAAAACATCAGTGGATACCTTTTTTTTAGACTAAAGAAAGGTAGATCCTGTCTCAATTATGACAATTTTGCACTTGAAATTCTTGGAAACTTGCAAATACTCTTTCAGATTAAAGATACCACTAAAGCAGATTGCTACAATGTTGTACATGTATATAAATGACAAAGAATTGGCCAAAATTGATTAGGTACTTTTTTAAGGACCTGTGCCTAAACCACTGTACCTGTATAAGTACCTGTACCTGAAACGTTTTAGATACACAGGTACAGGTCTAAATGTCTGTACCTATACCTCAGTACTTGAGATTTTCTAGATACAGAGTTACAGATCTTAACCTCTGATCTGTACCTGTACCTGAGGAGTTTTGAGGTACTCAGCCCTAATCACTTGTTTGTTCTCTTTGCTGTTGTGCTTGCACTCATTCATTCGTCTGTTCACACTGTCCCTCCTTCATTCCATTGCTGCCTGGACCCCAGGCCCGACCAAGAACAAGAGAATGCTGGGTAAGAACCTCTCCCTTCCTCTGTAGAACTTGTAGTGACCTTGATGTCGAATTAATGACCTTGACGAAATTTACACACTGACTCCACTGAGCTTTGAAACGTAAATTCAAACATCTAAAAGTAATGAGTAACATATTTGCATCTAGCATTAGTTGTAGAATTTGTAGTGACCTTGATGTCAAATTTATGACCTTGAAAAATTGGCACACTGAGCATTTAAGCCTAAATTTGAACAGCTAAAGTAATAGATGCATTTGCATGCTGTGTGTTTTAGTTTTAGGCCTTGAAGTGACCAAATTGATGTCCTTTAAAAGATTTATAAACTGAGCATTTAAGCTTATGTACATTCTAAAACAAAATTAATCAGGAGTTCTAGTTGTAGAACATGTTGATATAATTTGACCTTGATATTCAAATTAATGTCCTTGATGAAATTTACACCACTGTGAATGTAAGTTCATATTCAATAAGGAAAAGTTAAACCAGTAGTTTTAGTTGCTTGTAGGAATGATAGATTGAAACTGTTTTTATGAAAGTGTGGTAAAATTGCTTTGAAAATGCATTTCCTAATTGACAAGGCTCTTTTCTTAACTGAATCAATTGACATGTTATATATGCAAAATGTTTTTTATTTATTTTGAAATTTCAAAAGTCTTTTGTGTTTAGATTCATGATCATCATTATCATTTCTGTAAATTTCAATTTTTGTTTAAAGCTGCATTACATAGAAAGTCTTTACTTTAAAGGATTCAGCAACAATGTGTGAAATGTTAACAATTTTAAAGTGGCATGGCTTTATTTCAGCAAACCCTTTAATGCCTTATTCCAATTTCATAGTAGCCAAAGTTTGACAAGGATGAATTCTAACAATTCAGGCCAAAGTCCCAAAATTTTCTCAAATCACCAACTGGTCGGCAAAGTTTTTGCTTTACTCTTATTTGTATGATTTATGTTAAACTTTCCTTCATTTTTGTTCTGTCCTCCTTCATATCATTCCTGAAACATTATCTTTGTTGGACACATTTCACCACACTGTCATTGTATGTTTTACTGACAATGCAAGTCATTATGCTGTATCAGGGTTGGACATGTTTATAGAATTCCTTTGCCCTACAGGGCAAGTAAAATACAGATATATATCACTAGCCCAAAATTTAGATGACATATTTCTATGCTTCTTACTTGCAGAAAGGAAATTTCTATTTTTCAGTAAAAAAGTATTACACTATTATACTGATGTGCCAAATTTCTCAATTTTCCAATGTGGGGTGTCCAATGAATTGTATTGGCCTGATCAGGCAGTACATGAGAACATTCACTTGCCCCATCAGTGGTTTTACCTACAGGGGAATAGGGCCAATGGGCTTGTCCAACCCTCTGTATCAAGAATATGTTTGAGTGTTTTGTTGTAATTCTTGTTTTGAAAATGTAGAAACTGCAGTTTTTTTACTCTTTTTAACCACCTTAGGGAAAATGTTAGTTATATATGCTCAGAGTGAAAAGGATATATAGGGAGTAGACTCAATCCATTATGTATATAGTATGAGTTTACTGGTAAGATTAGGCTTGGTGTTTTGTCCATGTCCTTTTTGCTTGCTGCTGTTCACCTTTGATCCACTAGAGGGCTCTGCTGATGTTCCAAGAGCATTGCTGTTTGTTCCATGTATTTCAAACTGCTTTTCTTCTTGAGAGAATTGCCTCTGAAAAAATAAGACAAATGTTAAAGACATTTGTGAAAGTTGATATCTTGATTTGATGGAAAGACAGATTTCAAATTTTTGCACCAGCTTTAGGTATATGACATGTCTAAAGTGAGGACAATGAAGACAGTGCACATGTAGTTAAAATGAGCTTGAAAATTGTCACAATTTTCTGATCATGATCATTTGTTGTAGTGTTATGTTATTTTATGTTGGGGTTCTCTCCCCAGGATTCATTGAAAACTGCCAGTAGACGTCATGTATATCCCAGTGAGATGGATAAACTGAAAATTTAACATGCAGTTTGGTGGCAAAATGATAGGAGGTGCTGTACTTGTGTTTGGTCAAAAATCAGTCAGAAGAAATGGATCACTTTCCCTGCAGTTCTGTTATGATAAGATAGGGGCACATTTGCCAAGTGCAGCAGCCCTACAATGTTGGTGGGGAAGTTGAGGTGAATATTGATAATGAAAATGGTAGGATAGCACAAGGAGAAAAAAGGAAAACTGCGGCAGAAGATTTTTGTACAATTATAATCCACACCGGTCCATTATTGTTGCATTTTTCAGAAGTAGATATTGTGAAACTTTGAATCAAAATGTAAAATACTTCCTAGATGTTGGCAAAATGCATTGACAGGACTGTTTCACACGGCATGAAATAATGAATTTACAGAAAAATAACAACAACACATTGGCCTGTTGTTGATATCTTTGAAACTTGAAACTCTTTGTGCATGTGTGCACTGATTACCTGCAGATTTATCATAACACATTGCAGTTCATTTGAATTGTAAACAGGACATTCTACCATTATGTACTTCTAACCAAGCACAAGAGGATAACAAAAGGATAGCAAGCCGAAAAATGCACCACCTTGGCACAAAAGAATATATGTAAGTGGTGGTTTTTAGTTCACAGTTGAAACAAGGGGGTTAGGTTGCTAAACTAAACACCAAAAAGCCGAAAAATGCACCACCTTGAAACAAAAAAATTATGAAAGCGATGGTTTTTAGTCCGCAGTTGAAACAAGGGGTTTATTGCTAAACTAAACACCAAAAAGCCGAAAAATGCACCACCTTGAAACAAAAGGATTATGCAAGCGGTGGTTTTTAGTTCGTAGTTGAAACAAGGGGGTTAGTTGCTAAACTAAACACCAAAAAGCAGGAAAATGTACTACCTAGACACAAAAGAATTATGCGAGAAGTGGTTTTTACTTCGCAGTTGAAACAAGGGGGATAGTTGCTTAACTAAACACTAATGTAAGCCAGAGAACTGCCGCCCCATGGCCTCCTCTGCTCCCAGTGCAGGCGAGTCCTGGGGGATGAGGGATTGACGACCCTAAATGTTTGATGAGTCATGTAAGTACATGGTTCCCGTGGCTGCCCCGGCACGTGACTCGCCTGCAAATAACGGATCAGGAAATTAACGACTGGGCGCCACATTTTTTGTAGCCTGGAATCTATTCTATTAGTATTATAGCTCCGGTTTTGTCTGGTCCTGCTACCTATTGAAATGTTTGGTCCTTCACTTTGCTGTATTTTGGGAATCAAATATTTCTAAGAGGCAGGGTGATGGGGATTGAGCCTTGCTGCAAACTACATTTTTGTAGCCTGGAATCCAGCCAATCATACCTCCAGTTCGCTCCTCTGATTGCTTCACTGCAGAATACATGTAGTATGACCCCCATTCCTATGGAAATACTTGGTTCCGTGCTTCCTGTATCATTTCAGGAATTAAATACTTCCAAGAGGCACCAGTATTGCAGTTTGAACTTCTGATTGCTTGTTCAAACCTGTTACTATGCTGTTAAGAGGACTTTTTAATTTTTTGTTTTGCTGTCAAAGTTCTGTTCATACATTAATGTAGACCCATTTGGACATGAGAGCTAAGCAACTATCCATGTAAATGTTACATTATTTTGACTTGAAGTTGGATCTTATAACCACTGAAGTTTAAGCACCCTGGAAAGAACCACTTGAAATGTTTTACTGTGATATTTCTGTCCATGCATTAATGTAGACCGTATTAGGTATGAGAGCAAAACAATTATCCATGTAAATGTAACATTTGCTTGACTTGAAGTTGGCTCTCATACCCACTGACTTTCAGCACTCTGGAAAGGACCACTTGATGTGTTTTGTTGTGATATTTCTGTCCATACATATAATGTAGGCCATATTGGGTATGAGAGCTAAGCAACTATCCATATAAATATATCATTATTTTGACTTGAAGTTGGCTGTTATAACCTACTTAAGTTTCAGCACCCTGGAAAGGACCACTTGAAGTGTATTGCTGAGATATTTCTGTCCATGCATTTATGTAGACCCTATTAGGTATGAGAAGTAAGCATTTATCCATGTAAATGTAACATTTTCTTGAGTTGAAGTGGGCTGTATTAGCCACTGAAGTTTCAGGGCCCCAGAAAGGATCACTTGAAATGTTTTGCTGTGATATTTCTGCCCATACATATAATGTAGAACTTATTAGATATGAGAACTAAGAAGTTATCCATGTAAATGTGGCTCTCATAACCATTGAAGTTTCAGCACCCCGGAAAGAACCAGTCTTACAAGGCTTTATGACATGACCATATATACAGAATGGGTGTGGTTGGATGTATCAAATAATACCTTGGATTATGTCGCAAGTATTCAAAATTTACGTCAGTATAAATGTAGCAGTAATAAGATATGAACGAGAAGATAGTGGATCATATTACTAGAAACAAGATCGAGTTACAAAGGCAGTTTGACTTGACTGATAAAGGCTTGTAGAGAAGAGAGTACGAAATACCTTATTATTCCCCTTTGTAAGGAACTGCCTTTAAGTAATTTCATGTTACCTAAAACACAAATTCCCTGTAGGTACCTTAATTAGCTAACAAAAGAGTACAGTATTTAACAATGTCTATGATACATTATAGACATTATCTTTTAAAGCACTTACACCGCAGTGTTCAATCAAGTGCGTTAAAATTGCCTGTAGTAAATGTAATACTAATAGAGAGACTGGCCTATTTTTGCTGTGCTGCCCACTCTAAGGACAATTGTAATGGCTAAAATATATGCCTCTAAGGGTGGGTCCGGGTCTCCAACGAATGTTTTCTACCAAATTATCCTCGTTCAATGTAAGCACTACAGGGAAGGGTCAAGGATAGGGCCATTCGTTATCTGAGGGGAGCTCAGAAGGGGATTTGATGTTTCCGAAAACCACTTACAAGCCGCTGATTAGTATTTTGATCTTCGACATGAAATGGATTTTCATTAATGATTAGAAATCAATTTAGAATGGCTTTGCAGCTGATGAAAAAGTTTTTGAAAATATAATCAAGATAAAATTTTGAACATAATGCACTGTTTTGCTGTTGTACATTCATTCCTCAGACAGGCTATCACAGAGTATGAATAGTTTATGACTCTTTGTTGACTCTTAAATCTATTATCAAGGCCCCCATCATCCCCGACCCAAACAAATAATGATGGGACTAGGGAAGTTGAAGATTAAGTCTTGGGCCCCAAGGGACAATTTTCATGTAAACGGTTACCAATGCATATGCCACCTTTTCTTCATTTTTAAGGTACAGTTGTTTGCTGTAAAGATAGTCTAATACTCCTGTAGCTTTTCCATCAGATGGTAAGAAGGGGGTAGATAGATTAACTTGTACTTGTTGACACACCTATTTTCTTTGATTCCCTTCCCTTCCCTTCCCCAAGACACAGACTACAGTTTAGGTACTTTTGGAATGAATGTTTTTTTTGTCTTATTCAACCTTGACTTTCTATGTTACTTACTAGATTTTCCCCTGCGTAGACTGTTACAGCCGAGATAATTGTCGTTCCGGGGATTTCCTTTCTCTGTCACTCCTGCAATCAATATGAAGAGCTTTAGCAAAATCCCCTACAGGACTCGAAATACTGGGTGCATGTGCACTTTTGTGCACCCATAATTGAAGCCATGCACCTGATTTTGGCTGTGGGTGCACCAGTGCACCCAGATATTTTTTGTAGCTTATAGGGTAAAGGTACTATTGTACATTGAAGTTAGCTATAGAATTACAGATACCGTTTAGTTCTTATGAGATGTTATCGAGGCAGTAGGGTTTGTAATCATATCTTGATGATTTCTACTTTATTTCATGTATCACTCATTCACTCACTCACTCACTCACTCACTCACTCACACTCACTAACTCACTCACTTACTCACTCACACTCAATCACTCAATCACTAACTAAATCCTCTTCTATGTTTATTGAACTGTTATGTTATGTTTTATATTTTCTGTTGTGTCCAAATTTCTTTATGTGTGCACCTAAATTTCCAAGTAAGCTGCACCAGTGCACCTATTCCCAAATCTGCATCTCGAGCCCTCCCCCAGCTTGTTTGTATGCTGATCAAGTAGGTGGCAGTCAGTCCTTTATTGATCCTGCCTTAAAAAGGATCCATCTAGCTTCGGTGTCGTTCATTTTAGAATCAATTTTCTCAGCTGCAATCAGGGCAAGCGTGAGAGGCATGGGTGGAATGGCAGAAACGTGAGGTCCATTCTGCCATTTGCAGGGCAGGAGCACTGTTGACCTCATATCGTGTTGAGTAGGTCTTAGTAAAATGGTCTTACTTTGGTTTGAAGTCATCTTAGGATGTGCAATAAGGTATACTTGACCCAGCTGGCTAATGTACACTTGTTTTTTTAAACATAGAAGGTTATGTTTGTTGACTGGTCAAGTCCCTCTAACTAGGAACATATAATATTGTCAGCATAACATGAACAAGGCTTAGTGGATAGCTTTCATAGCTATCCAACTGCCAGATTTTCGACATACCTTCGCTGTCTCCAGCTTTAGATTTTTCCATCCCACTCATTGTTTGGAAATCCATGTTGTTAGTTTTTGTTGTTAGATTGCATTTTTAGTTTATGAAAATACATCTTCATCAATTTCATGTCCCGAAGTTCAGATTTTTGAATTTTTCCCCCCCGTCCAAGCAAGCGAATTTCCATCCCGGGAGTTGAAGTTATGTGAATGAAATCTAAGAAACAAATTAAAGGTTGCGTTAATTGCAGTGAGGCACCTAACGTCATTAGCGATGCCCTGTGCGAGGACAGTCAGGAGATATGATTCCCCCGGCCATGACACGCGCTCCCTTGTCCTTGCTGTAGCAATAACTCCAAATTACTGTGGCAGGGTTAAACCCACGAGAACGTAATGGGTTGGCAAACTCAGATTGATATGCTGTTTCTATTTGGATTGCTTGGAGTTCTTCTACCATGCTCATATACTTAAGATTCTGACACTGGTCAATATGAAGCTGCAACAAGAATAAGTCTACTGCATTTAATCAATGCAAAGCTTTAAGAAGAATAAGACTATTGCATATAATTACTTTTTCAACTCGCCCATCCTGATTTATATCAGTCCAACGGTCACAGTTTTCAATTTTTCCTTTTTCAAATGCCCTCTCTTACTTCCGTTCATTTCTTTTTCTTCCTACCACTTGTATTTTCTCCACCATTATGACAATGAATTGCAAAACATTCTTTACTTGCTACTTTCTTAATTTCTCTCTGTCCTTCCGCAAAATGAAAGATGTGTCAACTAGCATCACATGTGATTCTACTGGCATAGTTTTTCATTACATAAGTCAAAATGTATTGCATAACTTGAAAAGTCAACACAATATACTGTCTTGTTGTACCTGCAGTTTTATTGGATAGAGTTCAGGTGATAGATCATTGCACTGTCACACTGTTCTGGATGCAATGGCTGGTAATAAAGTTTTGATTAGGCAAAACCAAGTGAATAACTTGTTTCTCACTTATTTCAAAGAAACTGTCTTAACTATATACATGTATTCTTGGGGTTGTAATGAAGTGTTAATTGGCCATACTGAAGTACTGCACATGTATGGAGGAAGGAAGCTGTTCTTGCTATAGAATAGTGCCATATTCAAGGTGTTTAACCTTTCAATAATCAGTGTATTTGTATAAAATGATATATATAATATAACCAAGTTGTTCATGTATTAAAAGTAGTTGATGATGAGATTTTAGGGACCTTTAAAATGTACTGTTTTACACAAAGAAGTAATGATGCCTCCCTGCTCCCTTATGCTTGCTCTCCATATTGGGAAGGAACTCTTAAATTTGATATGCAAAACAGTATTATATAATAAGATTTGTTTTATGTCTGTAAACTGTTGTACACTGCAAAGCTTTTGCCCTTGAAAACCCAATTAGTAGATTGCTAAATGCTCTTCTCCTTAAATGAGACTGTTTTTCCTTATCAGCCTTTTGCGTACAATAGCTAGAGAACTGCTTTCCCTCCATTCCCCCACCTCTTGTCTGATGTACTTGGCAGTGTCATACGTCTGGCAAACTGCTGGGTTACGGGCTCCGCAGTTGCCATGGTAACTGATAGGTGGGAAAATGAGCTCGCTGGCAGGGCGTGATAACGCTCGCTGCGGTACGTGCCTGGATTACTAGTGCAAGGATTGGTCATGGCTATTTTCTTAGAGCTCTATTCCCTCATCGTTGGGCGGATTCTTTTGTGGTGGTTGGTCCTTCAGACCCTTGTGGTGCCTTGTGGCGAATAGGGCAGCAAGTTTCTTTGCTGTTTTTGTAGCAGGGTATATTTTTACGGGGAGTGGTTGCTAGCCCTTCTCCTTTTTGTACCGTTACATGAGCTGAAAATGTCTGTAAGGGCTTTCCGTCCTGTGCTGTTTCCAAAAATGAAGTCAAATTTCAAGATACTGATTTTTTTCAAATCAGCACTTGAAATTAGTCACTTGTCATTTTCTTCATTTTTTTTTCCTTTTTACTTACAGTTAACCTATGGGCAAGACTTTGCAATAAACTTACTACTATTGTATATTGTGATGAGTCTCAGATGTCAAGAACATAAACTCAAGAACAGAAATTTGTCTCAGAAATTTGATATGCTGCCCCGCATAGGGAATCGTTACCGACTGAGCCTGCTAGTGAAAAGTGACATGTGATTGCTCAATCTATTGATCACTAAACGCTCTTGAATTACAACGAGGGCGACTTTGACATTTCGAGGCTTATGCTAAGTAGGGGGGATAGATATTCCTCCTTTGTGTGCGGTCCACAATGACGCATTTTCAAATTTGCATTTGAAAGTATTCATTTGTCTCAATTTATTGTTTTTTGTCCTTGTTACTTGCAATTAGCTCTCAGGAAGGTATTTGCAATAAACTTACGATTATTGTCATCAGTCTAAGCTTATGTCAAACTGACAGCACAAACTTTCACAAGCAAAAATTTGTCTCAGAAATTATGATCACTTATCATTGTTTTGATTTATCCTTATTACTTGTAATTAGCCGTAAGGTAAGAATGTGCAATAAATCTATGACAATTGTCATCAGTCTACGCTTATGTCAAACTGACAACACAAACGTTCACAAGCAAAAAGTTGTCTCGAAAAATTGTGATCACTTATCATTGTCTTAATATATTGTTTTTATCCTTATCACTTTAAAGTAGCCTTCAGGCAAGTATCTGCAATAAACTTACTATCATTGTGATCAGTCTAAGATGTGAGTCTTACAGCACAAATGTTCACAAACAAAAATCCTTATTACTTGTAATTAGCCTTTAGGCAAGAATTTGCAATAAATTTATGATCATTGTTATCATTCTAAGCTCATGTCAAACTGACAGCACAAATGTTCACAAATTTGTCTCAGAAATTTGATATGCTGCCCAGCATAGGGAATCGTTACGTGCGGAGCCTGCTGGTGAAAAGTGACCTGTGATTTCTCAAACTATTGATCACTAAACGCTCTTGAATTACAACGAGGGAGACTTTGACATTTCGAGGCTTATGCTAAATAGAAGGGTTAGATTTTCATCCTTTGTGTGCGGTCCGCGATGACGCTCTTGACGGTAATACCGAGGTAATTTCCGGACCCTTCTAAGATGTCTGATATTGATGAGAAGCGAGGAAACTCTGAGAGCCCCTCTTAACAACTCAAACGTCTTGCTGTAATCAGTTCCTGACACGGACAAAGTCACCTTCAGTAAGATTAGAACAGAGGCGCTGAAAGTGAAAACTTAAGCTGGAGGAAGGACACAGAGATAATGTTCAAATCTCTTGTTTAGAAGGTTCAGCATCAGAAAGTCAGGAGTAGCTTTTTAGGATATCTGTTAGCCAGGAATTAAGGCCACTAAGATGCGGTGATGGAATGAAAGTCAATGCTGGCTAGATGATAGCCCATATTTTGGCTTTCTTATAGAATCTTGAAGTTAAAGTGAAAACTTAAGCTCGAGGAAGGACACAGATGATGCTCAAATCTCTTGTTTAGAAGGTTTGAGGTCAGTCGTTCAGAAATAGAATCTTGAAAACCTTTCAGGAAATCTTTTACCCGGAAATTATGGCCACTGTATATGAAGAGGTGACAGTCTGAAAGTCAATGTTGGTTATAATAGATGTTACAAAATAGCCCATCCATTACCTAGTATCAGCTTTCCTTTCGAACAGACTGTCTTGTCCATTGAAAAATTCAGTGACACCCATTCTTATTCCATATTCCACATCTCAGCAGGAAGTTCCACGCTAACAGCTTCTTTCCAAGAACTACATCTTTATGGAACAAGCTTTCTCATGATTGCTTCCCTGATGGGTATAATCTTAAACTTTTCAATACATAGGTGAACAAACGTCTGTCATCACAATCCAGTTAGTGTAACCCAAAACACTTGAGTGGCTCATAATGAGCCTTGCAAATTGTTTTGTCACAGTCAGTGGTAAAATGAAGTACAGTAAATAAAAAGTTCAGATTGAATAAGGGCAATAACCTGAGTGGGAGTTTAACCCGGTTAGCACAGATTGGAATTGGATCTTTATTATAAATGACTTTGCTGATACTGTAAATGAATTTAAGTTTGCGTTGTTTTTTATTTTAGGGTATGGGGAAAATGGAGTGTTCGCGGTGGTTTTAAGTTCGCGTTTGAAACAATAGTTGCGCGACAGTCATAGGTGGGCAAAAAAGTTTTGCGGCGGTTTTAAGTTCACTCTGAAGAGTTCACAGGAAAAACTGTGAACATAAACCACAGCAAACATTTATGCATTTGCAGTAACATTGCTGTCAATCACTGTCAAACCCCGCCTTATTAAAGCACGATTATTGAAGAACCTCCTTGCAGAGAATTGCAATCGGCACCTTGAGGGTTCTTAGTATTCAGAAGGATGTCGTATTAAAGCTCTTGTGACTGATGAGTATTGATTGTCTATAGTCAATTACTAAGTGTCTTCTATTATATAAACATTGCTGTCTGACGTTTGCGTCATCAGTTTCGATTTATGCTGATATATCGTAGAAGCTCGCTTTGTAAAACTTTGTCTATGATGGAAAATAATTTAAACACACACACACACACACACACGCACAAACAAACAAACACACACACACACACACATAGGCAGACACATACACACAAACACACAGACACACAGACACACAGACACACAGACACACTCACAAAAACACTCCTGCTGAAAACATAACCTCTATTTTTAACGGAGGTAACAATGTTTCCTCCTCCACGGGTCCAAACTTTCCGTGAAATCTAAGATTTATGGGTTGCGGTTGCCCCCATGAAGTATTGTGTGAGTCGATGCACCTGACATTAATACGTAACTGGGCCGCGTATCCCCGTCTCTCGTGGATTTAAGGCATTTCTGACGCAATTTGCTGTCGGGCGACCTGCCAGATTGATCATGCCCAGTTTTCTTATCAGTGAAATTCAGAGAATTGTGGTGATCTTTTCTTGATGATAAAGCGCAGCATGCACCCCTATTGGTGCCTCTCAGCGCACTCCTATACGTACCACTTACATTGCATGAACGGTTGGAGCTTGATATCCCTGGAATTCAATTGGCCGTACCAATTTATTTCCTTAGTTCTCAGCTAGATATTTTAAGTCAAAATTAACCAAGAGAACCAGATAAACAGAGCTGTGGAATTTTGATTAAATACATTTGCTATCTGAAACTGTTTGCACCAAATCACAGACTATCCTTAGATAGACCGTTTCCATATTCTATCTTCCACTTTAGTATCATTTTCTTTTAATACAAGAACCAACAAATTAAATTGGTGTGTTCATATATTTTTTCATGGAAAAATGTAATTGTTAGGACTTAGATATTGTTGTCTGGTAAAACAAATACACATGTAATAAATGTTTTGAGGCAATTTTATGTTTGCAATTTCTCAACGTAAACTAATTCAATCAATCTTTAAATAACTTCATATAAGTAGGGTATGCCTTGCTCTTGATGCTATCAGAGAAATGTTATTAGCCGTGAGCTTTGTTAGCTTCTCTTCCCTGGGGGGCATGTTGTAGTTCGGGGCACGCCTAGGCTTCGGGTGGCGGAGATTGATTGAGACGGGCGGCGTGCAATATTCATGATTTGGCTTAAACCATTCGGGGAGTAGAGCACCTTAATTTTGCAGGCCGGGAACGCATTCGCTTATACGACTGTATGAGGCACAACTGAACTAGTGCAGGGACCAATCCTGGAACGGCGGCATTATTCGTGGAGCGTAAAACCAGTAGAAATAGCGTCGTTTATTGAAGGTGATCGTGATTGTATCGGGCAGAAGTGAGTTGCGTCGTGACGGGGAGAAGGTTGTTTCAGCTGGGTTTGCTGCTGATTTTCGTGCGTAGATATCGTGGGAACCTCTCCGCACCTGTGTCTGGTGTTAAGACGTAATGCCCGAGCTGTGGGGTGGTACCAACATGCAGCCGTTTCTGCCTGTTTATGAACTGTGAGGAATAACTGAGAGACAAGCTGGCTTGGTATTCAGCTGATGTTGATATTTCCCCCTTTCTGAAGTGTGGCATTGGATTGGAGGGAGGAAAGCAGATGTGGAATTCCATGCTGACATTAACAGTCTGACTCTGCATTTTTGTTGCCACCTCAAAGAGTAGCAAAGAACTGGAGTAAGAACTGACTTGGCTTTGAAATCATCTGGCATTGATATTTTCCCTTCCTGGAGTGTTGCATTGGATTGGAGTGAGGCATTTGGACTTGGAGTTCCATGCTGGCAATGATGCTCTGACTCTACATTTTCTTTGCTATCTCAAAGTGTTGAAAGGAACTTGAGTAAGAACTGACTTGAGGTGTCCCTTCTCCTTCCTGTTGGGAATCATCTGGAGTTGCTACCTGTCTGGAAAGAAATAAGTCGTCTGTGGAAAGCTGAATTTCTAAAGACTTTGTTGATTAATACTAGTGCAATCAATGCTTGAGATTCTGCTATCAGTCAAACAGAACTGTAGAGTTAGAAATGACAATGTTGAGACCTTAGATTTTTGTTGCATTTTTGAATAAGCATTAGACAGTGTTGTCCTTTCACTGACATACATTGTAATTTGTACATAAGCAAGACATAACGTAAACATTATAAGTTTGTTGCCTACATAGTTGGTTGAGGCATCGTAGCTTAGGTTCGTACTAGCTTCACTTTCTATCAGGACTTAATCTTGGAATTCAACAATATTTGGTTCTTTTTTTCTTAATGGGGATGATATTGGGTAAGCATTTGAAGTATATCTAAGTTATTGTAACTGAGTAAACGAGACTAGCTTACCAGAGGTCCACTGTTTTTAATTGATTTTCCATGCTATCTGAGTACGGTAGTCAATCTTTGATTCTTGTTAAAGGGTGAAACTGGTATAAACTGGATCTAGACTAGTACTGGTATAGACTGAGCTGAATTACTCTTAACAACTGGAACTTATTGAACTAAGTTTTACTGAAAGAATAGAATAGTGTAGTCAGATACTGATTGAACTTTGTTCTGGGTGAACTGCTTCAAACTGGTTTACATGGATTACACCCTAGGAACAGAACTTTTAGACACTTCATGGTCCTGTGAAGAGAGCTGAATTATGTTGACCGAGATTTTACTCAGCGGAATTGACCTAGATTCTCATGAACAAGGTTACAGAAGAAACTGATTTGCATTGACTTATCTCTGAAAACAATACTTTTAGACACTTCATGGTAGTGTGAAGAGATTTGACTTGTGTTGACCTAGAACAGAGCTGAACTAACTTCACAGAAGGACAGCAGAAGGAACTGATTTACACGGATTTATCTCTTCGAACAATACTTGTAGACACTTCATCTTGAAAAAAACTGAATTGCGTTAATCTAGTACAGAACAGAGCTGAACTTAATTTACAAGAACATTACAGCTGAAGAAACTGATTCACCTGGATTTATCTCGTCGAACAATACTTTTAGTTTTAGACATTTCAAGAAACTGATTACTAGGATTAAGCTCGTCAAACAATACTTAAAGACACTCGTGGTGTAAATAGAACTGAACTGTGTTTACCAAGAACTGAGTAACATCACAGGCAAGACCCAGCAGAAGAAACCAAGATGGAGACAAAAGTGAAACACAAGATCAAGAAGAACAACATCCTGCTGGTGGAGACCAGTACCCTCCAACCTCCGGAGAAAAACAACGCTAGTGTGATGTTTTATTTCATGTCCGCTGTCTCCTGCTGTTTCAGGCGCCTCAAGGACGAGTTTGCAAACTACGAGCAAGCTGTGAAAGAACTGGGGGAGGAGAAGAAACAATCGTACGGAAACGTGGACTCAGGCGCGGTCTGCGAGATCTGTCACAAGACGAAGTTTGCAGAGGGAGTGGGGCATACCTGCGTGTACTGTGAACTGAAGGTGTGCGCCAGGTGTGGGTGGATGGTCACGTTACGTTCGAATAAGGTAAGCAGTCTTTGCTTTCTACATATTTATATCTTACACAACCGTGTACACAGTTTTATACCGTTATTTTGATGTTTTATGTGCCAGGTGTGAGGGAAAGGTCACATTACGTTCTAATAAGCTGAGCAAACTTCTTTCCTGCAGGCTTTGTATATACATATATGTATATTCACACAATATGACACAGTTTTATAGAGTTTATTTTCATGTAGACAGCTTTATTTTATATGCGAGGTGTGGGGGGAAGGTCATGTTACGTTAGAATAAGGTAAGCAAACTTTGCTTTCTACATATTTATATTTTACACAATCATGTACCCAGTTTCATAGAGTTTATTTTGACAAAGCAATATGTGGGTGGATGGTCATGTTACGTTCGAGTAAGGTAAGCAGACTTTGCTTTCTATATATTTATATTTTACACAATCATGTACACAGTTTCATAGAGTTTATATTGACAAAGCAATATGTGGGTGGGATAGGTCACATTATGTTCTAATAAGGTAAGAAAACTGTCTTCAAGTTCTAGAAATAACTATCTATGCACAGATTTGTGATGCTTTTGATATACAAATGTAGTATGACCTTTGAGTTTTGTTCGATGTGTGAAGGTCAAGGTAAGCAAATTCTGCCGCAAATTTATATTCTTATGATAGATAGATTCATTTCTTGCTTGACTTCCTAAACACACTTATCAATGTCATACATGTTTATATGTTCAGTACAGAATAAGTAGAAATTTCAGACATCCATTTCTTTCTACCCTCCTGACTGAAAATGGTTCAACTGCACACTATCATCCCAACTGGTACAATTATCTTGCCTTCACTCTGAAATTCAGGACCACGCCCTAATTGAATCTATCATTCTTGTTATGCAATGCATTCCTCTGTAGGGCCATCAGTAGCACAGGGCATTTAGCTCCACTCCCATGATGTTCCAGTGATCTTTATTGTACACACATGTAAGAGCTACTATGTGGGGTTCTTACCCCAAGAGGGCATAGTCACACAGTTTTCCCATATACAAATCCGAGAAACAAATCTTATTTCACCACCAATAATTCTACCAGTCACTGTCTATGGTACTGAAACTATTAGTACTTTACAATGCTGTCAAAAGCACTCCCTGCCCATGGTACTTACCCTACTAGCACTGTCTGATGCATCCAAAAAGCATACTAGTACCACTCCGTGGTACTGAAACTATTAGCACTATTGAATATTATTGAATTACATCTAGTATCTACCCTGTTTTTCTACCCTCATGATTGAAATTGTTCAATTGCACACCAGTCAGTTCTTGCACTACTGGCACTGTCTAATATGTCCAAAAATCACACCAGTCCCTCTCCATGGTACTGAAACTCTTAGCACTATTGAATATTATTAAGTTACATGTTTCTTTCTACCCTCATTATTGGTTCAATTGGTTCAATTGCATGCCAGCACTACAACTGGAACATTTATCCAGCTTTTGATCTCAAATTTAGGACCACACCCTGAGTGATATTTTCCCAATTCATCATTCCTGTTATGCAATGCATTCCTCAGAAGGGCCATCAGTAGAACATGGCATTTAGCTCCACTCCCATGATGTTCCAGTCATCTTTATCGTACACACACATGTAAGATCTATGTGGGGGTTCTTACCCCAAGAGGGCATAGTCACGCAGTTCTCCAATATACACATCCGAGAAACATAAATCTTATTTCAATTCACCACACCCAAAGGGAAAAATACTGTAAATTGTGAAATATTTCTGGTATTCTTTAGTTGTTTCTTCACCAAAAACTTTTCCCAACTGTTTCAACAACAAACTCATAGAATCTAAAAGAACTCCTTATTTTCACTGTGCTACAAAATAAAGGTGCCTTGAACATAAATAGATTTACAGTACACAGTGCCTGTCTACCTATACTTCACACTAAACCTGGTTATCTAGAAAATAATCGTAGCTGCAAATTTCATCCCTCTTTGCTGCTAAAGATGTCCATTATTATAAAAATCTCCCTATTTCCTGTGAAAAGCGTCCAGCTAAGATTGGATGAGTTATAGATGTAAGCTGAGACATGGTGATTGGGGTCTCGGGACTGAACACAACACTTCATCCTCTTGAATGTCTCCCTCATGCAACCACAGCCCTTGTAAATGACAGGCTTGGGACATTTGAGGGAAAAGGTTTCATCCCTAATTTGAAATCATAGCACTTCTGGGGATATTTGTCCAATGCAAGTACGGTATAAGTAGAGTAGAAATAATGTATCCTTAAAGAAAGAA
This sequence comes from Branchiostoma lanceolatum, assembly GCF_035083965.1. Classification (NCBI taxonomy): domain Eukaryota; kingdom Metazoa; phylum Chordata; class Leptocardii; order Amphioxiformes; family Branchiostomatidae; genus Branchiostoma; species Branchiostoma lanceolatum. Next base: position 8,268,648 of record NC_089739.1, read on the forward strand.
ACATTTAGGGTGAGGAGGTTCTTAAGCTGTGCTATTCGACCTTCATCTATGCCAGTTGACCTTCATCTGTGCGTAGGTGGGAGTGTTGAAAATTTGCCATTGTTTGTAATGCATAACGCATGTCAAATTTAAAGAAGCAGGGGTGGATGAGACATTTCCCTTCACGGAGCTTGGAATAAGAATGAAAATTTAAGATAATTTAGTTCTAAAATGATGGTGTGAAGCAATTATTGAATTAAGATAAAGACCCTGCGATATAGTTACAAAGAAGAAACAGCATTTGATCATATTCAACAGTGCTAATAGTTTCAGCACCATGGACAGAGACTGGTACAATTTTTGACAATATTATACAGTATATGCCAATTATTTGTATACCTTTTTTCTGTATATTTCGTCTTTCTGTATAGAATTCCAAAACACCAAACCATTTACCATTCACTCAATTGTAAAAACAATGCATATCTGTATAGCCCATAATCGTAAAGTTCGGGGTATTGTATAGAATCTTGTCCGATTTTATCGTAAAATGACCCACAACTACAGGCTAAATTTTGGATTTGAATTGTTGTTTCGGGAGTTGGGACGCCGTCTACCGTTCAACAATCACATTCTTTTGTTACTCGCTATTGTCATGCTTGCAAAACAATCGATATCGGTGCCTCTGACATACGGTGATCTCATTAAAAACCTGTTTTTCAAGACTCAAGCGACGAAAGTGAACAAAAATACGAAAAGAAAAACACGATTTTTGTCGGAGCATTTGAGCCTCTACGCTGTATTTTGCAGCGATTTACAGTTATTTGTGGCCGTATTCGACGGAGAACCTATTCCTTACATTCTTTCCCCGTGAAAATCCTGCTTATGTAGCGTAGATGAATCGTATTTTACATCGCGATTTCAGAAAAAAATAAAGCGACGAGGGTCTGGTGACGCTGGGCGGCCATCTTTGTTTACTCATTGATATGCATTTTTCTACGCGCTGATTGGTTTACGTCATAAAAACCTGTGCTCTGATTGGTTGACTGTAAGATTTCACGTGATCAACATGCGGCGGGAGTTTTTTATTTGGCAGGAGTTTCCAACGCAGTTCGGGCTTATCTGAACAAAATGGATCGCGTATTTAATCCAATATGGTGACGTTAAGATCGACGGAAAGGTCGGATTGTACTTTGATTAAAATTTTGCAAAATAAAGTTGCGATATCGTTAGTGTAATTGTGTGTCTTGCCCAAAATCCAATTCGCCCCCCTCCCCTCCTTCGGGACGTCAATATCGCTAGTTCGGACAGTCGTATAGTTCGGGGAGTCGTATAATTTGCGCTGACAAATGGGCTATACAGATATGCGGAATCTACTGTACAGTGATGGTTATTTTGGTACGATGGATAGAAAATGATATGGAGTTTGATAGCATTATGCAGTGCTGGTAATTTCAGTGCCATTGATAGTGACTGGTGCAATCTTGACATATCATATAGTGCTAGTGTCTTAAGTACCATGGACAGGGACTGGTATAAATTTTGACAGTATTATAAAATACTAGTAAATTCAGTACCTAGGACAGGAACTGGTACAAGTTTTGACAGTATTATACAGTGATGGTTGCATTAGCATCACTGACAGGGACTGGCTTTATCTTAATATATGTAGTATTCAATAGTACTAAGTATTTTAGTACCAGGGACAGGCTACATGTCTTTGATAGTACTTATAGTTCTGTTGTTGCAGTATTACAGTTAGGGGCAGAGCAAATGTTAGATAGCTTTCCACCACACTAACATGTTCAGGACCAGGGACAGGAACAGTTTTTCTATTTTCTCACAATCACTAAATCCAAATGGCTTTGCAGTATCTTAGTGCTAATGCTCTCAGCACAATAGACAGGTGACGTATCGATTGCTATCCAATCACATTGGTATGAGTGATTGTAGGTTGATTACCTGTTGCCTATGTAATTGTTCTTTTAGATCGGGCTGTAGGGATTACTCTATAAGGAAATGAGAAGATGAGAGTTATGTTTACTTAGACATCCTGTTGTGTTTTAAGAATTATAACACGCTTGCTTTGGCTTTTTGTGTCAAAAATTTTGTTGTCTAATATTTTTCGCCTCAGCTTTATTTGTGTTATGAAATATTGTTTTGCAGAGTTAAAAAAAGTCCCCACAAATAATGTTTGCACATTTTTCTACATAGTAATTAGTATATTATGTCAAATGCTTTACTTTGCAAATGTTTGCACAATTTTTGTAATTTAAGGTTTGCTTTCAAAATGTTTGCTTCTTTGGGTCTAGATTTTTGTGTGCTTCATATTCAAAGTACTGTAGATGTTTAAATTTTCTTGGTGGTATAAGAAAGTAAAAGAATTGTAAAACCACCATGAAAATGTTTGTTCTATCTTCGGCCCGCCTAACCCATTGTTTCAATTGTGAACTTAAAGCAACCGCAAACACTCCCATTTTCTGCTTTCCACAAAATTAAATTCCTGTGAATTTGAAGGTATTTGCAATATATCCTAATGTGCAGTAAACATTCCTAGTCCTTTCCATAGTGGAGATATATGACATTCACACCTCACAGCTTTTCTCGCCTTCCAAGAACTAATCAATATTTTATGCCAACAGGCAGTATTTAGGGGAGTAAATGTAGTTTATAATGTAAGTCATCTCCCTCAAGCCTGTTGTAATGTGCTCATATCTCGGGATATCAGCCCGTTGCAGCTGAAACATAACCATATTTGGTGCATTGCTGTACATTTTTGAAAGTACCTAGGAAGTTTTCCGGTGGCGTGACTCATTTTTGTGTGTGATATAGCTTCTGGAAGATTCCGTGGATCACATACTGAGACTGCATCTCAAATGCTCTAAGTACTGGGTGGAGTCAAGCATAACATTGGTCCGTACAAAGACCACCTAGCCACAGTAAAGAAAAGAAATGGTACAACCATGTGTAATGTTCATCAGGACTAGCCAAAACTATCATGTATGGAACCGTCCAGGCAGAAAGAACGAGGGGGAGGCAACGGAAAAGATGGGAGGATAATATCAGAGAATTAGACATGCAAGACACTGAGTGAAATATCAAGAAAAACAGAAAACCGAGAAGGGTGGACAAAACTGGTTAACAGATCTTCTTTGGTGCCGCAATGGTGAAATAGTTAGACTAAGGGATAGATGAGATGAGATATCTCCTGTTAGTGCTAAGAAGTAGACGGCTTTCAACACCTGAGTGACATTTGTGGGTTATCAAAAGACATATTACTCACTTACTCAATCCTCTTGCACTCTTCTTGAAGCTGGCGTCACACTATGGATGACCTTTGGCCAAATTTCTTCATTGCCAGAAAGTCACCATGTTTCGAAATTGCCAGAGAGTCAAGCGTAGCTTTAGCCTGAAAATCTATCACACTGAACAGGGCTTCAAGCTCTGATCCTTGAAAAAGCCACTCACAGGGCGAAACTAGTCAATGTGGGCTCGAATAAAGTTCTAAACTGGAACTAAGCGGCTACAGTGTCTTTTCTGAAGACATCATATGGCGTGAATGTGTACGGTTGGCTTGAAGTTGTCCACTACTATCTGCCTACTGAACAGGGTAACCTGTGAACATCACCTTTACCTTGTAGTGCCTAGTGGCACATAGGGCAGTAAGTTTCCTTGTTGTTTCAGTAGCAAAGTATATTCTAAGGGAGGGGTTGCTAGCCCTTCCCCTTTAACATGCTCAAGGCACCTCCTCGAACATCTAGGAAAGGCACTTTACACGACGTTCCTCTCTCCTCCCAGGGGTGAAAATGGGTACCTGACTTCGGTTAGGGAGGTAAAAGGCGGTGGAAGGAGAGACACAGTGGATAGCATCCCACTATAAGGCTATGGGACTACCTTTAACATTTATTTCATGGAGGCTAAAATTAGAAGCTCTGCTCACATATCTTATTACCATCATGAATAGTGGTGCGGATCGAAAGCCACGTTCCGGTTTCGGTCCGGACTCGAGTCCAGAGATTTCGGTTCAGGTCCGGACTTGTACAAGTCCGGTCCGGCACCAGACATTGCTGCCACATTATGTGGCTGTTGCTCTGTTACCATTGTAAATCCCTCTAAACAAGGTTAAATATCTGCATTCAATCTCCGTTAAATATCTATATTTAACCTCCTTGCTCTAAACTAGGGAAAGATTCATGACACAGAAACATGTCTGCAGAAAAACGTGTTATATTTAGAAGAAATGCTCTCTACTCTAGCGTGGTGACCTACATGTCAGGTTGTCTCTGTTGACGTCTAAGGGGTGTGGTATATATTTTAACGTTCCCCTCTGTCACACCGAATCGTTTTCTCACATACTGCGGCATTGTGTTTACCTGACCTGTCCCCGGTGACGCGCAATATTCCCCGGCCTGCAGGCAAAACAATGGCGCTTCTCATGTTGAACATGGCGGCTGGGAGCGCGGCTGGGGAAGTCCCCTGTCACATGGTATGACTAACCCAATCACATCGCTAGGTTCCCCTGACGTCACCCAGATCTCGCGGGGAGTTGTGAGACTTGCCGATATCGGTGATGACAGCTGATGACGGCCATAACAAATGGATTCAAACAAATGTTTGCGTCTTTTCCATTGCAAACTTCGTGATTTATGGAAGTTTTTAGATAGTAAAGAACAAAACAGAGGATGTACAAATGTTAATAAGGGCTATTTATTTTTACAAGTCCAGAACCGGTTCTCAGCGTTTCGGTTTTTTGGACTTGGACCGAAAGGTTTTACAAGTCCAGAACCGGTTCGGCCGAACCGATCCGCACCACTAATCATGAAGAATGGATTCCCAATGATGTTCTGTACAGTATGTTAAATCCTATAGATAAGAAGACAAGAGAACTTGCTTAGCTAGAAGCTTCCTTATTATTCTAAGCATGTACAATATCTTACTTTTAATCCTAGATTTATGGTGGCTAATATTGCTCCCATATCTTGCCATCATGAAGAATGGACTCCCAACACTCAATAATGTTCTGTATGTGTAGTCCTATAGAAGACAAGAGAACTTGCTTGGCTAGAAGGTTCTTTATTATTCTAAGCATATAGAATATCTTGCTTTTAATCTTAGATTTATGGTGGCTGATATTGGAAGCTTGGCTCCCATTACCATCAAGAAGAATGGACCCCCACTGCTCCATAATGTTCCGTATGTGTAGTCCTATAGGAGACAAGAGAACTTGCTTGGCTAGAAGGTTCCTTATTATTCTAAGCATGTAGGGGACCAGTAAAATATCTCAAGTACTACCTCTTCGCAGGAGTCAAATTACCTGCCTATAACATTTATGAGTGAGTTGCAGGGAACTGGTTTGATTATAGCTGCCACATTTCACACATACGTATTCCGCTTGCGTACCTCTATTTGTGTTTCATTGGCTTGCGAAATAAGAGGGCTTGAAAATTTTTGTTGTTGCAAAAGGTACACTGGTGCACCTAGCCTGAAAATTCAATAGAATAAAGTAGGTGTACAGCTGAAATTTTGCTTGTGGCAACGAGTTCCACTCTATGATAGTTTTAGAGGAGAACAAATTTTTGAACACAACACATTACAATGTATATCCTTATAAGAAAGCTACACCACACAGCAAAATGGTCTTCCTCTGCCCTGAGGTTTTCCGTGTCAGGTGGCCATTATTGCCCCACATTAAACTAATCCTAGGTCATAAATAATGAACTAGGTATAGCCCCCATTACAATTAGATGAATCTGAGGTCCTGAACCTGGTGCTATGGTCCATGTATTGCAGATGGTGCTCCCAACGAATGAAACTAAACTTAAGTATTGGAATATGGAAAAGTTTACTGTTCTGTCAATTTCAAATCCCTAGTTCTTTGCCAAGTGTGCCTTTATGTAGAAAATTCCAATGAAAAAATCAATTGCTGACAAGGCTCCTAATGCAAGGATAGAATACGATACGTTAAAGAAAATTTGTGTCACACATTAGAAACTAAGAGCTTATAATTGTAATACACTGTCTTGGAACAAAACAGGTAGAATTTCGAGGCTTGAAATACTTTTTCCTGTTACCAGCAACCTCGCAACTTGTCAGAAATTTTACCTACAATGTGATCAAATATTCTTCTGCAAAATTTGATACTCAAGACATTGTTGGTGCCCAGCTTCAGAGTGTTATTGATTAGATTGATTGTGATTTGAGAATAATCTTATCAATACAAAGACCTAAATTCTTTTATCCTGCAAAATTTAACCTGCAACCTAGAAGCATTGTTTTGCAGCTTGTAGGTTGTAGGACTGGTGGTATCTTGAGCCCTGGATTGATTGCGAAAGGTTGCTTGTTTGTATGTCAATTTGTTTATTTTTGGAGCAACCTAGAAACATTTTCCTTAAATTGTAGGTTGCAGACAGCATTTCAAGCCCTGGATTGATTGTAAGAGGTTGCCTGCCTTTGCGTTGTTTTATGTAAGAAGACACGCCTTTGTGGATTACAGCCCTCTCAGGGTAGTTGTCAGTTATACCATTGTGCGGTCGGTTTTTACGGCACCATCAAAGGCGTCATGTGACTGCGGTGAATGAACTTGAAAGCTGCAGTAGCTTTTATGGGATGATTGCCAACCGGGGGTTCTTTTGTGGGCCTGTCGATTTCCTGTGTGCTTGACCCGGCTTAGGGCTTTTGGGCTCCGTGGATCTGACTTATTGTTGTTGCATCTTGTACTTTATAATGTATGGCAATGGGCTGTGTTGAATACAGCAAGCATTTGAATGTGTATGTGTGGTGTCGCATGGAACATGAAGTTATAGGTTCCTGTCATTCCTGACTAGACGTTGTGTCCTTGGGAAAAGCACTTTCCTCACTCTACCAGGTGTAAAAACTGGTACCTAACTTCGTTGGGGAGGTAAAAAGCATTGGAAGGAGAGGGATGGGCTTCGCCTTCCAATACCGTGTCCTAGACACAGTAGATAGCAACCCACTGCATTTATGGCCTCAAAAGGGCTATGGGACCTAGGAAATTCAATGTTAAATCAGCGTCACCTTAAAGTATGCATAAAGATTCTATTTCTTCACACGCGCTGCTTAAAGGTATGCATAAAGATTGTCTTTTTTACTTGTAGTGTATGTAGCATACAGTACCTGTTGCCATAAAGATGGCAGCAGTGTCCAATCATGGTCCTCAAAATTTCGCCATACCTGACTGAATTTGGTAATTCAAGGCCAGTTTAGAGGGTTTATGAGGAGCGATCTGGGTGTAATAAGTGGTTTGGATCAATGTTGGGGGGCAGATGTGCCTCCGGTGCAATAAAATACACGATTCACTCCAGCTTTATTGTTAAAGGCTATACTAAATGAAAAGACTGTTTCATGTCTTTGGCTCTGTCAGGCATGCATAGGTTGATGAATTGATGAAGCTTTGATACTCATTTGACCATGTAATTTATTTTTGGTTTGTTTGTTTTGCATAACCAGTAAACTGGCTTTAGGTGTAACATATCAGTTATGTACAGTAGCTACAATCTGTACAAGACCAGACGGTAAGGTTTGATCCACTCACACTGGAAAGAACCGCTACTCTTTTTGATAAGTGAGGCGGATTCTTTAACATGCTCGAGGCCTGGCTCTCCTCAAACATGGGACCTCAAGCTTTATGTCCCATCCCAGAGGACATCCCATACCGAAGCTAGGCACTCTTTTTCAGCTGAGGAAATTATTGTCAAGTCCCTGTCCCAAGAGCACAACATTGGGGCTTGCTAGGGATTTGAGAGGGCCTGCATGCTCTTTTCCATAAAGCGTAGGCTATTTTTATTTCCCGTAATTCGTAGGGAAGGGGTCTAAGTCACGTAATTCGTAGCGAGGCGGCCAAATTTTGTGTAATCACCTTCCTTGATTTTACCTTAATACGTAGGGGTTTCTTCTCAATTCAGCGTAAAGCGTTGTCGGGACCCCCAATGCAGACCCTCATATGAACCTAGAACCTTCAGAGTAACTGTTAGACTGTAATTCAACATTACCCTTACCGCATTGTTTCCTTAGACCCCGAAATCCCCAGAAATAATGTCTAGTTAGAGATTTTGGTCGTCTTCTGAAGTGTGAAGATTATAGAATCAAAAATCATAAAGATCCATCAAAGGGTTCTTGAGTTATGTTCTGGACATACATACAGACCCAGCCCACAGCTGGCGTAAATATAACATTCTCGGTGAAGGTGATTAGTTGGCTCATTTCATAGATAGCACCTCAGATGTGTTCTGATATTAGTTGATATTGATTTAATTTGATATATTTCTATATGCGAGTAGTTCAAGACAAGTGGGTATAGATAATGACCCTTTGATATAGATTTTTATTTCACTGAATAGGCACAAGTTTGAAAGATGGAACATGTTATGAAATATGTAACAGCCATTGATTTTTGTACCAGACCTTAATGTTGTATTCTGTATGTAGAGTACATTTGTACTAGTTGACCTTTGGCCTTTATTGGACGACCTGTGACCTTATCATATCATCTGCCCTTTGACACCATTACGTTATAGATACCCAATGATTTGTCCCAACTGACTAAAGGCCTGATAAAGAATCTCCTTGACATATTCCTTTATGTGATGCTTTCATTGAATAGTTTAAGTGTATTTCATGATAGTTATAGACTCATGGAAAGTGATATTCTGAAGGTTGATGACATAAAATGTATATTGGCTCATGAAATGCAAAGCAGAAAATTTGTATCAATTTCCTCCAGTTAGGTACAGCGGGGCTTGAAATATCACCTGCTTAGTGCAGGCAAATTTGGACTTTTCCTGATTTCTACCTGCACCTATTCTGCACTAGTCCAAAGTAGCATTAATCTTAATGATAATAATGTGTGCTGTCAAAACTGCTAAAGAAGACCACTCAGAGGACTGATATAACTGGTCTATGTGGCCAAGGGGTCACTATAAAGGGATTTTTCATTCTTGTGTCAACAGGAGAAATAATCTAAGGGACCACCAAAAAGTGGTCACATTGGTCAGGTGGTATTTTAGAGGTGGTCACTTGTATGTAGGTTTGACTATTACAGGATATTAGATGGCACCAGAACTAGAGGTCCACATTAAACCTGAAGTGGAAAGAAATTGAGTGGTTAAATTTATCTGGTGCAAGTACGTAGAAAAACATAAAGTCAGACCGTGTTGGGCAACCACCTGAGGTAGGCAACCACCTCCAGGCACAAGCCACATTAAAACATTCCCGTCGATTTTTACATAGTCAACCCCACCCTGTCCTCAGCAACCACCTGTCCTCAGCAACCATTTAGCTCTGTCTCTTGAGTGGTTGCGGAATCCAGGTTTGACTGAAAAGGAAAGAAATTGGGCGGTAAAATTTGTCTGGTACAAGTACACAGATAGACATACATATGTTTTGAGCCCTGTTTCCCATGTAGACCACTCCTGAAGCTAAGACTTGCTGAAGGGGCATTAAAACATCCCACATTACATCAATTGTGGTTTGACCCTTACTTCGAGAGGGCAGAAAGCAATCAGGGTAATAATGTCGGCTAAATCAGCCATAATTCTTCATTAGAGCAAAGTCAATGTGGGCTGGGCTGCTTCAATACATTATTTTGTACCTTGTATGGCGCTAAGCACTAAATGAATATTGGCTGTTCCTCAGCATTTTTAGCAGTTAGATCCTTTCATGTATTTGAAATTTATGAAGATTTTTAAATTGATATATTGATTTGTTGATTAAAACATATGAAGATGTTTCAATAATGTATTGATCTGTTATTGAAAACATATGATGACTTTTTTGTTATTGATTTGTAAATGAAAATCAATAGTTTTTCATGATGATTTTGGGCATTGTTTTAAGGAGGGTTTCTGTAGGATATTGAAAGATGATACCGTAAGCAGGGTATTATTTTGAACATTGGTTCTTTATGCTGTTACACAAGATTCTAACACACTGAATGAACATGATGACATTTGCCTACATTTTCATGGTAGTTTCATTAATTATCTCCATGAAAAATGGAGATTTCTTCATGGAGATATTGTTTTGATGGTGTTTGTGTGCGTGTTGGTGTGTACATGTGTCTGGATGCTTGTAGTCAACATAAATCAAGAATGGCTGGATGTATTGTAATGATATTTGGTATGTGGGTAGGTGTTGGGAGAACAAAGGCCAAGGGCCCCCTGGTATGTGACACTGGAACTGCATTGGCATTTTTGTCAAAATCTTTCAAGGAGAATATCTGAACAAAGGAACGACAGATTTTCATGTTATTTTTGATTGATTGGGTTGATCGATACATTTTTAATGTTACAGAAAAAAGTGTTTCAAGCCCTGTGATTGATTAATCAATGGATTAATTGATGAATTTCATTGACATATCTTTTTTCGCACAGACCATGTGATGTAATGATATTGGCCATTGTTTTAAGGAGGATTTCTGCAGCAAGAAATTATAGGATGTTGAAAAATGATATCATGAGAAGAGTACAACTTTCTATGTTAGTTCATTATGTCATTATGGTACTTTTGTTGATTGATTGAAAGATTAGATTGACAGATGTCTTTTCTTCTTTTCCCCCAGACCAAGTGGATATTAGTCCTTTATATTATTAATACAGTAACTTTTAGCACACTGAATGAACATGACTTGACTTGACTTAACTTGGATCCATAATTAGCTTGACATTTCAGTTGCCTTTTCTTCCTGTGGTCCTTACATGTAATACATCAACACAAAATCACATGATAGCTGCAGGCTTTCTTTTCAGCATTTTAGGTTTCGGGAGTTTGATGGAGTGTGTTGTTGTTGACTGTGACGACATTTGCCTACATTGTCTTGGTACTTTGGTTGATTGATTGATGGACTTGATTGACAGATACGTCTTTTCTACTTTTCCCACAGACCATGTGGATATGCAACCTTTGTCGCAAGCAGCAAGAAATCAAGATGAAGTCCGGAGCTTGGATCACCGGGAGGCCCGGGTCCTTGGATGTAGAAGACGTAGGTACGAATTCCGCTGCAAACAAAGAGAATGAAAGAGGCACCCGTTCTGACACGGAGGGGCGCCCGCAAGAGAAGCGGGCCAGATTTCAAGACGACGTCAAGACGGGCGTCTTGCCCGGCCAGGAGAAGGGCAAGGAGCACGAGAAGCAAGATGCAAGTAGTGAAAAACTAACTCCCACCAGTAAACCAGCCTTGCATAGGCAGTTTTCTACCAGGGGAGGGGAAGAATCCGGGGCGCGGCGCTACCAGACCAGGGAGGATTCTGGAGTCGGTTCTCTAAGTATCGATCAAAATAAATCTGGGAGCACGAATATGGACTCCCGTGCCAGTCCGCACACCGACAAACCGCCCCAGAGGGGCTCCACCGCCCAGAGAGCTGATGTGAACACGTTAGAACGACAGAATCGCGGCGACAATGCGCGGAAAAAGGACGTTCAACCCACACAACAGAAGCAGGAGAACAAGATGATTCGGGAACAGGAGCCCCAAACTCGCAACGATCACGGTGTACGCGCAGAACGCGAACCGCGTAAACGGAGAGATGGTTCACCCAAGTCCCTTCCACCGGAGGAAAGACTACCTACTAGGCAAGCCGAGGGAAGAGAGGGAGGGAGAGAAATGAGAGAGGGAAGAGAGGGAGGGAGAGAAATGAGAGAGGGAACAAGAGAAATGAGAGAGGGACGGGAGCGGCGGCCTGCTATCCGACAGCATTCTGCTGAGATGCTAGAGCCGCCACGGAATTCCTCCCGGGAACGACGGCCCAGTGTCGGGGACCTTCCGCGGGAAAGGGACCGCCGCCCGAGCATGGGGGACGTACGCATGATCGGGGAGCCGCAGCATTATCGTGAAGGTAGGAGCGCCTCACGGCAGAATAGGCTGAGCCCTAACGAGAGCGGGCTCCCACGCTCGCCCTCCGCGGGCCCGTACGGTTCTAAACAATACATAGAAGAGCAAGATTATCGCAGAGGAAATTTATATCCGGCTAAACATAGGCCGTACGCTTCGCAACCTCATTTAGAGCAGATGGATTATGGTACTCAGGGTGGGCGTAGAGCACCGAGGGGTCACGGCGCTAACCATGTTTCCATGGTAACAGGGAGGCCTGCTTCGCCGCGGTATGCAAACGGCCGGGACATCTACGAAAGCAATAAACTTCAGGACCCTCACGGGCGGCGCGGGGGTCACCTGGAACCGCCCGGCTCGGCGGCGTACAAACAGAAACGCGACGAGACGATGATAAGGAACGATTCCCTCAGTTCCGACCAATCGGAGCACGTGAGCAGGCCCCCGCCTCCCAAACCGCACAAACATCGGAAGAGCAAACGCGATCGGGCTCGCCAGCAGTCACTGTCCAGTTCCGAGGAGGAAATCCGCTCCACGCCGGAGTGCACAAGTTGCGACGACGTTGAACTGGAAAGTGAAAGTGTAAGCGAGAAAGGTAAGATTTAGTGTCTCAATGTTTAAGCATCATTTGGTTTCTTGTAATTGTGAACAGTTTAAGAATAGAGAGTTTCATGCATTCATCTGCCTGTTGGCAAGATTCTTGCTTTTGTTTCCTTTCGTTTTGGTTATGATTGCATAAAAATTGCACAAATGATTGCAGCGGTTTATTGGACTGAGCATAGGAGTTTGGCTGAATTTTGCTGGTGCAGTTGAATTTATATTATATACTTAACAATGCTGGTATTCAAGGACTAACAAAATACCCTCTGCTTTTGTTGTGTCCTGATCTTTGAGTTTTTCTTTGAAATTCTTGGCCTTGAATCCAACAGGGATTTGTCTGTAAAAAGCAAAATTAAGATTCAATAAAAGAAATAAAATAGAAAAGATTGAGAAAAAACATTGTATAAAGGAAATAAATGTGCAAAGAAAAGTCTGCACAAGCTATTTACTTGAAAAACTGAGGAGTTGTTATAACATTTTCGCACAAAGCCAACAGGGGACATTTTCTAGTATTGACAAATGGAGAAATTTTGACTCTTTTAACTGAAAATACTGAATACTGGAAGGTTTGAATCTTGCCAACAAATAGATGATTAAATGGAACTTAAGTGGTACCACTTGTAGCTGACATCACAAGTCTTCATTCTTTCATTTTGTATAACCCTGACTCTTGTATGGTATACAATCATTATGGTAGTTCCTTGGTCAGTATTGGTCATTGCAGCTTTGATAGAAATGGCATAGTTGAAAAAAATACCTCTATTTTTCAACATTATCAGCGGAATGGAACAGCTTACAAAAAAACTGTCACTTTGGTTGTTGTGATGTCAGCTGTCAGGTGCATTTGGATGCTATCTAGTCATGTGACTTGTTTTGACCAATCATGTTTGCTTCCAGTGGCATATGGTGGTTTACCCACCAAGGTAAGTTATTGCAGCTACTCTATGGTCTAAAGACTTCAATCTACCAGCATGTGTTGTTCTAATGCTTCACACAGCTGTACATAATACGGAAACAGAAAGACTGAGAGAGTCAGAAAATAATGCACAGTGCACGCAAACTACTACAGGTAAACTTGTAGCATCTAGAGAAGGGCTAACCTCCTTGTTTTGCCTTGTGTAGCGCTCAAATGCAGGAAAAAGCGGCAGCAACAGAAAAGGTTGGAATTGGAAAATGGTGAGCTAACCGGGTGTGCTTGCTAAATACGTAGAGTAGAACCTGCCCACCCCTGCCGGTAAAGTTCATTGGTCCAAACTTACACCTGAATTCACTGAAAACGGACTGTTCCATTCTACGATGGATGTATTTGAGGAAGATTGTGCAAAGTTTTTCAGCTGTTGTACAAACTACCTTGATTACTCCAACGTAAATTTGTCCTATTTTCAACTGGTTATTCTAAAGATGGACATTTGGACTTTCAAGTAGGGGTGGTCAGGCTGTAATAGAAAAAGAAATCAGTGAAGTAATGAAATAAAAAGTGATTCTACTGATAATCATAAGCTTGAAGCTTGAAAATCATAAGCTTGATGCCTGAAATACGTTTAATATCTAATCACATGGTCAGTTACCATGATGGTTTGTAATCATATGATATTCAACAATTGAAGTTGATTTATGGTTCATGATGTACCTATAAAGATAAAGTGCATTAAAGAACCAACAAAACAGCTACAGAGGAAGACTAATCCAGAAAGAAGCTTTAGGAAAGTAAGAAACGTTGGAGAAAACAATTAATTTCGTTAAGTACAACAAAACTTTACTGTCAATGTAGAAAATTGAATGGAAAGCAAAACTAAAAACCTCAACATGATATATCATATGTGCAGTATAATTTTTCAGCAAACCTATTTTTGAAGGTACCTTACAGCCAGACAAATATGCAAAACTAACAAATTAATAATCATAGAGTTTGCAGCATCTAAATTGACAAGGTAGAGAACTGTAGGTAAACTATGGAATGAAACAACATCAAAAACTGTCACCTGTAATTAGTTTATTAATGAGTATCATAACAAGAACAGCTGCTCCAGACCCTTGGGATACAGCCTTGCTGGGAAGAAGTTGCCCCACCCAATAACGCACACCTCAGTGTTTGCGCTGTAAGACATCATCCTGTAATGTTATAACTGACAACCCAGCTGCTAAGCGGTGAACTGGGCCTATGCAAACAAACAAAGGATCAAGAAACAAACAAAGAAACAAACAAACAAGGACTAGGGCTTATGCATACCAACAAATCAAACATGTCCTACATCAAGAAGTAGATAAGTAAAAAAACACAACACCAGCATTCAGAACATGTTAATAGCTTTTTTTCAGTGATTCAACAGTTGCAGACATTTCAGGTATGTATCAAAACAATTTGGCAGAAGAGCACCATCATGGAGAAAGAATGCCACCCTGTGGAACCGCCCATATTGCAGCTTGTCCAAGGAATTTAAACAGCAACCCCATCTTGCAGAAGACACAGAAATTGCAGACTCACCAAGGAAGCTTTTCCAGCATCTACATCTACTGGGGTATGTGTGGATTGCAGACAATATGGAAACATGTCATCTTCCAGGCATCCTGTGTACAATCAAAGGATACAGGTCCTTTTAAGACATTATCAGATGGGGAGCTCTTCTCTGTTCGATGGCCTCATATATTTGTATATTGATTAGCCACAAGAGGTTTTACTCTTGTGAAGTTGAAGTGCTTCTGATCTATGTGGAATCTAAAGATCAACATTGTGAATATTCAGAAGATGTTGGTCAAGTTAGAAAGTTCTAGAGAATGATTGAAGGATGTTCTTTTGTTCTTGGTGTTGCCTGGTAAAATGGTATAACATTAGAAGAAGTAGGCTTTTCCGTCTAAAAATTCAGCATGCTCTTATATTGTGGTGCAACTTCAGTCCTGGATAAGTCTTGTAGTACTGCTTTGAACATACACCACCATTAGATGATCGTTCATAGTTCTGGGTCTTAATACATTCTACCAGATTTTCATTTGCAAAGAGTACTACGAATTACATGTAGAGGTGTTCTTTATGCAACAAATAGTACTGGGATCAAAAGCTCTAGCATTCTTCATGTCACAGCATTTATTAAGGTGTGATTATCATGCAGCAGTTGCAGCAGGATCTGTTACAAGTGGTAGAGAGAAAGTGATGAAGATTGATTTTGATTGATTCCGCTGACAATCCAAATCATGTAGTATTTGAAAATGTGTAGAATATTGATTATGAATAATATTCACATCTAGTGTATATCTGTCTATCTGGCTGATAGCATGACATCCAAAACCATGCATCTAAAGAACGCTTTTGGTTCAAACTTTCGTTTTGTCTAGAATTGGACCCAAACAGTTTTTTTTCATGATTTAGAATAGCATAAAGGTACAGTTTAGCGGTGTAAAAATCATGTATTTCCACAAACACAGTTTCATTCAACATCTATACCTCTACATGTGTACGTTCTGAAATAGTGAGGAACCCACACTTTTGGTGTTTGTTGTGCTTGGTCAAATTTCTTGTTTCCAGATTTGATTTGTTGAATTTGATTTTATTTACATCATAGGAAAACAGTGTCTGCTTGAAAATCTGGAAGCAGAATCAGTAATTGTATTGGCCTCATTTCCTTCTGTAGGGAAGAAAATCCAATAAACAAGTAATTGCATTGCACTTGTTTTTGTCTGGAGGGAAATTGTTCCATTTATTAAGACAGCTCTGTCTGGTACACTATCTCTATGGTCCACCATGATTTTGCTCCCTACTTATTACTGCCAGACAGTTTTAGGTCAGGGCTTGCTATTGACTTATCATATCAAGCAAAGAAGATATATTTAACAAAGCCAGTTATTTCATAGGGCTGAAGGTGAAATTGTTTCACAAGCTATTCATTGCAATGGCTGCAGTTCATAGGTAAAACCAATCTTCCATTGAGTTTTGCTGTCATATCTCGAAAGATATCTTATTGGAGAACTATTTCCAGTTCTCTTTTTTTCCTTGGGGTAAAGATTCTTTATTGCTTGGTAATTCCTTCTGAATGGACAGCTGAGTTGAAGCATTGGTCGTTGCAGCGTTATTGGCAGATTATCAAGCCAAGAGTCTTGCTCAGAGGCAACATTTTCAAACGGCCCTCTCAGATCAATACTCCGGTCATGCTGACAGTGCACTGGCAGCTTCGGGTGATGACAGTCAGGAATACCTCTCCAGTCCACTCACAAATCCCCAGCAGTGTCAGCTTTGGACTCGGGTGTGAACAACCAACACCTACACAGCAGCAGAAGTTTCAGTACCAGGGAGAGACATGCTAGACCTGGAATACCACGAATACCTCTCCAGGCCACTTACAAATCCCTGGCTGTGTTAGCTTCGGAGTCAGGTGTGAAACAACCACCACCTACACAGCAGCAGAGTTTCAGTATCAGAGAGAGAGAAGACATGCTATACCTGGAGAGTGAAGGTAGCCAGGAATACCTCTCCAGTACACTCACAAATCCCTGGTAGTGTCAGCTTTGGACCTGGGTGTGAAACAACCAGCAGTGGAGGTTTCAGTACCACGGAGAGACATGCTCAACCTAGAGGGTGCTTCTGTATTCGCGTTCTTGCTGATGAGATGCGGCCTGCAAAGCTTCTGGGAATGAACTGCTTTGATTAGATTGGGTGGAACCCCTTTGGAGAGTCTCTCCCTACGCAGACGTACATACAATCATCCACCTCTTATGTGAAAGCATGGATAACGACTGGAACCTGTCAGCAGTGTTTTCAGCCACGGATGCTGGCTGTTATTTCTACTCTGGAGTTGAGTCCATTGGACGTCATTTCTATGAGAAGCTTTGAGAAAAATGCTTGGATCTACGTGCCACACTGGGAACGCAATACTGTGATGTAGCGACAAGATTGGTGAGGATTATCCATGATTGCTTTGGCCGGTTTTCCGTGGATGCTGCTGATTCAACGCTGCGTGACACCGACATCTACTATGCATTGGAAACAGCTTATTACAGCCAGGAGGCAGTACAACATGAGGAGTATTTGGGTCAGGTTTCCCATTTATTGCCTACGGTAGTTTCTTATTAAAACTAATGATTTTCTTTTATTGTCGGGGATGGGAAGAAGTCACTATCACAAAGGTTACAAGCAGTTGTTATAGTTTTCGCTTCTTGACGCACTGCAAATAGAAATTTATTGTCATGTTCTGATTAGTCTGCTAGGGGTCCCTGTATGTTGAAGTAATTGTCTCAACTGTTGCCTTCTAATACCTTAATTTGTCACAATAAGTCAAATCAGGATATTGGGAGTCAGACGTGGGAATAGGTTTGCAGCTAAAGGTGCTTTTGATGAAGATTATTTGGATCCGATGTCTTGCATATTTCTAAGAGTAGTTTGTGGTTAAATCGCATATATGTTTGCAGTTGAAGGTGCTTCTTAGTGAAGGTTATTTGGATTCAATTACTGCTATACTTTCCCAAGTTTGCAATTGTGTGGTTATTTTGCTACTGTGTGATTTTGATTGCATACAGAATCAGAATGATAGGCTTGTTATGAGTTGAAGGAACATTAACCTTCTTACTGCCTACTTATGCTGTGACGGGTGTGTATGAAACTGTACATTGGCACGAAGTATGAAACAAGTTATCTCATATTTGTCATTATAGCAGTTTTGTGATTCAAATTAAGATATAGGGCTATAATATTACCGCATACACTAATACGTTTTCTGTATCGCCTGGACCTTGTAATTGAATTTGGTTTTACCTAATCCTGTACTTTCCCTTGACATAATATGTTCATTATTATTGATGTGGTACAATTTCTGCTTATGCATTAGTAATGGGATAAGCTACAAGACAGCTACTATATCTTATCTGAGAAGTCCCCAGTTCCTTAGTCTTGAAAAGTGACAAATTGCATATCTAGAGAGGAGTTAACTTTGAATTTCAAGTTGAACGTCACATTATTTATAGGATTGAGATTGGTGCCCCGCTAAGGTAAAGCATTGTGAACGGAATTCAGAGATTTTCAATCTTGAATGTGGTCCAAAGAATGTGAAATCCCTTGTCTAGTGGGATGGATTGTGATCCCTTTTGTTGGTTGATTCGGTGCATTAGGAGAATGAAAGGTCCCTTTCTATAGTACAGCATCCTGAAAGAAATTCCAGTCGGAAAAGATATTCTTGAATTTGGTCCAAAGTACATTGAAGGCCTTGTCTAATCGTATACAAGGCATCTGCTTCCTTTTGTTGGTTGAATCAGTATGATAAGAGGAAGAAGCTAAACACTTTGCACGGTGAATTCTATTTCATCTCAAACATTGAGTGGAGAATGCCTCTGTGTATTTGATGGTCAATACTAGTACACTTCTGTGTCAAGTGTAACTCTGTATTGTAAAGCAGGTATTCTTTTTAGTGAATGTTGGAAAGAAGGCTTCCTTTGAGAAGATATATGATTCGTTCAAGTATGTTTCTAACAGGGTTTCAGTATTTTGATAAAGGGTTGTTATACATATCAGTTTGTTAATTCATGTATAGAAAATAGAAGAAGATTGTAATGATGCATATCTCGTCCATATAGTGAGTATGAAGGTTGTCATCAGAGTTTTCAATACATAGACTCTATGGATTTGTGTCACATTTTCAATATGATGCTGTATTCATGTCTTTATGAACTTTGATAACTGCTCAAGTTATGTCAACGTACATGTTATACAAGTAGAGCCACCCTATTTTAATTGCAAACCTCCAGTGTGAGTGAATTACAAGCAGCCCCCAAAATCGATTATCTATCTGGGATGTTTTGCTAACTCGACGGACGAAGCTTTTTTGGATGAATATGGCGTACAGTTGTCACTACAAGCGACACATTGCAGGATGCTTTCTGCATTATGCAACGTTTTTACAAGACCTTTTCAACTTCTGTCCCTGTCAAAATTGCATTCTAGAGCAAAAGGGCAATGTTACAGGCTGACCTTTGACCTAGATGTCTGAAGGCTTTCCTGTCAGCACGAATTGATGAGCCATTGCTATGGTAACGGCTTTCATGTGAAATCAGTTACAAGCATCCGTCACTATTATGGCTTCAAATTGGATACACTTTGTTGACATGTACATATGGCCTCTGGCACTGTGGCAGTCAGGTTGGCTGCAGGGCTTTGAATACCCACCTCCAATCTGCAATTCCTGAAACGTTTTTAGATTGTAAAAGTTTAGTTTCTCTCTGCACCAGATCAATAGCCCTTGAACCACACAACTTTGTGAAATCACTACAGCAGGGGGCTAGTCCACTGGTAGTGGTGTAACTGTAGTCAACTGTCATACTCTTTCCCAAATGCTGAGTGCTAAGCAGATTAAGCAGTATCATGAGTACCATTTTTCAAGTCTTTGGTATGACTCAACCTACCAAATGCACGGCAAGAATTTTAGATTGTATGTATATTTAAGGAAAATACAACTTGTAGCTGGTTCTTTCTGACATCTGAAGATTGTTTCCTTTTTTTGTGTGAAGAAGCTCTTACTATTCAAAAGGGATGCCTGATAGAAGTGTGGAGAATGTCAATGGACCACGCATTTCAAGTATACTCTAACTTGAATTCTGAACATGTTACCTAGAAGTTAAGAACCTAAATTTGTATAGCACAGTCATGTTGAATTAAAAAGATTTTTTACAGGGTTCATCCAATCCCTCGTCTGGGGAAGTAAAGGATTATGGGATTATATACACATCTGGCAATATGTAAATCTTGGAGCAACCTGTGGGGCCTTGGTTGGGACTTTATTTCTCTTCTTTAAAGGGCAGGGATTGCATTATCAGGTCACATTTTCAGATCACTGAAAAGGATATCAGGCTAGGAGTAACATTTAAGAATTCCAACAGGGTTCTAGATAATTATTTGTATCTCTAAAGCCAAACTCTTTGGCTTATGTTATCTTTTTTAAACTACTAGTAGTAAATTGCAGCAACAGTTTCATGTCTAGCATAACCCTATTGCTGTTTAAGACACTAATTACCTTGGCTAACTTAATGTAGTCCGGAGGATTCAGAGGTAACATCTTATTTCAGAAACTTAAAAAATCCCAAAAGGGTTTTAGATGTACGGATTTCAAAAGCCAAACTCTTCTGCTTAAAGGTATTTTATGTTTTTTACACAAAGTACATGTAAATGGCACGATGACAGTGTCAGAATAGCTGTAATGGATTGCTGTTTAACATGTTATCAGTGCAAACTTAATGTAGTCTGGAGGGCTCTATCTGGTCCTGGTCTGGTCTAATTGGCCTTGCTACATGGGTTTAGTGAGTTCAGTCCCTCCTGGGACCATCATTAGTACAGGCAGCAACCAGAGCATGATGGAGAGTCATGCTGCCGGGCATTATTCATGGAGCTTTATACTGTGTTAGGTGAACCATCAGACATCATACTTACTTAGATGGGGTCTCAAGAAAGTTTCACATCAAACCTTATACTGTGTAATACTGGGTATTTTAAAAGGAGAAATATTCGCAGGGATCTAATTTTGAGGTACACATAAAATAAGGTGTTTGTGGCGGTTGAAAGTTCACTGTTGAAATTCGTGCTGCGGGGCATTATTCATGGAGCTTTATACTGTGTTAGGTGAACCATCAGACATCATACTTACTTAGATGGGGTCTCAAGAAAGTTTCACATCAAACCTTATACTGTGTAATACTGGGTATTTTAAAAGGAGAAATATTTGCAGGGATCTAATTCTGAGGTTTGGATAAAATGAGGTGTTTGTGGCGGTTTAAAGTTCACTGTTGATATTCGTGCTGCGGGGCATTATTCATGCAGCTTTATACTGTGTTAGATAGAACCATCAGACATCATACTTACTTAGATGGGGTCTCAAGAAGGCTTTGCATCGAACCATCAACTTAAGTTTGTGGTGGTTTAATGTTTAAGAGATCTAGAGAGAGAGAGAGACACAAATTTTAAAGTTTTCAGTCAGCGTCCTGCAACCTGAAAGTTGCAGAAATTTGTCTTGTTTTTCAATCTTCATGGCTTAAGATGGCTTTATCTTACACTTCCTTTCTTCCTTGCATTTCTTCTAACACATAAATCAAGTCTGCAATTTCGTTCTGATGTCGCTGCTCTTAATTTGTTCAATTTTTACAGCAGGGTGAAAATTCTGAAAGGTTTGGGGGAGCCCTGTTACCTAGGGAACTAATAGCTTCTCTCAAGATGAAGTGGGATGGAGGGAGGAACAGACAGTTCTGTAACAGCATGTCCAATCCTGCCATTAGCACAAGTTCAAGTGTCTGCTCGGTTTTCAGGTGTGTCACGACATCCCTATAGCCTAGCTTTGGTTCAGCAGTTAGTGACCTTGTAGCTTGATCATTAGTTCGTTCAGACCCTTGTAGTGCCTAATGGCACATAGGTCATCAAGTTTCCTTGCTAAATAACAAAGTTCTTTATTCACAACCAAGGGAATTTATAAAAGCACTGGCTGGTGTCAGTTCTTGGGTTGTGAATAAAGAAGTAATAAAGAAATTTGTTATTCAGAGTCATTCACCATTCTAATGATATTATTCACAGAAGTTTCTTTGCTGTTTTAGTGAGAGTAATGTTTTAACATGGAGGGGTTGCCAGCATATCGGTTTTCAAATTCATATTTTGTGTAAAATTTTGTAGCATAAAATTCAGATTGACCAGGGATGCTACTATGTCACTTATGGCCACAGTGTTCATCTGTGACCCACATGCATCTGCCAGTAATTTCTCCCTCAAGAACCCGTAGAGGACCACTTTTTAGCTTGAAATTCTCTAAATCTCTGCACCGTAGAAGGGAGGAAAATCCACACCATCCTCCCTCCCTGTTGCTCCCTTGTGCCCCCATACAAGTTTTCCCCAGAAAAAAGCCCTGCAGTGAGTAGCATTGAACTGTAAGCTTAACAGGATTGCAGGGCTGTCTCCAGCTTTTAATTGTTTTGGACCCTATGTCGTTAATTTTCATGATTAAATTTGTCAATTGAAGCTTAAGAAAATGCTGTTTCATCAATTTCATGTTATGAAGTTCAGACTTTTCCGTCCTGGGATGGAGGGACGGGACCTTGAAACAACCCTACAAGATAAATACCTTTCCCTTGGACTTCCTTCCCCTCCAATCCGTATTTTCTGTGTAGCTAACCTAAGTGTGGGTAATCCAAAACTTTTCCCGGCGCTTTCCCGCCTGTGACGTCAAGACGTAATTTCACCCGGTGCTGAGCACTTTCTCTTCGGAAATCGGTCGTCCCTGAGTGGTAATGGGCTTGGTCTGACAGCCTATCAGTCAGTCCTCAAGACTGCGTAGCAATTTTTACCTGATGTTACTTCCACAAATTAGGCCACACTCTGATATGGATGACACCCTCTGGGCACCCCAAAACACATGCGAGAAAAAAATATTGGGCAATAAAAAGTTGCCTTCATTATGAAATCTAAGGTCACTGTCGGGCAGGTTGAGCAAATCACTGAATACACAGAACTTTTAACACACATATGGTACTGTATACCAAAATGGATTCTTTATTTTTGTTTGTTCACATCTTCTTTGACTTCAAGATACATCGCTCTTCCAATAGTTTAAAAAAAATGTAAGGCTTGTATTTGCCAACCTTACAACAGTGCAATAGTCGGCAATTATACCTTGTCGAATCACAGCGTTTATAGATTAAGATTCAATGACTTTTTCGTTGTCTGGGAAACAAAATGTTAGAAGCAGTTATTCCTTCCCTTGAAGAGACCCATAGCTGTGTACATTGTATGTCTAACATGTAGGATCAAATAGTAAGCTCAGCTGGTTGCATCTGAGCAATTATGGTATATTAAAGTCATGTAATCTGGTGCAAAATGTCATCTACTTCAGACCCTTCTACAGCTGAGGTTTTTAGGTCCGATCTCTTCTGACTCAAAATGAATGTATGTCTTGTACAAGAAAGCTCATATGTATTGTAATTTATATCTTGCAAATTGAGTCCCCCATTTTTTCTGATGTCATTTGTTTGACCAAATGAACTATTTGTTTGACCAAATGAACTCAAGCTACTCATTGTATGAAAGACTGTGCTTTCATTATTTTGAGGCTCATGAATTTGAGAAACCATTATGCATGAATTTAATTCTGCATTCAGGAAGACAACTTTGTATTGCATACCCGGCGTCATAGTGTAACACACCAGGTTCGTACTGAACAGGCTGCATATCTGGACAGATTTATTTGATCCACTCACACTGGGAAGAACCCCCACACTTTTCAATAAGTGTGTTACTGGTAGGTTCTTTTACATGCTCAAGTTATGGCTCTTCTCAAACACAGGACCTCTACTTAACGTCCTATCTGAAGCTAGGTGCTGGATTTTACCTGAGAGAAGTAAGGAAAGTGTTTTTCCCAAGGGCACAACATCGGGGCATAGTTGCTACGTATGTGTCAAGTTGGTCACGTCTGTTCCTGCAGATAGCAGGAGATGACACATGTGACTCTTAGTACATACAGTTGAACTTTACGTGTGTGGAAAGTGTGAAGGCTTAGGCTTTGGCCTTACAGTTACAGACAAAATTCAAAGACATGCACATTTAAAGTGTATGTTATGTTTGTGGAAGGTGTGAAGTAGTTGGCCTTGCAGACAATATTCTTGGTTTGAGACGTGTACAGATTTCAGAAAATGTGCAAAACGTGAGAAAAGAGAGCTCACTCTGGTGAATGTAGATGAGTCCCAATGTGAGAGGCTTTCAAATCTATTGCTGCAAATTTTGATGCAGTTTAGTAACATTTCTGCCCAGTTAGGTATCAATTTGTGTAGATTTGTGAAGCTGTATGTCTTTTGTCCCCTTTAAGATCCTAATAGTGAAAAAGGTTCATCTATGAAACAGAATCTAATATGTATAGAGTTACTTTATTGTCTTTATATCTATGAAAAATTGTCAGTTTCTAAATCGGCAAGCTAGAGTTTTTTATGCTTTTATGGAACTAAATCAGATGTTTTATTGAGTGATATTCTGTTGTAAAGCTGCCCTGCTGACGCCCCAATATAAGAATGTAACATGCATAAGAAATTGGAGAAAATGGCAATATGCAAATTCATGCAAGCACCCACTTGCATGTCTTTTGAGCAGCCAACCGTATCATATATTGAAACATTTACTTCTTCAAGCTTCTAGGGGTTATGATATGCTTTGAGTGTTGTTTCACTATGTTTACTCAATCCTTTCAATGCAAATTTATGCTAACGTTACTAACATCCATCTGCAGTCCTGAATATGTAAAAAAAATCCAACTTCCTTGAATGTGATAGAAAAGGTTATTGTAGGGTTACACCCCTATGTATTGTTGAAACGTGATAAGGATGTCAGAATATAGGGGGTCGGAGCATGGGGTGTCGGAGCATGTGATAGAAAATGTTGTCGTGGGATTACACCCCTAAGTTTTGACACCCCCTAACGCTAATGCTAACCCTAGCATAGAAAAGTGCCTAACATAGAGGTGTTAAAACGTAATATGTAAGGTGTCAGAATATAGGAACATTGGGTATCGGAGCATAGTACTGTCCCCAGTAGACATAGATCCTCGTTGATACGTGAATAATTGTACCTTTAACCACAGGGTCGATGAAAGTCAGACCTTGTCATTTCTTAAGCTATCTGTGCCTCAGAATTCCCCAAGAGGATTCCAGGCTTGCTATAAGCTATTCTTCTGATGAGGCTAGGAAAGTAGGATGTGTTCATACATAATTTGTCCATCATGTAAGGTTGTTATCCTGCATACTACATTTAAATGAGCTTCAGAGACCTGATATCAATTGTGAAGACATAAAGCACCCCTTTTTTGGTTGCAGACATTAATTATGGTACATTGATGTTCATTGTTCCCTAGACTACTATTCCACAATGTTTTTTAGTAAAGCCTTAGATTACATTTCATTTTTATTCTATAAAGACCATGTTGCCTCCTCCCCCAGTTACACAAAGTTGTTATTATTCAAATTGATTTAAAACACAGCAATTTGGCCTTTTCATGTTTACAATATACATGTACATGTAGTAAATGAAATAGACAACATGTAGTTACAAAGGATGGGAATACTGGGTTATATCCTTATATAATGACTCCCTGCTGTGTTAAAATTGCTGGCAGGCGATTTATTCCCTATTGGTTACGGCTCATTTGCAGTGCAACATTACACGGAATTTCTAACAAGCCTGTATAATTAGCATGCAGGTCTTCAGTGTATAATGATATTTGGGGCTTGGATGTAAAATAAAAAATGAGCACCCTGTACGGGAGAGATACGTAAATCTACACGTAGTGTCTGCGAGGAGGTTTGGTTGGCTTTGTGCGAAGAGCTATTTTTGGAGAGGATTTGCGTCATTTCGCTGAGGTATGCATGGAACTTGCTAATCTCTTGCAGTTTGGGGCGCCAAGGAAAAGTGCACCAATTTCCAAGTATGGAGTTTATCGGACACATTTGCATGCATGCATATGGAGATGGTCGCAATTTTACTTTCAAATTATGATATGGAGTGAATGTGAAGGCTAAGTGTTGCTAGAGTGCCAGAAACAGCGTGTGCAGTATAGAAATCCTTAACTACATTTACTGCTGCTTTGTAGACTGTGTAGCACTTGTGCGAGACCTTTCTTGGGCTGAATGGGATTTACTGATAAGGTACGAAGGATTGCATCTGAAGAATGAACTTGTCGGACGTTTCAAGAACACAGGTTTATTTCCACTTTTCTCGGGAGTGTAGCATAGAAATCCTTAACAACATGTACATTTACTACTGCTCTGTAGACTGTGTAGCACTTGTACGAGACCTTTCTTGGGCTGAATGGGATTTACTAAGGATTGCATCTCAAGAATGAGCTTGTAGATGTTCTGAGGACGGAGGTATGAGTGTGGAGGCGTACTTGCCAGTCCAGTATTATTTCCAATGTCTCGGGAGTGACATCGACAGGAGCCTTGCTATGCACAGACTGTCCAGATAAATCTATATTTCTGCTCCTCAGTTGTCAAGCTAAAGTATGAAGGATGGCAGGAATGTCAGATGGGAGATCTCGCACGAGCTGACAGGAGTTGGAAACCACTTTGGATTTGTAAGAGAGCAGCCTTTGCTGAAAATCTAGATGTTACCATATGCCTGACATTATCGGTGGTTTTGAAAAGGGTCTGGGGAAGCTAGAATGATCACTGCTGTTTAAGAGAATGCAGAACCTGAAAGGAATTTTACGACTGATGCTTTCGGTTTGTGTAACTGGTAGTAAGAAAGTGCATCCCGCACAGTGTGACTGATCTAGATTTCACTATAGGTCTGACAGTATTGGTGGTTTCTAAAATGGTCTGGTGCACTAGAATGATTACAGTAACTGTTGTTTGAGAAACGGGGTACCATGAGAGATTTTCCTTAGATGAAGGGAACTTTATGACTGCTGCATTCCATACATATTAGAAAGACAATGAAGCCCTCTCTGCTTGGATAGATCTCGATTTTACCATATACCTGACGTTATCGATGGCTTTGAAAATTGTCTTGTGCAGCTAGGAAAGAGAATGTGAAATTTCATTTTCAAGATGAAGGGAACTTTGCAACAACTGCTTTCTGTACGTGAAAAGTGTAGCCTTCTCTGCTTGCAGAGATCTAAATTTTACCATATGCCTCATGTTATCAATGGTTTGAAAACAGACTCTGTCGCAGCTAGAATGATTACTGTTGTTTGAAAAAAGACAGATTTTCCTGAGATGAAGGGAACTTCACGATGCTGCTTCCTGTTCAAAAAGTGCAGTCTTTTCTGCTTGGACAGATCTAGATTTTACCATATGCCTCATGTTATCAAAGGTTTCAAAAATGCTCTGTCCTAGCTAGGATGATTAATGTTATCAATGGTTTTGAAAATGGTCTGGTGCAGCTTGGATGATTACTGGTGTTTGTGAGAACGCGTAACATGAAAGATCTTCTTCGGGTGAAGGGAACTTTACGACTGGTGATTTTCATATGCGCGGCGGAGCGACGTTGATGGGATTCCTCACGGAGACGAGACGACACGGATTGTTGGCCGATGATTAATGGGCATAGGTGAGACCAGTTGACGGGAATTCCTGTAAGATCGCCGTACGAGTTCCCCCGTGAGGTCGCTTCAGTTGTAGACCGTGGAGTCACGAGATGGCGGGGAAAATGAGCACGAATGACACATTGTTTTTTTGATGGTTTAAGATCAGTGGACACACACCATAGTAGGTGATGGAGGGTTTTATAAATGTGTCCTTTAAGTAGAGCATTATGAAAGGTAGGGCAGACTGGATTTCATGTGGTGTAATTGTTACTAAGTGCAGATTGCCCAACTGGCCAACAACAGAAGGAACTGGTTGAAACTCACAGTTGCCTGTCCCACAGTCGATCAATGATGATGATGATGTTGATGATGTTGCTAAGTGTTACGGTGTTTGGCACAGAACCCAGAGGTCCTGAGTTTGAATCCCCTGACATGCCACTGATTTTGTGCCCTTGGGAAAGACACTTTATACAACTTTTCTTACTTCACCCAGGTGTAAAAATGGGTACCGTTACTTTTGTTGGTGAGGTAAGAGGTGGTGGAAGGAGAGGGATGGGCAATCGTTTTTTCCATATCTCGTTGCAGACAATTACTCATCTTATGGTCTCTGTCTTGAAACTCCAAGGACTGGAGAAAATGATTTGTATCATCATTTACTTAGTACCTTAGGGTTTGGAAAGTGAGGCACTTTTTCTTGCATCATTGATCGCACACAGGGCAAGATTATCCCATGATGCAAACATTTTCATCACGATCCATCAGTTCATCCCAGAGGGTGGTTCTTATGGCATGTTTTACATCTGAGTAAGTTCTTAGCCAGAGGGATACTTTATTGATTTGGTAGAAAACTGGAATGTGATAGGGAATTCTTTGAATTTCTCTGTTGACTACTGGGGGAGAATGTTATCATTTTATCATGAATCAGAAAACACTTTATTTAATCTTAAATGCTGGTATCATTAACATGATATGTCAAGAATTCGGTCATTTTTAGGTAGAAAACTAATCTGGAGTTATAGTTTTTTCTTGCAAGAAACTATGGAGAATTCTTGTTTGATACTTCATGGCTAAAAGAAAAAAACCCAGATCTATTGAAGTTGTGGTATCATATCAAGAAGGGGGTTATTTAGAATCAAACAGTGCAAGGTGGAATCAAGTTCTTTTACAAGTGAGTAGCGTGGGTCTAGCATTAAGTTTCTCAGTGCCTTTCTTATGTTGCCCTCTACTTTTCCACGTCATTTCTTCACCACCTTCAATCATACCACTGACCTTCATACCAGACGAATTTGACCTTCCCTAGTTGCAAATTGCTTGAGTTTGTATTTTGAGATTGTCTAGAATTACCAGAAATGTACCATTTATTTCTGATCTGACAGTACTTTATACTGTAGACAAGTGTAAGGGATACAAAACATTGCTTGATGTCCTTGATATTTTTGACCTGACACAGAATGACCCCCGCTTGAAAGTGACCTTAGCTTGCTCTGTGTTGACACAATCAGTCTGTAGGGTTTAACTGTAATTTCCAACATAAAAGGGAAACTGGCACTTGACCAAGTTTTCAACTGAACAGCACGAATCTTCGTCAAGGATTCAGCAATCTACCACAGCGTCTATGACGTCACAGAATGACCTTCCTTCGACAAATATAAATTGTTAAGGATCCAGACCTTTCACCATCATTTTTCATGTCAGTGGTCACCCATAGCATTCAATGCCTTGACTATTTAAGGCTGATCCTTTAGCAAAGATAGCGTGATGGTATACTGGTAGTAGTTTATGAGCATGTTATATCATTATCGATTGAGCAAAATGGTACCAGTCACTGAAAGTGACTGATAAAGGAATCTTATCTTATCTTGGGTGGCATTAGGGCTGCAGCGATTTTGTGCTAAATTGGGATTTTTTTTGCAAGATGTATGCATGAATTTACGAAAATGGGATAATAAGGCTTTGGTAGTTACAGGATTGGCTCTGTTGATTGATGTGGGAAGCCATATTGGATGGTTGGATGGAGAAGAATTGTTGGGAGGGTACCGATGCATGTGTGTACATGTGTGTGTGTTTGTGTGTGTATATACATGTGTGTGTTGGGGGGCATGTGTATGTGAGTGGTATGTGAGTACATGTACATGTATATTAGTGTGTATGTTTGTGTGTGTGTGTGTGTATGCATTTAAAGGTTTGAAGATATAATGAGATAATGACAACATATTGTAGCACCAGTCATACAGAGTATAAAGTTTTAAGTCTGAAAATTGGAAGCTATTTTGCCTACAGTCTGAGATTTTTTCTGACTTCAAATTGAAGGTTGAAGGTGGTTATTTCAAGCCTGCATGTATATGGCGTCCTCATGCCAACTAATGTCTGTGATATGTATTAGTTGCCAGGGGTAAGGCAAAGTCATATTGCCCAGGGAATTTGCTATTTAATTGTTTGGGTCATGTTCAAAGAGGGCGTAATCATTACATGCCCAGGGAAGGTTTGAATAATTCATTGGTAGGTAGATTTCTGAGGCGACGAAAGTTTGACTTGAGGAACCAATTCGAAGTTGTGATCAGATCTGACTCAGCTACTAATTTGTGGCTCGAGCAAAACTGTCAATTTCACAAGCCTATCAGCCTGTTTCTATCAGCCATTTCAGCAAATGCTCAGCAGATACAATCAGTATGCCTCAGGGAATAGTACTGGGCCCCCTTCTGCAAATGAGAAGTTATTGTCACTTTCTGGTTTGCTCGCTTGTTCTTTCGTTTGTTTGTTCATTCATTCAAATCCTTGCATGTCTAGTGGTACAATAGGCAGCAAGCTTCCTTGTTGTTTCAGTACATGTAGCAGGGTGTATTTTTACAGGGAGGGGCTGCTAGTACTTCCCCTTCAACCTGCTCAAGGCATAATAATATAAATGTGCCTTACCATGGGTACTCTATGTTCAGTCAATTCAGAAGATGTACCATGTATACCCTAACAGGCTGCTACATGTAATAGTGGTCATAAAATAAAAGCAGCAGTGCCCATCCACCACCCTCACAAGGGACCTGATATCTCTGCGCTATAGGGCAGCAGTGTAGGCACGAAAAAGGTAGGTTAGGGTTTGTTAATGCATAAAGGTATATCTTTTTATGTTGCTGTTTGTTACTGGGGTGCTAAAGCTTGACTACAGGACCTTTATATGCTGTTAGCAAAATTTAATGCTTGTGCTTTAAATTTGATAAAATGGCCCTAAAATGTTTGGCTGAATTTTAAAACGCATTTTAACTTCAATGATTCATCAACATAACGATTTAGTGACTTGGACATTCATGGCAACTCTTTCACTTTTACTTTATAAGAAACAAGAAAGTTGATTTTTGATGGCCCTATGTCCTACTTCTCAAGTTAGTGATCTGGTGACCCGGATGGTCTTGACTCTTTATATTCTTTTTCACTTTTACTTTATAAGAGCAGTTCTGTGCATATTTGATGGCCCTATGTTTATATTACTCAAGGTGTCACCTTGTAGTAGGACTTTTAGTAATCGTTCACCATTACAGTAATTAGTATGTCAGTTCCACTTGATGTGATTAAGTACCAGGTCTGAAAAGCTGGCTGGAAATTTATGGGATGTTAATCCTTCAGTCCCAAGTATGGGAGAACCTCTAGTGTCAAACCCCTGCACATTCAAGAACCTAACACGCTTATTGGGAAGAGTAGGGGTGACCCAGTGTGTTCCAAAGTACAGCCTTTCTCCTCAGACTCAGTTTTCAAGTTGATCTTCCATCAGTTCAACATTAGGTGTATTTTCCAAAATCTGAGAACCAACAACTTACTTCATTCGCTCAGACCCTTGCAGTACTTAGTACTGTAGCACCTATGGCAGCAAGTTTCCTTGCTATTTCAGTAGCAGGGTATATTTTCATGGGGAGGGGTTGCTAGCCGTTCCAACATACTCCTCGAGCATGGGACCTCCATTTTACGTCCCTTCCAAAAGACAGGTGTATTCCCAACTGAGATATCTCCAACCTAGGATTGAACTGGGGTCCCACAATTACTGACTCATTAGAAGCAGGAGCTGCTACCAGTTGAGCTACATGCACATCCACCAACAACTTAATAAGTTGCTGTGGCATTAGAATGCATTTCTCCACTCTGGACCAAGTCTAAGGTTGCACGCAGTGGTAAATTTCAAGGCGGTCGTTTTTTATTTCAAGATGCTGGAGCTGGGAAAAGTGGTGGGTTAATACATGGCAGAGACATATGCACTTATCTTCTAAGTGGTCTGGAATGGTGGTTATTTTCTTGGGTTACTTACTACAGTGGATAATTGTGCCTGGCAGTGATGGGTTGCTCGCTTGGTTGAATGTGCTTCTCGCGTCTGCTGGGAAAGTGGAATATAGATTTTTGCCCGCCGTAGGTTCCAAGTGAAATGAATTGTCATTCCGACAATACCAAGGTAGTGTGAATAACTAAGGCCACGCCAACATGGTTACTCGGTTCTCAGATTTGTCTGTCTCATTTTTTTTATTTCTGATTTGAAAGAAATTTAAAGATCAAATGAACTACTGTGAATGCATATAACTTTGCGGTAGTTTAATGTTTATGGTTTTCGTGGTATCCTCTTCACTCCAAAAATGCTTGTTCTGTCTTCTGCCTGCCTACCCCCATGTTTCAATGGTGAATGAAAAATGAAAAACTACCATGAATACTCCATTTTCTCCACACCGCAAAATTAAGTCACTGCGAACTCAAATAGTTATTATATTTACTAAATACAGTATTCTGCGCACATACCAACCCCAAAGTGCACACAATTCAAGAAAGTCTTTGTCTTTCTAGTTGTTCAAGGACACAAGATGAATGGGGAAATTATTCTGGTTTTAAAATCTTGATTAATCTTAAAGAATCATCTTGATCACCTGCAAGAGCTTGTGATTTATTCCTTTGTTGCGTTATCAACTGAGAATTGATTTTTAGGTTTGGTACATGGTCGGCGGAATGACCTTGATTTTTATTACCCATGTACTCTGCCACCCTTTGAGGCTATCTTAGGGATTTGGGTGGGTGATTATCAATCTAGAGCAAGTTTATGGAGCAAAAACCTAACCCTCAAATGAAGTAAATGCACATTTTTCTCCATAAATGTTATAAAGGATTTGGAGCAACTTAGATCCAAATTTAGGTTGCTATAAAACATCACCATTAAATTGAGCTCTAAATGCACAGTGTCCTCCATAAATGTTATAGAAGACCTGGAACAAGCCAAGTCCAAATTTATGTGACAAAAACACCATCATTAGATAAAGGTGCATTTTCATCTATACTTGTTATCATAAAACATATCTTGAACAAGTCAAGTCCAAATTTATGTAGCAAAAAACATCACCATCAAATGGGGTAAATAGTGGCCTTTTCCTCCATAAATGTTATAAAAGATCTGGAACGGGTCAAGTCCAAATCTATGAGGCAGAAAAATCATGGTGCACTGGTCCGGATAAATGCAAAGTTTCCCCACTCTATAAACCATTGGTGAGATTGCAGGGGTGGCTGCCATGCCTAATGGGATCTCTGATCATCTTACTTCATTGCGTTGCTGGTTCAACGGTTAGGGTGTTTGGTCCAGATTCCAGAGGTCTTGGATGTAAATCCCTTGACATTCCACCAATGTTGTACTCTTTGGAAAGGCACTTAACATGACTTTCCTCATTTTACATAGGTGTAAAATGGGTTCTTTGGTTGTGGAATGTAAAAGGTGGTGGAAGGAGAGGAATGGTTTCCACTTTCCAATACCGTGCCCTAGACACAGTGGATAACCACCCACTGCCCCTATGGCCTCAAAAAGGCTATGGGACTACCTACTGTACCTTTACTTCATTAGTATAATCATGCCTTTCTCACTGATTCAGCGCTGTTTGTTCCAGAAAATTATGTTCAAGCAATGAATATCTTAAATTCTGGTTCATGCAATTCATATGGAAATTATGTTTTCATCTTAAAAGTTTGTCCAAATTTGTGTTTTATTTGTTGATCCTACTTACAAAATTTTTGTTGAAAACAAAATGGTCACGTACATTCACTTGTCAATTTTTCTCAAACCTCCCCATTCCTGTTCATCTGTTTTTCACTCTGACAGAAACAAGGAACAGCTAAAAGCATTCAAGTGTGACATAATTTCGGTGATGGCGTCACTTGGAAGCCATCAAGCCATCCTCATTCCATTCAGGTACTGGAGCAGTGGGCGGTCCTTGTGATGTGATTTTAATGTATGACGTAAAGCAGACTATAGAGGCCAAAGATTAACCAGGAGCTTATTGGTATTTGAAAACACTTAAGTGATTGTGTGGGAGGACCACGATTTTAGGGGCACTGGAGAGATTGGCATGTAAAGATGCCTTTTCCGTTTCGTGAACAACTTGGCGTTGCTAAATCTATTGCTGCATTTGTAGGTACCTTGTCACTATGGGCAGAGACTGTCATTCTCGTATAGGGCTGTTTAGCCCTAGTCAATGCTGTAGGGCTGTTGTGAATTAGGATTATACAATGGTAAATACTGACCGATGGAGGCCATATATGTCTCTATGTGTTGTCCTTGTTACATGGATAATTTTGTCAAGTAGGGAAGTCATCTACAGGTAAAGTTCCTATGTCACATTTCCACAGTCAATCATGCATTTCCCAGTGTGGTTTGAATAAACAGATGTCTGCTATAAACCTTCACCTTGTTCAGCAAATGAAGCAATCCCTCAACCCCCCTCTAGGGAGAAATGGTACTGCATTTGGCCCAAATGGCATTACTAATAATCAGAACTGCATTGTTCTGTTTGGAGTATATTGATCCCGTTGGTAAAGCTGCCTCATGTGGTAGGATCTCTTTGGTGAAAAATATTCCTTTTGAACTTATTTGGGTGACCTTGACCTTGTGAATGACTAAGAGCATGACCTTGAGAATCTGTGCCTGAGTTATGAAGCCGGCTGCAATTCCCTACCAGATACAATCAAGTTCAGGTCATACCTGTACTATTCTTGGATAACTCTGATGTCATGTCCGAATTGGAAGATTATTTGAAGCGGTTTCACCACCTTGTCATCACATTTACTGAGATTACCATTACGACCATTTCCAATATCACCAAGTATGGCTGCACCAATTAATTTGCTTGGTTCTGGGACATTTTAAGGTAAAAATACAGCAGGTGGACATCATAAAAGCAGAGGGCAGGGAGGAAAACTTCATTATGACTGTATTCACTCCATAAAACTGAGTGCACTATTGACTAAGACATATACCCAGTCCTCAGCTTTTGTTGTTATTACGTTTTACCAGTTAAGCATGTCATTTTTGAAAAGCAGAGAACCAACTGCAGATTAAATTGTTGTGGCCTAAACAATCTGGTAATTATGCAATTTACGACATTGAGTCATTTTACAGCTTCTTTTTACGGTTCACAGTATGGTCGCAAACTTTTGTGGGGAATGGACGAAAATTAATGCTGGCGTGGATGTCATCCATACAGTTTAGTCAGTGTGGCCTTAAGCATATTTTTTCCAAATGTGAAAATCTGGTAAGCGTGCCCTTAAGTGTCACACCATACCTTAGCACCCTTCATAATGTACTGTACCAGTCCGGCTTGATCGATTTTGTAAGTCTACCCTCTTACAACCTTAATATTTTACACAGCGTCTTGTCGAGGTTCAGAACAGGTCCAAGGATATATTGCAAGTGTTACACATAATCAGTGTAGTGACTGATGTTCTAGCATTACTCCCGATGTTCTATTAGGAAAGATTGGGTTGGGAGAAGGCTGGCTTACATTCTTCAATCAATATCTTGTATCCAGTGTACAGCCTCCAAGGTTTTTTTGATAGATTGTTGTGGAATAATCGTACAGAGGGGTGAACTTGTGCCAGTATGCTGTTGTTAATCAGTTTCTAGTCTGTTCTGATATCCTTCAGGCAAGATTGGGGTTGGAGAAGGTGCGGTTATAACGGATGATACTCATGAAGAATGACCTCAAGTGTAAGCCCAGCTCGAGGTCTTGGTATATCTTGAAGCGTCACGTTGTTGTACTTGATCTTGTGTGTGAGTTTGATCAATCTTGTCGCTGTAGTCCTAGAGCAGTTATGATGTCCATTTGTGGACAGTATATAAAGGGGCTTCTGTGTATTATAAGGGCTTAAATCACTGTTCAAGTAATCTGTTGAAGAATGTCCAGGCATATGATAATGCACGAAGGTGATCTTAAAAATGAAGCTACATTGTTGGTAACAACGTTATGTAGAAGCATAACTTTTCTGGACACAAAGCCAGTTGTAGTTGCTGTATTTTAGTTGACTGTAATGGATTGACAGTTTGCTAGTCAGACCTTTATTCCTTTTAAAGTTAAAACTTTGATTTACGCTAATGCATTGCGGAGATCTTGTAAAGGAGAGCTAGTGGCTAAGCTTGGTGTGGATCTTTAGATGTGCAATTTTTGGATGACAGTTATGTGGAATATGTATGTCCCTTTCATACCCTTCTCAGGATCGTGTCATTTGCTGATACAAACACGTTGAGAAGGCCTTGCCATTCAATGAAGCCTTGGATGTTGTTAAGACAGTGAAAGTTGGACATGCTGCAATGTGTACATCTTCAAAAGGAAAGCTGAACACAAGAGGTCCTTGTTGGGAAAGAGGCATCCATAAGATTTAGAGAGGACACACAAACTTGGATTTAAGGAAAGGCCTTGCCATTTGATGTAGCCTTGGATGTCATTAAGACAGTGAATGTTGGACTTACTGCAATGTGAACAAGATAAACGCAGAGAGGTCTTTGTTTGGAACAGAGGCATCTTTGAGATTACGAAAGGACTTGGATTTAAGAAAAGATGACCATTGCGTAAAGAAAGCCTTATGCCTTCATACACTGGAAAAACCGTCATTGAAAGAAGGACCCTCATGTTGTTGTGACTGAGGCATCTTTGAGATTTAGAAAGGACATACAAACTTGGATTTAAGGAAAGGAGACCGTTGCGAAAAGAAAGCCTTATGCCTTCGTACACTGGAGAAGCCGTCATCGAAAGGAGAACCCTCATGTTGCGACAAATCGAGTTGCTCCAGATATCCGAGAACATCGCCTGCTCGCTCTCCAACAACAATGTTGCTGCGGCTTCCAAGGTTGCCCAGCACGGCAATCCGGAGAGCCCGCACTCCCAATTCCGCGTCTGGGCGGGACGGTTCGGTCTCAACAACCGGACGCTGCAGATTTTAGAAGAAGAGGAATGTACCAACCCGGAGGTGATCGGGGCCCTGTCGGAACACGACATTCTGGACCTGAAACTGTCGATCGGACAGAGGGTGCGACTAAAAGCATTGCGGGACAGATGCACGCAGCTAGGGGATGCGGGGAAGGAGCTGCAGTATTTTTCGGACGGTGGGATGACATCGCCGTCGATGTCATCCTTGTCATCAATATCGTCAGCAGTTTCCACGGTCTCCTCAGGTTGCCATGGCGACGGTTGCCAAGGAGACTACTCAAGTAGGTGTAAGAGTCTCCACATTGAAAGGCAGTATATTATTTGTGTGGTATTGGGTGAAAAATAAAGCAAAATCAGTGATACAGGCAAAACTGATTTAGCCTTTCCATGGTGCTGAAGTCAAAGTGATTGTTAAGTTTTGCCATCAAACAATCAAGAGAACTACCCATTGATATATAACACTATGACATTAACTTCAGTTAAGTGTTTAAGTTTTTGTACATTTAGGCCACACCAATTTATTTCCTTGGTTCTATTTTAGGAAAAAATATAGCAAGCGGACATCATAAAAGCAGAGGGCAGGGAGGGAAACTTTATTATGACTGTATTCATGGGATAAAAGTGAGTGCACCAAGGTATAAACCTGGTCCACTAGCTAATTGTTTCAATATCATTTTTTCGAGTTAAGGTTATTCTTTAAAAAATCTGAGAACCAACAAATCAAATTGGTATGGTCTTAAAATCTAATACTACAAATACTCAAAACGTATGTTATAACTTTACTCTTTGCAAACACATTTGTCCCAAAGGTTTAATTTCTTTCTAACATCTATTCCTAAATCCACCCTATCCATCACAACCACACACATTAATTATAGAAGTAGATGCAGCATTTAAAAACCACTTGCCTCCGATTGTGGAGCCCCGGATTAGCGCTGATTGCCCCTGTGTATTACGGACGCAAACTGAATGCTGATTTTATAAATCAGGTCAGAAGTTAACCTACTATTGTGTGAATCAGGGGTGTCCAGGGTTTTACATCATGTAAAATAAAGTACTTGTATGCTGTAAAGCGTTTAATAGACAGACGTGAAAATTGGTGATACAAATACAAAGACAAATGAGATCTTTTATACAAATTTTAATCTTGTAGAAATTCAATATCTTAAGTACAGACATTCTCTTCTCCACAAGTTCCGAAGAGAACTTCATTTCTTGTCTACTCACAGACAATACAACACAAGTGTAGGATAGTCGCGACACCATTACGAACTGGTACATCTTATTGAAAAAAAAGATGTGTTCAGAAAAATGTGAGAAGCAGTGCCATTCCCTTAGGTTATTCCTGGGAGTCTTGCAAATTTTCACTCTGTTAACAGATTAAGGCTTTGAACAGGTGATATAAAATGTGTAACCCTAACCCTAATTTTTTCAGGACCATAGTCAGCAACACAACATTGTTTCCCTCGGCCTAAGTCTGAAATGTAGCCTTTGCATAATCTTGATAAAGACACATGAGATCTGCTCCTTTGGGTGGGCTTATATTGATTACCCAGCAGTCTGTAGCCGGTAGATAAAAACCGTCTTTGCAAATCCCACCATTTGGGTGGTCTCAGTGGGAATAACCTCTTCTAACCTTTTATTGTAAATGTTTCTCTGGCTCAAAATCTATAGCAGGAATACGTTGTGTGTTGCATGCATATTTATTTATCTATGCATCATGAAAATACCTTTGACATTATAATTAAACAAATCATTGCACAATATCTTCCTCAAACTGTCCATAACCAAATGAATGCAGCGTTTCATTTCTCTTTTCTCTGTAAATGTTTCTCTGGTTCAAAATCTATATCAGGAATACTTTGTATGTTGCATGCATATTGTTCTATGCATCATGAAAATTCCTTTAACATTCTTATTATAGAAATCATTGGTATCTTCCTTCAACTGTCCATAACCAATTTTCATTTCTCTTCTCTCTGTAAATGTTTCTCTGGTTCAAAATCTATATCAAGAATACTTTATGTGTTACATGCATATTTATCTATGCATCGTGAAAATTCCTGTAACATTCTAATTAAAGAAATCATTGTTACCTTCCTTCAACTGTCCATAACCAATCTTCATTTCTCTTCTCTCTGTAATTGTTTCTCTG
Organism: Branchiostoma lanceolatum; assembly: GCF_035083965.1. NCBI lineage: Eukaryota > Metazoa > Chordata > Leptocardii > Amphioxiformes > Branchiostomatidae > Branchiostoma > Branchiostoma lanceolatum. Next base: position 8,307,447 of record NC_089739.1, read on the forward strand.
GTTCAAAATCTAAAGTAGGAGAAATTTCTGAATACCATGAATATATTTCTATGCATCTTTAAAATTACTTTTTAACATTTTGACAAAACAAATCATTGTCATCCTTCTTCAACTGTCTATAACTATTTGAATGCAACTTTTCATTTTACTTATATCTGTAAATCTTTCTCTCCTTCGGACTTTGTAGCAGTAATATAATGAGAATCCCATGCATATCTTTTTATGCATGGTGAAAATTCCTTTCACATTTTAATGATCATCATTGGCCTTTGTCTATAACCCAAGAAATACAATGTTTCATTTCATTTTTCTTTGTAAATCTTTCCTTTGTAATATGTAGCAGAAATGCAATGAGAATTTCATGCATATTTTTCTATGCATTACAAAAATTCTGTCAACATTTTAACCAAACAAATACATCCAAATAAATGCCAGCTCTGTTTGCATGGACCAAAAACAATAAATCTGGGTCTAGAATACTTAAGTGAGACATGCATTCCCCGGTCCATGGGATTAGGAATGAAAAATGATTAGAAAATGACAAGCTGTCCTCCCAAACCATTAGTAGAGTAAAGGGGAGGATTGGGAATAGGGTGTTAACATTAGTTAGGACCTAAATACATAGGTGTGCAATGTACTGCAAAGGGTTAATGTGGAACACCTTTTGCATTAAAGATATGAATTTAAAATGCAAATATTACAGAATTTCAAGATAGGCCATCAATTAAGGTGTTTTAGTGAAATGCAATGATCGTTTAAAAGATAAAATGACCAAGAGATAACATAATCTGCATTCATGAAGGTGACAGGTTATATTCATAAAATGTGTTCATAAAAAATATGTTTGTCAAAAGTAGCTTACAAAAAGAACTTCAAAATCTAGTAGTATAGATAAATGACTGCCTATATGCTCACAGAAACACAACAACAAGAGAATCCTAAAAAAATATTATAACTAAAAATATCTCTAATTTGTGTGACAACAAATGATGGACAAATCAATCAAACTGTTACAAATGCAGTAGAAATGCATGACGGATTAATGTGTATTGATGTGCAAAAATGGTATATATATATTCATACATATTAATGCATTCCTTATGTACAGAAAAAGCTCAAGATATGTCTACAATGTCTTGCCTGAAGTGACAATGCTGCAAATTCCAGGACAAATTGTTATAGACTAAAAAGTGCTATAATATACAGAATCATTGCATAAATCTGTAACTATTGAAACAGATATTTTTGTTTACTTTAATTTGATATCTAAAACAATGCATTTGGAGATGCAAAAATTGTTTTGGGAATTATTTTTCCAAAGGTAACACATAGTAGATATTCTTTTTGAGCTCCGTACAGCTTGTATATTTACCGCTATGCTTCTGTTTCAGGATTCTTATAATACTGTGCATGCTAATTTCATATTTTGACGAACTTCTTTTTACCTTTAGTTTACAGAATACAGAAGTTGCCAGGCTGCAGTACAATGATTTTTGTAAAAGGTCACTTGTCACTGCATGGAATTGTCAACATGATATGTTTTTTATTGCAAATTCTTGCACCAATACCACATACTATGACAGTCTTATTTTGTGCGGTACTGCCAAAATTGCAACCTATTAATGGCCACACCAATTTAATTGCTGGTTTTCGGATTGAAGAAAAATATGCTGAACTGGAAAGACATGATGAAAGCAAACCCCAGGGACCAAGTTTATGCCTCGATGCACTCAGTTCTCTGGATTGAATACAATCAAATTCAAATGTTCCTCCCTGGCCTCTGCTTTTATGATGTCTGCTTGCTATATTTTCACCTTGAAATGTTCCAGAACCAAGTAAATGAATTGGTATGGCCTAACCTGCATTTTTTGGCCAACAGCACAATTAACAAGACAGCAAAGTTTGTGGTATTGATGCAGGATATATCCTTTGTTTTTCAACATAAAGTTTATTTCAGATATCCTGACTTTTACAGCGGGAGATTTTCCTTATTTTCTTGCATGTCAGGTTTGTATAATTCCAGAGCACTTTCTTCACTTTCGCCTGGGCACCATCTTCTTCTGAACACGTTTCCTGCACACTTTCTTTTCAAGACATTCTTTAAGACACTGCCATCTTAAAGGAGCAGAGCCTCTCTAGAATGCTGGCTTGACACCTTACAGCCATGTTTTGCAGCATTTTCCACCCACCATTCCTCTCTAACTTCTTACCTAGGTGATCTAGAATACTGGGAAGAGGGTTCCTTCAGACGAGACAACAACTCTCCTTCCCATGCGGATATCTACTCTATGGTAGGCTATTTTTCCCGTTCTTTCGCCTTCCGTGGAAATGAATTTACACCGTGCATGTTTTTTCCGTTCTAGGAGAGCATGATGGTTACTATGACCCGCGGGGGAAACATAGCGAGCTCTCTGCGGTCGAAATGTCAGAGCGCCAAAAGAAAATTATGCGATTCCGCCAGGGCACAAACGGTGGGAGCGGTGAATCCCGTTCTACAGAGGGTTCGACCGCATCCGAATTTCAAGTAAAGGATTCGGGGATAGATACAGCCTCTAGTACGAATGTAGACGACCCCGATCAGACAATATCGCAAAAGGTATAACACCTTGTTTCTTGCTTGTTTTGATGTATCTGTCTGAACCTCTTTGAAAATCCACCTTCGAACCAAACCTGTCTTCATTCTGTGGTACTTTATTCAAACAAGAGGCAGCAAGAGAAAAACACACTGCTTTTTAAAGCTTGAAATAGCTGAAGGCTTTGCTCATGAAAAAGTAGTATGTGATTCGAATTTGATATGAGGATATGAGGTACATGTATCCGTTGTGTACTCTATATTCCTTGGCCTTTACATTATTTGGTTTAAAAAAGTTGAAGCTGATATTTTAAGGATAGCATGTTATGATCATTTCTCGCAAGGCTTGGCTTGAAAGAGCAGTTCTTGAAACAGGCAGTTGTCAATGGGTTAGGTGAAAAACGCTGTCACCATGGACCTGATGACAAGAAATTTAGAAAGCCCTGTATCCAATTTTCTGAAAATTGACAACAACCATATGTCTAATTTTGAAACCTTTTTGAGCATCATTACTTATGAATTCAGGTAAAATATAAAAGTATTGACTTCAGCTTTAAAGGACTGGACTGACAGAAAACCTTAGTTCAGGGGATTTAGTGAATAATGCCGACATGAAGCAATCTTTTGTTGGCATTCATGGTTTTGTCGATAAAAATTGGTTTAAAAGATGCAAACGCCAATACTTCTTGGCTGAGTGGCCAATAATGTGGTCGTTTTTCATGGCCCATTCTTGTGTGTGTTTCTAACTGTTGAAGTGCTGAAACTGCTGTCCTTGTATTCTCAGTGTTTCTTTTAAATTTCTGTTTGAGTCTACGGCTTTTCTTTTCTTGACTGTTTTGTTTCTTGATTGTTTTGTTCTGTTTCTTGATATACCCTTTTAGTACCTTTTTTCCGAAGTGTTTGAACTGTGTGGTATTTTCAACTTGATTGTTTTGACATATCGTGTCTGTCATACGAAGTGTCTGATGTTATTTGTGTGCTTCTATCTATTGTTTGAATCAGGATCATGTACAAAACTCTGAAGACGCACAGCACATTGTTAAGGTCTCCTACCACTAGGCAGTGATTGTTGAGCAACCACACTCAAATTGGATTTGTATTAACCTTCATCTGATAATTGGAATATGATGGAAGATGTAAAAGTATGATTTCAAAGGCAACACAACACTAAAAAAATGAAGAAAAAATTGTTCCTTTACCTGGGAAATCCGTTGAGTGACCTGTTTAATGTTTGGTTGCATGGCGGTCACAGCCTGTAGTGAAAGGGGGCTGTTAGTAGCTGGAGAAGTATCATGTCCTGTGATCACGAGAAAGTGTTTGACATTAATCAACACTGCAATTGATTCCTGTTAAATATTTGTACCAGAATCCTATCTGGTTGACCTTAGTACTAAAAATATAATGCATGGTCGAGAAGTATAAATCTTTGTTATGGTGCTATACATCATAGTTCAGGAAGTGCATGTTTTACGCTTTGCACCATGTGCAAAGTTTTTGCTAAAATACAAGAATTTGGATGTAGGACAGGCAAAAACTTAGAGTCAAAATGACTGATTTTAATTGAAGTAGAAACGTTTGAATTTCAAAATCATAGAACTAAGAAAAAGTATGTAATGTAACCTTTTCATTGTAATTAGATGATACTTACTTGTTTTTTGCTGTAACACTTCCTGTATAACAAACTTCTTTATTGACAACCAGATATTTACAACAAACCGACATTTCGGTGACTGTCTGTCCCCTTCCTCAGGGCACTCATGACTGCCCCTCCTTTGCACTGCAGCTAGGTGTCGGGCTACAATGTTAAGAATGCGTTCCCAAACGTAAAGTATTGTTACTATATTGACACCCAGGTGCAGTGTGAAGTAGAACCAGCCATTATCCACCCTGATGAAGGTGACAGACGGTCACTAAAACGTTGGTCTATCATAAATATCTGGCTGTGAATGAAGAACCTTGTTATTCAGTCAAAGTATTCAGGGGCGGAGCGCCCTCATGCCCTGACCATGCCCCCTTACCCTCAGGATCAGATTTTCTGACAAGCATAAAATTCTGATTAACCAGGGATGCTACTTGGTCACATGTGGCCACAGTCTTCAACTGTGACCTGTCTGACAGTAATTGTGCACCTCAGAAAGCCTTAGAATGCCCCATTTTAACTTAAAACTCCACACTGTGGAAGGTCCACAGCATCTCCCTGCTTGGTCGCTCCGCCACCTTACAATGCTCCCCCTTGTAATTTTATTCTAGAAAAACACGACTCACATTCCCTGTTTTTGTACCCCCCCCTCCAGCATCCAGTGTCATGGACGCCGTCCATAGAAACCAATCGACTCATCGGTCACATGATCCTCAACAAGCGTCAGAGGAACGGAACCAACCAGAAAGATTCCGGCTCCATCTTGGGTTTGAAGGTCGTGGGAGGAAAGATGACGGAATTTGGAAAACTTGGGGCTTTCATTACCAAGGTCAAGAAGGGCAGTATAGCAGACACTGTAGGACATTTACGAGCAGGTAGGACACCCCTGTTTGTCTAAATGGTTTAGTCTACTTTTCCATACATGTATATAGTCTTGACCATTTTCTTTGGGAGAAGACTATTACTACTCTAGGTTATATACATGACCTTGCTGTTTTTTGTGGTAAAGTTTGTTTTAAAACATACTGGACGATATGTTTGGATCTTGAGTCATCTATGCATGTGCATGTACATGTCTATCTGGGTGTCCTTCAAGAATTGTAGACTTGAGGCTTTCCAATTCCTAAGTTTTTTACTGTACCTTTCTTCAATTGTTATTTTTCAGCAGAGTTTCATACACGCACATGAGTTTGTCTGGTGAACAGTGATCGATGGTTACAAGTTGTGAGGAAACTGTTGATTTTGATTTCTTTCTTAACAAGAACTAACAATTTTATTCCTAACAAAAGTGGCTGCAGCTTGGTGTACATTTAACTTGTGTCCTGTTTAACAGATGCTAAACAAGGATGGCAAAGTTATAAACTAACTCTGTTGAGTAGTGATCGTTTGGTGATACTACCGGTATTTACAGAGAAAAGCAAACGAAAGGAACAAAGTGTGAAAATACTGAAGTTGCTTAAAGTTAGAATTGCAGAAATGTTCTGAATGAGCCTTTGGAACTTGATCAAGCAAGATCACATTTCACACTTGCATGGCTTGCATTAACTCCCTGGTGTGGCAAAATTAATGATTGTTGAGTTTGTGTTGAAATTGATTATGTCATTCAGAACATAAGCTTGATAGTACAATGTATATCCTTGTACATCTTTTATAAAATCATTGGTCAGTATACGATACCCATAGATCATATGATATGCCTAGAAACCACAGCAGAAAACATTACATGTTTTAATGGCAAAATCACTTCTTGTGTATCTAACCAGCAACAGGTTGAAGATAAGAAAGAAGATTTATAAATAAGTCATACCCACAGACCAAGACTTCTCTTTTGAATTCTGAAGAAACTGTAGCAAGACAGTTGAACACTTCTTGTGTTGGAACAAAGTTTTAGTTCTGTAATGTTAACTTTCATAAGTCTTTTGGTATCGTAAGACTGCACATTGAAGAGATGATGTTATCAAGGTCTTCTCAAGAATGCCTTGAACCCTTGGATACCTGAAGTGTGCATACATCTGGGATTACTGATGCTGCATTTGATTTAGAAGATTTGTTTAACCTTTAGCATGCTGAAGAAGTTGTTTGACTACCAATACTCTATTGTTTTTTGGTTAGGCAGCAGGGAGAAGGTCCAAATTACCATCTAAACTATCAAAGAAAACATGTGGGGCTCTTAGTGTTCCCTGGCAGAATTACAAGAGATGACGCCACGATCAATATGTTAACTACCAACACAGATGAACTTTCATGTTTATGACTTCTCTTTTGTTGACTGCTCAAAATATGTCTTCCTTCTGCAGGTGACGAAGTTTTAAGTTGGAATGGCAGTTCGTTACAGGGCGCGACTTTTGAGGAAGTGTACTTCATCATTTCTGAAAGCAAACCCGAGCCACAAGTGGAGCTAGTAGTATCCAGGCCCATGCCTATGGGGTAAGCAACATTTCATATTAAGGAGACCCTCTATTGTGTATTGAAGGTTTGGCAAAGGCAGTTGACTGGACGGAACAAAGAAATAATGGATAGAGACAAGTTTGGTATGAACTTTTGGGGGTGAAATGAATAGTTACTTGATACGACTTTACGACTTGATACAGCACACATTTTGACAATATTTCTGATGATAAAGGTTATACATGTAAGTAAATGATGGAACAAATAAGTTTATTTGTGGTAAGGCTTCACCAATTTGTATTTTTGGGTTGTTTTCTCTGTTTGAAGGAATACCTGACTATTTGGAAATGGCCGGGGTATAACTGTCTGTGTCTATTAAAGTTTGTGATGACTTATTTTGAAAAAAGGAAGAAATATAAGAATGTAACGAAAATCTTGCAGAGAGATTCAAAGTATTTCTACTCTTACAGGGAACTGGGTCCAGGAATTCCAGAAAAAACAGGGAAATTTGAATCAAGTAAGTAGATATTTTTTTCCATTTTGTTCATGTGCAGTTAGAAAAATGGGCTGGTAGTCCCAACAGGAATTGGTAGGTGGTGCTTCTAAAACACCTTTGTTCTTTATCAGTACTGCAGACTGCACAAGACTTGTTCAAAGCTAAAGACTGCTTGCTTGTGCACTTAGTCTACAATGATAATAACTAATGCTTAACAGAGACCTTTGAAGTATAGCCTTTTTTGTTGACATTGCTATCATTACGGTAAAACAGGAAAATACAATTTTCGAGAATCAAAGAACGCTTCCACTTGTTTCTATATCTGATTTAACAAAATATTTTTTTCTCACATTAGAACTTATATCAGACATTGGTCAACATGCACCATTCACAACATTGGGTCTATGTATTAAAATTCCTTGTTTTTTTTTTTAGAAAAAGATTTAAATTTTTTTTTTTAAATTTTCAACAGGTTCTAGTGAATCTCAAAAATTACCAGATGATGAAACAAAGAAGAAGAGACCTTCAGTGATGATCACTTCCCCTGGCAGTCCTGGCTCAAGACATCATCCTAAACTTCAGGTAAACACCCCTTTTTTCTTAATCTGGTATCATCCACATGTACATTTATGCTGCCAGACTGTACCACTGCATTGGAAATGGGGAAGGAGATGTGCTTAAAAAGAGTATGAGGACAAATCTGCAATTCAGAACCTTCTGCTAGGTGTCTCTTCTGTACCATAGATTGAAGGTGGAGACACTTTTAGTGTTAGATTGCATTTGGCTGCAGTTCTACTCTCCCTGCAAGGTGTCTCTTCTGAAGCATTGCTACAGTGTTCCATTCTATTAATGCATGAAAGCCACAACCTGAAAAGGGACTGATTGGAAGAAAAGGTGTCTGCTAGACAGTTTTCTAATTCACAACAAGAAATATTTGTTGAAAATAAATTTAACAGATAAACAAGTAGTTGAAATTTATGCCTATGTCAAATAAATTGCCACTGGCAGATACGTTTATTTGGGTCTGTTCCAGAAAGAATACATGCCTTAGAAGTCATTAACCACATGGAAAAGGATTAAGCATCATTTCAACACAAGAACTGAGGCTCACCAAATGATTACCTTTCTTTTACATGATGCCATCCAGTGCTTTAACTAGATTAAACTTGTTCTTGGTCTGTATTTCAGATAATGTACGAACATGAAGATTGTGCTAACTTAGTTGTTTGACATTGTTGTGGTTATCATTTCTTTCCAGTTGAAACTTTCGTATGACCAAAGAGGGCTACAACTTTCTGTCACCGTACTCACAGTGGTAGATCTTCCATATAAGGAGAACGGGAGGGCAAGGAACCCGTACTTCAAGCTGCATCTATTGCCTGATAGAAGGTGAGTTTGTGTACTGTAGATTAGTGCTGCGTACCTAAACTCTGGACCTAAACTGGATTTGCATAAATGTTCAGGTTCAAGTCCAAAAAAACCTAAATCCAAGATCCAGGATCCAAGAACGGACTTGCAGAAAACTATCTGTCGCTTATATCCTCCTTTTTTTTCTAAACCATATTGAAAAAGACGAAAACATTGCTGTTTTTGTGGGTTATGACTGAGCTTTTGTGTTTACTACTGACTGTATATAATTTTGCATGTATACATGTATTTTTCAAATTCTATGTCAATTTTATTTCAACATGGGATTTTACAAATGCCATAGGTTCAGGTCCAGACTTGTAAGTCCAGACCTGAACCTGAAACTCTGGACTTGAATCTGGACAAGAACCTGAACATGAGTTCGGGTATGCAGCACTACTGTAGATTTATCTAAGTCTGTGGGGGCTTGCAATTGATTCCACTCCTGATTCGGTAGTACAGTAGTAGGTGAAAGAAGGTTTGTGTTACTCTGACACATCGTATTACCTGGATGTCTAACCTTCATCAACATAAAACTATAGTGTGTTTAAACTGTTTGGCCTTAATGTTTGTATTTGTGTACATGCTAACAAGGAGTAATGTCGGTAGAATGGCATGGTGAGCAAGTGGGGTGGGGACTCCAAAGGTTAGATTGTTGTTTGTTACGAATAAATGGTCTAAAATCATAATCATTCTTTTTCAGTGAGAAAAGTAAAAGAAGATCAAAAATAATGCAGAAGACAAACGAGCCGACATGGAACCAGACCTTCCACTACTTAGATGTGAAGAGTTCAGAGTTCACAGGTCGTGCCCTGGAGGTCACCATCTGGGACTACAGCAAGGCTGGTGACCACGAGTTCCTGGGCATGGTAGGTGGAATTTTCAATTTTTTAAAGGGTGCAAAGGGTGTTGTGTTGGTGTAATAGTTAGAGTGTTTCGCCCCGAAGCAAGGGGTACCTGACTTCAGTTGGGAACTCAAGGTAAAAGGCAGTGGAAGGAGAGGGTTGGGCTCTGCCTTCCAATACCGTGTCTAGACACAGTGGATAACAACCCACTGCCCCAATGGCCTCAAAAAGGATATGGGACTACCTTTACCTTTTTCAAGTCTGTTTGGAAGATTGTTACTGAACCATATCGATTTGTTAGCCCGGAATCCATCTTATCCTAGTTTCAGTTAACTCCACTTTCCTCTATGAATAATTGGGCACTTGTCCTCTTTTAGTTGATTGACACGATTTTGAAGATTTATCTGAAATATGAGCTAAATCTCTGATTGGCTTTGACTTTCATACTCCTTAGCAGTGTAATTGGGTTTGAAAGCATTGCAGAGTTCCATACAAAAAAACCAAAAAAACACTTCACATGCAAATGACCACTGCCTCTGACAAATTGCAATACCAGTACGATTAAAACGATGTAAGGGCCGAGTGCTTAAATGGGTATGGGTGCCAGACCATTCCATATGGGGGAAAGCAATCAGGGGAAGACTGTATCACAAGTTAGCAATTTGTTTGAATAAGGAACAAAGTCTACTTTTAAGATGAATATTTTAAGGGGGGAATGGGTTGAAGGGGTGGATTGTTGTGTTAGGCTTGTAGATAATGGTACAAGCTTGGCTGTATACCTGTACATGCCTGATGTGTTGATGTATTGTCCATTTTTTACCTCTGGGAAGGAGGTTTACCTCTGATGGGGGGCCAGTGCAATTTGGCCCCGGGTGAAATTCTCCATGGGTAGATGTGGTAAATATTGGTCCACTAGCCTGACTAAATCCCACCCCTAGTGGCACACCTGACTCACCAGCCCTGGAAGCTTGGCAGACATCCATAAAGTTTAAAGCCTTGGTAGTTAAAACATTTTACGTACTTTAAAGTGTCGTTTTCGTAAGAATCTCATTGCTGCAAGCAAAAAGGAATAGAAATATGATTTCAGGCAAGTGAAAAGTTGGTTTGGGCCAGTAGATTTTTATGTACTTACCCTATCGGGCAGTGAATTATTTCAAAACTCGTCCAACCTTGCTGTATGGAGGATGTGGTGAAAGTTTTAAAGAATGTTTTTAAGTGCCTTTTTAAAGGAATTCATTGCTACAGGCAAAAATGCATAGAAATACATCAGTTAGAGTTCTATCCAGTGAAAATCTGGTTAATGCCAATAGATCTTTTATGTTGCCAGTGAAATCTTAAGAACCTGTGAAAGTTGTTAGATGCTTGAAAGTGCTTTTTTCTAAAAACAATTTCTTTGCTTCAGGCAAATATGCATTACATGTTAGTTAGATTAGATAGTTTGGGCCAGTAGATTTTTTACGTACTTACCCTTTAGGGCCAGTGAATTTTTGTAAAACTTATTATCCAACCCTGCTGTATGGAGGATGTGGTGAAAGTTGTGCAGTTTGACTGACAGCCTGCGAGATTTTCCTGACAGTTGATAAATAGCTCTGTGAGAAGATACCCAGAAAGATGAGCTGCTGATACCACAGTAATACCACACTTGTCAACGGGAAGACGGATGGGGGTTGTGGGGAAGTTTGAAAGTATGATGAATTCGTAGTGATCTTTCCATCGATAGGAAATGGCTTCCGAAAATAGTTTCATCAGGTTGGTAGAACATAGGATATTTGGAGTTCCTTTGAACACAACCAGGTAATCTCAAGGAAATGGCTTGTTGCTGAAAAAGAGAAAGGTTTGTACTGATTCAATAAAATTGCATGTATATTACACATGCTGGATTTTCAAAGTATGTACTACTGTTAAAGCCTTCAAGTTTGTGGGGATTTAATTTTATAGTAGGGAGAAAATGGAGTGTAAGTGGTGATTTTTTTAGTTTGCTGTTTGTTCGTTTGTGCCTTTATTTACTATTGAAATTGCTCTATTCAGCCATCAGGGCTGCTTTTTACAGAGGTCAAGTTTGGACGAGTATCGAGGTGTTATTTTGTATATAGTATTAACAATTATACAAATGCTTGGTCAACAAAGATGACTCAAAATGATATCAATAATACACGAATAGATCAATAATAAATAAATAGTATTAACAATTAATAATTGTTTCCTGGTTTAGATGAAATCAGAATGTAGCAAACAAATACAAGGGATTGACACACATCAAATCACTAGACAGAAACAAATACATGTCTCTCTATGTTGCAATTCTGATAAGCTGTTTATAAACAAAACTCTATGTAATGTATGCAGAATTTGAGTAGATTTATCTGATGAATTGCATAGTTCAGGTCATTAGTCCCATATTTCTTTATGTTGCCAGTTCCTGCGTTATCTTAGTGCAGCAGCCTACTTATCAAGCCGTCTTCAAGCATTATGTATGGCTTTGTGAGGAACGTTTAAAGCAAAGCAGACAGAGAAATGCATCAAGGAAGCACAGCGGTGCCACAGTGTCTGAGTAGAGGAGCAGTGGATGGTGTGGGGCTGTGTTTTTGTTGTCAGCCTCAAAATTGGATAGACTTCTGGGATGCAAACTGGAAAAGAATATCATAAAAATGGAAATTCCATTTTTGGCCATGTTAAGATGAAACTGTGGTTCTTGTATGTTGTATCTTACGCGTTGGGCTGTGTTTTTGTTCTCAGGCTCAAAATTGGATAGACTTCTGGGATGCAAACTGGGAAAGAATATCATAAAAATGGAAATTCCATCCTTGGCCATGTTAAGATAAAGTTGTGATTCTTGCATATTGTATCTTAGAGTCTAAGATACAATATGCAAGAACCACAACTTTATCTTATCATGGCCAAGGATGGAATTTCCATTTTGAGGATATTCTTTCCCAGTTTGACATTGGGCTGTGTTTTCGTTCTCAGGCTCAAAATTGGATAAACTTCTGGGAAGCAAACTGGGAAAGGTTATCATCAAACTGGAAATTCCACTTTCGCCATGTTAAGATGAAACTGTGGTTCTTGAATACTGTACTGTATATTGAGGAATGAAAGCTGAAAATATCGTGCAGGGTTGATAAAGAGTTTCTTGGCATGAAGGAATGCTTCAAAAGATGTCTTGCTGTTATCTGATATGGGAATTTTATCATTCTATCAAGACAGCAATATTTGACTTTGAAGTATCATTTATTTCAAGAATTGATGCAAAGGAAATTGATGTACATTGCATTTGGTGCTAGTATAACCTGATACTGCTGAAATTTTGATAGATGAATTTTATCACTCTAACAAAACAGCAATTTTTGACTTTGAAGTATCATTAATTGCAAGAATTGATGCAAAGGAGATTGATCTACATGACATTTGATGCTAGTATGACCTGATACTGCTGAAAGTTTGATGGATGAATTTTGTCATTCGGTCAAAACAGCATTTTTGTTAGACAAGGTAACAGTTACTCAAGCAGCAGGATAAATTTTGGAAACTGTCAGACATTTCAGAGAGCATCTGTTGTCTTTCTTCATTGACAAAGAGGACGGATGAAACATACTAAGCTTTAAAATCCTTGAACCAGCCAAAACTGACAAAATACAGCAGATGCCATCTGAAATGTCTGACTACTACCAAAATTTATCCAGTTGCTTGAGTAGTTGTTACCTCGCAAATCTTATGTCTGGATGTACCTGGATGTCAACCTTTAATGACGCAGTAATGTTAGACTATCTGACAGCATTCAGTTTAAGTACAGAAAAGGACAAAAATCTGCATGCCATTTGATCAAGGCTTTCACCAGCTTTAATTTTGTTTCTGTCCCACTCATTGTTTAGGAGCCCATGTTTTAAATTTTTCTCATTAGATATATCATTTTAAGGTCGCGAAAAATTCATCTGTTTCATGTCATGAAGTTCAAAATTTCATGATTTTATGGATCGATGAGGTGAAATTTCTGTCCATCCCAAGAAAGCAAATTTCCTTCCTTGAGACAGCCCTGCATTTGATGCTTGTAAATCATGACTTGATACTTCTTCAGTGTTTTGAAAAATCTAAAGACATGTCCAAGACAGGTCAGATGAGATGGATTGGCCTGCACTTTAGTCTGTTGGTCCTTTTGCTCCCCGCTTCATTTCAACCCAGAGGGTGTCAATAATTGATGCCCTTTCCCAAACCCATTTTACACCTGACTGAGAAGGTTCATTGCTCTTCCGGACAGTTGCCATGGCCACAGGACAGTTGCCATGGCGACGGTGACGCATGCCCAGCAGCCCGTTTCACTCAGGTATTACCGACTGGAAGCTTTAGATTGATGGGGAAGCAAGAGATGTTTTTTCTCAATGTCTCTCAGGTGGTGTTTTCTTAATCGCCATGGTGACCAGATGAAGCATGCTTTGCTGTCTGGTCTCTTCATCCTAGGGTCCCCGACGCCAACCGTGTCATAACAAATCACAGGTTGTTTTTGGAGATAGGGGAATCTCCTAACAGCAGTATAAGTGGCTCATAAACCTACATGTAGGTCTGTACAGTCTAGATTGTACAAATTCGCAAGAAAACAGTTAATCAAGCAACTATATAGATTTTTTAAATAAAATCTATCCAGTTGCTTGAGTAGCTGTTACCTTGGGTATCTTATTACCTGGATGTCTAACCTTCATCAACGATTTTAGAAATCATTTATGGAACACACTGTGATCAAAGAAATCTCTTTCTGCTCTTGGATAGGAGAAAATACCACAATTCATGTGCCACTGTGGCCCTTGTATCCAAACTTAGGTCTGTACAATTGTAGATTGTACCAATCATTTATGAAACACACTCCGATCTAAGCAAATTACAAATTCTCTGCACATGAGAACTTCTATATCTTCCATGAGAGCGATGGGTCTGCCATCTTAATGGCCTACTTTAAGGGACAAGATCCATATCGAATCAAGTCATAAAGCCATGGAAGAGATTTAGGGATATTGCTAGGGACGTGTACGCTCCATCGACCATATACATCGTCATTTCTTTCGTGTTGTTTTCATGGATCTTTGGAGGTCCATAAAGAAACTTGATGGCCTAAGGTGCTCTCTGTGGTCCGGAAAGTGTTACTGTTGTTATTGAACTGGTGCTGTGTTATCCAACTGGTCCAAATGTGACATCACTTCTTTCCTGTTGTTTTCATGGATCTTTGGAGGTCCATAAAGCAACTCGATGGCCTAAGGTGCTCTCCCCGGTGCTGAAAGTGTTACTGTTGTTATTAAACTGGTGCTGTGTTATCACACTGGTCCAAGTGTGACGTCATTTCTTTCCTGTTGTTTTCATGGATCTTTTGGAGGTCCGAAAGCAACTTGATGGCCTAAGGTGCTCTCCCCAGTGCTGAAAGTTTTACTGTTGTTATTCAACTGGTGCTGTGTTATCACACTGGTCCAAGTGTGACGTCATTTCTTTCATGTTGTTTTCATGAATCTTCGGAGGTCCATAAATCGACTTCATGGCCCATGATGCTTTCCATGGTGCTGAAAGTGTTGCTGTTGTTATTAAACTGTGTCCAAATGTGACGTTAAATCTTACCAACAGTTTGAGTTATTGCGAGGGAATCGAACAAAAACATGTGATAGAATATCAGAGAAGTTGAGTTGCATAATAAACATTTTGGTGCTGTGTGATCTTTGCAACACTAAATATAAAAGAAATTGCCTTGTAATGTCCATTCTTGAACCAATATCAGTCAAAAGAGACTATCATAACCAATATAGCAACCACAACCTGTAATTACATGTATAGTAACTTGTTGTTGTTCACCTTGTAGTGCAGCAAGGTTAGCAGGTTTCCTTGCTGTTTCTACTGTAGAGGATATATTCTTTTCGGAAGGGGTTGCTAGCCCTACCCTGTATATCCACTTGCCTTCTTTATTTATCCACCCCATGGGAGGATAATAACCCCATGGACGGATTATAACAGAAATTACTGGTATTGCATATTCCTATCTTTCCATGGGTGTCAACTTGGACATTCTGCATAAATGCATTTCTCTGAAAAAGTATAGGAGGAAGTTAATTTTTCAAGAATGAAAAATTTGGCAGAAACAATTTGATTCATTGGGACATGATAATTAAAAGAAAAAGGTTGGCGGGAAAGACGCCATTTTCCTGGATAACTCAGTAAGAATAATGGATCAGGTCCTACAGACCAAAGCAAAGATTCGTTTCCTAGAAAGACTGATGGATTGTTGCCTTGAAACTCTGCTCACGTTTTTGTTAAGGCCACAGATAATGGAAACCCTAATACTCAGTATTAACATGGAGGGTAAGGTCATGCAGCTTGTGGAAAGGTCAACGCTTTATCTTCCCACTGCTGGATTTGAATTCAAATTTCCATGTTCATTGATACTGGCTTCTGATTGGTTGGATTCCTTGTTACAGTTATGCAGACTGAAAGCTTCTGTTGATCTCCATCTTCAAGGGTAGATTTTGTTTCCAATTCTGAGTCATTGATTAGGTTTAGATCAAATGCTGTATCATCCTTTGTTGTAATTGGTGTGGTCTGCTGAAAAAAAAAGATCAATAAGTTGAAAGTTAAAAGGGTTGATTGTGAGCCACAAATTGTAACCTAAGGGTGTTCTAATAGTCAAGGATAATGATGTAGACTAGACGGGACTACTTTGTAGTCAGTCTGCGGATGTTCGTTTGTTCATTCAGACCCTTGCAGTGTCTAGCGGCAAATAGGGCAGCAAGTTTCTTTGATGTTTCAGTAGCAGGGTGTATTTTTACAGGGAGAGATTGCTAGCCCTTCCCTTTTAACATGCTCGAGGCACCTCCTCAAGCATGGGACCCGTTTAACAACTCTTCCAAAAGATGGGTGCAGCCCCAACCAAAATGTCCTGGCCCAGGATGGAACCAGGGCATCCCAGTTACCAACAAATTGGAACCAGAAATTCAAAGGCTGCTGCCATTTGAGTTATAGTGACATTCCTCAGTCTGAAGCTCAGGCAAGAGGGCTATATATGTTTCACCAAGCTTGCCAACAGGATTTTAGCGAAGGCAAGATAATCCCAGTTCAATTAAACCAAGAAAGGTCAGGAAAAATGTCTGCCAAAACCTGTATTCAGTAACATCTGGCAACTAAGTTTTCCAGCCTACAATGTTCTTTAGATTGAGGCTTTGTCAGAATCTTACCAGCCTTTATAGTACATGTATGTGAAAATAATATCTTGCTTACCTAGAAATCATAATCAAGGATGTGAGGCTTATTGCACCAGACTTATCAGAAAGATAAGGCACCTAAATTTCAATTTTAGTATTAAATTGATTCTTAATGCAGACTAATGCCCAAGGCCTTTGAACAGTGGAAATCTAACAAGTTATCTTTTATGGTCTGCTGGCAGCCTTGTATTTAATGCTGTCTTGTTTCTAGTTAGATTTATAGCAGATTTGAATCAGAAAAGATTCTATTCCTATTCACTCTGGTTGCAATGTTACCTCTGAGTCAGATATTTTATTCTTGGCATTCGATTCTGTGAATGTTAAATATCAAAGGACCACCTTTTAAGCCCATAGCTGTTGCCTTTCAATTTTTGATAGCTGTTGCCACTGACAGGCAGTGCTTTTCAAAGTTAATGTAAGAAAACAGGTTAGATATAGAGCCTTTTGGGCATACACAAGATCATACCGGAATATACTGTTAATTGTGAAATTTTCAAGGTGGTTTAATTTTTGCAGTTATTGGTGTAACCTCTTCACTGCGAACTTAAAGCGACAGCAAAAATGCTTCTTCTGTCTTCTGTTTGCCTACCGCCTTGTTTCAACCACACGTACAAGCTAAAAACCACAGCAAACTGTTTTCTCCTTTTCACAAAATCAAATCCCGTTAAATTCAAAGGCATTTACAGTACTATGTGATGTACTGTAGTGGGATAGGGGAGATTTGTGTATTGAGAAGAGAAAGATCATTCATTGCTTTTGTTCTGAACAATTCAAACTCATTGGAATTTAAAAGTAAACATTCTTTTCTCTGGGCTTTCCTGTTGTAGTGGAGATTCATGTATTGACAAGAAAAAGATGATTCATTCATAATTTTTCTTCTGAACAACTCATCAGAAGTTACAAGGATTTCCCTCTTCCATTGTGGGTTTCCTGTTATTTGTGCTGGAAAAGCAAGCTCCCCGTTCCTAATCTGACAGCTTCTCCCACTAATTTCCCTCTTCAGTGGGGTTTCCCGTCATTTGTTTTGTAAAAGCGAGCTTCCTGTTTCCTAAGCTGATAGGTTCTCTCTCTAATTGGCCCTTAGAACTAGCCTGAATCCTGTACAGACTGCTGACAGGATGTTAGAAGGCTCTTGTGTCTTTTGTGCCTGAGGGTCGAGGCTGCTAGGAAACAGCCATGGTGTTGTTCGTGTGAAAGGGTGGTTTGTTATTTCCGTGGTTGGATATAGAGAAAATTGACCACTCTCTCTTCCGTAATGTACACCCTTTCTGCGTCACTGACCGAGTTAATCAGGTACCGGTATAGTGAAGATATAGCCAACCTTTGGGGCAGGGCTTTAGATTTTTGTCGGTCTTATTCATTGCTGGTGGGGGGTGATATCCAGGATACCATCTATCGCATTCACTATGATTAATCGTAGAGCGTTGCAGAAATAAAGGCAAAATTTGAATTAACTGGAAGCACATTTTTTGGTTATTAAATCTTTCATTTGATTTTATGAAAATGTATTTTCATGTCATGAAGTTCAAATTTTTTGGGACGAACAGGCTGAAATTTTTGTCCGTTCCAAGAAGCAAATATTCTTGAGACAGCCCCGCATTGGGGCTCCTTATTTAGGTAATTTCACTTCCTAACATCAAGACACCTTCGGCAGGAAATGGGCAGAGCTTACTGTAATAGACTCGGACACCACTGTTGTTGCCAGAATTGACTGTTCAAGGGTAAAATGAAAGCTTTGCAATATCGTACTGATGTGGAGTCAAATCATTTCATAATGGGAAACTGACTCACGGGTGGAAAGCAATAAACTCAACATAACAGGAGCTTCTTGAAATGTTCTCAAATGTCTCCAAGTTCAGATACTTCAGATTTTGTGTATACTTTGAGTATCTTTAACAATCAGTCATGCACCCTAGGTCTTTGGTTTCCAAGAATTACAAAAGAAGAAGAAAGAGGCAATCTCATTATTTGGAGAAATTGCTTGTTTGAAATTGTCACACATGAATTAAGGAGTACAGGAAGCTGTCTTACCCCCAGGGATTTGACAGCCTTCTGTTTCAGTGGATTTGATTGAAAAGAAAGCTGTTTCAAACAATTTCTTGATGGTAGAAAGGTAGCGTTCATAAAATAATATTAAAAAGGAACAAAATGATACCATCTTATGTTACATGTATGTGAATTTTAGAAATTTCTGTAGCCTACTTTTTGACCTTGTTGACAAATATTTAGAAATTCATTTTTCATTTTTACTTTTCTCTCGTCATGTGATGCCATTAAAGCTTAACACAGTGCTGACTCTGTGGGAAAATAAATGAGTCGTCCCCAATTTGTACATTTTTTGTCCAAAGAATCAGATTGAGATTTAGGTATTCTTGCTTTGTTTATGCTTGAGGCAACCAGAGTGGCCCACCAGGCTTAGTTGGTAGCCAGTCTCATACATGTAGCATCCTTCTAGCTTCTGTTGACATTTTATCTTCTCTGCCAGCAAGGTGATTTGTGCTAGGTGCGCTGCCCTTTCTGATACTATTCCCGACAATGACTGTAATGACATTTCCCTTTTCCTGTACTGCTGTAACCTTTCACCAAAGATACAGCAACATCCCTGATAATCTAAGCTTGCATGACGTGACTGCATGATATCTTCATTGGGAAGAAATTTTCTCCTCTTGGACTAGCCAATCACAGCACAGCTCCAAGCATTCTGGAAGCTTCCTCTGCCTTCTGATTGGTCGGTTCGAATTCAAATTTTATGTAATAAGGTGTCAGTTAGACAGGAAGTGTGGCTGACGTGTTGTTGGCTCCGTGCCAAGAGCAAGGCATGAATTACATAGTAGAGGGTATGCATTAGTAATGTTATAGCAACCCCTCTAGACAATCACGACGTTCCCATCTCTTTACATCAGACTGAGTGTCGGCCTGCATAGGATAGGCCACATTTCTCAGTTCTCCTTCCGTGAGCTTCACCTGGCTAGTGTTGTTATTTACTCCTTCCAAAAATCACTCGTCTTCAAGCTGACTTAAGATAAGACCTGCTCCCTGTCTTGAAGATTTTGACACATTCATCTTGTGGGATAGTTTAAGTTGGAGGAGAGATGTTGCCGCCAATCACCTTCGTCACCAAGGAGTACATCCTTGCAGCCTTGAATTTTGTGGCTGGTGGAAAGGTAGGAAAAACATCTTGGGTCTCATCGTTTCTCAGACATAAACAGTTACAGTCTAATGCTCCCAGAAACTGTTCTGTGCTCTTTTTAGCTAGATTATTTTCCTTTCTAGGTGCATAAACATTTTGGTTTTTGTATGTGCAACCTGATACTAGTAAAAATTGTTTGTTCCCAAACTTTCATCGCTTTCACTTCACAAGAAGATCTTAATGACGTCTGATGCCAGTGATGGTTTCTAAGAAGATGACAGAAACATAGTGCTTTCAAAGGCAGGTACATTTTGTGATCACAGTGGAAAGGATTTATCGTAATCTTAAAGAAATAATATGATGTCTTGCATACAAATGTAAGATTGTGTCTTTTGAAATGAAGATGAAATATGAAAAATAAAAGTTGAATTTCACTGGTTGGTCGTCTTTACATTTTGTTGCTGTAGTTTAAATTCTGAATATGATCCCTTTGAACATGACTTTGCATACTACTGGCTTGGTTATATCCCTTTGAACATGACTTTGCATACCACTAGTAACTGAAATCCATCATATTCTCTGACACAAAACAGACTTCTTTGTTATCGGCCATGCCATAATGCTATGACCGTCAAATATGTTGTACATATACAGTTCTTTCATGTCTTTCTACCATTATCTCAAAAGTATCTGTCATTTATTTTTTGACCTAGTATTATGAACATGACTTTGTATCCCACTTGCTGGGTTTCTACTAAAATCATATGATATGTTAGGACACAAAACAGACTCTGTTGTTATAGGCCATGACATAATGCTATGACCATCAAATACGATGTTCATATCTGTCCTTTCTTTACTTTCTATCATTATCTCAAAAGATCTTTCTCCCAGTAGGTGATTACAGATGTAGACAAAAAGGCCAGTCGTGTCCAAGATAGATATTGCAAACATTTATTATTCATGTTAAGTATCATGTACCATATTCATGTGCTGTCCACAAATTAATAGCTGTTGGTCCATAATTACATCATGAAAATCTTGTGACCTACTATAACAGTTTGTACCATTGGTAGTCTGGGAGATTTCCAGAAGAGGTTAGAAAATGAGAAACGTAGCACACCCTCTTCATGATTAGTCCAGTATCATAGAATTATAGCTTGATGTCTCCTAATTATTTTTTTTGTCAGGTTTCTTTCCCTAGACTGCAGTGTGTTATTGATGTAGCTTGGCTGGGCAATAATACATTAATGTACACATCCTAGAATCCTACCATTAGAACGTATATCTCTAATTTGTTATGATAGCAATGCTTTAAATCTGCCGGCTGTAATCTCTGTTATGACGTACATTTCATTTCCCTGAAGACTTCAGGTTCTGTGAGCCTTTGCCCGGCTGCCCTTTCTCTACGTGTCTCACGATATTGTGCTTTAATCACTCGTGCAAGGTCATCCTGAAAGTCAATATCATCTTGCACCCATTATTTACGGCGATGCAATGGTGGAAGAAGTCAAATTGAAACCTAGTCATTGTTAGCCAGACGGCAATCACTAAGTGGCCGTTGATGAGCCACCAAATCAAATTTGTCTGACCCTTGATTCTATGATTGGAATACGACGCATGATGTTGTAGTGTGATTATAAGACAACAAAACATATATATATACAAAATGTAAAAAAGATTTGTTCCTTATCTGTGGAATTCATTGAGCAGTCTGTCAAATCTATGCTCACTTAGCAGTCACAGCCTGTAGTGACAAGTGGGTGTATAAGTCATAGAGATCTAACTCCTGGAAATATTTGAATTTTCTGACATTTTGCCTCATAGCTTTCCACTTGTGATAGGCAATGGAAAAATATCATTGTCCTTTTGGAGCACATCTATAATGTATTCTATGCTGATTTTACAAATGAGCTCTTGTGTGATGTATTATGACCTGATGAGTGGTTGAGAGCACCTCGAAAGTTTATATGTCATATTTGCCCTGACACACTAACAATAAAAACAGAGTGATGCTACTATTCATCACTTTTATTGTGACATATTAACAACAAGGATGATTACATGACAATAAATCATACTGGATATTTAATTCAACAGTCAGCAAGGCAGAATTATACATTAATGTCAAGTCTCATATTTATGTCGGGAAGCCACACTAAAAAAAAAACATTCATTTACAGAGATCTGCTAATGCAGCATCAATACTTCTCAATGCATGCACACTTCAGATATCCAAGTGTCCAAAACATTCTTGAAAAGGCTTCGGAATTATGTTTGCAGATCTTAAATCTGTCAGTCACAAAACGCCATATTTTTTAGTGTCAGCTGTTGAAAATGGGTATATTTTGCCCATGGGTAAGATTTACTCTATACACTAGTGTGGCGGGAGACATCAAATTATTTTCATCCACAAATTTTGTATCTTACATGCATGTGCACATAATTTCTTAGATATGGTTTCAATTTTGTCAGTTTGAGGTGGAGAAATCTGAAAACGGCATATTTATTAGTTTATTATAAATATGTTAAGCATTTTAGTAGGGGCAATGTTGACTGTTATTTCATGTGTACAGGCTGTTGTTCCATTGGCCCTGTTTTGTTCAGTTTGCCATATACAGTGAGGTATAATCGCTGTCTTGATACATCAAATATTTACAAAGATGTCTGGAAAGTAATGTCGGAACCATACTGATTATACTGGTGAATATGAGTAGATAAGGCATAAAACCAGCAGAAAATCTCCAATTATGCAAAGCAATTCAATCTGCTAGATGAATTCTCTTAAGTGTCAGACATCTCAAATAGCATCCAATGTCTTTCAACAGTGACTGATAATGCTCAGAGACTTGATCCAGTTGTATGAATTATTTTGCATAATGAAGAATTTATACCTGGATGTCTAATTGATAACTTTTATCAACGTATCGAGTCTGAACCAGTTTTTAAACAATGTCAGTCTATAGGTCATGCTGAAAGGCTTTGTCCAGTTGTTTGAAATTATTTTGTATAATGAAGAATTAATACCTGGATGTCGGATTGATAACGTTCACTGATGTATCAAGCCTGAACCTGAGAGGCTTTGTCCAGTTATTTGAATTATTTTGTATAATGAAGAATTAATACCTGGATGTCTACCTGATAACCTTCACCTCTGAAACAGTTTTCAAACATTATCAGTCTCTGGGCGTGCTTAAAGCGGAATCTTCTGACCCTCCATCAACTTGTCCTCTACATGACAAGGACGTGACTTTGAGAGAGACTGGGTCATAAATTAGCTGGCAAAGCACTTGGGTGTAACACAGCTTTATAACATGTATGCTCAGGCCATGCATGTGAACACTTATGATTGTTTAGTGTACGATTTAATACTTTCCTTTTGTACTTTAAACTTTATTGACAAATCAGCTTGACAGTCTCTCAGAGAGACTGAATTGCGCAGATTCACAGTTTGTCTTTGCTAAAACCTCATCATTGTTAAAATAACAATACATATTCACACAAGACAGTTAAAAATGAACATGACATCATATAGTCTCAAGAATTTTGGGAGCATTGAAACGTCGATGAAGGTTAGACATCCAGGTAATAGCATACACAAGGTAACAGTTAATTATGCACAAGGTGACATTTACTCAGTTGCCCAAACAATCTTATCCAGTTGCTTGAGTAACTGTTGCCTTGTGAATACTTTCCTGGCAATGATGGATTTCTGTTGATGTGTGTTATAAACCATGCCTTACAGATCTTATTCCTTCTTTGATAGAATTATTTTCTAAAAGTATGGGATGTACAATGTGTTGAATAGATGCCATCCTACCAAATTTCCAAAGGAGCCCTTTTGGGGATACTGTGTTGAAAATACCAGCTTTGGCACTAACACTGGAGATGAGAAATAGTTGTGGATGGTGCATGTTACATGTATATATGTCCAATCTTAAAGAAGGCTAACATAAAATGAGTGATAAAATTTGCATTGCTCAATGGATGGAAATGGAAAAGCAAAAGAAAAGTTGAGCGGTTAAACCTCAGACTGAGGACGAAGCATGACAATTTTTTATTAGCTAGTGGTGCAATGTGGCTTATGGAAAGGGAAGTGAAATGATCCCTTTCAGCTTTAGCTTTTAAAAGCTCTTTATAACTTTACGTGAATATCATCAAAACATGCCACTAAGTTGACACTGTGCTTGTATGATTTTTTTTCTTGAAGTGTAAGTAAGGGATCTTAAAAACATCAATAAGTACAGGGAAGCTTGGAGAAGCAGAGAGTACTTAATCTGGGCTTACAGCCTGACATTATGATGATGTAAGGGTGGTTCCTCGAAATGTCAGTGGATCTAAAAAGAGCAGAGGTGACCCCTTGAAAGCTATCACTTACATGTACATGTCCATGTAAGTGGGATTTGAAACACTACCAGAAACACGTATGACAATCATTTGGCTAAAAAGTTAGGTGATGGCCCCGGATAAAAAGGTAGCACTAGAGTGTGTGTAATGGTATAGCAAAGCCTGAAGGGTCAATGCACCCACTTTTATGCTATGAGGTGCGGTTAGGTTTGCCACAGCCTATTACAAAGTTTGTGGGCCAACAACTCAGTCTGTAAGCCCCTTCAGCCGCACACTTTGATTCTCTATTGATTTCCTGGTGGCTAGGCTTTAGTGGTACTCAAAGTTTCTCCTCGTACCATCAGTTCTTAGCTGTAATGGGTTAATTGAGTCTGTCCTGGGTACTGAAAGCTATGTAACAGTCATTAAATGAAGATATGCGTAAAATTATATCTTTGTGCATTTTGGCTATTCCCAGTTGATTTCTGGGTGGCTAAGCTTTAGTGGTATTCAAGGTTTCTCCTCGTACCATCAGTTCTTAGCTGTAATGGGTTAATTGAGTCTGTCCTGGGTACTGAAAGCTACGTAACAGTCATTAAATGAAGATATGGCTGAAATTATATATTTGTTCATTTTGACTATTCCCAGTTGATTACTAGGTGGCTAAGCTTTAGTGGTACTCAAAGTTTCTCCTCGTACCATCAGTTCTTAGCTGTAATGGTTTAATTGAGTCTATCCTGGGTACTGAAAGCTATGTAACAGTCATTAAATGAAGATATGGCTAAATATATATATTTGTTCATTTTGACTATTCCCAGTTGATTACTAGGTGGCTAAGCTTTAGTGGTACTCAAGGTTTCTCCTCGTACCATCAGTTCTTAGTTGTAATGGTTTAATTAAGTCTGTCCTCAGCACTGAAAGTTATGTAGCACTCATTTAATGAAGATATTGCTAAGATTAGATCTTCATGCATTTAGCTATTCCCAATTGATTTCTGGGTAGCTAAGCCTTAGTGGTACTCAAGGTTGCCCCTCGTACCATCACATGTCAGCTATAATGGGTTAATTGACTCTGTCCTTAGCACTGAAAGTTATGTAGCACTCTTTAAAAATGAGGATATTACTAAAATTGGACCTCGGTGCATTTTGGCTATTTCCTGATTTCCTGGTCACTAAGCTTTAGTGGTACTCTGGACTGCCCCTTGAACCATTGCTACTAAGCTGCAATAGTTTAATTGACTCTGTCCTTGGTACTGAAAGTAATGTAGTACTCTTTAAGTGGCCATTACATTGCTAAAATTAGACCAATGTCCATCTAGGCTAAATGTTAAATAAGTAGTCCTTGACATTATCCTGCAAGTCCAGGAAAGAGACAGGCTTATTGCCTTAAAGTATTCCAAAGATGGATCAAAAATGATTATAGGGGTTATGGTTATGTAAATAGGTAGCATTGAAGAACCTAAATAGCCATACAGGTTGTCCATTGTACAACAATGGTAAAAAAGGTTTTTAAACACCAATTATATTTGTTAGCTCTCTGATTTTGACCAAAAAAAATTAATATACAAAACTAAACTGGAAGATCAAAATGAATGCAGATTATGAGGGTAAAGTCACAGTTTGAGAAAGGCAAGTTTTCCTCCCAGCCCTGTTTTCTAAAACCTAACTTATGTCAGAGAACCAATGAAAAAGAATTGTTGTAGCTTTAGTTGAAATGCAGCTACCATCATTTTAAAGAAATAATGCTGAACTTGAATATCAGTATACATGAAAACAGACTAAGGGTAAAATCACAGTATGAGAAAGTCAGATTCAAATTTCCCTCTCTACCCATAGTCTTGCCTAAGTTTGACAAGCAATGAAAAAATTGTTGTAGTCTTAGTTGAAATGCAGCCCCCATAATTTAGAGAAAACATGCTGAACTGGAAATTATATGAAAAAATATCAAGAGTGTAAAGTCACACACAGTTTGAGAAAGTCAGATTCAAGTTTTCCTCTTTGCCCCGTTTTCTAAAATCTTACTTAAGTTTGTAGAAACAATGAAAAAATCGCTGTGGTCTTAGTTTAAATGCACCATATTACTCCTTAGATGGCAATTATTAGACTTATTAATTTGAGAAAGTCAGATTCAGATTCAAGTTTTCCTTCCAGCCTTCTGTTTTCAAGACGTCGTCTCGCTAAAATCTTAGTTATGTTGGAGAAGCAATAAAAGAAAATGGTTGTGGTCTTAGTTGAAATTCAGCCCCCATTACCTGGTAATGGCTTTCCTGATGGAGGTTAGCCTGTCATATGATAGCCAATTTTTCTTGGCCGTGGTTGCAGCTGCAGTCATTTGACCGTGATCCAAACTTCACCTCCGACAGTCAGACCGCACTCCGGAATGTCTGAGTTAATAGATACATGACCAGAATCAAAATGTGACCTGAGGTCTGGAGTCCATTTTTCACAGATTTCAATTTTGTAGACTGGCTAATTAAGACGATACATTGTCTCTTCTTTGCCAGTATTTACTCTATAAAATTAAACCTTAAAAAATTTACTCGTGTAATTTTTCTTTTGTATCAATTTTGGGGCTTGGAAAAATAATTGTGAGGATTATTTTGTGGTGTTAGTCATTACGTATTGCTTGATAATATTGACACATCTTGAATTGTTATGTGCATATTTTAACCTTTAACATACTATTTTTGGTACCAGATCTACCAGAATAGATAGCTTAACCAGCTGTTGGTTTGTTTGTTTGTTATATAAACGTGGGAGATAGATTAGGCATTTGTTGACAGATGAACTTCCATGGCAATCTAAGATCCCAGCTACAACTAAAAAGTACAAGCCGAATAAAATGACCTTTTCCTCTGCTCAATTCCGTCTCACACTAAATCCAGTGTTGCTGTTCACCTTTCCCTCTGTGGCTTTACTGATACAATATTGACATTTTGTAAGCTTGCAGTGCGGTGTTGCTCGAGGGTATGTCAATATTGACCTTATCATAGAATCCTCAGTCTTGTACCTAAAGGTTAGTCTTCTTTTGTATTTCTAACACGTGTATGATACATTATGTACATTCTGATATAGACAATTCTCTTACCTCCTCCCTAACACTTTCCCTCTTATGTTTCCTCCTTCTGTGCTTCCTTTTTCTCCCTGTTCCTCTTCTCATTCCTCCTCACTCTCTACTTCCCTCATTCCATATTTCTCCCTTCCCTCACTATTCTTTTCTCCTATTTCTGTTGAATGATTCATCATCTTTCCTCCTGTCTTTTCTCTTTATTCTTGCATTTTCATCCTCCTTCTTCACCTCCCTCCATCCATTTTTCCATGTTTTCCCCACCCCCATCCTCCGCCTCTCAGCTCTATTTCTGTTGACTAATCCGTCATCTTTCCTCCTTTTTACCTTTACCGAGAAGGTTATGTTTTTGTCAGCATTCGTGTGTGTGTCTGTCTGTGTGTCTCACGATAAGTCAAGAATGCCTTTATGGATTGTCATGATATTTGGTGTGTGGGTAGATCTAAACCTCAAAATGAATAGATTTTGGGCCCCCTAGCAACTTGTTTTTTTCTACATTTATTCTTTGCTTTCTCCTCCTCCTCTTCTTTCCTTCCATCTTTCTATGTTTTTCCTCCTACCCTCATCTTCTTGTTTTCACCTCCATTTCTTTTTAATAATCCTTTATCTTTCATCATGCCTTTAACCTTGGTTTGTTCCTTGATTTCCCAAGCCAACTCATTTATTTACAATCTGGTGAGACAATATTACAAGTACCATGTTCCCTCCCTATGCACCCATTCTTTTTGTATAACGGCTTTCTCAGAAATGTAATATCTCATGTTCGTCAATTCATACCACCCATGCATACAGATGGGATTTGGGTCCAAACAATTCTTATGTCTCCGGATGTAAGTGGTTAAAAAGTCAAGATTATATTACATCAATGACATCCAGGTTATGTAAGATACGCAAGGTAACAGTTACTCAAGCAACTAGATAGATTCAGCAGTAAGTAAGATATTTCGGAAGTGTTGTTCATTCATGTCACCCATGCATACAGATAGGACTTCTATGTAGCCAAATAACTCTTATGTCTCCAGCTATAAAGGGGTGACAAAGCTAAGATTATCATTGTAAGCCACACTGATTTATCTTGTTGGTTGACAGACATATCTATGTGAAACTCTAGGATCGGAAGGAAATCTTGGATCTGGTATTATTCACTTTCTCAAACTGTTTTAACCTACTAGAGATATATCGATGATGGTTAGACGATCCAGTTAGTAAGATACATAAGAAAGCAGTTACCCAAGGAACTGGATAATTTTGTAAACGGTCACAAAATTATCCTGGACCATTTACTTGAGTAAATGCTGTCTGGCATGTGTTTACCGAGATACAGACTCCCCCTTATGTTCTGTTTTTATGTCTATCTTCATGTTCAGCAATATTTTGATTCAGAGAATCAACAGATTGAATTGATGATGTAACCTTAGAAAATGGAAGCTGGCAAAACTGTTGCAGTCTCTGATTGATGATGTACCAGCATGTATTAATGTAGCTGGGTTACATCTATGTCTATACATCGTTAAAGAAGAGGCCTGAGATATAGCAGGAAGCAGCCGAGATTGCTGCACTGTTGCCAAGAAGTCGTCACACTGGCTTCGTATTTCATGTGTCCTTTAGCCTGTAATTATGTTTGGTGTCGTGTGCCGTCGAGATCACCGCTCCGCGTGCGTCAATGACAACATCTCCTGCATGGCAAACAGGAGAGGCTTATAGCCTGTCGACATGCGATCTAGAAAAACAAACGTGGCAAAGTCGATGCAGGCATTTTACAACAGTAATCAAAATCTCTGCATCACATGGGTTATTGCAGTGTATTTTTATCATTATTATGCAGCACGAATTGAAATGCTATCATATAAAGAGTATTCAAACTCTACAACTGGATAAAAATTCGGAGATTTATTTCCAGACATTTCAAGTGACATCCATCACTCTTCTTCAGCGTCACTATGAACTGTAATGCTATCAGTTGTGGGCCAAGATTTACCACAATGGGGTACATGTAAAAGGTCAACCTTGCTTTGCTGTAACTTTTCCATAGGAAATATCATCATTGTTTTGTAGCTGAGTTATTTTTCTCTCTATACAAAGCTTTCTTTATTCTTTTATTTTCCATAATTGCTAGACTGCTAGACAGTGATGTTATTGTAACAAGAGATTACTGAAAGACTATTGTTGGCTATAGACAGACAAGTTGGGTTTAGTTTCTTGTCTGGAAGCAGAGGAATATGAAGAGTCCTACTAATTTGTAGGTTCTGTGATTTTAAGCGGAAAGTGGCTTTCAGTTTGTCAATGCAGGAAAGTTGGGGTAGGTCGTGGTGATTTCTTTAAACAATTCATTTTTTTGTCCTGGTCAAATAAACAATTTGGAAGAAGATGTGTTTCGTCTTGCACTGCCTTTGACATCAATAAACACTTCACGACTCCCTGTCATGAAGTGCTGTTGAATAATTCAAAGTAACGTCCCTTGACAGCCTTCATTGAGTATCTCTTTATTGCTGTGTAACTCCTTATGAACTGCACATTGATTATTGATGCTTGAAAACCTTGAAAGTTACAGACTTCAGAACCAAACTTAAGGATCCTCGTTCAGGTTAAACTGTGTGAGGTTATCATGTACAGATACAGTCAAACTTGTACAAGTGACCACCTCTACAAAAGGACCACATGGCTAATGTGACCACTTTCCCATTGACACAGGCATTGAGAATCCTGTCTATAATGACCACCTGTCCATATAGACAAGATATTATCGGTCCGCTAAGTGGTCTTCTTGGGCAGTTTTGACTGTCCCATCTTTTGACGGTGTATTCTTATATAAGAGTTACTCAGTGTCTTGACATTTGGCGAGTATCTTTCTGTCTTTTATTGATTCCCCTGTTGATACATGTACAAGGTACAATAGTGATCGAAAGTCAAAAATGGCTGGATGAAAATCTTTGTCTGCCTTAAAGCTCTGAAAGTTGCTTTTTACTTAAAATCATTTTTTAATAATTTGTATGGAGTGTGCAAATGGACAAAAAACAAGGTACTGTCAAACCTGGATTCAGTAACCACTCGATGGACTGAGGGAAATGGTTGCTGAGGACAGGTGGTTGCTGATGACAGGGTGGGGTTAACTTTGTCAAAATGGAGAGGACTGTTTTAATATGGCTTGTGACTGGAGCTATTTGCCTGCGCCAGGTGGTTGCCTGACCAGGTTCAACTGTATTGACTTGTTAGTTAAACAGCGAGGTGCACAAATGAGCAAGTCCATGGGGTAAAGTGATGCGTGCCAAATGGCCATGTTTGATAATGGATCCAACCCTTAGGGAGAGGACCTGGCCTTTATCAAACAAAAGAGGGTGCAAAACACATTCAAGGAGCAGACTGGAAACTATAAAGAGTCAAACTAAATATTCTAGCTCTGTGAATAATTTCATCATTTTTGTGAATGATCAAATAGCAAAGTTCGCAAAAAAATCAGTGGACCGGTTGTTGGACCCATTAAAAAATTCACAGTACCAGGCTATCACAAAAATAATGTTACACGTCTGAGAAAATAGCAAAACTGAGCAGATTTATCTAGCCATGGTTACGGTCTTTCGAAGATGATAACTGTGAATTGTGTCTAGAAGCTTAAAGGATGATGACTCAACAGACGGCGAGGCCAGTACTAGTATAGTACCAGTCACTGACGAAAGATAGTGGATGCTGTCTGAAACGTCTGACTGTTTCAAAATTTTATCCAGTTGCTTGAGTAACTATTTTGGGCATATCTTATTACCTGGATGTCTAACCTTCATCAACGCAGTACTAAAGTTGGTGTTGAGACAAAATGCGAACCTAAAAGAAATATCTGGACCTGGACCTGACCTGAATTTTCTGTACTGGTACCCAGCCCTACTGCTGTCTGCTGTTTTCAGTAGAGGTGAAGAGAGAAGTATTCAGTAGAGGTGCCTACTACATTAGCCTCGATCTGAACTATTATCAAAAGGAAATGAAAAGGCATGATTACAATTTCCTGTTTATGCCAAAGTGATAAAATGCTTGTAAAATGAGTTAAAATCTCAGGCGGCATGAAAGCGATCCTAGACCTGATTACAACAACAGCAACAGTGTTATGTTGATACCAACATTAAAAGAGGTTGTCAATGTCAAAAAGATATCATCAAAGAGTTAGTCTGTATGTTGTTACTACATGTAAATCTACCAAAATATGTGCTCGTATTTATGATTATGGAATAATGTTATTGTGACCAGATAATTTCCAGAATTCAGTCACATGTTCCACTTGCCTGAGGTGAAAATCTTTAAGATCTGATTTTACAATCTTATTTGTCCTGTTTTCAGACCAAAATAGTGGTGAAAATGTAAAAAAACATGACCTCTAGTACACTTATAAAGAAGTAATGACTGAAAAGTGCAGAGTACTATTTGACCGTCACCTTGCAAAAATCGAGCAACAACTCTATACATACAGAATAGGGGCTTTGAAGAGAAATCTTAGATCAATAGAAAATCTAGCCTAAGAACATCCTCCCTTTCATGTGAAATGTTTCGAGGCTTACTGTTATCATCAAATACTCCACCGAGTTGAGCTAATGATTTATTGCCTTTGATTACAAGGACTTCTGACAAAAAGCTGCCTCAGGGTTTCTTGTAAATAGATGTACACGTTTTGTGCCTTGGTCACATGTACTGGCCATGTGATATACACATTAGCAGTCATGTGACGATCTTAATACGTACCTTCGGGGCAGATTGATATACTCAGTGTAGGTGTACTGGGCTTTGTTGTGTAGAATTTATGTGGACTCAGTGATAGCTTTTAAATCCATTGGGCTCATACATGTATATATTATATTAAATGTTTTCTGGATAGGAAATCTTAGCGTAGGTCTGTTATTTACTGAAGTTTGTGAACATAAGTGTCTGAAGCAACATCAATGTTGCTTAATAGCAGCTTAATATATAGCGGATGTTATTTGCACCAATTTAATTTGCACGACATCGTGTAATATGTACAAATCTGTTTTCTTTTGGCAATCAGTCCAAATAAGGAGATATTATTAGATAAAGTGTCATTCTTTGTCCTCAGTCTCAGGTTACCAGCTTTGCCTCATTATATTGTCAGTATATTACATGTACAACCAATTCTGTGTTATTTTCTAAAAACTCTAGCTGGTATATTATCAACCTTTGTCAATTATTCATGATAGATTTTTGCAAGTAAGCTTATAAAAAGCTGTGATACTGCAGATAGTCACTAGGTGGCATCAGTGTGACAACACAACATTATCGTCAGTCAATGTGGTTTCAGAAAAATATATTCAATGTTGTAAAAAATGTAATTGCACAAAATACCAAAAAAGAGGTC
This sequence comes from Branchiostoma lanceolatum, assembly GCF_035083965.1. Taxonomy (NCBI): domain Eukaryota; kingdom Metazoa; phylum Chordata; class Leptocardii; order Amphioxiformes; family Branchiostomatidae; genus Branchiostoma; species Branchiostoma lanceolatum. The sequence goes on from NC_089739.1 coordinate 8,339,889, forward strand.
TGTTTCACAGTTCAGCAATTGTTAGACTTTTGTGGGTGCAAAGACTCTGGACAACAGTATGTAGGCTGATATGATTATGAAAATGTTCATATCTAACTGTTGTATATTTGGTTACACCCCTATGATCCAACATCCCTATGTTCCAAAGCGCCTATGTTCTGATATACCCTAACCCTTAACGTAGGGGTGTCAGAACATAGGGGCGTTGGAACATTGGGGTGTTGGAACATATGGGTGACGGAACATAAGGCTTTCCCCATCTATAGTAATTTGGCATATGATTATGTCCACAGTTGCGATATCATTACATTTGATCAACTAACTGTCTAAAGGTGACATGTAGTCATAAATAGGTCCTCCTTGAATCTGTTGCGTGACGTTCATTTGTACTTAAATGAATAGTTTTAATACAAGCTTCTCTGTGCCTGTTACTGAATGGCAAATGTTGTATCCAATACAAGTGAATACAATGACGTCACGCTGACTCTATGGTAGGCAAAAAGGCAAAAGATTAGTTGTACGTAGGTTCTTTAATTCTGTACATTTTAATCTGTAATGTGATCTGCTAACATCCCTTTGTAGAATATCCCAGAGGTAAACAAAAACAGTGATCGCTCGCACGCAATTGTACTTCATATAAGCTAATGAAAATTGACCTCCGTTGTTAATAATATATTGGCCTTGCAATACTGTTACTGATAGATATCCGATAAGGGACTGTACTAAATGATCTATTCAATAATAACATCTGACGTGTTCAACAATAACCGTTTTAGTAATATTTGATGGATTGGTTGAACCATGTTTGTATTGATTTTGCCATATATAGAAAGTCCATAGCAGCAATATTGAATTGACTATTAAGCCTTCGGAATGGTACTCATCTAGCATTGGTTAAATTAGCTGCGTTGTATTTACGTTGATGAAAAGGCCGATGCATATTATGTCCCATTTGGAACAGACCATTGCATTTTTAGAAGCATTTACAGTTTGTAAAAACCGTAACAGGTTGTTATTCGGAAACTCGTCTTCATTATCGGTGTCTTAGAAATGTGTTGATCACCTGGGGTGACCCCTGTAGAAGGGGCAGATGGGATACGGTCATGTGACGGGGCCCTGGAGGAAGTCCAATGTTATGGCGTCTGGTGGGGAAGCTGTTTACGAGTCAACTATTTAGTAGTCAAATGTACGGACAGGTAGGGACTCGTTTATGTACAATCCACTGGTGGAAGAGAGAGGGAAGAAAAGAAGGAAGGAGAGGAGGGTGGAAGGAAAAGGAAGGATGTTAGAACAGCTGGTGACCTCTTGGCTGGATGTCTGGGACAGTTAATGGAATTGGGGAGGGTCAGGAAACCGGGGGTAATGATTTTGGTTGATTGGATGGCGATATAGATGGATAGTGTATGGCCCATATGTGCAAGCATAGGGAAAAGGGTTGTGAGCAAAGATGGGCCGTCATTTAAGGCTGCCTGTGTCATGAAATTTTAGAAAGGTTAGCTGTGTGTTAGGTTCTGGGGTGTATGGTCTATGACTGTATGGTTTTGAGCATTATGAAGGCCACTTGGTGGGGAGGGGGGTAGTGTGCAGACCTTATGTGCACGCTCACAGAAGAGGGCGGTGAGCAAAAATGGGTCGTCATTTAAGGCTGCTTAAGTCATGAAATTCTAGAAAGGTTAGATGTATGTTGGGCTCATGGGCTGTATGATTGTTAACAATATGAAGGCCAGTTGGTGGGGAGGGGGGCACATGACTTGTATGGACAAGTCTGGTGATGGTGGGTTTACACTTGGGTTTGAGTGCTTGGTGGAGAATTTAGGATTGTAGCATTGGTAGATAGCTAAGTGTCAGAAGTATATTAAGCATTTCAAATAGACTTTCAAACAGGTTATCATAACAGTTTATCTTGATGCTGTGTAATTCCATTGCAATCTTTTGTCTCTATAAAGCTTTACATGTACATGTAAAAAACAAGTATCAAAATGAAATCCTGTCAATGGGAAATACATGTAGTTGCCGTTTCTCTTTAAAATTGAGACTGCCCCATTAAACAATGAGAAACACTTGTACTCATCTAACATTATTCCAAGAGGATGAAAAATATCAAGTTTCATTCATTGCATTGTTAAAATCTCATTCTCATTTTTTAAACCTCATGACCTCATTCTGACCTTGTGTGAACTGCTCTACATTTGTAGGTGCTGTTGGACCTGGAGACTGCACCCTTGGATGATGAACACTTATACTTATCAAACATTATTCCTAGAAGATGTAAACTATCAAGTTTTATTCATTGCATTGTAAAATCTCATTTAACCTTTATGTGAATTCTGTCTTGGTGCTGTTAGACCTGTAGACTGCAGCCTTGGACCATGAACAGTTCTTGTCAATCTTGTTCCTTCCTGTGTTAAAACCTGATTCTAACCTTGTGTGAACTGTTCTAGGTGCTGTTGGACCTGGAGACTGCACCACTGGACGATGAACAACACTGGTACGTGCTGGACCAGCGAAAGAATGCCCTGCCCCCACCCAGCCCCACCCGGAGGAAGAACACCACCCCCGGGCGCCATGGCAGCGTCCTCGACTTCTTGGATGAAGGTGAGGTTTTGTCTCAGCATGAAAGTTCATCTGAGTTGGTCATTAATGTACAGATTCCACTCTACTATCCGGTACACTTAAAATACAGTTCCAGCCTGATTCTCAACAAGACAAAACCTCATCATGAAAATTAAACTATACTGCAACTCTAAGAATTTGACTCACTGGAATTTTCGACCCTATGCTGACGTCACGTGTGTAAAAATCACATGTAGACTGCGCTTGGGTCAGATAGCTGATGAAGTTTGAGTAAAGTTTGATTTTCATTCTGAGGTTTTGTCCTGTTGGGAATGAGGCTTGAAGTTGAACTGTAATGCAAAGTGTACTGGATGGTACAGTACAACCTGTTATAGTGACCAATTCTACATAAGGACCACCTGGCCATTGATACACAGTCAAACCTGCACTAGTGAACACCTCTGTGTAAGGACCACCCGGACATTGATATTCAGTCAAACCTGTCCTAGTGAGCACCTCTGCATAAGGACCACCTGGCCATTGATATACAGTCAAACTGAAATAGTGGGCACCTCTGCATAAGAACCACCTGGCCATTGATACACAGTCAAACCTGCACTAGTGAACACCTCTGTGTAAGGACCACCCGGACATTGATATTCAGTCAAACCTGTCCTAGTGAGCACCTCTGCATAAGGACCACCTGGCCATTGATATACAGTCAAACTGAAATAGTGGGCACCTCTGCATAAGAACCACCTGGCCATTGATACACAGTCAAACCTGCACTAGTGAACACCTCTGTGTAAGGACCACCCGGACATTGATATACAGTCAAACCTGTCCTAGTGAGCACCTCTGCATAAGGGCCACCTGGCCATTGATATACTGTCAAACCTGCACTAGTTAGCACCTCTGCATAAGGACCACCTGGCCATTGTTATACAGTCAAACTGACATAGTGAGCACCTCTGCATAAGACCAACCTGGCCATTGATATTCAGTCAAACCTCCACTAGTGAACACCTCTACATAAGAACCACCTGGCCATTGATATACAGTCAAACTTGCACTAGTGATGACCACCGCTACATATTGATAAGGACTATCTGACCTTTGATACACAGTCAAACATACACTAGTGACCACCTTACATAAGGACCGCCTGGCCATTGGTATACAGTCAAGCATGCACTAATGACCACCTCTACATAAGGACCACCTGGTCATTGATACACAGTCAAACCTGTACTAGTGAGCACCTCTACATAAGGACCGTCAGGCCATTGTGGCTACTTTTTGGTGATCCCTTTATAATATAGATAATTTTTTCCATTGTCCTAAGCATTAAGTATTCTTTCTTTGGCCACCACCTATCCTATACTGTTACCATTGCCATGAGTGGTGGTCACTGTAGACAGGTTTGACTGTAATTTAAGTTAAAGAGCTTGCATTTGTGGGTTTGAAGTACTAGAGGTGGTTTATTTCTAATCATATAAGCACATTTTTCTGGCTAGGCTTGGTAGTGTTTCTGTACTCTTATATTAACCATGGTACATTCAGGTGACTGTGCCATAATTGTATTCTCAAACTTCTCCACCACAAACCCTTCCATTCCATTTCATTTCACTTCATACAACACAATCGTGTCTTGTGACTAAGTCACCATCATCACCATCATGTCTTGTGACTAAGTCACCATCATCACCATCATGTCTTGTGACTAAGTCACCATCATCACCATCATGTCTTGTGATTGAGTCTTAAGTATTATATCATCATCATCATCATTTCCAGAAGCCAGAGAAGAATTCCTCCACCCCCCATCCCCACGGAAAATGCTCAGTGAGAGTGATATTTCCGACCTTGACTTTGATGTCCTGTGCTTTCCACCAGGTGACCCTCCGTTCTGTCCCACTGTCGTCTCTTCTGAAGAAAAAGACTCCTTGTACAAATCTAGCTGACATTTTGGTGACCATCTGTCACCTTCCTCAGGGCAATTCTGACTGGTTCATTGCAGCTATAGGTGTCACTGCTTACAGTTACAGATGTGGTCCTGAACTTAAAATATCTACACAGTCATATAGTACATAGTTCATCTAGTGTTTACAATGTGCTCTCAAACGTTAAGGAGTGTCTTATATACATAAATGTTACATAAATGTTATTGAATGACAATACAATTGGGACCGCATCTGTAAGCAATAACACCCATAGCTGCCATGCAAAGTGGACTAGTCAGAATTGTCCTGAGGACGGTGACAGCAAAACGTCAGTTGAATAAAAGACTTGTGTACAAAGAGTCTTTTTTTTACCGTGACTTACCAACCTGATGAAACTGTTCACGGTTGTTGTCTGTTCTGTCCACTGTGTTACAGCTGCCCTGTGGTATTGCTGATGACTTGTACTGTGTTTCTGTTGCAGGTTACTTGATGTGCAGCTTTTAGTGACATAGTTTGAATTTGTTGTTTTTAGAATAGTGGGGAAATGCTGAGAGTGTATGTACATGTATGTCAGGCTCTTCGAGAGCGGTCTTGGTAGCCAAGATATAGTTACAGATGTAGGTTACAGAACTGCACAAATACTTCACCCTAGAAGGATCAAGGAACTTTATGCTGTACCTTTAAGACTTGTTTACTGAATCAGAAAGTGCAACTCTTGCAGTGGGAACTTTTGTAACTGCAATCATGTTGGCTGCTATCAGTATATTTTCTATTGTTTTCATTGTGATTTTCTTTCAGTTGTTTCCACCGGTGTGCACAAGAAAGAAAACTCCATCTCTTTACTGTTGCTAACCTTTACCCTCTGACCCTCACAGCTGAACTGGCCAATGCCGGAATGCGGAGGGATGACGTCAGCATGACCAATTCAGGCTACGGCACCATCATGGACTACGGTCGCAACCCTCACCACCACGCTCGCCGCCGGTCGCACGACATGGACATGTACGGTCCACCGGGCAACCACAGGAGAGGGCCATCCGGCACCTACAGAAACAGTGGTAAGGAAGGCTGTTCTTGGTTACGGCATGTTTTCCATTGGTTTTTGTTTTGATGTAACACAGCAATTATGTTTCCAGCACCATGGACATACATGTACTTTATCCCTGGAAAAAAGCAATGGTCTTCAACCTATTGCAATTTAGATGATTCAAGGGTTTATTTGGTTACCCTATTCCTACAGAGCTTCCTAAACTTTTTTTCTGCATACTTCAGACATCTTCAAAAAACCTGCACCACGCAAATTATACCTGCACCATTAATTCTTTATTCAGAATTTCACAGGCAGTAACAATCAGTACAGCAAAAGAAAGTCCACATACACTTGCTGCACCCGTACATGGACCGGTGCAGCTAGACATATCAATAGCTCCTGCACAACTTTGATTTTGCTTGCACTATCCTACAAAAAGAGGTGGCATTTCAAGCCCTGACAGGCTAAATTCATGGTAACCTTACTGCTAGACTTGCCAATATTGCAAGGAAGCCTGTCAATTACTATTGAAAACTTCTTCTTGCTTGTCAAAGACATGTTTTCCATTGGTTTTTGTTTTGATGTAACACAGCAATTATGTTTCCAGCACCATGGACAAACATGTACTTTATCCCTAGAAAAAAGCAACAGTCTTCAACCTATTGCAATTTAGATGATTCAAGGGTTTATTTGGTACAAATCTAAGAAACCCTGAAGCCATTTTTCAGCACCAAGGACATGACTTATACATAAGATAAACAGAATTGATTTGGTATATTTGCTACCGAATCACAAACTATCAAACTGGACATTTTCATCTAGGAAATGGTAATTTTTCTCTTTCAAAAATGTTCTACCCCTTCTCTCTGATGTCAACTTTCTTTCACATCTGAATGATCTGAGTCAGGAAAACTATCTTTTTCCACCTCCTGTCTCTTATATGTGGATCATCACTGATGACTTTGCCATATTTATGAGATATTCTACATTAACTGAAACATTGCCAAAAATGTCTTTGAAAAAGATTTGGGTTTTATACGATTTTACAAGCAGTGTCTGTCTTCACTTCTCAAATATTTTCTGTAGTCAAAATCAAACAAAAGATTCTTTGAGAAAAGATTGAGTGTGAAGTGACCATCATCACAAAGAGTGCCACAAGTACAGCAGTACTCATTAAGGAACTCATAGAGATGCCAGGAAAACTGATTGTCTGTATAAGAGACATGTGGGGAGACTAAAAATGATCAAGAAACCCAGAGCTCTATACTAATGTTATTTACATCTATCCACTGCAGTAGTCTGACCGATTTTCCGATAGAAATACTGCATTAAGCACATTGCAGTATGCATCTACATACCAGCAAACAAAACCTGACCATTCTTAAAGTAGCAGTTTTCCTCTTTTGTGATGTGGACAAGATGTGCAGCTAGAATGTGACAAGGGTTTTTGGAGATTGTGCACCTGGATCTCTGCTAGCTTTGGTGTAACATACCAGCTTTGAAGGCATGTCGCCGTGGCCTGTATTATTGCATCGGACGGACGGTCACACCCAAACTTTGCATATCTAGGCGCTGTCTAAAGCTGGTGAGGATGCCCCCACTGGAAAAAGGACAAGGAATTTGGAGTGCTTCACTATTACATGTACCTTTAAGTTACCTTAGATGCCTTCCAGTGTGTCCAGTTTTGTGCATCGCTCTTTGCTTGGTGCCAGCAACTACCCATTGCCCATAGACCTTTTCCAACATTGGATCACCATCTTCACTAGTGCTTTATTTGCAGTGAATGTCTGATTTGTGTTCCTGTCTTGATTTTCGCAGCTAGTTTTGTTATATTGAACAGTTGGTCACGCCCAACCTCTCCAACTAAAACAAAACCAGAAAGTGTAAGTGCTTTAGTAGTACTATGTTTCTAGTGTGTGTCTGACTGGCATTCCTGTGTCTTGATTTCGGCAGTGAGCAATTTACGAGACGAGTATCCCGGCCCCCACCGCGGAGGACAGCAGCGGGACGATAACCTGCCCATACCGGAGCCTCGCAGATCCCGCTCAGCCTCTCCTGTCAGTCGCACAGGTAACCATGGTTACACATATATATATTGTTTCTATGAGTAAAAATTCTTAGACAAACCAACTTTTGGTTACCTCTAAAGTGGTGTATCATGTTAGCATGTTGTTTAATCTGCAAAGACTGAAATAGAAATACTAGATATGATGACAATGTGACAATGGGTTATCTTGACTTGTGATAACCTATGCAGGATGGATCCCTCAAGATTGCTGTCTATTTACACTTCATTTAGTGCCATAGTTCTTCTTTTGAAACTCTAGACTTGTTTCCTCCTGTTTTTGCAGTGAAAGCAGGTTCAGCACTTACAGGAAATAGCACGTACACATGTACGTGTAGTGTAGATGAATGAATTGCTCAATCTGGACAATCTTTATTACATCTACTATTTGAAGATTCATTTCTGTCGATCAGAGATGATAAATCTCACAATAACCAGTCAATCATGCAATCATATGCATACATTCATATTTCCTGTGTTTTTTGATCATTGATCCATTGATCAAAAAGGGGCAGGAGACGCGCAACCCTCATTGACAATCTAAAAAGGGATGCTGGGCTCAGTGACATATCTACAACAGAGCTTCGATCGCTAATGGAAGACCGGACTGAGTGGTGCAGAAGAACCCATTGTCTCCCGAGATGTCCTTGTTCAAGGTTCAAGGTTTTTTCCCCCGATAAATACAGCTTAATACATTTCATATATTTCACAGATTACTTGTATCAACAAGAGCATCAAGCAGACATGGCTCGCCAGCGATCGCCGTCCCGTGGCTCGGCACGATCACGCTCCCCGGCCCAAGACTGGAGGAGCGACGGCCGCGGGATGTCGCCGGATCGGATGATGGGCGGGACGATGGACCACCCCAGGAGGTCGCGGTCGCCAGGGCGACAGTCGCCCTATGCAACTGGGGTGAGTTTTCTTTTTTCTTCTTCTGTCAAACTCGACACGCAATGCTTGAGACAAAGTGTAATGCATTTTAGGTACCTTATAGTGCAATTTGGCTTTGCTAGAGCTCATGTTGTTCAGCCAATCCCAGGGAACAAAAAGATGAGGGAACATTTGCCCATCATTACATAAAGCAATTCAGTACTTTGCTGGTGCTGGCCTTGGTGCTGAATGCTTTCTGCTATCAACAAAAATGAAAAATGTGCATCTCAACATGCATTATAATATGTAGAACAATGTGTTATATTGTAGTATATACTGTACAATGTATGTGGCTTGTTGCAGAACCATTTGTAAGTTGTACTTTGAATGAAAGTACTTCTGTTATAATTCAGAATATAAATGAATGTATAGGAGCCAGTCTAAATGCTAAATCTCCATAGAAATCTGATGGGCTCTGATATACATGTGATATACAAAATGTAAGCAATCTCCATTTATATCATTCAGAGATACATGTCGCCTTTAGTTTTGGGAAATTCTTTGAGACAAACAACAGATACTGAAATATGGCGTTAGATTTGACATAGTATGTTAGTGAGTGAGAGATATGACAAATAAAGTTTTTCCTGTTTCCATGGTTACAGCCTCGCCGTGGGTCCAAGTCCATGTCCCAGCCCACCTCCCCGACCCACGGGATGCGGGACCACTCGCCGGGGTCGACGCCCAACACGCCTCGCAAGCGCCAGCTCCCGCAGATCCCCATGAGAGGTCAGTCCTATATTTGGACATCTATCATTACCATCTTCTGTGGTGTATCTAGTGGTTAACCTGTTCTGTCGAGTGGCATCAAATGGCCAAGTGGCTAGGCTAGGGGACATGAGATGGAGAGGTCAGGGGTTCAATTCCTGGCATACCTGGCAAGATGTGGTGTCCTTGGTAAACGCAGTTAACTTTCCTCACTCCACCCAGGTGTAAAGATAGGTACCTGACTTAGCTCGTGGAGGTAAAAGGCGGTGGAAAGAGAGGGATGTGCTCCGCCTTTCAATACCGTGCCCTAGACACCGCGGATAACTACCCCTACTGTCTCAAAAAGGCTATGGGACTACTTTTTATTGTTCAGTTGTTCAATTATATAACTTCACATGACCTGACCTTTGCACATCCAACTCCAAGTGTTGCTCAAAGCTATGAAGTGAGAATGCCCCTATCAGACTTGCTGACAATGAGCTCCACCCTATTTATAATTTTATTTATTGGTTCAGCATGTAGTTACAATGTAGCTCCACCCTATACAATAGTGCAAAGGAAATCGAGCAACCATTGAACAAGTCATGAAGATCAGAGAAGAAGCAAACGTCCCCATAATTAAAATGTGTCTTTTGCCATCTAAGATTTGTAGTTTAACCATAGGTATTTTTTTTCCTTCAGGTCCTCCTGGACCCATGGACGAGCGGACTCGACAGATGAAACTGAGGATGGACGAGTACAAACGCACCACTAATGCCGGCATGGAAAGTCCTGCCATGGTCAGTTGCTAACAGTTCTTCTGATCTACTGAAATGATCTCTTTTTTTTCTTCTGCAAATATACAATATAATATCATAATGCAGTAACCTTTGTTAAAAATTGTTGACCTATCCAATGCAAGTATATAACTCACCATACATTGTCAAGTTTTGATCTAAATTTCCTTTCATTTCGATGATCTCCTTTTTTCACTCTTATTACTGTGGAAATACTATGAAATATGCAGCAAGCTTGATTCAATGTGAGGATTATAACTAACCATACAATTTTTCATCTGAATTTTCTTTAATTTGTCTTAATGCCCACTCTTTTCTGACACTTAGTTTTGTGAAAATGTGACATAAAAAGTGGGTCAAAGTTGCCTGAAAGTTTGCATTAAAGATATGTATAGGAAACATGTATCTGCATTGTAAAAAGGGTTTTAGTCAGTAGTATTGACTATCACATATTCAAGCTCTTGAAAAAATGTACAATGGGAACAAGCTGTGTTCTGTAACTCATTATGTGTGTATTGATGACTAGTTAGGGGTAAGCCACTTGTAACTCTGTAAGAGAACTTTGAATTTAGAATTCTTGTCCCAGCAAGGAGTACTTTGGTTGGGGAGGTAAAAGGAGAATGATGGGCTTCACCTTCCGATACTGTGCCCTAGACACAGTGGATATCAACCCACTGCCCCTATGGCCTGAAAAAGGCTATGGGACTACCTTTACCTGTACCGTTTTTGAAATCTGAATGATCTTGTTTCAGCAACGAGTACGTCGGCAGAGCCCTGATGCTGCTTCAGTGGACAGTGACATAAGCGACGTGTCGGAAATGTCACGCGCCAGCACCGTCTCCAGAATCAGCACCACTAGCGCCCCGTCGGTACAGTCTGAGCGATACTTGCCTCGTAACGAGAGACACGGAAGACACAGGTAACTTTCTTAGCGCTTTTTTGAAGAAGTTCCTGGTTACAAGTTGAGGTAATGTATATTCTTGTTTCTCATTCACACCAATTTGGACTGTCATTCTGGTAATGACAGAATACTAGCTGACTAAACTGTGTCTCAGACTTATATGAAAAAATTTAAGAAATATTTAGATGGACAAAAAATGGTTGAATCCAGCCATTGCTTATCTTAGAAAATGAAACCTTAGTCGGACCTAATTAAAGGATCTAAGTCTACTGAGAGGTGCTTGAGAAACAGGAATGCCATTGTTTGATCATTGGATATGTAGTGCATACACATTTCAACAATTGATTGATAAGTAATCTTTATTAACGAAGCAAACCAACAGGAATCCTGTAGTGCTCCTCACTAACCCTGCTTGTTCATTAACTAAACTGCTACCTAAATACTAATACTTCGCCAATCAGTCTGCATTTCCCTTACCTTTGAATCTCTATGTTATAGTTTATCTAGAAAGTTGACAAGTATTGTTCATAGAACAGATTTGTTGCTTTACTTAGTTTCACAACTAACTCAGTGCCCTGGTTTGTCCTATGACAATGTTGTTAGAGTTTCAGATCATTCTGGTCTGCATTACTTTTTGCATGGGGCCATGTCAGGATAAATTCTCTGACAGTCTTAATCATCATAATCATAGTTTGTAGCATAGCAAGGTGCATGTGGTACAGGAGTGTCATTCTCCCCACCATCTCCCCCATCCGTAAGCACGGTCGTTCATGTATGCATGTCTTATTTTTGGTCATCATTCTGTGCATGACAGAACTAACCAAACTATTTGTGATAATAATCATAATACCAGTAGAAAAAATATAACACCCTACATACTCATAAATGCCACCCAATCACTATGATAGCAACATTTCTCTCATTCCACATCAATCAATTTTGTATCAAGAATGATTACAATATATCCACTGCCCTCACAATGCAATGCTATTATTCACTGTGCTAGACTAATGCATGGTGGATGTTTCAAAATGCACCACACAGTGTTAGTATTGTTTTGAAATTTGGCCTTTTCTTATACATTTCTACTGACTCAATACAAGCTCCATGAGGCTAGCACATCATCAACAGTAATGTCATCAACTGTAACTGCAATAGTAATGGCACGCAGAAAGTTTTCAATGTTTCCACTGCTCTTTCACTGTTGCCATTCTACCCTGGGGGCCAGACCCTTCCAAACAACACAAGGGCCATTTTACAATCCAGCCTCCTTACATCACCAATCCAGCTCATCTCCCAACGTTTACGCCTCTCCCACTGATTTGTTTAAGCAAGGAGATGTATATGTTGGGGGAGAATTTGGCTGGATGTTTTGGGGAAAAGATCATGTCTGGCCCCCAGGGTTTTGCTATTCTTGGTGTTGCTTCACTGTCTGTGCATCAATGTTGTCATTTCTGCTTCTCCCCTGCTTCCCTTCCATGGTGCGTCTTCAGAAGGCATGACTACAGAAGTCAAAGGTATTTAACATGTTAAAGGTCCCAGTCTTGTAGAGTAGCAATGTGTGAATATGCAATCACTGACATGTAGTAGAACGTGTTTATCATAAATTCCTGCTCAATCTACCATGATGTGTAGTCCTTACACATCAGTTACTTTAAGTGGCATGAAAAGTGCAACTCACATCTGACCTTACGTTTTACAGTTGCATATAAAAGTGCCAATGGGATGGCTTTAGGTCCACCTCTGGCTTTGCTTACGCAAGTGTTGATCGAGCCTTACTTGGACCCTTCAAAAAGGCTGTCTCAGGTTCATATGGGTAGCTCAGCTGGTAAAAAAATGGCTTAGCAAGGAAGGAACATACATGAAGAAACATGTTGATACAGATCAGTAAGTTGTAATGGCTGTATGTACTAATTATCCCCCATTTTTATCATTGTTTGACCACTTCATTGCATTTAACCATACACAAACAAACTGACCTATACAGGATGTTAGAAACAGGTCATTTCTATTACAAGTGGAGCAGTAGACTAGTGCCATATTTGTACACTATGTGTCGTACTATAGATCTAATTAAAAGTATGTTGACTGTTCTTAAAGATAGTTTGAATAATTACTAAGGCTAGATGTGTCTTAATGTTAGTTTATCATATAATCAGCATATGGCCATTTCCATACTACACCTTACATGTGTGTAAAGAATGGTCAGGGGGATGGATCAACTCAAATGTTCTGTCTTACTGCTGCTTATGTCTGTATTCATCTTCTTCATCATTCTATCATTCTCTCTCTCACTCTTTGCTGAACTTCATCCCTCGCTCTCCCTTCTGGCAGTGTGGAGAACACACCCATGCACAGGTACATGTACTTTCACTTCACTTCATTTTATCCTCTCACCCACCAAACTTAGTAGTTTCACTCTTTCCCTTTGTCATTGCCCAATCTACCTCTGAATCTATGATGTATACAGTTTCTAATGTTAGTTAGAATATGACTCACATGACAGTACATTCACTTCTTTTCATTTTATCCTCTCACCCACCAAACATAGCAATTTCACTCTTTCCCTTTGTCAACATTGCCTAGTCTACTTCATTATGATGTAGTTTCTAGTGTTAGTAGTCTAGAATAAATGAATTGCAGACTGTCACATGACAAAACACTAGTTCTGTAACTAAATTTGGTGAGACTTAGTATAGATTGTTTTCGATACAGCTAAGACTTCAAATCATGACCCTTTTAAAGAAGTACACTGTCCCTAGCAGCAGAATCCATGTCTTGGTTGATGTCTCCAATAAATAGATCAGGATTAGAACCTGGCCTAACCATCTGGTCCTGAGATGAGATAAGTGACCACTAAGTCTCAAATACCTCTAGTTGTCTACATCTACAAATGCTCCAAAATGTACCAGCAAATAAACTAGAGCCACATGTACTATTTCAAAGCTGCTTCTTCTCTCCCAACCCTCAAACCACCTTCCAGACCCATGTGGGAAAATAACTCACACCCTGGCAGGTACTTTTTCTTTCACAGTCATACATAAAAATGCTTCAACTTCATTTAACTAAGAGTTTGTACATCACATCTTCATTCTGTGCTACTTGAAAAAATACTTCTTAACATATTCTGAACCTCTTGTTGCTGTCATTCATTCACCACTTCATCCTTCAATCATTGACTTTCTCATTGTGGTCATGTTGTGTCTTTCTCACTATGGTCTCACCTTAGTGTGGAGGGTACACCCACCCACAGGTATACAATATCTACACAAGTCATACTTTCACCTTCACTTCTCCACTTTCACTCTCTGCATGTACTTTCCCTCCATATGAAACTTTCTCTATTCAGATTTATATTTCCTCTGCCTCCTTGAAAAGACTTTTTCAAATTGTGCATTTATTCAGGATCCTCCATGCATAAATTATTACTGTCAATTTTATATTAGGTACAAAAATAAAATGAATCATTGGCCACTTCTTTTTTTTCTGCTCTATCCTTTCCATCTGTTAGGTCCATGTGGGATAATACCAGCTCATATACTGCCAGGTACCCATCTTTGTTCTCTAATCTCAGACATAAATATCCAAGTCAGCTTTTGGTTATTTTACTTCTTCAATCCAATTATTCATTCAATCATTCATTCATTCTACCATCATCATCATAATCGCTCAATGACATGATTTTTTTCAGTGTTGAGACCACACCTACCCACAGGTAGTTTCACTTCTTTCACAATCACCTTCTGGCACATATTTTCCTTAAACATTCGTTTCAAATCTGCAACTGTTTTTGAGTTGAAAATAGGTTATTGAAGTTTAAAGTTCAAAGGTATCCCAGAAACATTTTTGTCTCTATCTATCCACATTGCAGGCCCATGTGGAACAATACTAGCACTGTCAGGTACTCTCTCCTGAATTAAGAAAATACTAATTAAAAAGATTAACTTAAAGATAATGTCAGTGACTATTCCTTTTTCTAAAGCATTTTATGTAGGCCTCACAGTACTTTTCTCCTTTTTTTTTACCATCCATCCATCCTTTTGTTCCTTCATGATTCATTCATCGATTCATTAATCAATCAATCAATCAATCCATTCATCTATTCATTCATTCTTTCGCTCATTTCATGTCCATATATGCAGAAGAGAGGAACCATATATGGAATCCACAAGGTGACAACATCCCTTTGAGCAAAAAAACACCTCTTTGACTGGAGACTTTTTGTGAATAACTATACATCATGTAATTCATGATTGAAGTACTTCTCCTAAATTCTTTCCACTTTGCATCCACATTTGTTTTGTTCATTCATGGGTGCATTTTTCTCCTACATTTTCTCCAAGCAGACAGGGGGAGCCAGTCAGAGAACAAATATCAACAAGGTGTCAAATGAAATTTAAAAAAGCCATTTGACTGAATTTCTAGTAATTTTCAATTTTCTGGAGTTTTTCTGTGAACGCTCTGCTTTCTCTACACTTTTTCTTTAACTCTGCCACATTTTCAAGATCATGAAAGTTTAGAATAAATCAAATGTCATAATATAGTAATACAGCAAAGATAAGTCTCTACCAGTATCTATCCACATTACAGGTCCATGTGGAACAACACTTCTAGCACTGTCAGGTACTCTCTTCTATCTGACAAACTGAAATCTTTCAGTGAATATTAATCCATTTCTAAAGCTCTCAATTTAGGCTTTGGAGTACTTTCTTCTTCATTGTCACATCATTCATTTATCCCTCATCTATCTATCATCTATCGTTCAATCATTTATTCATCCATTTATCTGTCATTCATTCATCCATTCATCATACATCTTTCATTCATTCATTCATGTCATATCTACAGAAGAGAGGAGCCTTATATGGAGCCAACAAGGTGACAGATCCTTCCAATCTAAAAAAAAACATTTTTCAGTGATGACTTTTTCATGAATAGTCATGATCAAAGTAATATACATTTCAATTGAAAAATATTTCTCTTTTAGATTTTGTCTATTTTTTATCCACATTTTTCTGTTCATTCATCAGAATATTTTGCTCTTGCAATTCCACTTAAGCAGACAGGGGGAGCCTGTAAGACAACAAATATCAACAAGGTGTCAAAATCATTTCACTGGTTTAGAAGTTGTTACAGTTAGTAATAATTGATTTTTCTGTAGTTTTCCTGTGAAAGGTTTCGTCTGCTTTCCACTTCATAAAGCCAGTGATTCATTCATTCATTCTTTCATTCATGATTATTGTTATTTTAGTGGAAGACAAGATTATACCAGGGAACCTCCTTCAACAAGGTGCCAGAGTCCAGACTTCTTTAGCTGCTTACTGCAACATTTCATTTATAGCTTTTGTACATTCTTTGTTCAGATTTTTCATTCACTCATTCATCTATTCATCATCCATCCATCCATCCATTCATTGATTGATTCATTCGTCTTTCACTCAATTATCCATCCATCCATCATTCACTCATTCATTCATCTCTCCATCTTTATGTCTACAGAAGGGATGATTTGGGCAGAGAACCAACATCAACCAGGTGTTATGATTAAAACTGATTTCTACTTTTCTTGCTCTTACTCCCATGTTTGAAACTATCAACCATCTCTTTCACTAAACAATTAACCAACCAATCAAGCAATCAATTAACTAACCCGGTAATCAGTCAATTAATTAACTAACCCATATATCAAGTAAATGATATTTTGAATATTCAGTCAATCAAGCAACCATCTCATGTAGATGTATGTAATTTTCCAGTTCTTACAGAGGAGAAGAGTCGGTCAGGGAGCAAAATTCACAACGAAGGTGTCAGATTCATTTCTTCTGAATTCCATATTTTCATATTTCGGGGCATTTTTTCATCAGCTTCTCATTCTGAGCAATCAACAATTTTCCATTTAATCTATTTGCAGAAGTCAGGATCCATATAGGGAGCAAAATTCACAAAGGTGTCAGAATGATTAAATTTCTTCTAAATTCCATGGCAGTTTTTACAACTGTTTCTTTGCATTTTTCTGGGTATTATCCGAAATTCATACTTTCAGTAATCAACAATAACAATTTTCCATTCATTATTTTCGCAGAAGACAGGAGCCTGTCAGGGAGCAAAATTCACAAAGGTGTCAGAATGATTTTATTTCTTCTCAATTCCATAGCAGTTTTACTGTTTCTTTGCACTTTTCTGGGCACAATGTCATTCTAAGTCTTTCAGTAATCAACAATTTTCCATTCATCATTTTTGCAGAAGACAGGAGCCAGTTAGGGAGCAAAATTCACAAAGGTGTAAATTTCTTTCAAATTCCATTGAATTTTTTACAATTGTTTCTTGCATAAGAACTTCTAAGAAAATCAGAATCGCATATTTTCAAAACCAACAATTTTTTTTCATTTTTCATTTTTGCAGAAGACAGGAGCCGAATAGGGAGCAAAATTCACAAAGGTGTCAAAATTATTTCTTCTGAATTCCGCAGCAATTTTTACAATTGTTTCTTTACATTTCTGCATCTAGGCTTTTCCGTAGTTGAAATTCCATACTTTCAGTCACTGTAATGAAAAATGTTTTCATCCATTATTTTTGCAGAAGACAAGAGCCAGATAGGGAGCAAAATTCACGAACTTCAAGGTGTTGATATGGTTTCCTCTGAATTCCTCTGAACAGTTTTTATGGTCATTCGCTTTCATGTTTTTGCGTCTAGGCTTTTTTTGTCAGAATTTCATGTCTTCAGCAATCAACAATTTTTTCCTTTCTTCATTTTTGTAGAAGACAGGAACCAGATAGGGAGCAAAAACAGCAAAGGTGTCAAAATTTCTTCCACTAGATATAGATTTTGTCAAGTTTCAACACATAGAGTCATATCTGTACAATGCGCTTTTTTAACCACCTTTTATAGTTACAATGACCCCTTAATAAAAATGATACTTTGAAGTCTTAAGAGTCAAATTATACAGATTTCTTAACAACAGCATGTTTACAACTTTAGAAAGGCATGAAACTTTTTCAGTTTACCCAAATGTTGCCTCAGGCCCCCATCTTTGCACCCTTCATGCAAATTTATTCTAATTAATTCACATTGTACCACACATTTATTCTGTTTTTCTTCATGTGTCCGTCCTTCCATTCTGTAGTCTAGAGGAAACCGATTCTACAAGGTAAAATGTTTTTAACTATCATCTCTTCCCTTCACTTTCACTCTCTATAATTTGCAAGTCATAGGTTCATAACAGAATAAAAAGCCACAGAAACGTCTCAAGATATAAAAGTTTAAACTGTACTCAAGGTTCACAGTAACTTACGAGCAAATCTATTAACTCAAAGAAACGCAAGGTTTAAGAAATAGGTATTTAATGAGTTTCAAGGGCCTGGTTTTTCAAAGAATGTCTCCATGGAGGCATTGCCAGTACAAAGTGACTGGATTCTGTTGGTCATAACATATATAAGACAAAGGTGTCAAATGTATGCAAAACAGAGCTGAATGCCAACCTTAAGTTAATACTAACAGTTCCTTCCTTTCTTCCTGTCAATAATATTTTCTTTCTCTGGAGAAGAATACAAGTTCATGGATTATCTATATCCTCTTTTAGCTTGCATCCTCAATGTCTTATATCTTTACATATACACTGTATTATATTATTAAATAAATAAGTAGTGTTGACTTATATATATATTATGCATTGTAGATGCATTAGTTCTCTCATATTTTATTCTACAGGTCAGAAAGGGAAAGATCACATCCTCCTAGGTACACACTCACAGTTTCACATCAAAGTCTTGCATTCTGTATAATATAATACCTACTATTTCTCTGTGCAATATTTCCAAAACTTTCTCTGCAACTGCTGTTAGAGTTTCTACAAATATCTCTTACTCTTTGTGACCATGTACACACTCGTGATTTCAAATTGAATTCTCTTACATTCTAAATATGTACTGTTTCTCTGTGTATTATTTTCAACATTTTCTCTGCATTATTGCTATATCAGAAAGTTTCTACAAATGTTTCCTGCTCTTTGTGACTTTGCAGGTTGAGAGACATTGAAGGCCAACACAGGTGCTTATAGTGGACTTGATTTTAAATTTCTTAGAAAGTTCACTAATTATCCCTCTTTCTCTCACATTTCTCTTTGAGTCATTTCCATCCTGGGTTCCATTGTCTTCACATGAATTGGATTTTTATGCCTGTTCCACATCTTTGACTTTTTTGCCCTTTTTTTCTAAATATTTGCAGTTACTGTAACATATTTCGATTTTGAGGAGTTGGAACATGCATATGAATCCACCACGGTGTGAGAAAATGGCCCAGGGTTTTCCTCACATTGCTCTCTTCTTCTGCGACTCTTGCTACATCTTATTCCTCTCTTCTCTCTTTCCCACTATCTCTCTATCACCCTGCCCACATCTTCATCCACCCCTCCCACCAACAGTGTGGATTTCTCCGACACAGTCAGGTACAAGTGTGTAACTCCATAGTTACTCATCAGTAGATAGTGTCTTAGGGTAGAACTTCGTAGCTCTATTCCTATTTTATAGCACATTTGCAGAACGAGTGAATGTTATACCTCTGCTGCCCCCTGTTGGTTTCTCTTTAAAATGCATGTTCCAGAATACTACACTGTATATACTGTATTAAGCAAGCTTCAAATGATTTGAAGATGTTGAGGTTATCTTATCTATACTAACCTTCACTTGGTTTGTACTGAAGATGAAATGTTCTTAGACCCATTTCTTCTAGACTTAGACTTAGTCTAGTGATACCTTTTTTTTGTCGAGAAACTGTTAGACTATAGGTCTAGAGCAAGTGTCAATCTAAGAATTTAGGTAGAAGATAACATTTTGTTGTTGTCGATAAAAAATGACGAACGGGTGAGTCTAGGAAGGAAGCTACAAACGTTTAAGATTGTAGACAAACTTTTACACAGTGTCACTCAGATCAGTCTATACCTATACCATGTATCCTAAACCAAAGCCTGGATGCGTTGATGAAGGTTAGACATCCAGGTAATAAGACACTCCAACTTTCAGACGTTTCAGACAGCATCCGCTGTCTTGCGTCAGTGACTCACTGACATCCCCTGTTTGAAACGACTGTTTCAAAAATTTTATCCTGTTGCTTGAGTAACTATTTTTGGCAAAGCCTGGACGGTAGCTTTGATGAATGTCTTTCCACAAAGTCGCTTAGTTTTTACATACAAATGAAGGGCAAGTTTCTGTCTCAGGCCAAAGGTTTACCTAATCCCTGCAGCTACTGCTCACCTTAAGTACATCAAGATGGATCAGGAGCCCCGACCTGCCTTTTAGCTGGATGTTACTGCCTTAAGCCTGATGTCCGTCTGCAAAGGTGTTACTGTTAGGCCTAGGAAAAAAATAGTTGTGTTTTCAGTTACAGTCCTATATATCCGGAAGGCCTTTTAGCTGGATGTTACTGCTTTATGCCTGGTGTCCGCCTGCAAAGGTGTTAGGCCTAAGAAAAAAAATGTTGTTTTTTCGATTACGGTTTTCACTAAATATATTTGGCTACAGCTTTTTAGCTGGATGCTACTGCTTTATGCCTGGTGTCTGCATGGGAAGATGTTAGGTCTAAGAAAAAATGTTGTGTTTCCAATTACTCAACCAAGCCAAGGAGGTTGACCAAGCCTAGCAAAATGCTGCCTGCCCTAGTCCTCATTTCTGTTGCAACAGGTCCCCTTTATGTTGACTACCTGCATGATAAATCTTTATAAGATATAATGTTGAAAAATCAGTGTCCTGATGCGTTTCAGTTTTGAATTTTGTAAAATGTATTTCACTTCGGCTGAAATCTTTAAAAAAAGAAGATTTAGAGGAAAAAAAGAACAAAGTCCCTATCTTTTTTTTTTTTAGGACTAAGATCGGAAACATAACATTTGTTTTCATGGGCCTTGGGATAATGGGTGGATGACATTATGATGGATGGGGAAGATTTGTGGGGAAGATAAGTCCTCTTGCTTTGGGGAGGGATTTGTATTCTCTGTTGCAACAGGTCATGGACCATAACTCTTTAGCATGTTTTAGAAATAAGTGTAGGCAGAATCATGCATCATACTTTGGTGAGAAAGTCTTTTAAATGACAAATGGCCAGGTGCTGTACCTAAATGTTAGTTTTTGACGTGAAATAAAAAGAGCTTGAATATAAAGTATGTATGAGATTGTAGGTGCTTCAGATGCACAGGAAACAATTTGTATGGAACATAACAATGACGAACAAAGAAAGAAATATTACAACAGGTTGAGGGGCATAACTTTTTTAGCATGTTTTAGAAATTAGTATTGACAGCTTCATGCATCACAGTTTGGTGCAGAAGTCTTTTACACAATATATGGCTTACTTTTGTACCAAATATTAGATGTCATAGATTTTTAAGCACAATGAAAATAATTTATGATATGGCAGACAAAAATTAATAGAGACCATAACAATGTCAAAAGAGGACGAAGAAAGATTGCAAGAGAGGGTATGAAAATGGCAAAGTGCATTGGAGGAAAAGCCTTTTCGACTTTTGAAAAATTTGACAAAGGAAAACAACAGATTGAAGATAAAAGTGTGCAGGACAAATCTAAATGCTCCACTCCTGCCAGAAGTACTACTATTTAGCAACCCCTTTCCACTAGACAGCAACCACTCAGGGACCAAAATTGAACTTGTTTTCCCCTTGATTTCATATTTGGAATATATCATGCTAGATGAAAAATAATTATTCATAAGACGTAATGCACAAAATGCACAAAACGTTAAAAAATTGTTGTCTATATGAAATTCGTTTGTCAGCAATCTGTTAAATTTTTGGTCACCGCACACTCGCAGCCTCTATTGGAAAGAGAGTGTTATTGATCTTAAAATGTTACCTTCTTGTGAATACTTCCCTAGTTAAACCAGCAGCTAGCATTAGTTGGCTTACAGTATTGCGTAATGTTCCCATCCGTCTCCGGCGCTATGGCGCTTTTTACGATGAAAAAGGACAAAGAGTAGAGTCTGAAAATGTACATTGGAGGAAAACCTTTTCCACATTAGTGTTATTTAAGAGAATGGAAAAGCAAAACAACAGATTGAAGAAAAAAGGGTGCAGAGAACATATTACATGTTAGTGCTTATCATAAATAGCATATTTCCGAATTTGAATGCTCTCCTTTTGCCAGAAGTATGTAGTATTTAGCAACCCCATAATGAGAACCTTCTTGATGGTGAATACTTCCCTCCTTTAACTAGTAGCTAGTGTTAGTTGGCTTACAGTATTGCGTAATGTTCCCATCCATCTGCGGTGCTATTGGCCCTTCCTGTCGGCAGTGATTGCACCCTGATGCAGTCTGCCTTTATCTGCGTTAGCTGGGGAGGCTCAGAGCCGCTTTGCCCCGCAGCTAGGCTCCGCTAATGGACAGGAAATACTGCTGGAATACCAATGATGTACCGGCACAGGCTACACTAGTTTATTGTCCTGGTTCTCAGAGTTTTTAGGGTGAAAATTTAGCAATAGGTTGAATAAAGATAGATGAAAACAGAGGCCTGGGATTAAAACTTGCAGCTAGGCTTCGCTAATGGACGGGAAATTCTGCAGGAAATACCAATAAATCCTGCAGAGGAGTCGTATTTGGGCTACACTAGTTTATTTTGTTGATTCTCAGATGTTTTAGCAATATTTGATTAAAACATTATTAAAACAGAGGGCTGGAAAGAAATCTTGCATCTCACTGCAGCTAGGCTCTGCTAATGATTGGGAAATTCTCCTGGAATACCAATGATGTTTTCTGGTACAGAGGGGTCATCTTTCACCCTGCACTAGTTTATTTTTCTGGTTCTCAGTCCTAATATTGTAACAGTAAAAAGTGAATATTTGGCAAATATGAAAACAGAGGACTGGGCGGAAAACTTGCTTGTTGCTGCACTCAAACAGACAGGAAATTCTGCTGGAAAATAAAATAGGCATTTAATTCTGGAACTCCAGCGATGCAAAGGCTTCAACAAGTGATATTTCGGCAACACTATTTATTCATTTTTGTTCCCATGCATTTTAAGGTAAAAGTTTAGCAAAAGGTGATGACGAAAAAGATGGCTGTGAGGAACACCTGTGTCTGTCTCTGCTCCCTGTAACTGATGTTGGAGTGCATTCTTTGTTGAATAGCCTGTGATAGAAATCTATATAAGGTACACATTTGATATGCTTTGAGTAATGTTGCGTCAGGGTACATGTTGTATCATCTTGCACCATACAAAGGAACAAAACGGTTGATCTTATCTTCAAAGAGAGCTCTATGTGTCCCAGAACTTGCAGGTTGAAATAGTTTCTACAAGATAAACAGTGCAGTGAGCTGTTCCAGCCCTAGGCAGTGCATGGTAATCAGATGCGAGGCCCGGCTGCTTGTCATAAAAGCTGTTGAAAGCATACCTCGGGACATCTTGTATTCTAGATTGTGCAGGAGGGAAGGAATTGACATGCAAGTCTTGTGCGATATGAATTGAATTTTCAGTGCTGACAGGTTGTATTTGCAATACAGTCTTGCCTGGAAACATACACGTCACTATTATTAGGGGCATGTTTATCAATGCATGCTTGTAGCTGAATTAAAAAACAACAACCCTACTTTATGAAAAGGGAGGGAAGGCATTGTCATGCAACTCCTGTACGATGTGCTGTTGAATTTTCAGCAATGACAGATTCTTTGGGCTATATATGGTCTTACCTAGTAGCACAGGTGCATGTATATCAATGCATACTTGTAGCTGAATTTTAAAAAAAAGGACCCTATTTTAGGTAGAGTAAGGGAAGGAATTGTCATGCAACTCTTGTACATGTGCTGTTGAATTTTCATCAACGACAAATTGCTTTGGCTATACCGTCTTACCTAGTAGCTCAGGTACATATGCATGTACATGCATATCAATGCATGCTTGCAGATGAATTTAGAGAAGAACCCTACTTTACATACATGTAGAGGGACTCAATAAAACCAACAAAGGCAATTTACATACTTAGAAAGTAAGTCCGAAAATCGGTTGAAAAAATTGAAATGACCAATCCACATGCCTCTGTTTAAAATGTCTAATAGATTAGCCACACAAGGAAAGCTACCTTAAATGTGTTAGAATTTAACAGTTTCAACTGGGGGTATTTTAGGAAATTGTTGATAAATACACAATAGTTGAAAAATTAAAAAACATCCAACCCAAAATTGTTGCAAAGGAGAAAATTTGCTTAAATGGTCAAACTTCAACAAAACACCTGTCAGAATAAAGACAAGAGTGTTCAAGGTAAACAAAAAATTCCTTTTAAAATCTCTTCAGCCATCGGCATATTGTATTAATTGCCCTATGCCATCCGTGGCATTATCAGGTTAATGCTGACATGTGCCTTCCTCACAATGTGCTGAGGCCTGGGAAAAAAATGTTGTGTCTCCGGTTACATGACAGACCCTAGCAAAAACCTGCCTACTCTAGCTGTTGTTTTTTGTGTGGACCACTGGCAAGGTACATTTATTAGGTTCTCTGACATCTGAGTAAAACATGTTAAGCCCAAAAGAGAACTCCTGTATTTCACTGAGTCTATTACCAGATTAGAGCTTTAAACATTTGATGTGTAATAGACATCACACAATGTGTATCTATATTATTTCAATATGATGTTGAAAATACTAGTGTCCTGATGCAAACTGTTTGTACTGTTTGCTGGATCACTTGGACGGAAATCAAAAAAAGAAAAGAAATGGAAAATTAAAAAAAAAAAGACAATCCTTACCTACACGCATATCCTAAGTTTTTCAGCACCGTAATCAGAAACATGAGATTTTTTTTCTTAGGCCTTATATAGATCATGCATAATTCAGGCACATCCCAACAAGTCAAGGCCCCAGGGTCATCATAAGGTGTCCACCTTGCAGAATCTTACTTTTATGGATGCCTGGCGGAAGAAAATCAAATGAGCAGTGCTTCTAGATGAAGACAGATTGTAATATGTATAAATGAGTCAATACCGACCAATTAAAACTGTTGTGGATTATTCGCTATGGAAGGTGCATCCCTCAGTTGACATAATGATAGCAAAGGGAGGGAGGATCATCATTTCACACATAAATTAGCATAAATGCAGATTTAAAGAAAAAGTGTATGAAACAAGTCATTTATTTGAGATTCATGTCTGATTATAACAAATTCATTTCCGCTAAATGTATCACGTTACATCCCTCAGTTGACATGATGACAGCAAAGGGAGGGTTATCTGCATAAATTTGCATAAAGAAAGATTTGAAGCCAAAGTGAAAAATGTTTGAAATTAGTGCTTTATTTGATATTCTTGTCTAATTATAACAAATCACGTTACATCCCTCAGTTGACATATAATAGCAAAGGCAGTGTCGTTTTAGTACAAAATTTGCATAAATACAGATGCAAAGCAAAAAAGGGAAAGTGTGTGAAATTGGAAATTTATTTGAGATTCGTGTCTAATTGTAACAAATTTGTTTGGATAAATCTTTCTTGTCGCGGATATGTTTTGAGTTCGTGGTACGATTTGCCTGTAATCTGGTGATTTATGACCATTGCTCTAAGTACAGAAAATAGGATTTCTCGGTGTGGCGGAAATATAAGACAGTGTCAAACTGGATTTGTAAACACATCCATATGTCCAGCATATAACCTCTCCTCATTCAGCATTTCGGAATGAAATTAATATTAAGTAGCTTTCCAAACTGTCATTGCATTTAGAAATCAAGCGATTCTTTATTAAGATTTGACGATTTTAGGAAAATTATAATGAGGGGAACAAGTTTGAAGACGAGAGGAGTAGATTTGGGTATTCTGGGGAGATAATAGCATTTCAGGGTAAAAATTGCATATTTCATGAGTCACAAGGAATCCAAGATGGAGACGGAGGTAAATACAGAAGACAAAGATGAGGAGGAAGACACGGTAACCAACCTCCACGCCCGGTTACGGGTTTCTCGCAGCCTTTCCTTAAGATTCTTAAGGAGGAAGGACAGGTAGAGTGATTACTGTAGTCCTTGGTTTTGGGTCAGTTTCCGTCGATTTTGCGATTTCTGTGCTTGCTAAATCTGTGCATGCAACAGGGTGATGCTTGATGGCGGGTACGGTAAACATGACGATTCTTGCTGTTTTGAAAGGTACATGAAAGTAGCGTGTTATCTTTGCACAAGGCATTCGCTGTTTTTGATGTAGAATTATAAGATGAAATTTGTCATGTAGATGCTATTTGGTACTATCAAATATTTGCACATACAACGGCTTACTGTAAGGTGTGATATTTAGGAATCCTTTTGGCAGACATAAATTGTACAGGTACACATGTAGCAGTTAGATTTCTTGGAGGAAATTATTTCTACAAAGCAGCCTTCCTGTCCATGAACATATGGATTCTTTTATCGAAGGTCCAAGCTTAGGGTCACCGATCTGTTAACATTTATGGAATATTCATGTTCAAGTTCATCTTAGCATCTTGCCACCGTCAGCAGTTAAAAGTCAATATTATTTTACTGCATGATATTCTGATAAATTCTAAGCTGACTTTATTATATGTATATTCTATCAATTATTTGAAAATATCAAACAGCATCATTTTAACTTAGTTGTTTGTTAATTTTTCGCAAATTAGGATTGTTGTAACCCTTTAACTGATTAGGTGTGTTTTAGCCCCAAAAGAAGTGTGTCTGATACAGGGAGTCTTTAATACAAGAAATCTGTCAGGGAATCTTAAATGATCTCTTAAATGATCTCAGAAAAGAAGAAACTAATTTATGTCTCAGTTTAAGTGTCTAGGTGTACTAGACAACTTCATACAGTGGGGTGTAGTGATGGATTGCCATGTTGTCTTTATTTGAATCTCAACCAGATGATTATCTTTTTTATTGCTTTGGCGTATGTCTTCCTTGTCTGATGTAGAAATAGCAGTTGGTTTGTTAGTTCAGTAGTGCCTAGTGCCACATAGGGCAGCAGGTTTCCTTGCTTTTTTGATAGCAGGGGAATTTCGCACAGGGATGGTTTGCTAGCCCTTCCCCTGGAAATAGCAGACATCTTGTTTATTGCAATGAGAGCAGATCTCTTCATTGTCTAATGTTGCTGCCAGCCTTTTTGACTTGTAGATACAGAAATAACATAAGGATGACGTCTTGTTTATTGATATGATAATGTCTGTGTTTGTTGTCTTATGCTGAGACCAGCCTTCCTTACTAATAATTATAGAAATAGCAGATGTCTAAGTGTTTTTCAGCGGCTGTCTTCGCTGTCTTATATTGAGACCAGCCTTTCTGACTCGTAAAATTTATGTAGAAACGTCGTCTCCTGGCTGATGTGCGCATTAGGTGCATAACGACAGGTAAAACCGGAGGAACGTCGACCCTCGAGGGAGTCCATTTAAGCACAAAGAGCCGTCAGGATTTCCCATATAGGGTACATTAAAGGGCTGAATATGGCACAGATTGATGGTGTACTGCTGAAGATGCATGGGTAATGCCTGCAGCCGTCTTTAGGGATGGTCACGGCCAAACCAGCTGAGTTCTATGGTTAACGTTGTCATATTTGGAACTCGAGTGGTAAAATTTGGTATTAAAATCGCCTTAAAAGATTCAACAGATCTTTAAATCTGAAATTTTGATGCTCTTATGTTTGGATATAGGAGTCATTTGAGTTGCAAAAATGACACATTTAGTCAAGTCCACTAAACTCTCTGTTAGTCATGCCATGTTTTCTAATCCTACAATGCTCTTAAGACCTTCAATATGCATCATGGCTTTCCAATTCCATAGAAAAAATGACTTCAATCTGTCTCTGTCTCGACTTACTACCTAAGATTAGCTAACTTTTCTCTTGTGTATTACTTAGCATAGAAAATTAGGTTTCATAGGATTTGCACAATGTATCTGTCAGGAGATCATATGATATTATATTATATTATGATACTTACGCCTTAGGCTCTTAAACCTATCATTATAGATGTTTTTTATGTTTTTGAAATTTCAGCATTCGGTTTCTGGATTATGTGCAGGTTTGATGTCTTAATTTTTAGGGTGGCTATTCCGACCTTTAACCTCCCCTGACCTTGTAGTCAAGGACAAGAACATAACTTCACCTTCAAACCCTTCCGAGTGGAAACGTTTGCTTGCATGTTAACACAGTCTGCATGGCTACCTGCAATTACTTCTTGGCCATTTGTCAGGACATGGAAAGGTTGTCAGTTGTTTGAACTTTGAGGAAGTAATACTTGCCTGAGCTTCTCTCAATTCAATTATTTCTGTGTGACTGTAAAGGGAGAAAAATCTTTGGTGGGTTTTTGCCTTTTAAGGCCTACCTGAAAGCTTATAATAAGTCTTCCATTGGACAGAAAAATCACCACAAATTAACCTTTAAATCTGGCGATTTACCTTTTTTTGGTCAAGACATGCATGTATTCTTCATTTACTACCATAAAGCTTATGTCTTGATTTTTTTATCACATTTTGATTAGAATAACCTCAAACATTTCCACAGCTGTAACCTCTAAATCTGGGGTTTAGCGTTTTTGGCCAAGACATGCATGTATGCTTCATTGATTACCAGAAAGCTTATGTCTTGATTTTTTTTAGCACATTTGGAGTAAAAATTGCCTCAAAAGATTCCACAGATCTTTAAATCTGAAGTTTTGATGCTCTTCTGTTTGATCAAAGTTTGATTAAGGAGGTTTAAACCGCATTGGTTTGGCTCTTTCAATGAAATTTGAATCTGAGTTCTTTCCAAAGGCTTCTACCGACAAAAAAAAATTGTTTCAGTTGAAAGTAGAAATGAATGGCCTAGAATTCTTATTCTTCTACCTTCACATCACCATCACATTCTGCATGTTGAAGCTGAAAATGTGTTTCCAAGCAACTTCAGTCATTTTCGCACCATCCAGCCTGGTGTCCAAACCTATTTTAGCTCCCGAGTCTGCATTAAGAGGACACAGAGACTGGTCAGCTATATGATAGATTTAGATTCCAGGCTAGCACCATCCTGCTTTCCCTGTTTGCCTACATAAAGTTTTAATTTGAAAATTTTCATTTCTTACTTAAAAGAGCATGATGTGTTGTATCCAATAATATTTCTTTCTGTACAGAATGTGGTATTTCACTTGTTTTGTTGATTTAACTTTGTGAAATGGGTAATATTTTATTTTTTTATCATTTCCCCACTTTTGCTTATTTTTGCAACTTGACCACCTCAATGTCACTGAATACTGATTGGATCAATCATCTATTTTCATGTCAAATCTTCGGCTTGAATAGAAATCAGTTTTGTATCATTTTGCTGTCCAAAACATTGGTATTATTATACATGTACATTCAGAATAGGAAAATCAATATGATTCACTTTTCCAATCACTTTTATTCCTTAAGATTACTTTTAGAACATTTTAACAATAAATTCCCCAATCCGGTCCCATTTGTAATCAAAAAGCTCTAAAGCAAGCCGTAAACGCGTTTCCTTTGAACTTGAGAATGGTCATCTTGTAAAACCGTTGCACGGATCAGATTTTACTGTATGGCACCTTTTATCATGCACTTCTCTTCTGTTTATGGTTTTCTGCACGATAAACTAGTAAAATAGAAGTAGATAGCAAAGGGTCAGCTAGGCTAGCCTGGTATCCGCACTATTCTAGCTCTGGTTTGCTCCTCTGATCGCTTCCCACTGAAAAGTCTGGCGCCCGTCCCTGTATTGAAACATTTGGCCTCTACATAGTATTATACACATGTACATTTGGGTATCAAATATTTCTAACAAGCATTGTAACATGGATGGAACATCTGAATGCCTGTTCGAACCCTGTTACAATCAGAGCTCTCAGTTATATTCTATGTTGATATTCGAGTGGGAATCGTTTTTCTATCAACGGGTGCCAGACTATTCAACAAGAAAGCGATCAGAGGAGGGGACTAGAGCAAGAATAGAATGGATACCAGGCTACATACAGCTAGGCCCGACGCACCCTTAATTTTGTGTTGTCTTTATGTTTTGTTGCAGTACCGGTGGTAGTAGTGCCCGTAGAAAAGACGCCCTGACTCATACCCCCACTGATCTTGAGATAAAGCACAAAATCAGAGGTCTCACGCCTCAGAACTCGGTCGCTAACCCAGACAAAGGGGGGAGGAGAGCCGATGCAATTCTTGAGGAGTTTGAAGCAGAGGAAACCGAATTGATCCCATCTTCCAAAGAAAAGAAAAGTCGGAAGAGATCCAACTTCTATGCTTGCTTTAAACCCAGTGAAGCTGATTAACAGCTGGTGTTAGGATAGCTGAAAACTGATAAAGTGAACTGTCAGAAAAACTAGCCTGTATTCATGATCACGAGAGACCTTAGCGATGATGTTCTATGCAGTTTGATTGTTATGTTGAGAAGTTTTGGACTTACCTATTTTAGAAAATATTGGTCAATTGTTCAAGGCCACACGGTTTTTAAGATTTTTATGTTGAAACTATTTGCAGATCTCTTTCTAAAAATATTTTACCGGCTAGGGAATTTCTTTTCCTACCATCTTCCATTGAGCCAAAAGAACACATCTCCAAAGACAAAAGATGAGATAGCCGACAATATACAGTGTACAGTTCACAATACCCAAAATCCTTTCCCAAAAAGGAATTGTCCGGTCATTATGAGGATATATGATTTAGTACTACGCAAATATTGCAAATTCACAGCTGAATTTCACAACACTTGAAAGAAAGTCATTCAACTCTCAGGATCATGAATTACAGCTTAAATTTGTAGAAAGAGAGTAGGTATTAAACTCAAGCGCAACTGGATAGATTTTGAAAATGGTCAGAATTTTCAGCTAGCATCCACTAGTCTTTGCTGAAAGGTAGTGGATGCTACCAGAAACATCTGACCATTTCCAAAATCTATCCAGTTGTTTGAGTAACTATTTTCTCACATATCTTATTATCTGGATGTCTAACCTTTATCGAACAATAGTTACTACCTTATGGGCAGCTGGTTAAAATATAAACATTTAGGGTTCTTGGTGAGTGACATGTTTTAGGTTCAAAGCATTTTCTTTGCTGTCTATCCCAAACAAAGGTTTGGGATAGACTTCTATCTTAGCTAGATTTTGAAATTTGCTGTTTTATTTCTTAGTTTTATTTTGTTGCAGTTCTAGTGTTGCAAACTTGTTCTACATATCACAACACATGTACAAAGTTCATTCCGTTTATTTGTTTTTATCTGAACATCGAAAAATCTCTTATTGAACTTTGAAGCCACAAATTAGTGTATTGTACATAATTAGTAAGAAATATTATAATTCATTAAGTTGATTAGATGTAGCCAGTATTGGTAAATGAATAATCTTCTTGCCATTTTTTAGTCAGTAGATTTAATTTGTCAGTATATTTGATCAGGTCTTTAATGAGATGACTTTGTCTTGTATTTATTTATTTGTGATTGTGCAATTTTACATCTTTTGAATACATAATGTAGCTCTAAACACATTACAACCCAAGACCATGACATTCTCACATTAAAGATGAAATTATGCAATTTAAAATGGAGGATGGATAACAAAGATATTTCTAAATCTTCTGCATATAAAGCAGTTGGGTCTGTGCAATGAAAGTTTATCTTCCTTATGTGAAAAAGGAAACCAAATAGAACAAAGTTGACGGTATCACTTCACATTTTAAATTGTAAATGCATTACTAGTGACTTTAATCAAATTTGGACATTCAAATGACTAGTCAAATGCCAGCACCAAATATTCTTTGACTGTGGAAATAGCAGGAATTCCTGTGGAAAAATGTGAAGATGTAGCTACTACTTTCTTTTGGCCCAGCAAAGCTTCTGACAACCAAGCATCAGTCAGAGTCTGTGAATTTGTAAATCAAAACAAATATGTTTTGATACCATCATTTTGTGCAGGAAAAATGGCTGGAAATTACACCTAACATGTCAAGTATAAAGCGGAAGCAATATTTCAGATCATGAAAACTGCATTACTCCTACAGATAGGTATGATTATTTCTCTCAATTATTTTATGTTAGTGAAAACATCAATCACAATTACTGTTATTGAAAATTAAGTCATATCGAGAGAAGTATATTATACAAGATTTTGGACTTTTAGACTGGCCAGTGACATTTGAGCTGAAAGTTTAACCTTCTAAAAGGTACAAAGCACAATCATGGTATTTTGGGATTAGATTGTTGTAGGTAGGACAATCTATTGTGTAAATATTTGATAAACATGTATATGAAGGACAGAGAAATATTACATTAATATATTTGCATGCATATTCTGTGTTGTGTCTTGTGTATGATTATGTCTTGCACGTTGAAAATTATTTTTTGTGTTGTAACAAAAAATAAAACTATCAGCATGTCTTTTGTGTTTCCTTTGTGATTTTTGTTGCTGTCTTTTTCCTTTTAGTTTCAAGATTGTATTAGAATAGCAAAAGCACACATATCGAATTATGACGCATTTATCATCCATGGCATGTTGTACTGTGAAAAAGTTTTAGTAATGAATGTGTTTTTGATACTTGAGACAAATGGTACTGTAATAGTTACAGTAACTGATACAGAATGTTTTATGGTCCCTTTAGCAGTGTTTATGTGAACATGAAATCAAAACATCATTCCAACATTTTATCATTCTCAGACAATCGTAGAACTGTTTTTACAATCTGTAACGAATGCTAATGATACCTAGATTCGTAGTTGAGAGGCGCTGTACTAATATTTAATCAAACGAGGCGGGAGCCTTGCAGTCATTAATTTTGATTATTGGATAGTTTATGTTAGCGTTACAACCAGCAGTGTTTCATTTCAAATTTTTTGTCACTCTCCATACTTTTTGACAGGCTCTTTCGGTAAATGATGTATCAAATCAGTCAGTGGTAGTAAATCTATAGGGTTGATTTCACATGAATGTACTCATGATTTCTATAAAACTAATACATTAGGCATTGATATATGGTAGCCAGGTAGCTGCTGCAGTGATATTCAAAATTGAATTATTGCAGACCATTGGATAATTTTGCATTATGGAGCCTGGGTTTGAAGCAGCTTTAAATTTGTATTCCACCCCCCACCCCCCTCATTGTTTAAGAGCCCATGTTGTTGATGTCCGTTGTTAAATCTGTCATTTTAAGCTGACGAAAATATATTATCATCAGTTTCATGTCATGAAGTTAATATTTTTGGGATGGACAGGGTAACATATTTATCAGTCCCAAAAAGAAAATTTCTGTCCAGGGATGACTGACTTGAAACCAACCTAGTATGAGGTTTAAGTAGCTAGCGCCCCTCCAAGCGAAAAAAATGAAATGTTAATCTCTTTTTGTGCATTTGTAGTTTATCTTTGACTTTCACATGCTCAGTACATGGATAAACTGAATAAGTCAGGGGATTTAACTTCTCCTTAGATGATGACCTGTCCTTGGTGCTGAACCTTGGGTAGTTGTTGTCATATTATTCAATTCGATTTTTATTTCTTTCTGATACACTTTGGAGGTTCAAGAATTCGCATATGATCAAATTTTGTGTTTAAGTCCTCAACAGTATCTATAAAGACAATGGATGGCCACAAATGGTGTATAGATGCTTTTTTCTTATATAGATTATGGAACTATGGAAGATTATGGACTGATTTGAGAAATGGAAAGACAAGGTATCTAATGGAATTACCCTTAAGTTTTATTCCACACACAATCTTCAGATAGAGCCAGAAACATTGCTAAAATCAAATCACAATCCCTAAAATGTGAACTACCATTAGAAATACAAAATCCTCAAGAAACAAATACCTGGTCAGCATTGGAAGAATGATGACTAAGATATATACAATTTTGACAACATTTAAAAGAACTAAAATGACACCTTAAGGTATAAGACATTTACAATTGTTTTCTTATCTGCTTGGCCCGAGCCTCTGTATGTCATAGACCAATAACATGTTCATCACTCGAGTCTGTCACACTAAATGTCTCTGTTCGTAGAAGCAATCAGGTAAGGTCACACCGACCAGATTACATGTATATGGATAGCAGCCATGTACACAGGTACATTAATTTTGTCCAGTTTCCCTCCAAAGAGTAATCTGGTTCATACTGATAGATGGTTAGTGATACTTGGCAATGATTGCTCCCTTCATTTCTAGTGCATGTTGATCCTTCACTCTTTTTTAAAGGTGCTGCAAAATTCAAAAGTATGTGGGCAAAGTGTAGATTTTAAAATGGCATACAAAGATCCTATCACAAAATGAGGTAGATTTTCCTCAAATTCGAGATTCGGGTGTTCCAGATTGTGTAGACTAAAAAAAGAAACAGATTAACTAATCTTCTTAAGTAATAATGGACCACAGAGTTTCTACAAAACAGGATAATTGTATGATTGTTTTAAAACTCCATATGTGTAAGTTGTTTAGAAGTTTGTTGCTTGGTTTCCATAGTAACTCATGATATACAGGACTTGTGTTAAGATTCTAACACTGTTGGAACTGACGGTTTTTGACAGGTACCCGATATCAATGGACCACAAACGTTTCACAACAAAGTTGTGTACAATTTGTTTAGAAGTTAGT
Organism: Branchiostoma lanceolatum; assembly: GCF_035083965.1. Taxonomy (NCBI): domain Eukaryota; kingdom Metazoa; phylum Chordata; class Leptocardii; order Amphioxiformes; family Branchiostomatidae; genus Branchiostoma; species Branchiostoma lanceolatum. The sequence goes on from NC_089739.1 coordinate 8,374,332, forward strand.
CCCTTGGCTTCCATAGTAAACCTGGCCCCAGGCAAAAAAATTAAAAGAATGGATCAAAATAATGCTTATTTATGATAAGATGATGTATCTGACTTGTGTTTAGACTCTAACACTGTTGGAACTGTCTGGAGTTAGATAGGCACCCAAGAACCCGACCATATAGTTGCTACAACCTCGAGGAGTTGAAAAACTCCACAAACCTTATGATTACATGTACAATTTGTTTAGAAGTTTGTCGCTTGGTTTCCGTAGTAACGTGGCCCAAGGCATGCGGCACCCCCCTCCCCCGGGCGGCTCGCGGTTTCCCACCCGCTCTTCCAGCAGTGCGGAGATGTACATGTACGACCGGAACGACGGCAGCGTCTCCGACACAGCCGTCTCCTCCATGGACAACCGGCGCAGGATGCGCAAGACGTCGACCAGCAATAAGATGATGGCCTTCATGGGGCTGTCTAGAAAGAAGAGCTCCAGCACTTCCCAGCTGTCTGCCACAGGTGAGGAATATAAAAACAGCCTTATGAATGCTTTCTTCTGATAGAGGTTGGGAAGAAATGGAGAGGCACAGTTATAGAAATGAGTTGTCAATGAACAAGAGCTCCAGCACCTCATCTGTCTGTTACAGGTCAGGAAAATGAATAGTTTTATAAGTACAGTCAAACCTGGAAGGGCAACCACCTGGTGCAGCTATCCACCTGCAGTCACAAGCCACATTGAAACAGTCGAGTCCATTTTACATAGTTAAAGCCCTCTGCTGAGCAATCAACTGTCTTACATCTTACCCAACCAGCAGCCACCTTTTTTGGGTCCCCAGAGGGGCATTCTCACCCCACTCCAACTGAAATTGACTGAACACCAAGCCCAGCAGCAGTCATTTTAAACTGAAATCTTGTGCATATGATGCCATCTAACAACATCTTCAATGACACAAAACTTTACTGCATCTATATCTATATGTGGTGTAAAGCCAATTTGCAATAATGTCATTTCTGATCAATCCGTTTTGTCTCCCAGATGCTGGGAAGTCTCCCCGCAGCGGCTTGTTCAGTCCTGCGTCGATGCAGAACATCGGGCGCCAGGCGAGCACGGAGTCCACCGGCAGCCTCAGCTCCGACTCTTCCAGCATGACAGCGTAAGTTTTGTTTTACAAAGAAGAGTGGATTTATTCCTCAAGCTAACCCACATCTTTCACACCGCAGTCGTCCCTCAGTAAGACATCTTGAGCCGCATAGTTCCTGTTTAGAACTTTTATTCAGCCTAGTACCATTCGAGCCTTAAACCATTGAAAATGCCACACACAAGGCGAAACTAGTCTGGATGTGGGCTTGAATAAAGTTCTGAACAGAAACTATGCGGCTACAGCGTCTTTTCTGAACATACGGCGTGAGTCTGCATGGTTGGCTTGAGGTTGCCCACTACAATTTGCCCAGCACAAGTTTTGTTTGTTTGTTTGTTTCGTATAACCGGTAAAACCTTATTTAGGCATAACACACCAGTTTTGTGCAGTAAGTACAAGCTGCTCAAGACTGGACTGTAAGGTTGGAGTTTGAGAATGTAAATGATGACTTTTTTCACTTAATAGGTATCTGCTATGTACTTTTTTTTTATATAATCTGACAGAATATCGGAAGTTTTTCCCTGTCCTTGGTGCTGAATAGTATATTTTTGTTGGGTAGCCTTGTCCTTGGTACTGAATCACAGTTACTGTAGTAAATCATCTTCAATGCTTAATTTGCCCTTGCCACTTCTTAATTTGACCATCGTATCGTCTGATTTATTTAAGATAGTGTTGTTACTAGTTTCATCCATGTTGATATTGTTCTAAGTTGTTCATGATGTCCATGTACATGTACAATGTCATGTATCCACACCCAGTAGCATTTCCCCCTGTATGGTCCATTGTCCTCTGTACCTCATACTCCATTGTTTCCCCCCACCATAATAGCTTTTTCCATGTCTAATTTTTTTTCTGCCTTAGTTTTCTTGGGCTACAACAAGACTCATCATGTTAATATTGATTCGAATGTGGATGCCAACATTGTGAGGGTGTTGTAATGGATTTTTCTAACTGAAAAAATTATGCACTAAGCAAAAGATATTTGCTCATTCGGTTGTCAAATTTGAGTCCTGAAAATCTTTCTTTTTGTGAGTCTCCAAACACATTCTGTTATTGGCAAATAAAGAACAAATGTTGTCAGAACTAACACAGTTATTGCAAATGTTAAGATATATGAAATAGACTTAGAAAACTTGAGTATTAAGATGAAAACGTAGGAAACTAGCCCATTCAGCTCTGAAAACTTGCTTCTGAACTCATGTCAATCATTTAGCAAGTAATTCTGTATCAAAGTTTTATATTTCAAAAAGGCTCAAAACAAATTTGTCTTGGATTTTCAATCAATTTCCTCTCCCTTTTCCAAAGACTAATAAAACATGCAGATGATCTAACAAGCAAACTACAGACCCTGCCTGAAGAACTGTCTTGTTCTCTGTGTATGTTTAGATTCAAACCTAAGAAACTTGGTTTCGAAATCATGTTGATCATTTTGGGAATAATTATCAATGTTCATCTTTTTGATAAAGTTTTCCCACCAATTTACTAGAAAGAGTCTGCTTTCTACCAAGCAAATTCCAAACCCGTCCTGCCTAACTGCCTTGTTCTGTGTTCTGTGTTTAGATTCAAACCTAAGAAACTTGGTTTCGAAATCATGTTGATCATTTCGGGTATGATTATCAATGTTCATCTTTTTGATAAAGTTTTCCCACCAATTTACTAGAAAGAGTCTGCTCTCTACCAAGCAAATTCCACACCCGTCCTGCCTAACTGCCTTGTTCTGTGTTTAACACCGTCTGACTCCCGCCCTTCTCTAACCGCCCTGTCCTCGTCTCTCCTCTCTCCGCAAACTTACAGCGTGTGGTTCCCATCTAGCGTGAGGCTGGACGGTCCAATCAACGACTTCCTGGATGGACTGGGGCCGGCCCAGCTGGTGGGGAGACAGGTTCTGGGCGCCCCGTGTCTCGGGGACATCCAGGTGGGGCTGATGGACCGCAGGGGACAGCTCGAGGTGGAGATCATCCGGGCACGGGGTTTGATTCCCAAACCCGAGGCCAACGTACTGCCTGGTAGGAACGATGTCTTCTACTTTTGACATTATGCGACAGTATCATTGTTAAGCTATGTCTTATATCAGCTTGGTTTCTTTTGTAAGAGCAGTAAGGAATATGATTTTAAGTCAATCATGAATAGAAATGTGATTTATTTGTCATGCATTTAGACTTGCATGTACTGTAGTTCCATCCGAATGAATTTTGAATGTTCTTTTTTTTTAAGTGACTCATTATCATTTTAGTGACCAACAAACTAGAATTGTTAGCATACAGAAGTTACGAGCATGATGTCACATGTTTATTTTCTCATTGGCTTATGTCATATTTTGTCATCTGCCAAACATTTATTTGTGTTTACAGTTTGTATGATTTCTTTGTAGTATATTTTTCAGTGGCACCACTTGTAAAAAAATCATGCAGATTGAAATTTGATGCTATGAAAAGTTGGAAGTATGCTTTACATTGAGTTTGACAATAGCTCAAAGATGTTACTAATTGTTGCAACAGTTACAGATGATAGCAACACAGCTATTAGGTTCAAAACAGTTGAAAAACAGGCTTCATTAACACAAATTTCTTCATCAATGTAACCCAGGCCATAGTAGTGCCCACAGCCTACATTTCTCCCCTAGTCCTCCCAAATTTAAACATAATGGACTCTTCCGCTCTTCTATCACAACGCAACTCAGCGGCAGCTGAAGTACCAGGTGGGTGAAGTGCATCCTGGGTATAGAGTGCACCCTGCATGCCTGACCTTCAATGCCTGCCAATCAAAAATCAACTACTAATACTTTAAATAATCCTTTTTCACGTGAAATCTAGACTCCCCTCCAATCTCACACAATGTTATAATCAACACGTTTTCCTCTATTTCTTTATTCTATAATCAAACTCGTCTACAATGAGAAGCATTTTTCAGGTATAAATTAAAACTAGTAAAGCATGAACTAATACATAACAAAAAATACTTTAAAATGAATTCCAGAATCTTCATAACCCCCTGTAGTATCCTGTTCTTTAATTCAACTCTGCACCATGTATGGTCACTTGAAAGTCTCCTTGCTAATGCTCACTAGTCCACATACAATAAAAAGAAGCAAAAAGTTACAAGAATCCTAGAAAAAAGATACATAGTAATTTTCTGTTAGAAAAAAGTTGAGATCATTGCCATTTTTGAAGCAATTGTAATTCTTTTTTTAATGAAATATGATTCTCCAGCTATTTATGGAATGGAAACAGTGGAGAAGGAGGGGGGGTAGGGGATTAAAAAACAGGCTCTGAGACAGACCCAGATAAACAGTGCTTTCTTGCTGACAAAAATCGATGAATGAGGTCATCAGGAAAGAGACCACATGCCCGTAACCAGGATTGGGCGGTGAAGCTTTGTAGGGTGGTCCGGAACCTTCTGAAGTGGCATTTCCTGTGCTTTTGAGAGGATTTCAAAGAAAAAATCAGAGACAAAGTGAGCAGTTTTTTTTTAGGATTCCGGCCCCACTGTTGATGCAAATAAGTTCGCCTTGAAAAAAAACCCTAGCAAACAGTATCCTAGGATATCAATTTCATACATCTATTTAATTAGTTTGAAACTCATAACAACATTTGTACTCCTCATTTGTACGATGATGATGAAGGACTTCAAATACCCCCAGATGACCCTGCAAGGGGCAAAGAAGGGGGGGGGGAACACAATAATAACAACAACAAAACTTTTAAAACACTAACAAAAGTAGCGATTGACAGAAAATAAAATCAGTGACAATATAGCTCATTAATGTTGTCTATTCACATACCCAAACGCTAACAAAAGATGGAAGACAATTGAAAAGTTAGTGAACAATACATATATAACTCAGTAATTTTGTTTATTCACAGCTCCGTATGTGAAGGTATACCTGATGGAAGGGAAGCGGTGCATGGCCAAGCTAAAGACCAAGACAGCCCGCCGCACGCTTGACCCACTTTACCAGGAACAGCTGGTCTTCCAAGAGCCTTTCAGGGGCAAAATTCTACAGGTGGGTTCTTGTTATGTTTGGGGTCTTTCCTCCAGAACACAAAGAAATGCCTGAGGACATTATAAAGAAAACATGGACAAGTAGTTGGTATTCCTTGCAGAAAATTACCATCTTAATGTATGGGATATCTTAATTTATGGGATATCCCTATAGCTCAACTGGTAGCAGCCGCCAAGCCACGTCGAGAGTTCTATGCATTTCTCTTTTCCTTCCGCGAGAGAAAGTAGTCCGTTCCATGCGCGCGGGCGTCGACACCCTTCGCAGGAAAGCTTGTCACTGAGTTTCGCAACCACGTACCTTCCTGATTTCAATTGTTTTACAAAATGTAAGCTTGCTAGTTGGCTCCTGTAGATTTTTGAGCCGAGAACTTCTCTTGACCATTTCGAAAAAATGACCTGAAATCAGTCAATTTTCGTGCAATTTCCGCAATCATTTTTACCTTGGTGGAGATTTCAAACCAACAGGAAATATACTGCATTAGAAAGAACAAGTTTCAGACTTTCTGGTGATATTTGACTTATAATCGATTTCGAGGGCGAAATGGATTTGCCCCCTAATTACGTTAGGCCATGTCACCGGAGCAGGCCACAGTTTTACCCCAAGTAGAACGCTTCCCTGGCGAGCTGCGTGTTCTAGAGAGAGCGCGTGCCATTTAATTTCCGATCCGGTTACAGTAGGATTTGTTACATAATCGTCGGCCTACGGATACACTAATAACCATCACCTTGGCGTTGATTTATCCTTTTTTATCTTAACCCGTTATGCACGTTTTTTTCTTTCTATTGTTATGATTCCCGGGCTCTTAATGACGCACTTTAATCGACAACAAGAAGCCAGGGCTGTTAGCAAAAATACTGAGAAACATTTTACTGTCGCAAGTCTTGTAGCGACCTGAAACGGACTTCTATTCAACAAGCCGTGGAACCTGAATGGACCATGTGATTTGGAATTTGTTGGTTGGATTACATCAAGTATTGAGCCATGATTGGTGGGAACAAATAGTTGTAACCGTTATTTTCGATTTGAATCACACTGGCCATGGGTTTAACCAAGGAATAACTTACTTCGTGTGGATGTCATCGGTCCCAAGCCGGGGGCAGTACAGCATGTATGCTATGACTCAAGATCACGGGTAAGCTTATCCTGATCTGTTATCCAATATACTCCATTTGTACTGCGGTCCAACAGTGCCGCAGAAAAAGCGCCTGTTGGCACTACGACCAACTATAACGTTACTATAACTTGAAGAAGTATCTAATGATCTACATGTGATCAGTGTTCAGTTCCCGAGATTTATACTTTTTTATCCACCGGTATTCTGTATCATGTTGATCATTAATTGTACAGAGCCATGTCAATGATTGTTCCTGTAAACCTTGCAAAAAGAAAGCAGATTTCGAGGTATGAATATCTCAACATTTTTTAATTGATGCCAGAGACATTAACATCATGATTTTCTAACATCTAACTTTACGGTTACAGCCATATACATGAAATGTTAAACCATACATCATAATTAACAAACACTCTATATCTTGTTTAGCTTTTAAGTAAAATAAATGACTAGTCTGACAGGGGAATACTTAGTTCTTATTGATAAGTAACGTTAAAAATACTCATTACAAATTGATCTGAAATTCTGAATATTAGAATATTCTGATTTGCACTGTAACGTCTACAAACACGCTGAACATATAATGATTTATAACAAAGGGAATCATAACATCTTCTTGCTGGAAGGTGGTGGTTATCCTGTACGTGGCGATGCTTTTAGCTGCAAGATGGTAGAATAAGAAAAAAGGTTATTACATGTATTACATAATCATACAAAGTGACAAAATCATGACACACTCAAGTTTTAGGTATGCTACAATAATCAATTTTAATTAAGAGAGCCACAAGGAAATAGATTTTATTCATACAATTTTCTCAAAAACATGATCAAGAGATACTATCTAATTTTGATAGTTGGTTTAAATACCAGCTAAGTCAAATCAACATCAGATGATTCTGAATCTGAACTGTCCTCCAATTCGGACAGCCTACCAATATAAAATTCATCTGTAAGATTTACATCCTGATCATCACTGCTAGTATCTGAAAAGTCTGTTTCTGAATCATCCTGAATTTCCTGATGTTGATCTGTGTTGATTAAATTTGAACAATCCAAACATCTGCAGCCTGGACCACATACTTGCCCTTTCTTTAGGCACTTGCACCTTTTACTAGAACAACCACTTTTACATCTACATCCTTTAGTCAAGAATTCAACAGTTTTCTGAACTTTTTCAATGTTTTGTTTTGAATCCCAAATAATCTTTACATCACCATTATCTATTTCCCAACCATACCTATCTAATAATACAGAGGAAAAATCCTGCTCTAAAGCCTGAGCCCAGGTAAGGTAAACCCAAGAAGAACGTAACCAATGGAACCAAAGAGACTGAAAAGAAGGTAAACTATTATCCTCAAACTCTATTCTTTCGAAGGTGGCACCTCTTATAGTCTGTAGCCAATTTTCATGATATTGTAAGTTGTTCTCCCCCTGCGCTTCTCTGAAAAGTTCGGCTGGAGACGAGAATTTAAGAAAAGCTGAACGGTGTTTTTGGAAGTAAGCACTGCCAACTAAACGGACAAAAGCCAAGAAACCTGTGTCTTTTTCTGCACAGGAAAGAGAGCCACAAGTTCGGGCAGAGTTCCCACTAGAAATGAACTCAGAATACTGAAAGAAAACTTTAAGGAATGATACCTTACCAAGACCAACAAAAAAGGAAACATAATCACACCCTGTGCTGATAAACAGTGACTGTATTATATGGGGTCTCAAATTTATTGAAAGGGAGGAAAGATCAGGATCCTTGTCAAAACAAGACAGCAACTCATTCACATCCAGACATTGCCAATTTCCTGGTTCAGCTCTTTGTAAAATCACAATTCTTTTACCTATCTGCCTTACTAAAGGAAGGCCTACATGATACGTGTCTGTATCAGGTGAATAAATCATAATATTTTCGTATCTGCTTGAAGCAGCATGTAGCCAAACACGAGTGTCACTTTCCTCGTGATTGGACCTACAGTCTGGATATGGAGAGATACCATCAACAGAGGAAACAAAACACATGTCTCTTTTATGTTCAGTAAATGCCCCAGCAGTGATAACTTTCTGTTGCTGTTCCAAAAAAGGTGTACATACTGTAAGAAGAGAAGTACATAAGTAAGAACACAATAGCCGTTTGTTTGGACGCAAAGAAATGAATTTTCTCCAGTCTTTTGGGGTGCATGTAACATCAGAAACCGAATCAATTAATACCAAATTGTCATTGTCCAAAACAGAATCTCTTCTATTTCTTTCAATATCTTTTGGACTAAGGCCATTTCTATGTGGGTCATCAAATACAATGTGGACTTCATTACAACCTGACTGGAGTAAAGGCAAAACCCATTTTAGAAACAGAAAATGTGAGTAGTCAAGAAAAGTTTTGTGCTGACCCAGGGGAGCTGTGTTGATCAAAAACATGCCCTCCAAAACAGAGCACTGGGGGGAAAAACCAACTGGATACATTTTAGTAAAAGCACTCGCGTATCTGGATTGGAAAAAAGAAGTAGTGGCTGATTTAGCTCCCTTGTGAGGAACCCCATCAGCACCACATAAAGCACGAGGCAGCTCCAGAAACTGACCTAGCTGGGGCAAATCTAACAGGTGGGCAATTTCTGATAAGGGTTGATTTACGTTTTGGGACCAAGAAACAGCTCTACGATTAACATTCTAAGACTAACTTTTTGTCCTTTTCAGATTTGGAAATACTGGACTTTGTCATTTTAGGTTGTGAAAATGTTCTTAAAGACTTTCGTCTTTGAGGTGCTTTTGTGCTTGGTACACTCAAAATACGGAAACTGATAAATGTGTCCAGTGACTTCCTACCTACTTCCCTGAACTTAAGTAAATCTTCCCTTTGAATGTTCGAAATGGAAACTCCTGTAAAGGGTTGTTTGAGACATCTGTTTTGTACAGGGACAGAAAAAATGTTACCCTCCACAACTTTATGGGCATAATAGATAACATTTTGTCTCTCCTGTTCAATGATAGATGGGCTCAGACCAGCTTGTGTTCTATCATTGGATTTGACAAGGACCTGGTCTTTTACTTGTTTGATAAGTTTAGCTCTATAGGGTAAGAATAAGACAAGATCCTCTATTACAAATTTGTTAGGTCCAGTAATGACTTGTTTTGTGTCACGGTTTATCAGCATCTCATGGCTCTCGTCTAATGCAACATTTGAAAAATTTACAGCACTTATGCTTGTGACAAACCCACCATTTTTGAAATATTCCAGAATGTAATTTGGACATGACAGCATATCAGACAGATGAAGTGGAATAAGTTTTGAATATGTCACATGATCAAAAGCATGGAAAACAGGTGCCATCTTCTTGTAAGAATATAAACGTAAATTCCAATTTCCTGATCTTATTGCTATGTATAGAGAAATATATGCCATAAAATCATCATGAATAAATCTATGCCAAAACAAAAATACTTCATCTTGGGCACAGGCAATGGAACAGAACTTGGTAAAATCATCCTCTATACCATCTAAATCAGTCTTCAATAATTCCTGTCTACTCATAAAGTCCCCTCTATCAAAATTTGGATCTTTAAAGTGTGGTCCAGACTCCAGAAATGTTTGTACCTTATCAAGAATATCATCGACCGATAAAGAGCACTTTGAATTTTGTTGATTTGAAAGTGTTCTTTTGTACTCAAAAAAAGATTCAATTTGGCATCTATAAAATGCCTCCCAGGCCTGAACTAAAAATTTATGGGTTCTTTTAAAGTTTTTGCACAGTCCAACCGAAAGCAATGTCTGTCCCTTTATTCTCCCAGAGGCCACCTGTTTTAATCCTCCCTCCCAATACACTTTCATCAATGCATGCTGGTAATTCTTCAAAGTGTGCCAATCTCCTGGAAAGATGATTAACCAACTTAAGGCAGGGCATTACTCATTCTTTACTTTAACAAGATGATCAAATGTTTTTGCATCTCCCACTACAACCAAATATTCAACTTCTGTACCAACATTAAATGAAGTGTACAGAAAGTCAAGGGCTTTTAACATTGTTTCCTTACAATCAGCATTTTCGTTCATTATAGACAAGTATGCCACATTAGATTTCTCTGTGACAGGGTCATTTTCTAAGAAAAGTTTACATTTCAAATCAGGTAATTTGTGAGAACAATCCTTCAAATCTGAAATATATCTTTCCAATTGATACAGGAACACTTCAGAATTAAATATATGTGATGCTTTGATTTCTTCTTCAGACATGCCAAACTGTTCCGAAGTAAGAGAACTGTGAATGGAAGGAATTACAGACTGCTGCACACATGATGGTAGTGTAAGGGAGGAAGTACTATCAATTTCCTTTGAAGACCTTTTTCTTTGTCTAAATTTGGAAACAAGTTTAATTTTTTTTGCCACAGGCTCCGCAATTTCAGTTACATTAGTACATTCAGATGTTGAATTTGGCTTAGAAACATGAAGAGATTTTGGTTTGGGTTGGACGGCTTGAATAGAAGTACCATTCCACCCACGGGGACTACCTGTTACTGCTGCATAGGGGCTACCACTATTTATATTGTCTATAGAAGCAACAGTAAATGAATCTTTGGTCAAATTATGCAAACTATCTTCCAATGTCAAGTTATCTAACACTCCACAAATGAATCTTTTATGAGAATCATTGGAAGAACACACACCAAGACGATTTAGCAGTTGCATTAAGTCAGTAGATTGACTGTAGGAATAAATCAGTTCTGAATTTATCATATGAAATGGATAACAACACTGGCCTTCTGACACAATAAAGAAAATAAGGAAAGTAGTAAAAAGTCGTCTCAAAAATTTGGTACTATGGCTTGTTTCATCCTTAAGAAATGCATAGTAATGTTCATTCATGTCCAAACTTTCAAAATCAGAAACAGGAATTTCAGATTTGTGCATAGTTAGTACCACAATAAAATTCCAAACAACAGGATTTAATTCTTTTGAAAGTTTGAACAGGTCAATTTCATGCAGGGAGGTTGGACTGTGAATAAACTTTTCAATGAATTTTGATGATTCTTGATGAATCATAGTATTCATATATAACAAAGAAGACAAAAGACTAGAATTTATACTATCCTTATTTACATCATTTAACATAGAGGCAAAGCTAGATTGAATGGATTTTATCTCTTGATCATGTTTTTGAGAGTTTAATCTTTCAGAATACAGAGCCAAATGAAGTGCTTCTATAATATCACAATTTTTACAGTACAACATTAAACTAAGTTTAGTGTTTGAACTTTTGTGGACCAAAAGAAACTTTCCCAAATCATTTAAGATTCCAACCAAAAGCCAACGTGAATCAAAGTAGAATGTGTCAGTTTCATCACTTTGCATTTTGTCTTCAAATTTTCTCTTTAATTTGTTCACATTTTCTACATAAAGATCATAGGCATCCACAAGAAGAATAGGTTTACCTTCCAGAAACATTTCTCCAATCTTACAAGAAACCTCGTGCAATGCTACTTGTGGCAAATTTTCGGGGTTGAGTTCTCCCTCAAAGTTTCTCAACATATCCAAACGTTGTTCCAAATTTTCCTCGCTCTTCAAAAGATTTCCTGATCTATAAAAACACTGATAACAATAGTTACACAGAATAGAATCTTCTGACAAATTTGATTCAGCCACTTTTAAAGCAGATTCTGATAGGTTCAATTTTGGACAGAATCTTTTTCTTTCATGGGACTTGATTACTTTACAACAATGTGTACATTTATCTTGATCACAAAATCGATAAAATTGATGATAATGAAAAGCGCACATTGAAAAATTTTCTGGTAAAGAAATACAGCCAGTAGCTTGGTCAGAAATGGAATGAACATAAGACATAATCTCCTCAGTTTGAAAGTTTTTACTCTCATGTGCAGACAATTTGTCACATAATCCAAAGTCAGATAAAAAACATGATTTCTGTACCACTGATTGAGGATCCTTGGAAGGATGAGTGGTCTTAGAAACTGTATTTTGGGACAAATGTCGAATTTTACGCTCACAAGTACGGCACACACAATCTGTGCTACTAAGATTTGTATTTTCATCCACCCATTTCCTGAGTTCTTCATTCCACCGTTGTGGATGCCTGTAATCTCCAGAAGCTGATGACTTCTTACAATAGGCACAGACTGAGAAGCATGGCCTGTCTGGATGTACAGACTTTGTAGGTCTGCCTCCTCCACGGCCAAAATGTGTTACAGTGACTGTTTTATCATAAATTTCTACAATCTCATTTTCGTCAGACAAAAATGTACCTCCCAAACAAAGGCTTGTATGTGAAATGTCAAGCCCACAAAACTCACTTATCATATTTTGCAATCTATAAACCCGAATCAACTTGCCAGGTGTGCCTAAAGTATGTGTCTCACCATAAAAATTGAAATAAAATGGATATATCACTGAGGCCACAGCTGTATCAGTACTAACACCTACTCCTCTCTCCTTATTAGACTCACCACTATCACTAACACCTACTCCTCTCTCCTTAGACTCACCACTATCACTAACACCTACTCCTCTCTCCTTAGACTCACCACTATCACTAACACCTACTCCTCTCTCCTTAGACTCACCACTATCACTAACACCTACTCCTCTCTCCTTAGACTCACCACTATCACTAACACCTACTCCTCTCTCCTTACTAGACTCACCACTATCACTAACACCTACTCCTCTCTCCTTACTAGACTCACCACTATCACTAACACCTACTCCTCTCTCCTTAGACTCACCACTATCACTAACACCTACTCCTCTCTCCTTAGACTCACCACTATCACTAACACCTACTCCTCTCTCCTTACTAGACTCACCTCTGTCACTAACACCTACTCCTCTCTCCTTAGACTCACCACTATCACTAACACCTACTCCTCTCTCCTTAGACTCACCACTATCACTAACACCTACTCCTCTCTCCTTAGACTCACCACTATCACTAACACCTACTCCTCTCTCCTTACTAGACTCACCACTATCACTAACACCTACTCCTCTCTCCTTAGACTCACCACTGTCACTAACACCTACTCCTCTCTCCTTACTAGACTCACCACTATCACTAACACCTACTCCTCTCTCCTTACTAGACTCACCTCTGTCACTAACACCTACTCCTCTCTCCTTAGACTCACCACTATCACTAACACCTACTCCTCTCTCCTTACTAGACTCACCACTGTCACTAACACCTACTCCTCTCTCCTTAGACTCACCACTATCACTAACACCAACTCCTCTCTCCTTACTAGACTCACCACTGTCACTAACACCTACTCCTCTCTCCTTAGACTCACCACTATCACTAACAACTACTCCTCTATTATAGACCCTACTAGTACTAGACTCATCGCTATCACTTACAACCTCTTCCTTCTCCTCATGCTTGACCTGTTCTATCCATCCTAAAGGGTTAAGGGGCCCACCATATAACATTCTTACCTCTAGTTTAGTCGGTACTGAGTACCTGGCCTTCTTAGCTTTATCACTAACCCTCCTACACCTAGTCTGTCCCCTGCTAAACCCTCCTGATACAGCTGTAACCTCTCTGCCCTTCCTAAGCTTACAACTACTCCAACCTGTAGGGCATATTACATACTGTACCTGCTCATTCCCCCGACTATTAACTCCTCCAACAACTTCGCCTTTATCCTGTGCTACTTTAAACTCACATAGTCTTTTACCCTTTGTCTTCTTCCATTCTTTTAATCTAGTCAATAATGATCCCTTGCACTTACCTGTGCTACTGGACCCTGCGATCTTACGAGCACTACCCCCCTCTACCTTCCCTGGGGCCTTCCTGGGGTTGGGGATAGGTGCCTCCCTTGGCCTGGGACCTCTCTTACTCCTAGTACCCACACTACCCCCCTCTACCTTCCCTGGGGCCTTACTAGGGTTGGGGATAGGTGCCTCCCTTGGCCTGGAACCTCTCTTACTACTAGCACCCGCACTAACCCCCACTACCTTCCCTGGGGCCTTCCTGGGGTTGGGGATAGGTGCCTCCCTTGGCCTGGGACCTCCCTTACTAGTTCCCACAGTACCCCCCACTACCTTCCCTGGGGCCTTGCTAGGGTTGGGGATAGGTGCCTCCCTTGGCCTGGGACCTCCCTTGATACAAGTACCCACACCTACCTGTTGCTTTCTCCCATCTCTAACTACCCTGGCCCACTGCCCCAGTCTCTGGCCCATCCCCTCCATCCTCTTCTTCTCCTGGTCCACTGCTGCCGTCTCCATCCTCTTCTTCTCCTGGTCCACTGCTGCCGTCTCCATCCTCTTCTCCTCCTGGTCCACTGCCGTCTCCATCCTCTTCTTCTCCTGGTCCACTGCTGCCGTCTCCATCCTCTTCTCCTCCTGGTCCACTGCTGCCTCCATCCTCTTCTTCTCCTGGTCCACTGCTGCTGTCTCCTCTCCATCCTTCACACTTCTCCCTCCATCCTCCAGCTCTGGCCACACTTCCTCCCTCAGCGCAAAGCGGTGGGGGGTCTGACACCTCTGCCGGTGCAGTTGTACAGCGTAGCTCAGGCGAGAGGAAAGATAGTCAGCAAAAGTAACATTCCCCTTCCAACTTAGGTGCAAACCATCAATAGCAAACATGGCTCGGTGAGCCTGGTTGCCATTGTCAAAGAAAAGCACACCCTGGCGTGAACACAGGTGAACCAAAAGAGAATTCAACTGAAAGCGCCTCTCGTTAAGGAACTCACTGTCAAACCTAGGCAAAATGCTGGAAATGATAATAGAGGCTGATGGGAAACGAGACTTCGCAACCGAAATAAGGGAACTGAAATCCTCAACAGTCCGGCTGAGTGGACGGTGCATGGGCAGGTTGTTGGTACCCACATGCACGAACACCAGGTCCGGCTCAACAAAAGGGTGACGTGAAATGTCATGGGTCAAATCATAAACAGAAGCTCCAGGATGTGCATGGAGGGAAAATGAAATGTCAGGAGAAGAGACGTGGTTGGAGAGATACTTACCGATTGAGTCACTGAATGCAAGGATGATCTGAAACAAGAGTGAAAATGTTTAATTTATTTGTTTATTTTACTTCAATTTTATTTAGAGCTTTCAGGATTGGTTCGAGCGGGAGCTCGAACTAAGTAAGTAAGTAAGTTTATTAATGAATGTTAGCTTCATTACAATATTCACTAATGTTCACTTTATTCAAGGAGGTTTAACCTTCTTGCTGTATTCAATCAATGTACAACTGTTAACATTATAAATGTCTGAAGATGCATATATTTTGTGCACTGTTTTTCTCATCAAGCAAAATATGCAAGCAGGCTTGTCTGACTTTACTGTAACCTTATACTCTGTAGTAGAAAAATTGTTACAAAATATTGAAGCCCCGTTGTTATGCAGCTTTGTTTACCTCGCACAGCAACCACCCAACACGTGACTGCGTTTGGCGGGAAATTACGGTACAAGCACACATAAAGCGGCTGAAATTCTTACAATATATCTCATCGATCCAACTCAAATCTATTGTTAACGTTAGGTTATATAGTTGAATAGCATCACGGCATCTGTCCTTACACAACTAAGACGGTCTGGGTCTTAATTTGGACTAGGTTATTTAATCCGAAACAATATCAAATCGTGGTTTACAAGAAATGAAACACTTACGTTAGACACAAATTGAATAAAGCATTGATCTTGTGTAATGGACTGTAAACGCTAAGGTAGCGGATTAGCCATAAATTCACCGAAAAAGTGACCCCAGTAGACACAAAATTGCAAACCTACCCAGACGTCAAACCAACAGGATATTCATATGGGAGATAGCCAAAGGTTCAACACGTCTTGCTGTCATATCGATATATGCAAAATCGAGGGCGAAATGGATTTGCCCCCTAATTAAATTAAGACGAAAATTTAGGAAAGTCCAGAGCGGCCATTTTGTTGTTTTCACCGTGCACCGAGTTTGATCACAAAACCAGACTAAAATCGACATAAAATCCCACAAAAATGGATTATACCGAGAGCCCATGATATACCCGACTGGTACTTACCGCCATGTCGACGAAAAGGACGTCCGTAGTGTTGCAATCTGCTGTCAACATGTCGGATTAGATTTCATGGTGGCCCGGGTGTCCAAGGCAACGGGTATCAACCCGGTGCTACATGACCGGCGGATTGATATGCTCGCAAAGAAAACCTGTTCGATTCGCGTTCGATTCAGTGTGTGGCTTGGCGGCTGGGTAGCAGACTCACAGTTGAGCTCCTGGTTCCAGTTAGTTGGTAACTGGGAGACCCCAGTTTAATCCTGGGTCAGGACATCTTGGTTGCACTGCACCTGTCTTTTGGAAGGGACCTAAAATGGGGGTCCCATGTTCAAGGGGTACCTCATGCACATTTGAGGGGAAGGGTTAGCAACCCCTCCCTGTAAAGATATACCCTCTACTGAACATTACTGCCCCCTGTGCCATTAGACACTACAAGAGTCTGAATGAACGAGACAAATGTATAAATAGTATTGTAATACTGTACAGTACTAGATCAAGTCCATCTGCCATGGTATTTATTTTGCTGCTATCCAGAGCAGTACCATGTCTACCTGGAGGTGTAATGCTTGAGACTAAGCTTAATGCTTGAGACATTTGTGATTCTTTTTTGACAGTTATTAGTGCACAGAGCATCTTACATGATTTTTGTCCATGTCACAGATCACAGTGTGGGGGGACTACAACCGTATGCACGAGCGCAAAGTCTTCATGGGTGTCGCTCAGATCGTATTGGACGATCTCGACCTCTCCACGATGGTGATTGGCTGGTACAAACTTTTTCCTACATCCTCATTGGTCCAGCCAGCTATATTCGGGCCACCACTACGACGTGCATCGATGACATCACTAGATACAGCGTACTGAGGGCGTCCTGCCCTCCCCTCCCCTGTAGTGGTAGAATCCTTACATAGAGTGGTTCAACATAGCACAGTGTTAGCGGACAGGACGATAGACTAGATACATATGGATAGAAGAACGGAACGAAAAAAAGCATTTTTACAATCGTCTTATGAAAGAGATGCATGTAAAATAGTCGACTTCCACTGTCATTTTTTAAACGGTACAAATTTGTTTGAAGATAGAAGTTGAGGAAGAAAGAAGTCATAGAAGATGGTCAGACATTGAAAAAAACACAGGACAGCTGTTAAACTATTGACAACAGTCTGATTTTCTTGTTCCTCTTTTTTTTCATGTAGAAAAGCTGAAGAAAATTAGACATAATAGAATGTACGAAGACAAGAAAGCCCATAAGAATTAGCATACATGGATAGTTTTAAGTAAACTGATATTTATTTACTTATGAGAGAGAAAGAATGGAAGCAATGAAAAAGTTTATTTATTTAGTTAACCTGCTTTTGTGATATTTCTTGAGACATTCAACTTATGTTTGAGGACTAAACTTCAGAAAATGATCTCATGATCAGTGGAAACTATGTATAAAAAATTCAGAAAAAATTGAACTGACAATCTTAGTACATACTGACTATGTTTGAGGAAATGATGGTTGAAACAGGGAAACACCAATGCTGACAGCTGCCAATTATGTTAGAAAGGCCTAGAAATTTAATGTTGTGTTTCTGGTTACGGTTCTGAAAAAAATGTGGGTTGGTTGGTAGGGATTCTCTTTTGTTATTTAGATTTTGGCCAAAGTGATCCAATAAATACAGTTAAACTGAAATGCATCAGGACACTGGAATTTTCAACATCATATTGTGATTATACAGATATAACGTTACATGTACACTGTACATTGGACTAGTATAGTGATAAATCTAAACAAAGAAGTACAATGTTTACATCAAAAGCTTTAATCTGTGAAATACAGAAAGTCCGTTTTGAATTCATCACTCAGATGTCAGATCGTAAATTTCATGTCCCTTGCCAGCGGTCGACCCCCTGAAAGGGATCGGGTCAGCAATTTTTTGCTATGGTCGGTTGTGTGACCAGAAACACAACTTTATTTTTCCCTAGGCCTAAATGATGTACTTATTATAATAAGTCTAATTTGTCTGTCACATTTGGGAAAGTTATCTGTTGCAGAACTGTGCGTGTGACCCAACATGAGATATATGAAGTGCACAACTTTACTAAGTTACAACAGACAAGTTTGTTTTCAATTTCGTGGGGCAAACATTCAAAGATGTTCAGTTTCTGTTGAATACTTTTGCTCAAAGGTGAGAAAATTTTCCAACTTTGATATTTTTCAGTCTGACTATGGCAGTCTATAGGTTCTATAGATTTTAGATCTTCCATTGCAATTTTCAGTTGTTAGCTCTTTTTGACTGCAATTTTCAAAAAGTGTATTTAAAATCTATAAAAAATCATGTCAAACATGTTTGTTATGATAAGAGAGTCAAATTGCTTGGTAATAGTGTTGTTATCTTGTAATATTTCATTTTTGCTAGGGCTATATATGTCTCATGTTGAGTCACATTGAAATATATTTCTAATATGGTTTGAGACCCTTACTTTTGAAAGTAATTGCAGTAATATATTGAGCCAATAGGGGGCATTTTAGCCTCATGATCATTTGCCAAGGCATTATTGCCTTTGACAAGATTGACATTTTATTACGTATTTTCCTTAAGACAGAACTTTTAAGAGAAAATATTTTACTTATATATATATATACATTTGTATTCAACTTTCTTTTACTTTAATGTCACAGATAGATATCTTAGCAATTTTATACTTTGAAATGACAATAGATTTGGATGTATTTTTTGGGCAAGTTTTTTTGTTGCCATTGGTGTTAACAGTGTTAATGGCAGTGTTACTGAAACACAGTTGCAGTTGGAATCAGAAATGTTAGATCATCGAGTGCAGTAAGAAACGATGATGATGATTTTCTCCGTTTTCAGTGTTAATTTCGAACACCAAGAGTGCATATATGTACCATGGAACGTGTATGTGTAACCCTTATTTATTTACCAGAAGGGAATTAGTGCAAAGGCAATGCCTGTCATTCTAAATATGATGTACATAACTTTGAAATTTTTACATGGGAGAGGCCATAAGGATGCCCCACCAATGTAGTAGTATTAAACAGTATATACATCAGTGCAATGATAGGTAAGGACTATATGATAAGTACTTTTTATTGATTGACCAGTATGCCTACGGGCCCAACTCATATATCAAATATATGTGTATTCATCAAGCTACAAACAGGCGAATTTGTACGCAGGGTGGACATAGGGAAGCGTGTAAAGATATGATGCAAAAATCTGTTTTGTTTACGAGCAGTAACAAGACTTTGATTGTATGTTATCCTTCCTTGAAAAAATAAGCTGACCTCCCCGTTGCATGCAGTGTAATCTTCCAATATACATTTGTAATGTATAAATTTCGAATGGTGGGGAGAGTCCATTCTGATGCGGAGGGGTGAGAGCTTAGACATTATAGACCTCATGGTAGCATCTCCACCCCTCTCTGTATATGCTTATGGTAGATTCCTCCTCATCTGGATAGTGTGTTTGAGATCATCCTACTCCACAAAAAGGGGGTGTTTTTCTCCTGCTCTGTATTGTATACCCTAGCAATAAGTCGAAATTTTGGTTCATTCTTCTGTGGATTCAATGAAGGTTTTTCAACTCATTTTCTCTGTATATAGAAGACGGACGACATGCAAGGTCGAATGTTGACCTTGCCAATGGAAATGATCATGTGACCAATCACATGGGCATCATGTGACCATCATGTGACCGTCACATGGGTTAACCTGATACTACTGAGAACTGATTTCTATATAGCCTATAAGTCTTGAGTTCTAAGCTAAGTAACTGTAGTCTGACAATGTTTTCGAAAGATTTAAATGACCAGTCGAAAAATAGCCGGGGTAGGGTTTACCTGTTGGGGGGAAATTTTGCCGCAACATACATATGACAGTAATATATCTATAAATATATACACGTGTGTAAATGACGATGATAATAGGTTTTCACTTCTGGAGAAGCAAAGTTTCTCAGATGTATACTGCGGAAGGCGTTAGGGAAAATTCTATGCAGCTTAAAGAGACACACCCGCTTGAATCCTTACAGATATACCCCTCTAGTTTATGTGAGGACGGTCCATGCCGAGACCTGTGTTATATATGAACTCTTCTATATGACGATGTAACCTTCAAACCTTCCTTTATCACTGCTGTGATCGGTTCTTGCTTCCCTGTACAGTGGGGGTACAGAAAAGTCTCAACAGAGCGACTTGTCCATGCAAATTATGCACCGCTTACCCTCCACTGTTCATTTAGGGTAACATCTTCAATGTTCTGTTCACAGCTTCTGAAGTGACATTGCTACGTCTTACTTACAATGTCTCGGTTCAATGGCATCTTAAGAAGAAATAACTTAAGGATGTGTATGTTTCCTTTGAGAGTTATGTGTCGATAGTGACACTGCTAGTAACATTTAAGCATTTCCTTGGCGCTCTTACGTTCACTGTTAATACCCCCTTTGTGCTTTTCTTGCTTCTCTCTTGAGTGCAATATATGATAGTGTTTGTGGAATAAAGTTTCATATTTAGAGTCGATAGGTGTATAAACTTGCCAAGTGGGGGTGTCAGCAGGTAATGTAAGAGCAGCGCTATGTGTTACAAGGAGTATGCCCTTCCCACAAATGTATACACCCCCTGAAAATTCTGCACCAGTACTGCATGAGACAAGTGTGTTGTACCTTGTACCTGAATTAATAAAAAATTCTAAGTCCACATTGCCATGTTATGTGTCGTTAATCCTTATATAGATGTGAAGTACTAGTATGCAGGTAGCTTAGGCAGAGATGTACCATAGAAAGTGCAAATGATGCAAATTGGGACTTTATTTGCATAACTAATGAGCAAAGTATATTTGCAATGTTTTCCTTTAAAGAACTCAAAAATATATGTAGTTTATTAGGTGGCTTATTATCAGATACCAATAATGCAAAAAGATCCATAATTTGCATAATTGATACACAAGTGACATAATTCTTCTAAGTGGTAAATAATTGGACTGTCAACATTGTGAACATTGATTAAAAGACCAAGCATAGATTATGCAAATGTCGAGGTCATTTGCATACTCAGAATATTTCATGGAGATGAGGTCTTCAAACTCTTGTTTTAAAAGTGAATCTGATTATTGATATAATGATATGCTGATTATACCAAACAGGAGCTAATTTGCATAATTGATGAAATTCTAAAAACCCATCCATTTCCATGAAAGCACTTTCATACATCTGGCATCTATCACTGAGAAAGAGAGGACTATCGATAAATATCAATTATGCAAATGATTGATGAGAACATAGTTTACAATAATGATACTACTATACTGGTAAATGACGGAATTTTTTCACTTATGTTTGGTATTTCCATATAGCTTAAGTGAATCTTATGATTGGCATACTAGTGAGATGGTAATTATGCAAAACAGGAGTTAATGTGTATATTTGATGAAATTATATAAATCCACTGCGTTTCCAAATCTATCTAGTTGCTTGAGTAACTGTTTCTATTGCGTATCTTATAAACGTCATCGACATTCCTTGATAGGACTTTCAACATGTGGCATATGTCACTGGGAAAGATGGGAATATCGATAGATATCGTTTAAACAAATGAAGACTTGATTTGAATAATTGATGAGAAAATGCTGTATAATGCCATATTGGTATACGTTAGGGCGGGAATTTGGTACTTGCATCAGTCGGTATTAAAGAATATCATACGACGAAGATATGAGGTCACATTTCTTCCACTTTCCCCTACGATGTATCGCGGTCGAAACTGTTGTACAATGTAATGTTACGATAATTCTAACTGCCTGTGTTGATTCCAATGAAGCAGGCTGGTTATCTAATTAATCACACCTGAGTCTAATGAACGGTGCATGCACTGCTACTGTCGTAATTTATTCATGTAGGTATATTCTATCGGAAAATACATCTTATAACGTTAAGTGTTAAGTTTAACATTGTAACTTACTGGTATAATAAAAACGTATTTGATAGAGTTGTTAAGAGATTATTGTCGTCGGATTGCTGATGTTGGATACTGTAATTTATTAAAACTATCTTCACGATCAGACCACAAACGAAAGTGAGAGAGAGCTAGTCCGGGCCCTTGCCATAACAACTACTGGTTATGTCGTTCATTGGAATGACAGCCTCCCTTTTTGGGAGACGTGTTAGCCCTTCGGGTTGGCAAGTGCGAGCCTTGGACGGCTGAGCTGAGCTGTCCTATGGCTTAGGAGATCACTAGTTCTTTGTCTGGGAACTTAGTGTCTCAAAAAACTAGGGCCCTTCGCGGTGCCCTCAAGGCCGGTCTGGCCACGCCAGGCTGTGTCGCAAGACGTCACGTAACACGATGTCGCATTAGGGCAGAATTATGTGAAATAAAGTCAAATATCACAAAATTTAATCATTATAAGTTCATTTTCCCACAATTTCCCTGACTCTTCTTGCCCTACCCTCAATACAAGGTTTAATATTGAATGCAAATTCTATCGGCGCTATTGAAAACCTTTTGTAACCCCAACCCCACCTACACCCCCGGAAATCCTAACACTACCTTAAGGGCAGGCATCTTTCGTTCGTGGTCTGGAACTTAAAAAGACCATTTGGGTAAATTATGTTGATATGCACCTGTAACACAGGTGAGTGTAATTAGTCTGAATGTATCAATTGCCATGGTAACTGAGATTCAGTCATAACCACATTGAAGACTAGGAGCCCTGGGTGTTGGTGACTCGTTGCTTTAATGTACTTGCTTCAATTAACAATATGCAAGTCTTTTAAAGAGACCTCTATACAGAACCGTGATGTTCTCTTGTTAAGAACGATATAAATACACAATTTAAACTTTAAAATTAAAGCATATTGCAAGTTCTTATTAACATGAAAAGAACGGACAGACATTGAACAACGTAGTATTCTACCACTCTAGTTTAACTACTGACACAATACCTAGGTACACACACCATTATATGGAATGCCAGTTGCAGAACACGTATACACTAAACAACCCTCACAAATCGCATTATGATTGAGAACATTGGTGAATAAATTATGGCTCTCTGTATATTCGTGCCTAGTGCTCTCGATGATTTCCTCTCAGAAATCGTTTTTGTTGTCGACATCATCAACGGCTCTCTTCGGTCCATGTGATATAGTTCCTCGTGGTTGACCTCGAACATCGTTTGCAGGAGCTGTAAAACACTGTCAACAATTGTTAAAGGCAATCAGCGATTCTCAATGTTACAAGATGATACTGTAAAGAATTCACAACAAGTTAGAGCCTAGGGAGTCTGAAAAAGATATATCTCTAATAACCCTTCACAATGAATCACATTCTCACTATCATTGTTCTGCTGAATCATAACAAAAGTGTGTTTCCGACGGTTTCTGATGTTAGCTGCTGAAGCTTGTACGATTCATTTAACAGTTACGTACCTATTAGGAAATACGCCTGCCAAGCTGAGCTGACAGATTTTGAATACTTCGCTCCACCGAGGAAAGTTGATTATATAACAGAGAGATGCTGGGAAAGTAGGAGGGTCGACAGTAATATTGAAACTCACGATCGAATCTTCCCTTGTAAACTCATTGGTGAACAGCAAGACTACGGGTGCGAGGAACATGCAGTGATTGTTAGCTAAAAATGAGATGAACTGGAGATTTGAAGGCAGGAAAGAGGTATTATGGAGAACTGCTAAATCACAAATGTCACAGACAGATATGGAGGTGTGGATTGCGTCAGCACATCATTTTACAAACATCTCCAAGGGTACTTACCAGATGAAAGGCCGGATGGCGTCTTTCTGAACGTGCTAAACGCTCCCGGATTCACCACCTCGTAACTGAAGCATCGACATTGTTGTCATGCAGGTCACCTGTACATGTGATCACCTGTGCAGGAAGAATGTAACACAGGTGGACATGATTAAGACTCAATTTGTCAATCACTATAATTCATAAACTGGGAGGATCTGAGAGGATTGGCCAAGATTAAGTTAATTTTCGGATGACGTCGCGGTATATCAACCAGACTACCAGGAAAGGATTTACTTTAGACCTCCCATCATTGCTTCTTGTACTAGTTGGTTTATTTACCTTTGCGTGAATAACAAATGATTTGCACGTGTCAATGAGGAACTCTAGCGGTTCAAGTAATGTTTGCCGCTGGTGGACGCAGTTTTGCTGCAGTAATATTTTCTGGCCGTTTGGAGGCGCCATTGAACCATGCGTCTTCGATACTGTACGTAGTAGTGATCTAAATCTACGGCGTCTGTTTTGCTAAAAATATAACGCCACAATAAGAAAACGTTTTCTATGTTGTGTTGTTTGACAACGAGGGTAATATATGCTAAGTTGTGAAGGAAAGAGAGAGCTTGGAAAGGAAAATACGGAAGGCCTACTAGTATTATCGTAAATTATCGTATCATATCCTGATTATTGAAACAAATCAAAGGAGCGAGTAGAAACAGAAGTGATCCCAACCGAGATTCGAACTCACGCCGAAACCGGAGGCCTGATCACAGGCACGTACGCCTTAACCACTACGCTAAAAGGTCGCGACCAGTTAGCCTGGTCAGTTGGAGGCGCTTGAACCCCCACTGTTACACTACTCCCCCTTTTCTTTTTTAAGATTAGTCCTCGAATCTCCGAGTTCGATCTTCCCTGTGTGGCATACGTTAACCAGGCTCACAGGGCCGGTGTGGGTTAACCAGTGACACAAATCAAAGGAGCGAGTAGAAACAGAAGTGATCCCAACCGAGATTCGAAATCACGCCGAAACCGGAGGCCAGATCACAGGCACGCATGCCTTAACCACTACGCTAAAAGGTCACGACCAGTTAGCCTGGTCAGTTGGAGGCGCTTGAACCCCCACTGTTACATTATCCAACTTATACAACATATGTTTGTCAGACGATTAAGCGGCCTTATTCGTTCAATTACTTCTACTGGTAGGTAACCATTGTATATCAAACGGACTGCTATTTCAAATGTATAAGTGAGTTCAATATTTTGGCCGCTGGTGGATGTGGCTTTTCCTGCAATACTAGTTTGGTCGCTAAACGACGCTTATGAGCCATGTATAATAAATAATTGACAAGGTCGGAAATTTATCGTATTTCTTCCTGATTATCCAAATAATGTGAGTTATGTTTGTCAGCCGAATAAGCAATTTTTTGGCTTGTCCTTGATTGTCACATGCTTTTTCTATTTGTATCAGTCTTACATATGAAACCTTGTGCTGGACACGCACACACACACACGCACACTCAAACACACAAGTGAAAACATTGAAAGCATGTTGATTTTCAATTTATTTCATGCAAGGGATACATCTACCTATACATGAACTATAGGCAGGTATAACAGGTACCTGATAGTGCTAACGCTACATTTACTACAGTAAACAATCTGAAGATCACACGGTTGTTAATGGTGACAAAACCAGTCTTCCTTCACACAACAACTGCCTCCACGAGTTGCCTCTACGCCCTACTGAAAGCTTAGCGCATATAACGAGATACCTACAATTTGAAAGGTTACTCCAAACTAAATAGACAGAGTTACAAAATAACATGAGCATTAACACACAAAAAAAAGGTTTTGAATATAACACAAAACCTACTATTGGAAATCTTAAACTATAATCCAACACAAAGAAGTTGAACTAACCATAAATTTTCGGCTGGTACTCCAACCTTCGTCAGATGTTCGCATCACTGCGTTGAACGCCGGGAAGTCGGAGACGTGATGACGTCAGCAGTGAATCGAAAGTTGACGAAGGTTGGAGTACCAGCCGAAAATTTATGGTTAGTTCAACTTCTTTGTGTTGGATTATAGTTTAAAATTTCCAATATGTACTCTACCAACACAGATGAGCCTTCATGCGAACAAAACCTACTATGTTATATAGTTCTAAGGTAGGGAGCCTAGAAACTTTAAGGTAATAAATCAACTACCAAATAGAACTTTCCTAGCAAACTGATCAAATGGAATCTAAACTAACACTATATCCAAGATCACTTTTATAACCAGATACAATAAACTAAATATTAACTAATATGAGACTATACATGAAGTACTGTAAGTGCAGAAATGTTCGCGGTGGTTTTATGTTTGTGGTTTTCCCGGCGACCGTTTCACAGCGAACTTAAAACCGCAGCGAACATTTTTGTCCAATACTGTAGCAGTATTCGACTATAGCGCTTCCACAAACTTAAGACGATCGCGAACACTCCATTTAGTGCGAAATAAAAACCGCACGAACTTAAATGCATTTACAATAATTGTCAATAAGCTGACAGTGCCTCAATAATTTACTAAACAAAACACATCAATTTACCGGTGATTGTGTTTGCAAACTTTGCATGCAATCCTTCTAATAAGCTACCAAACCAGCATTTCTACTGAAGTTACACACTCTTTATTACTGGTGAGTCCAGATGTGCTTTCTAATCTATGATAACCTTGTTCACTGAACTGCCTGTTGCACCTCTTGCACCTCATCTTTTGCTTTGTGAGTTTGTATGTGTCTCTTCAGATTACCCAGCTCACTGAACTGCCTGCTGCACTCCCCACACCTGTAGGGTTTCTCACCAGTGTGAGTCCGCATGTGAGTCTTCAGATCACCCAACCGACTGAACTGCCTGCTGCATTCCTCACACCCGTGGGGCTTTTCACCCATGTGAGTCCTCATGTGAGTCTTCAGACTCTGTAGACGACTGAACTGCCTGCCGCACTCCTCACACCTGTAGGGCTTCTCACCTGTGTGAGTCCGCACGTGAATCTTGAGATCACCTGCCGTTCTGAACTGCCTGCTGCACTGGTCACATCTGTAGGGCTTCTCCCCTGTGTGAGTCCGTATATGTCTCTTCAGAGCACTAAAGTGACTGAACTGCCTGCTGCACTCCTCACACCTGTAAAGCTTCTCCCCTGTGTGAATACGCATATGATCCTGCAGATGATGCAGCCTACTGAACTGCCTGCTGCAGTCCTCACACCTGTAGGGCATCTCTCCTGTGTGAGTCTGTACGTGTCTCTTCAGATTACCCAGCTCACTGAACTGCCTGCTGCACTCCTCACACCTGTAGTGTTTCTCTCCTCTGTTAGATCCCACAGAAGAATCCTTGGTTGCCTTTCTCCTGACGTCATCCAAACTCTGCACGCCGCTTGTTGATGCCATCCTCGTAGATCTGGTTTAACTTGTGTAGAGACAATATGAAATATCATTAAAGCAAGAGCTAGCAGATTCGCAGTAATGCTAACCAGTGGTGGAATTGTTACCATCCCAGCATTCCTCAATACACATCCAGCAATACACATCCACATATGGCTGACTGTGGACAAGAAGCATTAAGGTCCACCAGCGTTTATCACACAATCTATTAAGTTTTGCACAAATTGCAAAAGTCAGACATATTGACTATTTCAATCTTTTGACAATTCAAGAGAAGAAAATCTAATGGTCAAATTGTACCGGCAGCTGTACTATTGAAGACAACATGACAAGTCTGTATACTTCTTGCCCACAATCAGCCATATGTAGATGGGTATTGTTGGACGTGTATTGGGGAATGCTGGGATGGTAGCAAATCTCCTCCTGAATGCTAACTTGAACATTGGTGCTCCTGCTTGATGGCAATTTGCTGACACGGTGGTCACGTTGCTATGGATCTGTCAGCGTTGTCATGCAAAAGTTTCCCGCCCACAAGCAGGGGTGCCATTAGCCGGGCGGTATAAAATAACAACAACACAAATCTTGCACAAAATAACGCATGATCTGATTATCGCACTAAGAAAAAAATACATGCACACGCAAACTACATTTGTTCGCTTTGAAAATCTGTATAATATACGAGTTGACCGCGAACACGGCGCTTCAAATTACCCGCGTTTGATACGTGTATGTATAGGTTGCTTTCGGTCATTGAACTTTGAACCTATGGACTTTTTGGTCTAATTCACGTAGCAAACAATAGTTTTATACATACTTTTGACTTTAGGAACTTTGAATCCAATTTCTATTGAGTAGTTTTTGATGTCTGAGAGATTTTAACTTATTTCGCCAATTTGTTTGGACGTCTTCTCCCATAGTTCCCTATCGGCCCAATAGAATCTTATAATTTTTTTTCAAGATGGCGGCTAGATAGTTGGCTGTCGGACGGTTGTTTTCTTGTCGAATTCTAGCGTTGGTTTCGGGAGATATCACCCAAAATACGAATCGAACGCTTTATTTAGAACTTCACGTGGAAGAATGATTATGTTCTGGAAAGATAATGAGCTTGTCGGTAAAGATCACAGTACTTCGCTAGCGTCTGTTCTGGGGCGGTTAATCCAGATGCAAATGAGTGCGAAATACCTCCATTGTATTTGTCGCCCGGACCAAGCGAGATAATTACCCGCGAATTTCAACTACCAACGAGGCCGCGAGGGTTTGTCGAGACAGAAACCTCGACCAATTTCTAATAAAAAGACGCATGAACGGTACCATTGGTGATTGAAATACGCGTGGGTAAAATAATGTAAAAAAAATACACGAATAAGACCCGCAAGTGTGTTATCTGAAGAAACCAGAACATGGCGTCGGAACATGGCGTCGGTTTGAAAACAAAGGAAAATCCAGTTCTGCTGTCAAACAATCACACTCTGATCTCTTCCGTATTTCCCCAGCAGTTGATTTACTCATTGATTTACTCATGGGTATTTTTATACAACGTACATCTCCTTTGTATAGGAATGCACCATTTTTTTCTACCAGTCAAAGCTGCCAGGAAATTTTTAGTGTCAGCAGAAGCCGACATATTCGGCATATCAAACGCTGGCGTGTACACTGTTACCACGATGGAATTACGGTCTTTAGGCCGCGTTATAGTACAAAAATGACGAGAAGAAGTTTGTTATTAGAAAGAATACGTTTTTAGATCGGAAAACGTAGGGTGTGATTATTGAGTGGCTGTGTAGGACAGCGCCAGACACGTCGGTACACCAATTCTTGTCAAACACGCAAATGTATCAAGGTGAGTGCTACGTTTTGGGGTCTCTGTATGTGGTAAAATTCAATGTTTTTGTTTACAATGAAAATATTCGACTTCATCTATGAACTATTCGAATTCTATTTGTTAATTTTAAATTTCTGCGTGTTTAAGAAAGTAATGTACGGAATAAAGGCCGGGGTATTGTTTATCATATCGGCGGGTTCTGCGGCGTCTCCGGCGGTTGCGCATATAGTCTAGAACCCTCGGCCGGGAATTACGGTGAGTTATGGCGGAAACTGCGATTTCTTGATGGCCTTAGTTTGGGCGTTCTGTGTGGTAGGATAGACCAAAATATAGCTAAGAAAGAATTGAAACGGTGGTGTCAGTATGAAGCTTGAGAGCGTGGGAATGATTGAAATGAAAGCTGGGCTATTGTTAATGTGTTAACCAGAGAACAATAGAGGCGGAGACAAGGCGTGCATTTGAAAAGGACAAGTTCGCGGGCAAAATCCTGCTCGGCTTGGTGCAACCAAAACAAATCTAGTTCCCGCCTGCAAAGGCGTAAACCAATCAGCTACTGTTGCCAGTAGTGACAGGGGTGATTGACATCGATTCCTCATCAATATGCATGCTTTACAAGTGAGGAAAAATCAAGGCCTTTTTGACCACCGTGTGAACCCTAGGACGAATAATTTTCTTATTTCAGTACATGTATGTAGTATTTTCAATATGTCCGTCGTCCAAACTGATGACAAAAAAGGATTTATAATGAAACCTCCCTAAATTCTCTATGATGTAGTTGTACGTATGAGCATCAGTTTAATACTGAACCTCCCCGAAAACATTCCATAATGAATACCAGATGGTGGAATGACGGAAAGTTTCAAGCACAGGGGCGTGCGAAGGGAGTTGGAGTGTACCTTATGAATATACAAGGCGCCCTTCATGACAGTATGACATTATTTTACATCAACTAACTGTACAATATCTTTAACTGGAAACCATCGCAACAAACATGCAGTTTCACCTGTCTTTGAACAAATAACCTCACAAATTCCTGTCAACAGAATCCCTGAAAACCCCTAAGAGGCCCCCTTGTTTACAACTCCTCTGTACTCCTCCATACGTCAGAGGATTTCCTCCACTTTTTGGTGCGGAAGCAAATCTTCGAACAAAATAGTTTATCATTTCCACCTCAAAGCTATGATCTATTTTAGAATAGCCACAGAAGACAGAAACATGTGATTTAATTTGACTTGAGTTAACTTTACCAGGTAGCGGGACCCTATTAACTTCGGCGTCGGACGAAACGCCTGGTTCTTCTCAAATCTACAAAGTTTTCAATGTCAGTATTACGACAGGTCGTCCTTTACAAACCTGGTCTCTGTAATTATCTTCGCCGAGTACTATAGTGCTCGGGGAAGATTATGTTTTTGGTTGAGCAAGCTGTTGGGTGGGTCTGTATGTATGTCAAGAGCATAACTCAAGAAACCTTTGATGAATCTTTATGATTTTTGGTAGGTGTGTAGTGGTTGTACAAAGGAAGGTCAAGTTCGAAAATGGTTCACCTTGCGTTTTTCAACAGTACTGCAGCGGACTTTTAACTTTTGTGTGTCTGTATGTAGGCAAAAAAAGTGACGGAAACATTGATGGATCTTCACGATTTTTTGTAGGTGTGTAACATAGATGTTGTGAAAACGGAGGTCAAGTTAAAAAATGATTCCCCTGGCATTTTCCATCGGTATTGCAGCGGGCTTTGTGTGGATGTGTATTTGTATGTGGACAACATAACTCGAGAAGCTGTTGATGCTTCTGTATGATATTTAGTGGATGGGTAGGGTTTACAGAAAGGAAGGTCAATTTCGATAATCGGCCTTCTAGCGGGTACCAAAGGTAATGCAGCGGAGCTTCAAAATTTTGGAACATATTTTCTGAAAGTGCTATGATCATGATTTTTATGTGGTAGATAGTTCATACCACAGGAAGTAAGTGGTGTAAGTTTGGGCCCCCTAGCGTCTTGTTTGGAAATGCAGTGGGTGTTTTTGTTTTGACCTTCGGACATGAATAACTTTAGAAGGGGTCGACAGATCGTCGTGAAGTTTGGTATGTAGAGAGCTCAGATGGTGCTTTACACAATCAATGACTAATTATGCAAATCAGGAGCTAATCTGCATAATTAGTAAGGATAGTTTGTAAATCCACTACATTTCATAATGGGACATGTGACAGTGTTCCCGAAACAGGTCAACAGAGGGCCTTGCCTAAAAGTATAAATAAACAGATGGGGCACATAAATGAACAAATAGGGTAGTGTCACTACACTCCAAGCAGAGGTGTGGGTCCGGTTGGTTTTTAACGTGTTCAGTTTAGGCATTTTTGTCCAACACACGGTTGGAGACATAACGAAAAGGGGACAGAATAGAAAGCCTGACAAAAAAACACCTAAAAACACGTCAAAAACCAGCCGGACCCATGGCCACTCCTCTGCTCAGAGAGCACACTGCACCAAAACTGCACCACTGCTAGTTTATCAATCAAATGGGAGGGCAATTCTTGTTAAAACCAGAGAAAACAAAGTTCTTCCCCGACTGTTTTGGTTGTCAACAAGAGTTATTCTATCTGCGCACGCGTAGGTTGGTGGGAACTTCTTAGGGGCGGGCCATTGCGATATAGGGGTGGTTGGGCGTTACTGTGTTGTTTTAGAGTGCGCTATGATGCAGGAAATATGTTTCATCGCTACGAATTCAGAACTTTCGCTTAAACTTAAGCAAGAGCATGAAAATTTGACGATGCTTTGCCTCATAAAAGGGTTTAGAAGAATCGACTAGTCAGGTATCCTTTCTAATTATTGTAACACAACGAAAAACACCGTCCGACACAGGCCCCGCCCAAAGAAGCAAACTTCGTAACGAATCCAACTGTTCCCACGATACTTCAAAATACACTCGTGATGGCCACGAGATCTGACGCGTATAATGTTTTCATAAATAAAATGGGAGGGCGATTGTTGCAGAAACTAGAGAAAATTACTCTATTCGAAGATAGTAACGATTATGACAGCTTAGTGACTGGTACGGTTGCTAAGCGACGTTAATGATCTGCGTCCCAGCAAACAAGGATGACCTGTTGCGATGAGTAATGTTAGTAACGATTAAGGAGTTTTACTTGTAATCATCCCCGACAATTTTTGTTTAATCGCTACCATACAGCGGTTGAGCAATCGCTTGGTTCCTATTCGGAAACAATAACCATTTTACTCAGATAGAGCAACAGGTAAACTGACCAAACATTTGCTCAAATTGTTAACTTCAGCTAAACTGCTTTCTTGAAATTGGTGACACAAAAAATTAAATTATAGACCATTTCATAGTAAATCCTGTTCAGTTCTAATTGGGATTCTATAACCAATCAGCGCTCAAAAAAAAGAATCCAAGCTCAATATAATCATCGAAATAAGGTAGAAAGGTTCATCAATGGCAAAAAGACAATAACCCAACAAAGCATGGCAACATCAAGTAAGAACTAAGAATTCAGAACAGTCGATGAAACTCAGGCAACATCATAAAAAGTGGACGATGCTACGCTAGGTCCTTACCTGAGAGTTTAGTTGTCGTGTCTTTCTTCCTCGGAACACAAAGGTCGAAAGAGACCGTCTGATATGCGCAACAAGAGTTATTCCATCTGCGCATGCGTGGGTTGGTGGTAATCTGCCAGGAGTGTGCCATTGCGATATAGGGGCGGTTGCAATTTACTGTGTTGTTTTAGAGTTATCTTTCGCGCAGAAAATGTGTTTCATTACTACGAATTCAGAATGTGAGGTAAAACTTAAGCAGCAGCATAAAAGTGAACGATACAATGACCAATAAAAGTGATAGAAATATCAAAACGTCACGTATGCTTTATGGTTAATGTAATAAAACAGAAAAAAACAGGGCCCAGAACCAGGCCCCTTCCAAAGAAGCAAACTGCGTAACAAATCCAACTGTTCCCACAATACTTCAGAATAGACTCGTGATGGTCATTTACGTTTTAAGTATCCTTATATCCCCCATGTAGAGAACAAATCAACATTTTGAATTTATTTTAGCACTTAATGACAATTATGCATGGTTATTACCCAGCGACAGAAAAAAGTCCCGTAACCTACTCCGTAGTGAGACGTCATTACCTGATTCATTATAGCCCCAAACCCGAAACATCCCCATAAAGAGCCCCCATTCACGGCTCGCGTTATGAGTGTCCCAATTAAACGGTGCTTGTTTTTGAATCAGTAGATGTTCCTCTCTCCAGCAACAATAAAACCATTCTGCCCAGGGCAGATAATTCCCCTTAAAAATGACTAAAATTCAAAGGGATGAAAATTCTGATTTCGTTGGTTCTGGTGACCCCCTAGTTTACCCTCTAAATTTCAATGTTTCACCATTAACTTTTGGTAGGCAAAACTTGGGAGCCAATACTATACGAAAATATAAAAGTTATGTTTGTATCTTTATCAGAATAACCAGTGCAGCCATTGCAATTTCAGTAATTTTCAGCCATAATTTGTTGGATTTTCGAGGGTCTCGGAGGGGGTCCAAGAACTGCATAACGAAAAATAGCTGGAGGGCTTTAATTATATGGCTGTTCATAGTTCCACATACCTATTACACATACAAAGTATACACTGCACCAAAACTGCACCACTGGTAGGTGCGGAAAAGTCACATGTACTATGTCTTTCAAGATGTGTATGATAATTATGGAATACAGATTTATTCTATTCTTATATATTGACTGTGCCATTTCATCATCACTTTCAACTTACAACACTGCAATATCGAACCTTTGTGGCCCATATAATATCAACATACTCATATTTTTTCATGACCAGTTATAACGTATATCAGCACACTAGACACATATACTAGTCCTGTACCACCAAATGATTTTTAAGGCCGCAGAACACAGTATTGATGGGCGACCCCCGTCCCCAATAGTAGTTCGGGTACGAAGTTGTGCGTCACATTGCTTGAAAAGGCCGTAGTTTTTCTTCCGTGCACGTTAGCGAGGCTGAAACTGTGGTGAATGGCATAGGAATACGTCAGTTTTGAGACTGTACGAGTTTGATTACGATGTTTGTTCGGTCGGGTTGCATTCACGCCTGAATATTGTTAGCGCCGGACTACTGTGAGTCGGCTGCAGTACGGTGACCTCCGGTGGGGGTCATATCAAAGTGGCTTTTAAAAAAGAACGAGCCGGCAAATTTAACCTCATTTTGCACATTGAACCTTGAAGTCAAACATAATAAAATCTGGCACCCAAATTGTGCACCTTTCTATAAATTTTCAAGCGTCGAAGCTTCTCACTTTGGGATCTTTAACTATGTAGATCCCTATAGGGGCAATACTATTTTCTGCAACCTTTCTAGACTGGACTCATTCGCCCCATCATAACTTCCAAATGGTATGGTGCATGATCAAATTTGCAGGGGGTGATAAGCATGTAAATATTAATCACTCTCCATAATAAGCCTTGATTATTTGGCGAAGATAATGTGTTCGTGGAACTCTAGTTTATAACTCTTTTAGAATCTTTTCTTTGAATTTTGCAACTAAAGTGTTTTGTTTGTAACCTGGCTGATGTATGCTGTATCATGTTGATATATTACTGAGGTTATAGCCACATAAACCATACATACACACATCAGCTTTCTCAAATGGTATCTCCACACAAGTGTACATGAAACAAATAACTTTATTGAAGAAAAATTACTTGGGCAAATGCTATTGAAGGATAAAACAATGACACCGATGTTAATTTTCAACTCAAACTTGGACTCTTACAAGTGCCAGTTCAATTGGTTCTTATATCACAACAAAAGATAACAGTTGAGGTCTGATTATCAGGTTGACATGAACTCTGTAACTGGCCATAATTTCTTATATCACTACAAAAGATGTGCTATTACAAACTGCTATCCATACATGTACTATGATGTACATGTGTACATTGCATTTCTACGAATCCTTGGATGGATATCACATCATTTTGAAAGTTTTCTCCCAGTTATCAACAAATTCAACCAAAAAAACAACACTTTATTCACTATGCGTGCATCCCAAATGCTCAACAAACCCATGCTACTACATGAACTAATTGGTACAACAAATAATTTTAACAAGGTCACATTGGGGTTACCAGTGACAAAAGCAGTCTTCCTTTACAAAACTATTATTATCACAGCCATTGTTATCACAGCTATGCCAAAACCAAAACATAAATCGAGATCCGAATAATTTGAAAGCTTTCTTGCTCCCCAATCTTAGCTCAATTTACAAACTGTGAGCCTAAATTATATGTTACATGATGCAGCTAGAGCAACTATACCTAGAAGAGGAGGAAAATGAACATAAATCTACCATCAGGCTGTAGGTTCACTTAAAGAAGAGGAACCCTTCCCATAGTAGACATTGATTTGCTACTATTCATCCTTTGTCAATGAATGCACCAAAACAATGTTAAGTTGTACTTTGTAACAAAACAATCAAAAACAATTTACAATCAGAATAGTTACAAGATAGGGAATCAGCTTGAAGAAGATACGCTTCCAACAAATCTAACACTCTTGGAGAATAAATTCTATAACAGTACTACCTACTAAACTAGTCATGCTGAATCAAGATTACCAGACACTGACATGTGTCAGTGCATGCAAGTCTTCCGTATCATACTATTAACAGCTAACTATATCATCTCAATCACTTCTGCAGCTGTAGGCTTCATCAGATGTGCTAGATCATCTGGCTCATTTAACTGCCTGCTGAACTCCTCACAATTGACTTGTATTGTTTCTCCTGTGAATATGCATGTTTCTTAAGATGAACCAGCCTACCGAACTGCCTGCTGCATTCCTGACATCTGTAGGGCTGCTCCCACGTGGGTTCGCATGTGTCTCTTAAGAGCACCTAGCTGACTGAACTGCTTGCTGCATTCCTCACACTTGTAGGGTTTCTCCCCAGTGTGAGTTCGAATGTGTTTCTTTAGAGTGCCCGGCTCACTGAACTGCCTGCTGCACTCCTCACACCTGTAGGTTTTCTCCCCAGTGTGAGTTCGAATGTGTTTCTTCAGATTGCTTGGCTTACTGAACTGCCTGCTGCATTCATCACAACTGTAGGGTTTCTCCCCTGTGTGAGTGCAAATATGACTCTTCAGGTGACAAAGCTTACTGAACTGCTTTCTGCATTCCTCACAACTGTAGGGTTTCTCCCCTGTGTGAGTCCGCATGTGTTTCTTCAGAGAATCCATCTGACTGAAATACCAGCTACACTCCTCACACTTGTAGGGTTTCTCCCCTGTGTGAGTACGCATGTGTCTCTTCATATTCGCAAGGTCCCTAAACTGCTTGTTACACTGCTCACACCTGTAGGGTTTCTCCCCTGTGTGACTGCGCATGTGAATCTTTAGGTGAGCAAGCTTACTGAACTGCTTGCTGCACTCCTCACACCTGAAGGGTTTCTCCCCTGTGTGAGTCCGCATGTGAGTCTTAAGATGACCAAGCTCACTGAACTGCTTTCTGCATTCCTCACATCTGTAGGGTTTCTCCCCAGTGTGAGTCCGCAAGTGTTTCTTCAGATCGCTCAGCTGCCTAAACTGCCTGCTGCATTCCTCACAACTGTAGGGTTTCTCCCCAGTGTGAGTCCGCATGTGTCTTTTTAGAGTACTAAGCTGGCTAAACTGCCTGCTGCACTCCTCACATGTGTAGGGTTTTTCACCTGTGTGAGTCAGCAAGTGTCTTTTTAGAGTACTCAGCTGGCTAAACTGCCTGTTGCACTCCTCACACGTGTAGGGTTTTTCACCTGTGTGAATCTGCATGTGAGTCCTCAGATTACTTAGCCGTCTGTCATCCAAACTCTGCTCGTTGCTTGCTGATGCCATCCTCCAAGATTTGGTGGAACTTCTGCAGAGACAAGAATCTTTATTAAATCAAGAGACACCTGATTCTTAATTTAATCATGCCTGTATGTACGCTTGTGCTCATATTTGTTGACAATTTGTAGAATTCCAGGATGAAGAATTTACTTGCTTTCAATCTGTAGTTCCAAGAAGGCTGTTACTCTAAATAAAGTTATGTATCTGGTGCGAGTGCTGCATAAAAGACTGACAATGGTGAACTGTACCTTATCCATTCCTTATGTCCAAATATAGAACTGAGTCTGCACCATTAGATTTGCCTTGTCCACTACGATTCCGAGACAACTCGGCCCCTGGGACAACTCGGCCCCTAGCCATTCAGGACAACTCGGCACCAAGCTCAGGACAACTCGGCACCAATTACTCTGTGCATGATAAGTGTATTTGGGGCTCGAAGAATGACAATTCTACCGATCTGACAGGCTGATAAGTGGAACAAGAATTTTAAGAAGCTAAACTCAGTCCATACATAAGCATTTTTGTATTTCCGTAAGTCTCAAACGTTACAAGACCGTCAAAAACATGTTGCGGGCCGGCGCGGCGACGCCATTTTGTTTGTTATTTTCGACGCTCTTTCACGAACTCGCTACGCTTATGTTCTGTTATGAAAGTGATTATAACTTATTACCGATGAAACTTAATGTATAGCTGTTCATTATGTTTTGTTGGACATAGATTATAACAGTTTGTAGGTTTTCAAAACGCGTCGAGACAACCGAGATGATAAAACTTCCTTATTCATATTCAAACTATCAAAGCGTTCCGGGGAAATAACCTGCAGAGTTTTACCATTTCCTATCTTTTTTAGACGAAATGTTTGGCAGTTAAACATGCTTTATACCTCATGTGGATTTTAAAAAGTTCCTGTTCTGTTTGCTGATCTATGTCAGTTTTGGGGCTCGGTGCCGAGTTGTCCTGAGCTAGGGGCCGAGTTGTCCCGAATGGCTAGGGGCCGAGTTGTCCCAGGGGCCGAGTTGTCCTGATACCGTCCATCCACTACATAGTTCAGACTTCTCCATTCCTGACAGTACATAATACTTCACTATTCTTCCTGGGATAGAAGGAGGTTTTATGATACATAGAAAACTCCTTACAGGTACTGAACTGTCCTGTAAAATTCCAAACACTCCATAATGAACACCAGATGTTAGAATGGAGGAACGGCACAGGGGCGCGCAATGGGAGTTGGAGTGTACCTTACAATTATCAACTGCGCCCTTCATACCAGTTTAGATTTTTTACACACCATTGAACTACACAATCTTTACTCTATGACCGAAATACACTGCAACAAACTTGCATTTTCTGTTAACTTTGACAAATAACCTTAAAATTCTAAAAATTATGTAAACCCCTTTCAGACCCCAGTTGTTTACGTTATCCTCTACATTCTTCTATGATTCTTCTATATGTCCTCGTTTCTCTCAAATCTACAATCCGTGTAAAACAAACAACAGATTGTCTTACCTGAACAAACTTGTACACTAGCCTTGCACAGAAAATACGAATCGGCTGACTAAAACCGCGAATTTTGAGGTCTTGGAAAGGACGAAAAGAACTTTCAAGGTCACGACTCCACGCCGCTTGCTAAGGGACCATACGATATTTAGCGGGGGGGGAGGGGTGGTGCACTGGAAGTCCGGTCAAAAAAAATTTCCATGACCCTCCCCCCCACTTCAAAAAATTTTTCCATGACCCTCCCCCCCACCTCGAAAAATTTTTCGAGGACCCTCCCCCTACAGGTATCGTGTAAAAATGGAAGAAAAACGACCCCTTTTTATAAAACAACTACTACGTACTAGTATATGGACATCGGGCGTCCACTTGGGATAGCTGACGCATACTATAAAACAAGAACCGGGAACCAGCGGTTGTCGGTACCAGAGGCGGCAGCAAAAAAATCAAATTGTATAGGGGGCAAAACAGTTGAGAAAATTTTGAAATCGGGACCCTTTGAACTGCTATATGAGAGACAAATTTTGCTGGAAGAGTAAGCTAAGTTCAATCAAGCAGATATATAGACATCTCTATTGTAAAAAGAAAAACAGCTTGATTTTTTGGGGACGATGCCTCCGACATATTTTTCGCCGCGGGAGGCGCGACATGCACCCGCAGGAAAATCTAAAAATCTTTAACCATTGAAATGCTATTTCCCGAATTTTGATGAACAAATTTTGCTGGTAAACAAAGGAAGTTTAAACTTTAATGACCCAGGGGCGAAGCCCCCCGGAAGCTCTTGCATTTTTAGGCTATTGAGAAGGCTTCTTTTTCAGTTTTGAGGGTCATATTTATGATAATCATGGTAGTCAATCAACTTCTATTCTCCACAGGACCTTGACATACAATACTTAAGTTTAGGTGAAACCGTGAAAGACAACTAAAAACTCAGAAACAACAATATCAATAGTTTATTCAAGGAGATTTTAACCTCGCTGGTTTATTTAGCTACTCAAAAATATCAGTAGTCGATACCAGTTTTCCGTTTTTTGGCTGTGTCCGTCTCGTTCTCCGAAGTCGAAGCGCTACAATATCGTCGCTGTCAGAAGTTCTCTTCGGTGCGAAATAAGAAGCGATATTCCTGGTATTCCCACGCTTAAACGCTGACATGTTTCCAGAAAAATCGCCGCCGAGGCGGTTGTCCCTCGGCGACGTAACTCTCTCTGCGGCGAAAGTCCCTTTGTCGGCATAATTTAGAGAACCTTGGCCCGTGTTAATAGAAATCGCGTCACCCCCCAAGATTGCCCAAATATATACGCCGCCGTTCCAGGAAGCCCCCGAAACCGCTGTTCTGCGTCAAATTGTAACTACTACAGAAAACGTGGAACTGAAAGTTCAAGGAACGTAAAAATCACCGGTCGCCAGAAGTTCGCTGGTAGTTCCAACTCACGTATTTTCCCAGGAAATTGCCGCTGATTGACAGTCGGCAGCCTTTGATGACAGTCGCCAAGGCGCCAGAAAGACTAGATGCCCTGGGAACAAGGAAAGTCGTGGGCGGCGCCACAAATTTGAAGCAGCCGAATCGTCCAATCATGGCGAAGCTTATCAATTTAGTTGAAACAGCATCAATTCATTGTTCTGGATGGAAAAAATGACATAACCTTGCTCCAGAAATTTGTCAGAAATACAGTTGAAAATTAATTCTCTCCCGCACTGACAAAGAAAGGAATCTTTTACGTTAAAAAAAACAGCTTCTGTGTTGCTCAACTGCGGACTATCAACTTCCAAATAAGGAGATTACCCGGAATCTGATACATTTACGGCTGTTCTAATAGTCCGGGACCCACCCCGCTGATCGTCACAGAGAGGCGTACTCGGCCATGTCGGCTACTGTTTACGTTTTGGCGCGATGCTGCCGGGTGTACTCTCCAAGCAGAGCATGGATTTCGGCTGGTTTTTGACGTGTTTTTATGCGTTTTTGCCGGGCTTTCTACTTTGTCTAGACAAAAAAAAAAAGATGACAAAGTAGAAAGTCCGACAAAAACGCCTAAAAACACGTCAAAAACCAGCCGAAACCCATGCTCTGCTTGGAGAGTAGCCGGGTGGGAGGGGCTGTGAGATAAGATCGGAGCGGTAAGGCGGGGTGCTAATTTAAAATTTGCTACCTCCCTTAGAGCTGATAGCTGGATAGCTTCCTGTGAAACAGTGGAGGCGCGAGCTAGACGTGTGCTTCGGCATGTTTACTACGGTAGTTTTGTATTTTTTCGCCGCTACGCTGGGTGAAAAGACAGCATAGCGGACTATTTACAGCGTCAGTTTGTCGGCCCACAGTATAATGTTTATGCACAACAATTCAACGGATTCGTAAAAAAAAAGTCCATGACCCTCCCCCCCGACCCAGAATTTTTTTCCATGACCCTCCCCCCCACCTCGAAAATTTTTTCAATGACCCTCCCCCCCCAACGCACCACCCCTTCCCCCCGCTAAATATCGTATGGTCCCTAATGCTATCTCCAGCAAACAGGAAGTCGTGATAAGATGACCCGGAAGTTTTCAACGGCGCTGGGTCAAACATCACACGATCATCTCCTGGTTACCCAACAGTTGTCGCGACATCGCTCAATCGGGACAAATAAATTTTGTAAATCTATACCTGACTGATATTTTTTTCAGCTTACTTTTCTTGGGCATGGATATTTACCAGCAACCACTTAATTTTGATGTAACGTTAGATAGAAATCAAGACGTAACGTTTGCAAAAAAAAAACAATCATACATACAATATGTTTACTTCTGTGAAGGTAAACATAACTAGGAGATACATGCCTTTAATTCTAGATCTGGGGCAGTAGTACTACGAAGATATTTTTTAATGATTCAAGTTGAATCATTAAAAAATCTCTACGTAGAACATACATTTGCGTTTTCTTGCTGCCATACGACCTTTGACCCTCAAAACGGGGTCAACGTCCTGGAGGACTTCTTCAGATAGAGATTTTGAAGTTGTCAAAGTCCAACATCCCAAAAGGTCTCTGGATTGCTAGCTGAAGCATACGTACGGCGGCAAAGAAGTGAGTGATCTAGCACATCTAGACGTCGGGATCAGATCAAAAACAGAAAGATTTCCCTTCTAACGTTAGCTGTAACGTTATATCATCTGGAAAGAAGGCCGCACACAAAAAATGTCGTCTGCAAAAAGGACCAAAACGAACCCAGACCTGCAGAAAGAGCGGGACGGAGCGAGCTTCAACCCTTTCAGCCTGACCTGTCTGCTACATGGAGGGGAGGAGAATGTGGAGAGGAAAAGAGAGCTCGGTAAGGCTTTCTTTTGTCCTGTAATTTGTGTATCTTATGTTAAGTTGTGGGGAGGGGGCGTAACTGAAGTCTAGCCACTCGTTACATAAATGCAAGGAGGTTATATCTCCTTGCATAATGGCACCATTGGTAGAAAGTGATGTTGTTGGAAAAATAGCTAGGGTTTCCCGGTATAAATAATGAGACACTGACATACTAGTAAATAGATGCTTTTGCCCTTAGATCTGGTCTAGTACAGGCCTGGTATACATTTAAAGCAAAGGGCAAAGAAGTTACTAGTAGGATGTACTTTACTGGCAAGGTAAACAAATCATGTATTTAAATCAACTACATGTATACGTACTTACGTAACATAGGACTTTACCCCTGTTACGTGCACAGCCCCACGTTCCTATTGTACCAGAAGTCATTAGTGTACTTCAATTATCACAAACAAATATATATACATGAAAATTAAATTGGATAGTGAGTGAGTGAGTTTGAGATGGTAACAAAAGATACAGTGACCATAACTAAAATCCAGAAATCCTTTCCCAAGGGCATAACATCGGTGGCGTCAGGGGTTTTGAACCCTGGGCTGAAAACTCGCCGTTACGCCACACGACCCCACAAAGTCTTTTTTTTTTAACAGACGGTGTGACATTTTTCCTGTCCCAACAAGCAAATTTCCATCCCGGGACGGAGGGACGGGTCCTGGTTACAGCCCTGAACTAAACTGATTTTATTCCCCGTTCCAGAGAGGCTGGCCTTAGATGACCCTGAGCTTCAACATGAGCACCTGAGCTTCCTATCCAGGGACGAGCGTTACACCCTAGGTTTGAAGAAAACCATCCGCTACCTCAACAAATGTTGGGAGTTGGACATCACTGGCATTCAAGATGTTAATACCTATAGGAGGTAGGTACAACCATGAAAGATTTTATATTCAGTACAAGAATGTGCTATTTTCTATATCCAGGGCTGGATGCATGTGCACTGGTGCACCTAGATATTTGTCTAGCCTCTAGGGTTACATTATTTAGAGCATTATTGCACACTAGTATACAATATATTCCGGACATTTGAAAAAAAAAAAGACCTTTGTTACATTACCTGTTCAAGAAATTTCCCTGGCACAATGGACCTGTATATACTGCAAATAGCATCGGTCTTCTCTGTCATGACCATTGGAAGCTCTTGAGTGGGCTTAATTGGTTGAGATCACTTTCTTTTACTTTGATTCTTTCTGTTTACATATGTCCCTATGGTGTAAGCAGTAACATAACCCCGCTGCTTCGCCATCTGGATCATATTCTGTGGAAAAAATGCAAGCCATAGCAAAGCCGCAGTGCACTATCACTAGCTACTTGAAAAAGCATCTGATGCTTCAACTCAATTCAGAATGAAGTTGCTTTATTACCTTTTTACCTTCTTTAATTTGTATAAACAGGGCGGTGTTCCTAGGGATGCTGGAGCCATTGAGTGTACACTACGGCATGTTCCTGCCCACCTTACTGAGCCAGGCCACAGAGGCACAGCAGGAGAAATGGCTGTCCCAAGCCCTTAACTATGCCATTATAGGAACCTATGCACAGACGGAGATGGGACACGGTAGGTGTGCTTTCATGTACCAAAAAAACATATATGGCAATTAAAAAGTTGAAACAGATTCTTGGTTAAAAGCTAGCCTCCTTGTAACTAGAATTTTGCTCTACAAATATGGCTTATTTTAATGACATATCAGTCCTACTCTACAAGCTCGGCAGCCTGCAAGAAATGGAGTGCAATTGAACTGAAAAGAGGCACATTATATGCTAAAAACCCAAGTCATATGGCCAGAATGCCAAGGAGGCTAGTCAGATAAAGGCTATCTTTCCTGTACTAGACTGTAGTCTGATATCCATCAGTTTTACAAATCTGGATTGTTCACCATTGATAGCCTTCTATATCTTATAATGGATAAATAGCAGGTGATTTTGAATTGAGCAATCATTTAGAAATTGTCTTACTGCAACAAGACAACTAAGAGACGATGACTAAAAACTATGGTATGACATTAAGATATCCATTCTTTTTCTTGAACAGGCACATTTCTACGTGGTCTTGAGACAACGGCCACCTACGACCCAAAGACGGAGGAGTTTGTGTTGCACAGCCCGACACTCAGCTCTGCCAAGTGGTGGCCGGGCGGGTGTAAGTTTTATCTTCGTTTCACAGCAAAATCTCTGAGCAAATGTCAGATTCTTTTAAATGCAGGACATGGGGGTGGTCAACTCAGCCAGTCTGTGTATATACTAGTATTTGGG
This sequence comes from Branchiostoma lanceolatum, assembly GCF_035083965.1. Classification (NCBI taxonomy): domain Eukaryota; kingdom Metazoa; phylum Chordata; class Leptocardii; order Amphioxiformes; family Branchiostomatidae; genus Branchiostoma; species Branchiostoma lanceolatum. The sequence continues at coordinate 8,418,507 of NC_089739.1, forward strand.
TAGCAGAATGTATGGCTATCCTCATCCACTGCCCAGAATCTTGCAGGACAAGTTGTATTGTGTATATGAATGACGCCTATACAAGACTTATGAATGATGTCATTGTGCCAACCTATATAATGTAGTTATTTTTTTGTAACATATGAGCTTAGTTTTGGAAACCTACTAGTAAGAACTGAGAATAAGCCATGTGAGAATGTTGTTTTCAATACTTGACTGTTGTTTGCAGTGGAAAAGTCAGCTTATCATGCCTTTAAGTACTGGCCATGTGAAAATGTCTTTTTCATGACTTGACTGTTGTTTGCAGTGGGAAAGTCCTCAAACCATGCCTTAGTACTGGCCCAGCTGTACACCCAGGGTCAGTGTTACGGCATGCACCCCTTCATCGTACAACTGAGAAGCACAGAGGACCACACACCCTTGCCAGGTAATGCCATTCAAATGTTTCAGGTGTTTTTCTAAGGGATGTCCCTGTAGCTCAACTAGTAGCAGCATCACAGTTGAGGTCCTGGTTTGAATTTAAGTTGGTGACTGGGAGACCCTGTTTGTAATCTTAGGAAGGGCACCTTGGTTGTGGCTTCACTTGTTTTTTGAAGGGACGTAAGGGTCCTGTGTTTGAGGAGGTGCCTTGAGCATGTTAAAGGCAATCAACCCCTCCCTGTAGAAATATACCCTACTACTGAAACAGCAAGGAAACTTTATGTCCTATGTGCCACTAGGTGCTACAAGGGTCTGAACGAACAAACAAGGACTAATAGATGTTTCATTGTTTCCAGGCATCACCATCGGTGACATCGGGCCAAAGTTTGGATTTGATGAAGTGGACAACGGCTTCCTGATGATGGACCATGTGAGAATCCCAAGGGAGAACATGCTCATGAAGCATTCTCAGGTGACTTGTGATTGGCTGTTGACCTGATTATGTGATGATGATGTGATCACAATGCTCAGAGAGTTGTTAGATCATTTGACTGTATATAGTAAGTGTAAGGTTTGCTCTCAGGGCCGTATCAGTTAGATTACTTTAGAATCTAGATTGTTGCAAACAATAATTTTAATGAACATATAAATTAATACAATATAGAGTATTTAAAAGATCCCCTATCACTAGATCAGTTAGATGACTTTTTAGTGAATCTAGAGTGTTGCAAACAATCATTTTATGTACACCTGTATTTTCATGTTTCTGTTCTGTATCTCTGAATAAAGTTTGAAAAAAAATGTAAAAAGAAGAAAAGCAATCATTTTAATGAACAGATAAACAAATGATATATTGGACATTTAAAAGATTTCTCTCTCTCACTGAATTGCAGGTTTTGCCGGATGGGACATACGTCAAGCCTGCTAATAGTAAGCTGGCGTACGGGACCATGATGCTGGTACGATCCTACATTGTTTCGGATGCGGCGCAGTCCTTGTGTCGAGCCTGCACCATTGCTGTGCGCTATAGCTGTGTCAGGAGGCAGTCAGAAATGAAACCAGGGTCAGTGACATTTTTGTACTTCCCTTTAGTATCAGCTGCAGGGAAAGGGAAATACAAAATGTATAAGGGGGCCTGCATGGGGGCTACCATGTCAATGTTGTTGTTCACCTTGTAGTGCTTAGTGGCACATAGGTCAGCTTATTTCTGTTTCTGTAGCAGGGTACCCAAGCTCCGCTCCCCGCCAAGCAGAGCTTGGGTAGCAGACTAAAGCTAAGAAGGCTGGACTCCAGGCTACATGTATATTGTTACAGAGAGGCGTTTCTAGCCCTTCCCCTTGTGTGCACAAGACCCCCATTTTACATCCCTTCTGAAAAAAGAATCCCTTCTGCAGCCCCAACCGAGATGACAGCTTTACCTTTACTGATACAGTACCTGTATCCCCATGTGTTATTCAGGGAGCCTGAGCCCCAGGTTCTAGACTACCAGACCCAGCAGTACAAGTTGTTCCCCTTGCTGTCTGCTGCCTACGCCTTCTACCTAGCCAGCCACTACATGATGAACACGTACTTCCAACTGTCAGGAAACATCAGTCAAGGAGACCTCTCACAGCTGCCTGAGGTGAGGCTGGTTTGAGATACTCTCATAATTCTGTGGGGTTCTTAAAGGCCACCACATGGTGCTATCTGTTTGCATACCCCAGCACACTCGTTTGTTTCATTAGTAGATGTCCAACACACTTATCAAGAAGAGTAGCAGTGATCTATAGGGTGCTTGGCTAAATATGCGAGTCATTGCATTGCCGCATTGCAATGTCAGCCATTGGAAGGCAGAGCCCATCCCTCTCCTTCCACCGCCTTTTACCTCCTCAACCAAAGTCAGATACCTATTTTTACACCTGGGTGGAGTGAGGAAATTCATGTAAAGCACAGCTAACCATTATACCAACAAGACACCACTATATGCCCTAGGTCCTCTAGGTTCTTGGGAAAACACCTTACCTGTTATGCCAACACTACATGTAGTGATGTACATTTTTATCCCCCAGATCCATGCGTTGTCGGCAGGGCTGAAGGCCTTCACCACTCAGGTGATGTCATCAGGAATCTATACTTGCAGGATGGCCTGTGGGGGTCATGGGTACTCACAGGCCAGCGGTCTCCCACTGCTGTTCGCCAACGCCACAGCTGGGTGTACATACGAAGGGGAAAACACTGTTATGTTCCTGCAGACTGCAAGGTGAGGTATCACACCAAAGTTGTGTTAAGGTCATGCTATATCTTGTACATGTGGTCTTTCACCTCTATTTGCCAATGGCATCGCTGGCTGCACATACAAAGGGAGAGTATGGTCAAGCTTGTGGTACAGTATCTGTATCTCTCTGCATTATGCATGTATATAGGGTCACTGGTAGATCTTCTTGGACATGAATGACATGACGATGATATCATACCAAAGTTAAGGTCTCTTCATTTTTCCTGCCACAGGTATCTTATGAAGTGCTACGGAGCCTCAAAGACAAATGAGAAGCTGTTTACTAAGTCTTGAGCCTCTCAGATGAAAGCAAGCTTTAGAAAACAGTAGGTAAATATAGAATTAGAGTTACTAGACAGTAGAGAATACTACTGAAGTAGATAATAATGAATCTCTTAATTTTTCCTGCCACAGATATCTGGTGAAGTGTTACGGAGCCTCGAAGACAAACGAGAAGCTGTCCGGAACGGTGGCGTACCTGTCGCGGGTCCAGACAGCTGCAGTTGCAGGGAAAGGCGCCAGGAACCTTCTGGACTTGGAGGAACTTGTGGGGGCATACCAACACAGAGCTGCTAGGTGGGCAAGGCTACATGTGCATTGCATACAGGAAAAAGTTCATCAAAAATGATATCTAGTTACAATACAGATGATGGGGAACTCAGGGAACTGTGTTGCACTACGGTCTAAACGATCCACACTCTATAGAAAGATTGTACTGACAGTGTACATGTAACTTGTATCTTGTACACATACCTCATGAGTCCAAGGTCTCGACTGACTGATTAGCTCAATGCAAACTCCAAGCTGAACTCATGTGACAGTGACCATTCTCACCAGCCAACCAGGGCTCACCTGTCCCGACAATAGATGTAAGCCCCACCTCCCATATGGTCTACACTGATTAGTAAATTGATATGATACTGAACTGATACATGTATATATATATTCATCAATAGGCTTGTAGGTATGGCAGCCAATCAGCTGCAAGCTCAGGCAAAGGCAGGGAAATCACCTGAAGACGCCTGGAACAGCTGCTCTGTACAGCTGGTCAAGTGTGCCCAGGTGAGACCTTCATCACATCTACTGCAAAACAAGATAGGATAGCAAAGATTTTGCAATACTTCAAATTCAGAAATGTTTGCGGTGGTTTTATACTGTTTTCGCGGTGACCATTTCACTGCGAACTTAAAACCACCGTGAACATTTTTGTTCAATACTGTAGCAGTACGTGACTACAGCGCTGCTGCAAACTTAAAACCATCACAGACACTCCATTTTTGCCTTAGCGCGAAATAAAAACCATGCAAACTTAAATGCATTTACAGTAATTTTTTTTTTTCCACATACAAAAATGACTGATTGACTTTCTTCTCTCCAAGGCCCACTGTCACTTCTTTGTTGTGCGTAACTTTGTGGACACGGTGCGGACGGCAGACGTGGACGACGCCTCCCGAGCTGTTCTGAACACGCTCTGTCAGCTGTACGCTATCCACGGCATCATAGAGAACTCTGGGGACTTTCTGGAGGTAAGGATTCTCCTGAGTAAGCATTTAAGTTGCTTATTTGGTAGGATACCAACATTCATTTGTATAATCTAAATAGTATGAAGCCACACTAACTCAATATCACAGAGAATTCAGTCTACATGAAAACACACTAAATTTTAGGATAGTAAAAACTTCTGCCTTTCAGTAGATGGGCAGCAATGTGTGGCAATGTGTTTGCACTCAGGTTGCACATGTACTTAAACTTAAAAGGTGCAAAATTCTTATGCAAAGTGTAAAAAAAATATGTACCAGTACAACAAGTGGATTTTAACATTTCATCTCGTTTAGAGTTTTAAAGGCCTAGTGGATATCGCCAAAGATCTGGTCAAATATCTATGGACTCGGTGGTTAACATGTACAGTACTAGTATGTAACCTGTATTTTCCCTGTACCTACAGGACACCTATCTGACAGGTCAGGAACTGCAGCAGGCAAACTCCCACATGGCCTCCCTGCTTGCCAAAGTTCGTCCGGACGCCGTGGCTCTGGTAGATGCATTTGACTTCACAGATGAGATCCTGCAGTCCGTTCTAGGCCGCTATGACGGGAACGTGTACGAGAATCTGTACGAATGGGCAAAGAAGTCTCCACTCAATAAATCACAGGTACATGTATGCTCTTTTTCATTTTTTATGTAAATTATCATTTTCTTTCCCTGAATAGTTTCTTATCTTTTTGTGTTAAGCTAACAAACTTTCTGGAGGGAACCTTCTAGTTACAAAACACACTTGAGAATAAACTTCAAGTATGCAACAATGATTAACTGTACTAAGCTGCAGAAGTGTGTATTTTCTAGTTTCTTACTAAGTGTAGTTCTCACGTCTAGCATGAATTGTCAGAACAATTAGATGTAACAGAAGGATGGTAAACCATAGATGCAATATGTATACTGTAGTGCTTATCAAGTAGAGTGGATTCATTCCTCAAGCTAACCGAACTGTAGTGCTTGTTGCAGATTAAATGCTGCAATCTTGTCTAGCATTGAGTACATGATATAACATTGTCGACTGTTTCCACCCAGGTACATGAGTCGTATCACAAGTACCTGCGGCCCTTCCTGCAGCAGAACAGGGCCAAGCTGTAGGCACCGCAGCAGCAGCAGCACTGCAGCAGCAACAACAGGACTGCAGGGATTTTATCAGTCTGGCTATAGGGAGAATACCAGTAGTATTTGCCTGGGGAGTTTGGCCACCATACTTTTGCCTTCGGAGGGGGAAATGTGACTTTCCACTGACTGACTGAAGGGATTTTATCTGAAATAAGGATGTTCTCAATTTATTTAAAGTATGCATGCGGAAGGTCAAAGGTTAGGGCCCCTGACAGTTCTTGCCTCCACTATGCTTTTTCATGTCCAGACTCCAATGGTCGATTTGAATAGCAATCATATGGACGTTAACAGTTTTGTTTATGTCTCAGGGTCCTTCCACTTTGACTTTACGCATAAATACTTAGAATCATGAACGTCCACTACTTAACCAAATAACTAATTATACATGTACTGTTACTGTAGTATTTTTCGTACAATTCAAACGAAACGTGTGATCTGAAGTGTTCTATTTTCAGAGGAACATCATAATGATTGTAATTAGTTGTTCTAACTTATAAATAAATAATTATGCAATTTAAAAAGATAACCCAAGTGGAAAAAATAGCTGGAGTATGAAGACAGATGGATCTTACAAAGTGTGAAGGTTTTTATAAGTGTAAATTCTATCAGATATGAAAGGATTAGTTGTGGAACAACAGGTTTACCTGTTGTGTTTGTACAAGTCATGTACATGTATGTTGTGGAAATGGACTTCATCCGAAGATCAATGTGCTGCATAATTAAGTAACAAGGTGTTTGAATGCTGAATCAGTTCATTCATCATGTCAGCAAAGTTTAAACCACCCCGAAGGTGGAAAAATTGTATGTTTCTTGTGGATTTTAAAATAGTGATGCGAATCATGTTGAAATTGGACATTAAGCTGTAACGGTTGCTATTTAATATTAATCAAGTATGGTAGAAACTACATAGAAATAGAGTAGAATGGAAAATCAGACAAAAAGATATTTACCTGACCAAGAATGTATACTAATAGAGAGCCCAATTTTCTGTTGTAAATCTGTGGTATAAAAAGGGCATAATATGAATGGGCAAAAAACTATGGAACCTTAGCCATGGATACTAAGAATTGATGTGAAGAATGAAACTACATCTCACTGGGAAGGAAATAAATGTGGTTTAATTATATAGCTATGAGCCTTGCCGATTTTGTTCTTCTTTTCTGAGTCATTGAATCTAGTGTTTGTTTAGTGCTGTTCAACATTAAAGGAGCGCTGAAATCAAGGAGTTATTTTCTAAGATGACAAGTTATGACTGAGTTTTGCAAAAAGTCAGCTGATTATGCATTTATTGATACATTATCTATTGGAAGATTCTGTGCATCTAATTTTTTGGGTTGGGTGCACCAGTTTCCACAAAAGAACTTCGAGCCCTGCTGCATTATGGTACTTAGTGTACACAACCCTATGGTACTTAACCAGTTAAGCGAACAAACAAGTCAACAACAAACGAAGGGGAAAACTTTTGGAAGTTTTGTATTAGCACTTTTCGTGTGTATGGACAATTGCAAATCTCAACAACAAAAATCAGAACGACATAGGAATCATACCTTACAAAAGTCCCCTCACCTTAGGAACTTGCACTGTTAACGGCCTCCAATACAATAGATCTTGCAGCATTCAATACCATTCAACTGGCCATACTTGGCATTGTTAGTATACATCCTAACACCCCTCCCCTCTGTACAAACATGGTATAGTCCGTCTTGATGTTGCTATACAGTTAGGGTATCCCATTGATTCAACATAAAATAATATTAAATACATATCCCTGTCATATACAAATTGTACATTGACAAAAAGGGGAATGTACACATAGGCAAAAGACCTTAATTTACACTTGCTATTATCTCAAAAAGTATCTATAAAGTAAACATTTATCAATCATACCTCACAGTAAAGCCGTCTGAAAATCATGTGACAGTCATGTGATAGTCATGAAGTTATCATGTGACAGTCATGAAGTATCATGTGACAGCCATGTGATAGTCATGAAGTGATCATATAACAGCCGTGTGATAATCATGAAGTGATCATCATGATTTGTAGTTAGTCAACAGTTCCCTATTTCAATTCAACACTTAGGTTCATCCAAAAATCCAATTTTCTTTTTGTATTGTCGTGTCGTGAGTTACCTAATAATCCACAAAGCTGTCTGTATGCCTATTTATCCATCCATACGAATGTCACATCTGTACAATATTGTTTCAAATATTATAACAAGTGCAAGCAGCAGACTACAGTTATATATATATGGACTTCATAGCAAAATATGCCAACAGTTAACACCCTACACGCGGAATGTACATGCTACATGTATACGCTCAGGTAGAACTGTAAAAAATATCTAGCATTTGCATGTGAGCACAATCAAATAGTCATGGTACGATCATGTGATGATCATGTGAGAGGCATGATTTTGTCATGTGATGAAGTCATGTTCATGAAAAAAAAGGGAAGAACAGTGACAGATACATGGAAAACAACACTTTTCAGTTTCAAGATTTTTGTCTTTCCTTCTTTTTTTGGGTAAGAGATTCAATGTTTTCCTTCCTTTTTGGGTTGGTCAATGTTTTCATACAAAGCCGAACTGTTTGGTCTTGATTGCTAAGACGAGTTTTTGCCTAAGGATGACCTTGCTGGAGTAAAGAGGGATGTACAGGCGCGAAATACACGTGTTCGCCGTCGGGAGATGTTGGTCGTCCGCGGGTCGGACCGTGATCGACGGCATGGGCTGGAAACCTTCTTCGCTGGCAGGGAGGTTCGGACTACCAGTCCAGAAGTACACCTGTAAGAGCAGACCATATAAGGACATTAGGGGAGGATGAACTGATAGTACACACCATATAAGGAAATGTGAAGAAGTGGGCCTGAAAAGTGCATGCCATATAAGGTCATGTGCAGAAGTGGGACTGAAAGTGCATGCCATATAAGGAAATGTGGAGAAAGAGACTGGAAACACAGGCCATATCAGATAATATGAAGAGATGATTCTGTGTGAACCATATAAGGTCATAATGAAGGGAGAGACAAAGGACAAAGCAATCTAATAATCAATACACAAATTAAGAGCCAGAACTGACCAGGTCCTGCCTCTCTTGGTGCGGCATCCTCTCCACAATGGACCAGAACCAGCGCTTGAACTTAGTCAGCCTCTCCGTACCGTCACCTGAAATACAACCCACGTAAACATCAAATACCACTGAAGGTAACACATTGTCTTTTCTGAAACAACCATTTTACATACAAATCAAAGTTTGCAGTTCTCGAAATTTAAAAAAAACGATGAAAACAAAGACCAAGGACCAGGTTTGGGCCTTGTTGTACTCAGTTTCATTCAGATAATATATTTTTGTGTACAGTCAAGATCACAGTCTGCTTGGCGATGCTAAATTGTCTTAAGAACCATATTATAGATAAATTAATAATGGCCTAACTTTGAAAAGTTTGAAAAAACAAACATGGGTATATGTTCACTCACCGCTTTCATCATTGAATGATGTGTAGCTGATAAGAGTCTGAATGTCGATGGTGCCACATCCGTTCACTAGGAGGCGGAAATCCTCAGCTGTCAGCCCGTCCAATGCATTTCTGGGCAGGACATCGAACAGGCCACTTCTCAGGGCCTGGAGCAATAGACAAGATGATCGTTAGTTGAGTGTTGGACAAGTTTCTGATCTGATAATGTCTCCTGGTAACTTCATGTTTAGTAGAAAAACACTATGCTAAAACTAACACTACGTGTTCCACTGGCAATTAGGGCTGATATAAGTACCTGGAAACGAGGAAAAAGAACAAAGACACGGACAACATACAGTCAATACAAACCCTCAAAAGTAAGAGTCTTGAACATCGCACTGCTCTCTGCACTGTCAAACTATTTTTTGGATATTTTGAACTGTTTTTCTAAACTGGATTTTTCTATGCACAGTAAATTGTCAATAGTCTTCCCTGACTGACAGCAGTACTATAGATAGATCATGGAAGTATCACATCCCGAGGAAGTCTTCAACATCCTCACCTGAAGTGCCTTCTCAGCGCATCCGTACATACGATACTCCGCGTATCTGCGGACATAGTCGTACACGTTGGCTGGGTTCACCGCCATGTCTGCACCTCCCGGGATCAACTCGTGCTGACCTCCGCCCTCTTCACGGCAGAGGTCAATGCAGAAGGTCAGGTCAAGGGCGGAGAAGATGACTTCTGCGTCGGGTGCCTGGGCATCGATGATGAGCCGCCGCATGCTCTCGTAGGTCACAGGGTCAAAGAAGGCTAGATCGTGCCAAGCAACCTGGAACAGTAAACAAGAAATTTTGGTTCTTCCTTTCAACCATTTACACAAGCTGAAGTCTACTTCTCCTTGCCTTACAATGTGTTGTAGATAAATAATCTTTTTCTTCTTCTGGAAGATAATTCTTTGTACATGGATCTCATACTGTTGCAGCATACGCAAGAGATTTTACCCTTGCTGGGCATGCCCACAAGTTACATTTGATCACTCCCAAAGTCTGTTTAGCCTTAGTTCAACTTGGTATTTTGTTAACATGGGCACCCCAAAAAGATGGACCAGTTTTCTTGACTACAGTATTTGAGATAGTTAACCAAAGTCCTAGAATAAGTCTGCAAAGGATCCACAGAGGAAAAGATTCCATATCATCCTAACCATCATTAGCAACTACATGTAGGTAATACAAGAAATGAAATCAAATTCTTCCATCCCATACTTTTGTTATGACTCCTAAAAGAAATCAAATGGTAGAGTCCAGCTATTCAAGTTTGAAGAGAGGATACTACCACTAGAAAAGTAGAGGGGCGTTAGCTTACCTTCCTACCCAGCATGACCTTGATGACATGCCGGTTTAGTGTGATGGGGCACAGCTCATTCTGCAACAGACACAGCCCCAGGATTCTGGAAAAGAAAACATTAAGATTCATTATTACTTCTGCTGCATGACAGGTCTGGTTTCCACCAATTGGTTTGTTGTTGAAAATATCAAAGCATCTTAGTTTGCTGGTGATTAGAAGGCCTTCACAGCTATTAGCACCAGCAAGGCTTGAAACGCTTTATTTTCTGTAATATGCAATAATTATTTCTTACACTAAGACCCTAATCTTTTAGCCTGCTAAAGTGCTCAAGTTCTTTACATTCTTTTATGCAATCTTAAAACTTTTTGCAGCAGCGGGCATTCTGAAATAGCTGATATCATTAACGAAATTCACGAATTACGGTTTACCTTCACCTAGCTTCCTGACCCCATTGCCAACTTTAACCACTTTGGAACCAAAAAGTCTACTTAGCAAGGAGAAAGTTATGAAGGGTTGTCACAAATTGAAACCAACCTTTTCACATTTCTAAAACAAGAGGGTTAAGACAGGGATCCTTGTAAGTAAGTGAACTTCGGCCGAGCTAGACACCCAAAAAGATGAAGAATTATCACATGCTGAAACCAACCTTCCGACATTCCTAAAACAGTTCAGTCTCTCCGGCGTGTTGCGTCCCGGCCGTGGCGAGTAGAAGCCACGCTTCCCAGGCTGGTAGAACAGCGGGGAGTTGTCCTCGTCATCGGAATCTTCGTCGTCCGGGTAACGCTCGCTGTGGAACGCCTTCTTGGCCTTGGTGTCGGAACTGTAGCTGAACAGGTCAATGGCTCCAAGAGGGTCGGCCGTGGATTCTCTGTGGAAGAAAAACATTGTTACTACATTTTCCTCTATTTTTTCATCATAATTTCTATTTGTAAACATTTCTGAATAATTTTTTGTATGGAAAATTTTGGGCCAGTTAGCGTAGTGGAATCTTCTTTCAAATATTAATGTGTTGTTGTTTGCAAAGTTTGAATAGGAAGTATCATCTATGTCCAACGCCAGTGGATATGATTCTCTTGAACATGCTTCCAGCTTAACAACGACAGAAGAGAACAGAACTAAACAGAAATGAAAAAGTACTTTTACCATGACTGGCCATTTAGATTAAGATATTAGTCATTTTCATATTTTCTATGTAGAATATCTTTTTGTTCGTCCATAATGCTGTTGCAGGCAATGACAAAAAAACAGATCCAAAAACACAGACATTTCTTCATCATTCTACGTGTTTTGTGCTTCCTTTTTAGCAGTTTATTCAGCCAAATTTCCTAAATGTCTGTTGTGAAGTGAGCCAGGATTTTATTCCAGTATTCAAGATGTACCTTCCATGAGAGAGTATGATGTCCACTGCCTCCTCCACACGTTGTCTGAGGGAGTCCTCACTAGCCAGCAGTAACAGCAGCTGTGCAGGGGACATCTCCAACAGCATGCCTGTGATCTTACCTGCCAGAGACTGACACAAACAAGCAAAGAATGTGTGAGTGAGGTGTCAGCAAGAGACTTGCATCATCATCATGCATACATGTATTGGCATACAATGGTCAAGTTGTGCATTATCTCATTTTTTGATTACAAGGGTGGGGGTTCAAACAATCCTTGATACATTTTATCACTGTATATCTTTGTATGTGTGTTTAACACTGAAAAAGGAAAAATCTCATTGGGAGAAATAAACCAGGTGGAAAAATCCTGTCCTTTATACCATACTTACAGAATTAAGGTAACAAAATAAAAGAAAAGGATGGAAAGGCGGTTCCTGGAGACAGCCCTGCATGGCTGATTAAAAAAAAATTACTGTGAAAAAAGGTGCTGAAACTTACAGGCTGCAGTGCTTGTACTTTTGGGTAAAGCCTTTCGCCAAGAGCTTGTCTGTGTGGGGGGAGGGGCTCATCCTCATTCTCTCGGTTACCTCCTGGAATAAATGAATGGATGGATGGTTCATTGACAAAAATCATAACAAATCACATTCAAATACAAAACCATGGCAGTCCCAGTAATAGAGAATTTTAAGTTGGAATGGGGCATTCTTAGGTTTTCTTAAGGGTGCAAATCAATATGGACAGGTCAAAGTGGAAGACTGTGACCACATGTGACCTAGTAGGATCAAAATGTTATGCTTGTCAGAGAATCTGCTCCCCAGGGTAAAGGGGAGTATCGTCAAGGCAAAGCCATGTTCAGTAAATTTTGCTTAGAACGGCAAAGTAGTGTATCTAAACCTGGGTAGAAGGGGCGGGCATCGATGGACAGCTGGCCTCTCTGGTTGGCTGAACGCTCTCGTTCCCGGGATACCGAGCGACGCAGGCTTCCACTGCTGCTGCTACGTCGTTCCCTCTCACGCTCTCTTTCCCGGGATCTCAGGCGTTGGATGAGGCCTGAGCGAAACACTTAAAATAAGCAAGAATGTCGCACATGATATAAACAATGAAGACTGCAATTTCATTAACTAGAATATAATTGTAAAAGAAAAAGCCAGCAGTATTTAGAATACAAAATTAATGGATGCTTTTAGATGGGTCGATGAAGGTTAGACATTTCTGTTATGTTAGTGGACAATTTCTAACCTTTTCTAACGTGCACAGAACCCATTGTTAACTGGCACTTGTTAACTCTTCTTTAAAATAAATAAGTCACTGTGTTTTCGTCTTACTCAAGTTTTTCAGAATTTTCTAAAAAAAATCTTTGTTTTAAAGAAATGTATGACCAGCTTTCTAAGTCTGTAAAGTTACTTTAAATGCATTGCGGTGATTTGATTTCACAGAAGGGAGAAAAGGGGGCTTTACCACCAGTTTTTAGTTCGTGGTTGAAACAAGGAGGTACATGTACATGTAGGCAGGCAGACGACAAAACAAACATTTACTACGAAAACTGCAAACATTAAACCACTGCAAATTTTAATGTGATTACAGTATTAGAGAATTTTCATCATTCTTTAACCATGCACAGAACCCTTGGTCGTCAGCTTTATAAGTCTTTAGAATCAGTAAATAATATCTTATTTAACATGCGTATACCCTTGGTTGGCTGTCACCAGACAAACGAGAACCAACCACTCACTGTAGTGCACACCTTTGGTCCCCCCCAGAACTGAGTCCAGGTTCGGCAGCTTGTCCGACGACAGGAACGCCTGAAAACAACAGAAAAACATTTAACAATCATTCTAGCCATGGGAAAATAGATGGGGATGGGGATAAAGAAGCAGTACGTAATTATCAGATCCCGCTCCCAATTATTAAAGTTAAACCGCGACTGAGGACACCCCCCCCCATCTACAACACTCTGGTGTCACGTGACAACCCCTTTCACAGCTGAAGAAAAATGGCAGATGCTGTTTGAAAGCTACTCAAGCTTCAACTTTTTGTAGTGAGTACTAGCATAATTCTCTATGTTAAATTGTAGCCATAAAAATATGTTCTTTATGTTTGTATGTAGCTCAGAATGAACTCAAAGGCATGCTTGGCCTAGGAAAGACCAATAACCGAGACTTTATTGGTCCCTTCAATGGTCATCTTATACAGACTTGACTGTAGACCCAAACAACACCCACCTGTGCGATGGCGGTGTAGAAGCTGCGCGCCACGCCGCTGCCCTCTCCTGGCTCGTCCTTGAAGGTGACCTTGACGCGGTGCACGGCCATGGGAGGACCCCCCGTGGAGCTGCGCCGGCCGAACTGCGTGTTGAGCTGCCGCAGGGTCTGCTGTATCAGCAGGGTACGCTCTCTCTCAACCTGTGTGGGGATAAAAATAACAACACAATCATTTTCTAACTTCTTTGTAATTGTACTTACACAGGGAGAAATAGTAGTTACCATTTCAGAATTCTTGTCGTTTGTGACTTATTTCCAAAAGCATTGCAGAGAGTTTCTCTATTCAAAGTTGATTCCTTAGACATTTTCTAGACAGTCATCATCTTAGGCTACGTGTACCTCACAGAAATACAAATTGTTCCACTAGTAAAAGTTCCCATTTTGCTGAATATGGATTTCAAGCCTGTGCCTAGCTCCATATGCATGGATAACAGCTGTAAGCCAAAGTAAACACAAAACCCTACCTCCAGAGTGAGGTCCCTCTGCTGTGAGTTCCTCAGTTTCTCCATCTCTCTCCTGAACTTGGCCTGCTTGACCTCGAAGCCGCCGAGTTCGGTGAGGACTGAGCCGGGTTCGGCGCCCACATCGTCCAGGAACACGCGTCCGAACAGCTCCAGACACAGCCGCCAGCGCCCCAGCAGGGAGTCATGGGTAATGTACCCCAGCATGTTCTGTAAGCTGCAGGGGACACAAGGGTTTCTAACATTAGTAACAACCTTAAGAGGGGGGTGTTACATTAATGGTCCCAGGTAGGGGTTAAACTTCTGCACTTTAACCTGTTCATCCCTGCTGAGATAGCCTTTTGGCACCAAATTTGCATCAGTTGCAGGGTTAGGCAGCAGGGAGAAGGTTAAAGAACTCAACACACTTATTGAAAACTATATTGGGTTCACCCCAGTGTGCTTTTCTAGAAATGCAAGTCATGCACTATCAGAAGAAAAAGAATTTTGCTTGGATGCATCAGAAGCAAACCTTTACCTAAATCTTTAATGCACCTTTACCTCTACGCTTCAATTTAACAATAGTGATTGCTCCTGCCAAATTATCAAGATCTTCAGCTTGCCAAAAAACAAATTCTTAAGACAAGTTCCCACCTGGATGGAGGTGGAATGGTCTGCAGGTGAGAGGTGTCCACTGTAACAGTCGCCCCAACATAGTCCCTCCCTCCGTGCTCAATGGAAGCTCCCGTCTCCATGGCAACAGCCGACTCCGCCCCACCGTGGCCTGTCACTAGCAGGTCGCTCCTGTTTTGGTCTTGTGTTTCGGAGCGGGCGGAGGGTTGAGTTCTTAGGTCTAGTGACACGTCAGATGGGCCGGGCGTCGGCTCGTTTGGTCTCCTAGCAACGGGGGTGAACGCACTATTCCTGTGCGGGTTGAGTCCGAGGTGAGTGGGCAAAACTTCAACGACGCTACGTTCTAGCGCCGCACTCGCCCCTGATTGGCTGATGATCTGGCGCGGCCGGCCGAAGAGTTGTTCGCGGCGAGCGTTCGGTTGTAAGAGGTGCGGCTGTTCAGCCAATGGGAGTGCTTCTGCCATGGGAAGTTCGAAGGGGTCTGGTGGCGGGCAGCCTAGGAACGTTGTCGACTCAGATCGCTGGAAAAAGGGATGTTTCCGTCCTGTACTGCTCGGTATCGTATCACTATCCATACTGTCTGTTTCCATTAGAGCTGTGTGGGTGGCCACCTCTTCGTCGTTTTCATCATTATCGTTGTCGTCGTAGAAATCAACGCTGATCGAATCCCGTATATTCGCACTCTCTGCGCCTCCTTCTGACCCAGACTTCATGTAGTAGACCAGAGCATCGAGAACGTATGCCACGTGTTTGAGCGCCGATACGTCAAGCACGGGTAGGATCCCGGAATGTTCGTCGTGGTGCGACCGCATCAGAGACAACGCGTATGTCATGAAGTCACGGCGAGTCGCGCTGGCGTCAGCTAGACTACCTGGATGAATAAATGAACAAAATCAACATGATCAGTAAAAAAGCATGTCACACCAACAAATCTATACTTTTTGTACAGGTGATTCCTTAGTAAATTTACAGATTGGTGTAACTGTAAGTGGAATCACACTCTTAACTATTTTGAGATTTATTAACATAAATTAATGTAACCAATCGCAACTGTTGACATTTCGCATGGTAAGACTAACGTGGTTAACCATTTTCAAAGTATGGACATATTCTGTGTGTGTCAATGTTACTGTTAGGAGTTGTGTCATGTAGGGAATAGGACTGTTCTTGTATCGGATCACAGGTTTTTCAAGGAAAAAAATTGCAAGGGGGAGCACTGCAGAGCTTGGTGTAAAAGTGGAGTTTCCCCCCTTGACTGCTGTGGAGTTTCAAAGACTTTTGAACTAAAATGGGGCATTTTTTGGCTTCCTGAGGGGCAACATCACTGTCAGACAGATCACAGTTGAAGACTGTGCCCACAAGTGACCTAGTAGCATTCCTGGTCAATCAGAATTTTAGAGGATCTGCTCCTAAGGGTAGGGGGGGTGCATGGTCTGGGCATGAGAGCCCATAGCCCCTGTTCCTGTTCAGATTAAGCCCTGGGATATCATACCTGGGATGATCCGGCCTCTCCGGCGTTGTGTCTCGAGCTGGCGTAGGATCTCCTCCTGCCGCGCGGCGACACGATCGCGCCGGCGGTTCTGCTGGGAGTACAGCGGGTGCGTGGGGTGGTTGGGGTCGGAGGAGTTGGCCAGGGCGGAGCCGTAGCGAAGCTGGGCTTCGGTGGAGTCCATGACTGTGATGAGCCAGTCCCAGGTGCAGCGCAGGTGCATCTCTACATACATCTGTAGGAGACAAGGGAGTTTTGTTGTAAATAAGGTTAAATCAGTTAAATGACTGCTCCAATCTTGAATCCCTCTCATTTTCAGTAGGTGAAGGCCAGAAATCTGAGCATGCAACTCGTGGACACTACATGTATGACTCATAGTGTCTTACAAGTTGTACAGTTTTCATAGTATAACGACTGTATAACTTGTAAGACAGAGATGACCCTTTTATAAAGCAATCCACAGTCCTATGCTTTGCTTGCATATTTGAACCATCAAGTACAATGCATCTGGCTCTACCCAAGCAATGGAACAATGGTGTTTCACCATCTTGATACAATCTCAGCATTACTTTATACATTTTCAAATTTTGGTAATTCCGTTTCAATTCCTCAAAATTAGCTTGATTTTGGATGACTTTTAGTTGTACACTTCCCTGACCTACATTGAATGTCATTGTCAGTAAAGTACACAACAATAAATAATTATGTAAATATAAGAACACCACCCCACCTGCAGATCTAAGGTGTCCTGATAGGTGATGGGCAGAGGTTTGGGCAGAGGGGCCACTGCAGGGTAGTCGGGTAGCATGCTCATCAGGTCTGCGATCTGTCGGATCACGATGCTGAACGCACGCGCCAGTGAACTAGCCGTGGTGGAGACAGTCTGGGAGGAGCTGGTATCCGTGGTTACGGACGTGGATGGCGTTGTTGTGACGGTTGTCGTGCGGCGTAGGGTGGAGGGGTCGATGTAGATCAGACCTCCTTGAGCTAGTGGGAATAAATGAATTTAAAAAATGCTTTTATTTAGTGTTGGTCAATGGATTTGAAATGCAAGTGCACCACAACTACACAATGATTTTCTTGTTGGTCTTCGGGCCTTTACTTTAAAGTTGCAATCTAGGACTTTTAAAGACCTATGCTTGCAAAATCTTATAGCCACACTACACATAAAATTCATTTTAAGACTGTGGTAAACTAGTGTGACTTCAGAAGAAATTTCTTTATGCCACAATATCTGCACTTCTGTCGAAAAGTGTAACAGTTATAGAAAAGCAGGACATCAAAAATTTCAAAGCTTTAGAACTTCAAAGTTTTGGCCTGCTTTATACCAACCAAATAATTCACTCCTTCTCCAACAGGAAAATCTTTCTATCTATAAATATACAGATAAAACTGCAGGGTTTTGTGCCAACCAAATTATCTACTTCTATTCCAACAGGAAAATTTCCCATCTACAAATATAAAGAGTTGCAAATGAGTTCTGAATCTATCCTTACAAGTAGCAGTAGCAGGGGTGGAACTGGTGGTGGCAGGCGTCCGCGGGGGAGGCTGTCGGACAGCCCACTGGAGCGCCGTGGGGGCCTGGGACGTGTTGCTCCCCTGGTTGCCGGGCGTGGTCACTCTCTCCAGCTGTTCGTCGGGAAGCTCGTTGGCGATGCTGTTGTTCTCCTCTTCGTTTTCGCTCTCCTCGCTTTCTTCTTCATCCTGATTGGAGGAGGAGTCTTCTTCCGAGAAGTACGCTGCGACGCTGCCAGCACCTTAAAGACACAACATGTTTTCTTCTTTATTCTCCTTTTTTTAATGACAACCACAAAAGCATTATCATCATTTATAACACAAATAATGATTGCTATTAATCATTAGATGTATTAAGTCAGTAGTCAAAAAATAGTTCTATTTTTACAACAATAAATTTTGTCTCTTCATTTTAATCATGCAACATAGTTTTTTTTTCCTTTGCATGTAACTGTTCGACGTTTTTGGTATACAAATCCCATACAGAGATTTCCTAGTCCACATTCTACTGAAATATTGCAAAAAATGTTTGAAAGCTCAAATCTAAAAAAAAATGAACTCATACCTGTCTCAGACCCAGCTGTTGCTGCAGTGACCACGCTGCGTCTGCCGCTAGCGTTGTCCTGGTTGCTATGGTTACTCTCGCTGTCACTTTCACTTTCCGCCAGCAGGTCCAGATCCATATCACTTTCATTTCCAGCTACGATAAGTACAACAATTCAGGTGTTACTAACTAGATAGCTTTAAACAATGCTTGCAGTTAGATATGCAAAGGTTAGGTGTGACAGGTCATTCAGTGTAATATGACCAGCTGCTGCCGCACTGCGTGCCTGCGAAACTTGGTGTGCTATACCAAAGGGCGTTTATACCGGCTATATAGATACGGATACCAAATTTCGGAGAGAAAAACTGAATCAACTCTAGTTTCTATCTGCCACCAATGAAAAAGAATCTTTGGTTTATTTATTTATCAGTCCAATCAGATCACTCACCTTCATCGTCATGGTGATCATCGGCTCTGCTCTCTCCATGCTGCTCCTCAGCGTGGTCCATTTGCTGGTCGCCATGGTGACTGGAGTCGTCATGACGATCCTCCTCACCAACCACACCCTCAACAACCTCAACCTGAAAAGTGGATCCATTTTGAATCTAAGTTCTTTGATACCTTCGGGCGACACAAGGGAAGCTGGACTGAATGTCTTCGGGCGACACAAGGGAAGCTGGACTGAATGTAAAATGGTTGCTATGAAAAGGCATGAAATTGAATTTGTAACAAAAGTGCATGACTTGTGTAACTAAAACATTCTTTGAAAACAAACCTACTTTATTCTTTCTTATGGATTCTGTTTCAGCGGTAGTGTTATTATTAAGTATTCCATTTGCGTTCTTATATCTAAAAGAAGAATAAGACTTAAAATGATTTAAGTACCATACCTCCTCCACATCTGCTACCACCACATCATGCTCCTCTTCCTCTCTCTCCCGCGAGCGATCTGATTGGCTGGTTCCCTGCGGCTGGCGCGAGTACGAAACCTGAGACACACGTGGGGGGTCTGCAGACGATGGCCGTGGGGGGAGGGGCTCCACGTTGAAAAGCTCTTCACTTCCCTGGGGGACAGTTTCAAAGAACGGATTACTTGAATGCCAAGGACACATGCAAATAATCAGGGGATGTAATCGACAAAACCCAAGGCCATGTTGATTTGATCATAATAAGGATGACATCTACATTCATAGATTTTTGTCTGTTTCAAAAAACAAAATTCAACCATTCTGTAAATTGTACAACGCAGCTGCAAAATGTATAAGCAGAAAATTGCAAAAAAAAATATCAGAAAACAAATGCCGTAGAATTCCAAAGTCATAGCATAAGATGTTCGGTATGTTTTTAGTCATATGTTCAACCTTCATGACCACTTAGATTTCATAATGACCGCAATGTCATCCATATAATCGAATCAACATGTCCTAATGACCAATGAAAAGGCTCGGTAAAATTTGTGTAGCCAATGAAACAAGATAAAAAGCTGTACTGACCAATGAGGACCGAGCTTTCCTCACCTGGACTGCATCAATGTTGGCACTGACCAATGAGAAGGGGGCGGTGGGTCGTACCACTCCCATGCGGACGGGGGTGATGAGGGACTCGGCTGTTTGGCACAGTTCTTCGATGGCGAGGTTGATCAGGGCTTGAAACGCGTGGCGACATTTCATCAGCGGTTGGGATGGTAGGGAGCTGAAAAAAAATACACAGATTGTCAGTTAGTTTTTGACTTCACAGCAGCAAGGAAAATGGTAACTGCTTAAAATCCAATATCCAAGTTTAAACCTCATTTTAATGCAGACATATTTCTTGGTACCTTTTCTTTTTGCCAGGTGTCATGCCAACACTAAGCACAACAAAGACGCGTGCCACGGAGCGGATGAAACGTCGAGAGATCTTGGTGGCCTCCTCCTTCCTTCCCGCGACGGTATCATTCTGTAGCTCACGGATCAACGTGCTCAGCAGGGTGTCCAACATCTGTGGGAGTAGTATATGGTGGAAGTTTAGACAATGGCACTTCAGGTGGACACAAGCAAAAGTTTGGAAAAGATGTTGTTTTCCCTATTTTTTGAAATATGAAAAGCATTACATTGAGCCTGAATCCATTTGGACCGCAAAATTACAACTTTTTTCTTACATCTCTAAAAGGTTGGCATTCAAACCCCTGGTAACTTAACCATTTCTAGTAATCCATGGAGAAGGTTAAAAGACTCACCTCCACACTACACTTGACCAGCAGACAGTGAGTGAAGCTGTCCAGTTTGTTGGTCCCGCTCTGTTGGTCCAGGTAGACCTGTTCCTCAGGCAGCAGGTCGGGGATGGGCGACCGGCGGTCCCGGCCGGGGCACTCGCTGGTGATCATGGCCTTCACCGCCTTCCAGTCCTGCAGGATCCGCTCAAGCGCCAGGCGACAGAAACGCGGCGGCTCTAGGTCGTGGTCCGGCATGTCTGGGTCTGGAAAACAGCAGCGAAAATCAAATCAACCTAAAGACTGAGACAATTTTGAAGATTACATGGCCTTGGCTGCAGGCAAATATATATAGGGTACATGTTGCTTAACCAGACAAAAATATTGCAACTGGCATATCTTGACGAAAACAACAACAAAAAAGTATTAAAACTATAAACAAGAACACTGTGTTCAACAAAGTATTATGTCAGGGTTCAAAAAACTTTTTCTGTTTGCCAAATTTGATCTATAGGACCACAACTACATGTACATAGGGATAGGATATATTTAGGGACATAAAAAGCTAAATGTTAAGCCACAAACACAAGTCTTTGGCCAAAGCAACAAATTATTTTCTTTGCAAGCCCACAGCAGTGGACCTACCTTCCTCACCAATGGGTTTGCGAGCGGCTATTCTGGAGTCAGTTCGGCGTAGCGGGCGGTACTGGCGCTGCTCTACGATCTGTCGAGCCACCGTCTGTACCAGGAACAGCAGAACATTCTCTCCTCTGGGGGTAGAAAGGATAGTTGTTGTTAAAGAAATGCTACACAAAAAATTGAAAATCCTTCTATGCTATGCTTAATATATTCCAAAGTCAAATTCTTACTTCAAGTTGTTTCACATAAGTCCGTCATAGTTCTGGGATTTTCCACAGTTTACAACTTATGCCGTGCTGACGCCTTCTCACCTGATAATTGAATTATATGACGTCAGTGTTTCAAATAATTCACCTGATGATTGTATTATATGACGTCAGTGTTCTAAAATTCAATCATCAGGTGAAAAAATTGAAACACTGACGTCATATAATTCAATTATCAGGCGAGGAGGCGTCAGCACGGCATAAGTTGCAAACTGTGGAAAATCGAGGATTTTCAATTTTTTGTGTAGCTTTCCTTTAAAAAACTAGTCTGTGACAATCTTCAACATTCATCACTGTTAATCCATTTACTCCTGTGATGGTTTTACTTTGCGGTAGAAGGGAAAGGAAGTTTTTGTAGTGTTTTGAATTTTGAATTCGCAATTCTGTAGTAGTTATACACAGGATATATGTGGTGTCATGAATTTGTAGTGGAGAGGTCACCACAAAAACAAAACAACAAGGAAAGTTTCTAGCTTTACAGTATCAACATCAAAAGCTGTAAAAGAACTGTAAGTTGTAACTCATGGTAGCTTTAGATATGGAGTTTTCATGGTTACTTCTCCACTGTGAACTTCATTATGTTGCTGCCAGTACCACTATTCTAACTGCAAGTTCATACCACAATCTGTTGATTTTCACCTTACTGCAAAATTTAGGTGTATCGAACAAGATTTTACAGTTAATAAACGAAAGTTTTACAACAACACAGAGAAAAATGGCACTGATTCCTTTTTGAAAAAAAAAAAACAACTTCTGTGACTGTCCCTGACCTGCTGTTTGGCTGTGTGACCAGGTCGGTATCGTTGATAAGCCTGTTCAGGAGGTCCAGTCGTGCCGTCTGCGATCCTGCGATCAGGGCCTTACACTTACACTTCTCCCAGCAGTCACAGTACGCTGTGGGCGATGTACGCTTCAGTCTGTGGGAAAGGGTTACAATTAAACAAATTATTGATGTTTTTAACTCATGACATATTGAACGACCATTGCAATCAAGAGCAGGTTTAAAAGTAGCAAATAAAGAAATCCGTGAAATTCCTTTATCAAATTGCAAGAGAGATCACAATAACATCAACTAGAGCATGACATCTCTAAGTGGAACTATGAACAATGAACATGTTATCAACATTCGATAAGGAAAGGACCTGGCTTTTGCTTTAATTCAATTTTTCGTCTTTTAGTTCATTTGTCTACTTTCCTTGGTAGACTGTTATTCACTTCACTTAAAATGCAGATTCTTTCATGTATTTTCATGCTTTCCCTCCAACAAGCATTGCACAGTGCTATCTAAGATCACCATACAAATTTTGCTAATTGCTTGTACATTTTGTATGTTGAACTATTTAGATCCCAGTACTCACTTGCAGTCATGTCCCTTGTGACAGACCCGTGCACACTCAGTACAGCAGCACAGAGTCCCCACCAGCCCACATGTACGGCACTCAAAAATGTCCTGGGGGGAAAATATTGAACTTTAAAAACAGCAAAATACGAGGGTATGAGATCAATAACTGGAAACCAAGTTTGTCGTTTGATAGAAGTCAATGTGCGAATACACTTTAAGTCTTGCAATCTTTTTTATCTAAATCTTGCAATAAATGAGTGGTTTTGTTACAAATGTAACAAGTTTGACTATTTACTATTGAGTAAGAAACCTGTACACTATGATAGTGCAAAATATTAACATCTATACAAATTGATTAATACATGTGCATGCAACAGTACTTACTTGTACCTGACTAGGTCTCCTCAGACTTCCAGTAGCCATGCAATAGTACCAAAACTTGTTACAGTACTAAGTCTAAAAGTCATTTCTTTTCTCCAAGTTATGGTCGACAAGAACCTCAAACACTGCTAAAAAATACTCGTATCATAAGTTTGAATCCTTCTCACCTGGTTGATGTGTTCTGCACCTGTCCAGGTGAAACTGCAGGTGTCGTTACAGCACAGCACGTGTAGCGGGGAGTCGTCCAGGTTAGAGCCGGGGGGGTAGATCATACTCATGGCCAGCTCGTTGTCCATACCATCCTGGGAGGAAACACATTTCATTCTTTCAACTATGAACTGGTACACAGCACTCACAAGCCTTTTAAGTGGTGCAGCACATTCTGCTGTGTTCTTTGTTCTGAAATTTCATTTATATTTTGCAGGTAATGAAAAAACTTGAACATCTTATAGTCAGCTCTGTAGCTTGTGAAATTTCACTTCAACTTTGCAGATGATACACCTAAACTTTAAAAAACACACCCTAAAGAAGATCATAAAATATTCTACTTTGCAAAATTGCACAGTTCATTTTTAAGCACTGAAGTTAGATTGTCAAAACAGACTTAAACTTTGAAGAACACTGATGTCTCTGACTTTGGGAGAAGAAATGCTGTTCGAGTCCTATTCATGTAACATGTTACCTTGAAGTGGCCTTTGGGTCTTATTCTGTGGTGGCAAAAAAAAGTTATAAAAATTATATGGCTGTTTGTTACCTTGTTGTCCTTGCCTGCCACCCTCTGTGCTGTGTCCAGTATGGCCAGTGCTGCAGAGTACGCCCTCCCACTCACAGCTGCCATGAACGGGGTCTGGCCCTGCGCATCCCTACAGGAAGACATGTGTTAGTTCAAACAAGAAAGAAAAGGTGCAGGTGTATCACTATGCAAACTGTACACAAGTCCATCCATCCGCACATCCATCCATCTCCCATTTCTGCCTACTTTCAATGATGCACACTTTACTCACACTTTCAGTTGTAGACAAATTCTTCCCACTCACTTTGCTGTCAGGGGATCAGGAGATACGGCTTTAGGACTAGCCTTCAATGTAGTGATTCATTCGTCCATCCATCCATCCATCCATTTATTCAACTTTCCAGCAAATGACACTTACTTTGCAGACAGGAGATCCACTAGATACAGCTTCAGTACTGGCATCTCACACAGCAGTGTCAGGATACACAGGGCGTGGCAGCTTAGCTCATTCATTCGCTCAGTCATTCATTCATCCATCCCTTTGTCCCGACAGCCATCTATCCACACATCCGTCCATCCATCCACCTCCCTACTTTCCCTCATGCACATCTTCAGTGCGTGTTTTCTTCTGTACTACAGGAACTACTTACTTAATGATTGCATATGTATGATAGCTAAAGGAGTGTATAAATACAAAAAAGTGCTAGACAAATTCTTCCCACAAGAGACACTCACTTTGCAGAAAGAAGATCCACCAGATACGGCTTCAGGACCGGCGTCTCGCACAGCAACGTCAGGATACACAGGGCGTGGCTGCTTCTCTCCGCCGCGTCCGTGCTCGCTGGAAGTACGGTATTTTCATCAACGGAGCTCGCACACGAGTACGAACTAACAGAACCACAAGACCCCGTGAGCCCCCCTGCAGTCGCGGCATTCGTGGACAGACTGACATTGTCATCCTCTGCAAGGGTAAAGTTACAGGTTAGCTCCTGTTTTAACTACTTTAACTGTAAGCATTAGCCTGGAATACGCCTTATTCTAGCTCTGATTCCTTTGTATCTAAATCAGAGGCTCGAAATTCATTTTAGGGTGCACAGAAAGAATTTTGAGTGTAATAAAATAAAGTAGAATGTTAGCATAACGTATTCACAAACCCTACTGCCTCTTTTAACCTTCTCCCTGCTGCCTAACTCTGTAACCAATTGGGAATTGCGTGCCAAACGGCTGCTTCAGTGTGCTAATGGTTAAGAACTTTTAAAAGTTACAGAATAGCTCAAGATAAACCTACTTTGACCGTAAGCATTAGAT
Organism: Branchiostoma lanceolatum; assembly: GCF_035083965.1. NCBI lineage: Eukaryota > Metazoa > Chordata > Leptocardii > Amphioxiformes > Branchiostomatidae > Branchiostoma > Branchiostoma lanceolatum. Next base: position 8,443,757 of record NC_089739.1, read on the forward strand.
TGGTATCCACCTTATAGCTCTGATTCAACTGTATTGTATCTGTACCTGTATAGCCTGTATAACCGCCCTTTGGCATAACACACCAGCTTTGCAGGCACACGCGGAGTAGCAGGGTTCGTACAAGCATTCGTAAGTTTGATTCCCATTAAACTGCTGATGACAAATATTTGATTCTAGATCTAGAAATCCCCAACGTTTCAATGGGGATATAAGACAGACTATTCTACAGAGAAGAAATCAGAGGAGCGAACTGGAGCTAAAATAGGATGGATACTAGGCTACGTATTACTAAGTATTTCTCTCTCTACAAAACTATTACCTAACTTTTGATCAGGGCTGTCCCCAGCTTTTCAATTTTTTCCATCCCAGTCCTTGTTTGGGAGCCCATGTTATTAATTTTTGTTGTTAAATCTGTCATTTCAAGCTTTAAAAAATACGTTATCACCAATTTGATGTCATGAAATTTAGATCTTTGGGACGAGGGGAGAGAAACTTTTGTTGTCCCAACAAGTAAATTTCCGTCCCAAGGTGGAGGGACGGGTCCTAAAGACAGCCCTGCTTTTCCTCCTGTTGTCTACACTTACCTGAGTTTGCCGACTCAAACAGGGGAGGGTCGGGTGGCCAGTTCAGGGTGGGGATAGGGTCACCATCCTCCTGGGACGTCCCGCCGACCGCACGGGCTGCTGACGTCGCTCTTCGCATCATCTCACGCAGACTCATGCTACAGGAACAGGTACAAATGGTTAAGTTTACAATACATTTCACTACAGATGATACTATTAATATGTTGATGAAGTTAGACATCCAGGTAATAAGACACACAAGGTAATGGTAAATTTGATAAAAGATGCCAGTCTTTTAATTGCTCAACCTTCTCCCTACTTCCTAATGCCGTAACCAATAGAGAATTGGTAGCCAAATGGCAACTTCAGTGTGCTAAAGCTTAAAAAAAGCTCCAGACTAGCTGGATTCCCTCACCTGTTCTGCATTTGTTATTCAAATTAAATCTTAAAAGATGCCCGTCTACAACTTGTTTTAAAAGCAAAGCTCTACGAGAGCAGTATTCCCTCACCTGCGAGTGCTTGTCCCTGTCCCCCCTCCACTGCTGGACCCTCCCGTGCCTCCTGATGCTGTCCCCCCTCCCCCTCCTGAACTGGAGGCGGCTGAGATGGCGTTGGCCAGGGCGTCCACCGCGTTACTGACTGCACTGATCCTGCTGGTGATGGACTCCCACTGCGCAGAGTTAGACGTTCCCGCTTCTACATTGGGAGAAATCATATCTGTTATAAATTCAACTACAAGTTTTCTAGTACATGTAATTCAGACTACCTGACCCTCTGTACCTTGAAGGCTTCTAAAATCTTAACATTTCTGTTACATGTACTACAATTATAGTCTCCATCATGCAACAAAGAAAAACACTTTCATATGTTAGATCAGTCTGTTAGCTGATAAACATTTTATGTAGTTTTATCTTTCAAAACCTTAGAATGGCTTAAAGCTGTTAATGATCATCAAACTAAAGGGAATAATACTAATTCTGCTACAGATACAGTTGAAACTTAATAAATACTGCAGTTTGAGACTCTTTTTCAATCCAAATTCTTGAAAATAAAAAGGCCTGTCCTGTCCTTACCGTTGTTGCTATTGGAAGTGTTGTTGTCCTGGTTGGTTGTCGGGCAGCACATGGCGACGCAGGCGTGGAACACGTTTCGGTTGCCATCACAACGCTCGCTCAGAACCTGCTGGATCGTGTTCTGGGTGTTGATGGAACCTTGGATAGAAAAAAAAGTTGTAGCTTTGAGAGACTAGCAACTTCTGTGGTTTTATCTTGCCAATGGCATTAATAAACATAGTACCTTGGATAAAGACAAATTTGTTCCAGTTTAGAGAGCCTGTCCACTACTTTGATGTTAGATTGGTGTTAAATCAGTGAGTTAGAAAAAGCACAAGTGTGGGGGGAAGCCAAAAAATATTCACATCGTTCTTAGGCTACTTTTCTCTCTAAATCAGAATCTTATCTCCTTGATCAAAGCAGTCATTACATGAGGAGCTTCTATGAATAAATATAAGTCATCAAGATGAAAATTTTCTACATTCTTTGTATTCGACTGGAAAACTGATAATAAGGAAAGGAGCATCATGTCTTACTTCTTCTTCTTGTATACCTAAATCAATTTATGTTCAACCTACCCGTGTCTCTCTCCAGAGAGTACAGGAACTGTTTCACTGACTCATAGTCACAGCGCAGGACATGAGGCATCAACAACTGGGTCTGGACATGGGAGAAGAACATACAGTATTTCAACTTTCAGGTAACACTTCTAAACCAGCATTATTATGATTTATCAAAAAAACACTGCTACATGTGGTTCATTAGAAGATAAACAACCTACATTAAATTAAAGGGTGCTGTAACTTGTAAACATAAAAAATCACAACATCATTTTCTGTGAAGCCAAGCATTACAGAAAATGATGTTTTTAAAAACAACATGTTTAAGTAGGGATAAGTCATATTGTAAAGATTATACCTTAAGTTGATATCCTAGTACGTACCTCAAAAGCAAGCACCACGACTGCTGCCTTCTTCTTGAGCTCGGAGGAGCTGGGCAGGTCGATAAGAGACTGGATTCCCAGCCCAATGCGCCTTGATTTTTTTAGTGTAGGGCGTCCAAAAGACACCTGGACACCCTGCTAGCTAATAGCCTGTAGTACATACCTCAAAAGCTAGCACCACCACTGCTGCCTTCTTTTTCAGCTCGGAAGAGCTGGGCAGGTCGATGAGTGACTGGATCCCCAGCCCTATACACCGCGCGGGCGGAAGGTCCAGCCACACCGGGTCACGGATCCCCTCGATGCAGTCCTTCGCCAGCGGGTAGATGGCGCCGTTTCCGTCCCTCAACAGGTTCACCACATCCTGAAAGTACAGTTGTTAATTTTAGAATGCAGCATTTTTGCCAAGCATAAAATTTTGCTAAACTAAACAAACCACCTGTAGTTGTTATGGAGTTAGAAGAGAGCTGACTGCTTCACTTTGGACTGGAAGAGCTTGGCTCTAAATACATGACAAATAAATGTTACAACTACAGAAATCAACTTGAGGTTAGAAGGAAAATCTTGACAGGTTTTGCTATACAGTACAAAAGAAACAATAGGTGAAAGTATTTCAGCAACTGATAATGTATGCTTTACCATTTGTAGCTACAATGTACTGTGAAATGAACTACAAGATTCAGAGTAAAAAATGTACAAATTACTTGAAGTCAACTTAGAGGAATTGTCATGAATCTGTTTTTATGATAGGAATGAAAGACAAGAAAGTCCTTATTTTCTTTTTCTCCCTGCCACAGTAGCATTTTTCTGAGATCCATTCTTACCTGCCCCCCACTGTAAAGGGTGATGGAGTTTTCTGCGTGACCGAGGAACGCTGTGGCGTCTGTCGGAAACAGGCTTTCCTGTTCCGCTTTCCCCGTGCCGAGATCGTACACCAGGTACATCAGTCGAGACCCAACCTTCGCGATGACATGCACGCCTGCTTGGAATGGGAAAGTGAAAAAGAGAAATATTAATTTTCCAAAAGGATATACAAGGCAATCATAGATGACAGACTTCCTCCTTATTAACTGAAACTGCTTTGCAACCCTTTCAGTCTCAAGACAAACATAGCGGCACTGAGGATATATGGCAATGTTTATTGCGTATATTGGGAATCGCAGAAACAGGCACAGACACACACAGACAAATACACACACCCTCACCCCCCCAAACACACACACCCTCACAAACAAACAAACACACAAACATTCTCTTTCTCACACACACAAAATAAAAACTTCCTACTTTAGTCCTTCCTTAACATTTCACAACAGAACATGTAATACCTCTGCTGTCCACAGTGACTGCTAGGATCTTGGCATTGTCCATCACTGGCAGCTTCTTGGGCATTCGCTGGAAACAGTCAGGCACCTTGGGCACTGCAGTGGGCTTCACAACCTGGGAGCGAGGACCAGGGAAAAATGGCACAGGCATTGAATGCACTGGACAGCTATTACAAGCACTCTTACTAAAAGACCATTTCTTAGAGTCTTGTAGAAAAAAGCGCTTTACTGTAAAACTAAAAGTCGCATCTCACTACAGTACTTCCTATTTTTCAGTTTCTTCTATGTTGTCATTGAAACTGTCAAACAGTCAGAATTAAAGTCTAAGCAACCATAACTTATCTAACTATCTAACGAAAATACAGCCACGACAGGTAACACCAAGCTCACGAACAAAGAGATGACAGTTAAATTTGAATCGACCAATGAGAAAGCAGACTCACTGTGGTTAAGCTGACAAAAAGCGGCAAGCAATTGAACTTGCCTATGTGCAATGTAAAAGCAGCCACATTTTGAATAGGCCAATGACAAAACAGCTAGTGTTTGACGATGAGGGCAACCACATTTGAACGACAGCACAGCTCATGTTTGAATGGGCCAATGACAGCACAGCTCATGTTTGCATGGGCCAATGACAGCACAGCTCATGTTTGAATGGGCCAATGAGAAGGCAGCCAGGGTTTGAAAAAGCCAATGGAAGTACAGAGTGTAGATACCAGCATGGCTGTAGGAAAGTTCACCTGAAGCTCATCCTTCCTCAGTAGGCGACACTCCTGTAGAAGCGCCGCCGGGTCGTCGTGGCTCGTTGTCGGGCTGGGGTCGCGCTGGTGCGGAAACCACACAGCTGCGTACGCTCCGTCAATCTGGAGGATCGAATTACAAAAAAATTGTGAAAAATAAATCCAAGACCAATGCAGAAAAGGGTCAGCTGAAATCTTGTTATTTCCTACCCCTAAAAAAGAAACTATGAGGGCACCTGATGCAACTGGCCTTCTTAAAATTTCCTTGATACACAATGTTTCTTTTTCTTGACTTTTCTTGTGATGAACAGTCCATGGTAACAGGTATCAAACCAAAGAGATTTTTAGGCATCTATAGCTTTAGACTTTTAATACCACATCTTGACATTCTACCTTATTAGAGAAAGGCTAGGTAGTCTGTACTACAACAAGTTTGATAAATCTGTCTATACAATTATGTTCCTGATACTAAAGGTAAACCAATGGCATAACAAGATCTGCCTTACCTTCAGGACTTTCCCAACAGGCACTGATCTGACGTCTTCAATGAACACCACATCCTTCAGGGCCCAGCGTTCCTCATTGGAGGCCTTACAGTCATCATCTTCCTTGGGTAGTACCAGTGGACGCTTCCGCTCTACGATACAAAAACGACATAAATTTAACGATGACTTCCAAACTGCTTTTGTATTGTAACTTTTGCTAAATGTAATGTTGCAATTGTGGATGGTAAAAAAAATGAAGCTAGAAGGAAAATGTGTAAGTCTGAATAGGAAAAAAAAAACTAACACAGAAAAAGACAGAAGATGGGAAAAGACACTAGTATAAAAATGAGAAAACATGCAAGAATGAGAAAACATCAAGTTATTGAAAGTTGGTTAAATCATACTTACTTGTGCCTCAAAAACAATTCATGAAAATTTCAACAAGTATTGTGAAATAGGCTAACTTACTGAGAGATCCCACACTGGACACAGAGGGTGCATCACTACATGTGGAGGCTGGGGAGGGAGGGGGGCCCATGTCTGTCTTAGTTTCAGATTTGGTTTCCTTCACCCCCTCAGGCTTGCCAGACTTGGTTTCTTCCTTCTGTGGGGACAGCACCTTAAACCTGGAAGGGAACACAAAAATTAGAAATCTGTGGATAAAAGTTGTACAAATATTTTGACTTCAGAACAGATTTTTTTGTTTGTCATAGATATTCATGAGCTAGATGTCATTTGATTTTTTTTCACATAGAGGACAGATTTGGTACACAAAATGTAAGAGTCAAGCATATTGACACAGTTTGACTCACATTTTTTTCAAGACATGTTTTTGCAATAACAATGTGGTGATCTAGAAAGCAACTAACATAAAACATAGACAAAAAAATTTGTTAAAACCGAGAAAGTTTGGCAATCCCGAATACAATAAACTTGCCTGCAAGTGTCGGACAAGTTCCATGCTGACTCTAACAGTTGCCCGACTTTTGGCACGGACCCGACGGTTGTAAAAGCGAGAGCGCCAGCGTGGTAGATGGGACAGCTACGCAGACAGACCTGCATTCCTGTCGTGATGTCGCTGGACTTGGTGTCGGTGCCACTCTTCTTGGACCGCGTGCGAGCTTTTTCTACGAGTTTCTTACGCTGACTGAATGGTAGAACACCCCTGGATAAAAGATTGATAACAGATTGTTTCAATATTGTGTCAGGGAGAATATTCATCAAAGAGCAAAACACTGTTATCAAAGCTGACATGTATCTTTTCAGACTCAAGGTTTGAAAATGTTGACCAATCACAGGACTACCCCAAAACAAAACAGCTCCCTGATTGGCTACTTACCACCAGTACAGACCCCCAGACTCCAGGTGCACACAGGTGTACAGGGAACAGGTGTAGATGGCAGACATCCTCTCTCCCTGGAACTCCAGAAACACTTGGGCAGGATGTTCCAGCTTCGTGGCCACAGAACTTAGGGTTTCATCCACCCAAGTGGCAACCTAGGAGGTAAACCATTGTATCATTTACATGTTTTCTAAAAAGTTTTATAAAGTCATGATTACACTTTAAAAGCATCAATATGTGGTACCTGAAACCAATAATGCCGCATGGGCTCTACAAATAATACATTGTTGCAATCTTAAAAGAATGAAAAAATGTTGAGATTACCTTGAGTTGTTTCAAAGATTTTTTTCTGTCAATTATCTTGGGTGAACTACTTTTAGTTTTTCATTCTGCTGAGGCCTTTTTCCCCTTTTGATTCCAATATTCATAGTTGATTTACTCACTGATTGAAACAGTCCTTTCTTCCCACATGATCTTTTTGTCAATTGCTAAGACAAGAACAGCAAATACATTTTACCTTTCCTGACTCAGTGACAGCAGATGCTCGGACAGAACATGAAGAAATCAGCAGGACTTTTTCTCCATTCAGTCCCAGAGCTGAGCTCCGAGGATGGTGGACTGCAGAGTTCTGTCAACAAAATATTCATAACATTTTACAAATGGTAAATGTGTGATCAAGACAAAAGAGTTGAAGTTTGGATTTGTTACACAAATCTTGTAACTTGTATCTCATATTCCTTTGACATCAAGTTTCTTTGCCGATAAAGGAAAAATAGTTTTCTGGAAAATATATGTAGTTAAATAAAGATCTAAAATAAAGCAAAACAGAAACATATGCACTCAGTAAAGGCATTCAATATGTTCAGATTACACAACTTAAGGACTCCACCCCTGGGGATTTTCCAAAACATACCTCAGGGTTGCAGTAAGGTTCGGGGTCGGCCCACTTCCACTGGTACAGCTGACCGGAGACACTGATGGCGATCAGCTCACTGTACATGGCAGCGATGTGCACAAACCGGGGTACTCCCGACGCCTGGGGAGGGAAGGCGGAGATGTCATTGACGACTTAGTCAGTTACTGCAGAAATCTGTTTTCTCTTACTTCAATACCATGTACATACATTGTTTTACATGTAGCTTAATCTTGGACAAGTTATGACTGGCATATTGCAAGTATGTATGACATGGAGTGGCAAGCAGTTATACAAGACAAAAGATTTTTGCCTTCAGAAAGCCCTTTTTCCAACTTATTACCTCTTTCTGACTGGTCAAAATTTTGCACAACAGTCATCAAAACTGCCTATATTCTACAATAAATATGGAGACACTTAGATTGGCTTTTTTACTATGACATAATTGAGAAGAAAGGGTACTGAAATTTATCAAAACCTATTTTCACAATCTCCCAAAATGTGGGAGGCACAAAAGTCAACATGTAAACTTGACAAAAATCATTAATATTTTGCAAGCAGAATTTTCAATACACCATTCCAGTTCCTCCCCAAAAAATAAAAGATTGTTTATTGTTACATTTAGTGCCTTGGTTGCTTTCAAATTTGTATTCATTTTATAATTGAGGGTAGCCGATACATGTTACAAAATATTTTCAGTCGCAGAGGATTGCCTTACCTTTTCATTCCACCATTCCAGTTCCTCCCCAAATGACAGCGGTGTCTCCGGAGGAGGGTTGGTCGTTTTCTTCGCCTCCGTTGCTCCGCTGGTGCTGCCTGCTGAGCTCGCTGTCCCTAGTCCCGCAGCGTCGCGCAGAGCACTGTCCAACCAGCGCGGGCGCTCACGCAGACGGAACACCGGATCACGGTCTCGCTCGCGGTCAGAGTCCCGATCACGGTCTCCCGGGTCTGAGATAGAAGATAAGGTCAACATTAAGGTCATCTTTTCATCAAGCTATATCAACATGTTACATCTTTAGTCTTTATCTCATGTCACAACTAAGCAATATGCAGTGTCTTTAATGTTTAATTTGACTCTTGGATCTTGGAATACAAATCCAGGACTTTTTAAAGACAGTGACATTTGGCAATCTCCTAGCAGATTCTTTTTCAAACTGCAGAATGCAAACATGTAAACTCTACCCTACATAGGAGTTTGCTCTAGCTTTCCTAATTCACCATTTTAGGTATTTCATTCGAGTTTAGGTAACTAATATCAGAGTTTCTTCTAAACCGGGAAACAGGGGCGGCGCGCCCTCTTGTTCCCGGCCTGCGCCCTCTTGTCAAAATGCCGATTGAACCCTGGTCGCACTTGGGCGATGTTCTTACTCTCCAACAACATGCTGCCGTACAACATGCAATCTTTCCCGAAAACGATCTTTCCTCCTTAAAAATATCCCAGCACCACCACAAAACAATGTATCAGATCATAAAACATGTTATAATTAGTCCAAAATATTCCTATTGCGGTAGATGCACCGTTTAGACGGTGCAAAACACGATCGAAATAACATTTTTCCAACCGAGGCGCCATCTTGTTTTGCTGTCAGCTACTCTCGCGAGACTTGATATGGCTTACATGCAAGCTCAGCTGACCTAGATAGCGAGACTTCCCGAGACTTCGTGACCTTTCACCCACAGCCGCCGGGAACTTGCACGGACAGCTTTAGAGAGATTAATACGAGCTGTTTTTGTTGACATTTGAGCATCTAAAGATATCATCCCACAGCATAAAACGGAAAAAGGCAAAGGAGTCTATCCATTGCAGAAATGAGATGACTTTTTTTCTGCCACAAATTGGATAAAGATGGCTAGATCGTGGCAATGTTTACATAATACTCTAATGTTTCAGCTGAGGGATTCGGGTGTCCCAAAAGCTGAAAAGGACCCCGCTGTACATATCAGCGTCGCGGACCTGCCGCTAATGAAGACCAGGCATGCCAGGTGCTTGTTCAGATCATGAAGGGACAGACATACTAGTATGCTTGCCACAATGCCAAAACTTCAATGGAAAAGCAGTATGAGCAAAAAAGGCCACCAGGGAGAAGTTAAAGTATTTCTTTTTTTTAAATTTTTTTTTCATGGTCTAAAATTTAATGTGATTTGTGTTGGACTCAAACTTAACAAAAATCTAATTTTATATTTATTGGTTTCCTTTCAAAAAAATTGATTTTGCAGTGGAAAAATTTTTTTTCACAATTTTAATCTGGAATTATTATTTTTTCTTCTATTTTGAACAACTAACCTTGAACTAACTCTACGATTTCTGAAGTTTCATGAGCTAAAATTTCTCTCTCAGATAGCCTCAGAATGTCCCATTTAAGCTGCAATTTTTCAAAGGCTTCACACCGTGGAAGGGGGGGCACCCCCCTTCCACACCATCCCCCCCTCGGTCGCTTCGCTCCCTCGACACAGTGTGCTCCCTCTTGTCATTATTTTCTAGAAAAACCCCTGAATATGAACCATGTTGAGTTATGTAAATGTTCGTAATGTTTGCCAATTATACAAGTGATGCATTAAGATGCATTAACAATTGTTCTCACTTATAGAGATGAAATAAACAAAGAATATTGATAGCCCATTACTCACTAGATCTGGAGGCTCCCCTGACTCTGCTGCGTAGAGAGGCGTAACCAAACATGTCTTCTGAGAACATGTCTGCATCGATGATCACACTGGGGTGGTCCGAGTGCAGCCCAGCATCCAGCAGGGACATCAGGTCATCTGGGGAGGAAGGAAAAATAGGACTGTCAAGACATACGTATCTCGAACAAAAACAATCATAGACAGTTGCTAACAAGACAATGCCATGAAGTCTAGATTTAGAAAAATGGTAGCCTGTAGCTTTAGTGGCCCACCCAACATCCGGGGAGGGGCCAATACAGCCTCGGACAGTGGAGTTTGCGTTATGCAGACAAGAAAGATGGCTGGTGTGACTGTGAGATAAAGTTGTAACAAATGCAAGAAAACTATAGGTAGGTAGGCATCCTTCCATCTCATGAGGCCATAGTAAGGCTTTACGGTTGCTATGGCCGTGGGCAGTTTTGGGAGAGTCTTAGAAGCCCAATTGTTTGTGCACTTGTAGTAGATTAAAGGGTTCTGGGCAATATATAAACTACTTAATCAACTTTTTCTCTTTTGGTTGGCTTTCTCTGAACTGAGTGAGCAAGAAATCGAATTCACCATGTTTTTAACAATGGGAAATGTTGTACAAAATGAACCCTTCTTTCTGCATAAACTTATACATTAGAAAATAGAAGCAAATGAAGTAATGAGTAAGTTTGGAATCGCTACCATGTCTCTCACCTCCCGGCATGTAGGAGTCGCTGGCGTCATCATCGTTGTCTCCCTCCTCATCATCACGGCTTAGGAGGTTGTTAACGGCCAGGTTCACATCAAGATTCTAGGGGAAAAAAGAATTTATGATGTAACGCCCCATGCAGTTCCAAAGAAAGCTACTAGAGGTCACAAACTTATGACATTCCTTCCCGTGCACAAGAGCTACCAACCAAAATTCATGACCATAGTTTGTCCCGAACACGAGATATCAAAACCATAAGTTCTGCTGCAGTTGAATGATTCTTGTTCATTGCAATAAAATTCATTTTTATCATATTCGTGTATTCTTTGTTGAAAGCAATGAGCAGACTTTCTGCCAATAAAATTTTTTAATATAGACATAAAAAACACAAATTCATACCAGCGAAACTGAGAACAATCTAACTAACCGTTCTCTGTAGCTCCCTGATGATGACACTACGAGATTTCCCCTGTAGCACGACTTGCGCCTGGTTCACCAGTTCCTCTGGCACGACAGACGCTGGTACGATGGGTCGCGACCCCACGATCACGCTGGTCGTTCCCCTTGTGCCTCTGCTGCCCTGTCCGCTGCCACGAACCACGCGACCGCGGGTTCTAGTAGGCAGTCTGGTCCCAGCACTATTACTGAAGGGTTAACAAAATTAAAGCATGAGGAACAGAGCCTTCCTGTTTTTTGGTTAGGCCGCAGCAAGTAAAATGTTACAGATGGCATCCATGCACCCTGATTTTCACCTGACTTAAAACAAAAAACAATGCCTTGACTTGAGTATACTTGAAGAAGCGAGGCTTGTTATTTTTTACATTCTTGCATTAGTCTGCAAAGGGTGTCATCCATAAATTTACTTGCTGAGGACTTATCTAATCTTACTAAAATTACTGACTGAAACTAGGATTTCCCCAAGCTTTTTACATTCATAATTCCAATCTTTTTGCTAATGATGGCCAAAAACAGACGATCCTGGAGATAGATGTTCATCTTCACTGCTACCTTGCCCCCCCAACGACCCGGAGGTCAAGGGACTAGCTAGGTAGGCCAAAAATTATGGCCATTCTGTCATCCTCACACAAAAAAATTGGCATGTCTGACGTAAAAAGGATGAAAAGAAGGTCAAGTCACACCAGGAAGTAAGCTGGGGTGACTGAAAGAATCTAGAAAATACCTGACTGGAATATTTCCAGAGTCTGTCACCAGGGTACTAACAAAGAAGAGAACAAAGACTGTTGTTTCTTTACTACATTCATTTATGTCATGCCTGGGCCTGATAGGGGTGTTCCGGACCGTGTGATAACTATTCGGATCACATAGGGTTCGGGAGTGTTATCACACAGGCTTCCATGGAATATTTCGAATGCATTTCGAGCGCGCTGGTTGCGCCGCCGTCGGAAATTCGAATACCAGATTCGGAGGTTAGAATCAATTTTGTAACAGTTTCTTGTTCGAGGACACAAAACTCCCTCAACTTCTGGCGCATTCCGCATTGAAATGTGCGTTTTCTCGGGTGGGTATGACCAAGGTATGACATAAATAAAATACAACACGTTGTATTCCGCATCACCCTCAGTCCCGGCCCTCCTGCGGGTCGGATCGCCCGGCTGGTACCTTGGGTGATACGTAATATCCCGTGTTGTATTCTATATGTACATTTATATCATAGCTGAGTGAAAAAAGCTGTAGTAACCTAATCTCCAAGCAGATCTATCGGTGGCAAGGCAGTATCAAAAGGGCCAACCTGTACCAAAGACCACTGGTGGATACTGCCTAGCCACTGATAGATCTGCTTAGAGATTAGTAGTAACCCAGGAATTCTTACCTTTTGTTGGGGTCATTTTTAGACAGGTCTAGTCGCTCTGTCAGGATCCGATAACTCATACGACACACACGACCATCCTGTGAGAAACGTTACATCAAATCATTCAAAGGGATGACAATGAAAAAATTCATATTCTTTATCTTAATTTCATGACAGATGAAATCAAAACCACATGTATCACAGTATGAAACAAATTAAATCTTCTTAAATCATTTTCATGACTTGTAACAGGCCAGTCTAAATAATATAGCTGCAGTTTTAGAAATATTATTAGAAGATACATGTATAAGAATCTCTCCTTTCCAAAAAAATTATCTGAGAATTAACTACATGTACAATAATCTTCTGAATCTCCCAAATAAAGAGTCTGCAAATGTCTATTGGTATTGGAATTTATTTCAAATATATGTACAATGTTCTTCAGGCATAAGAAAGAAAGCTTATGGTAGATACGTAACATATCAGACATAGTCACATAGTCCAGAGACATGGACATGAATGCATAACCATGGTACCATTAAAATTCAGAACATGATTGTGTAGACTAACCTCCAATAGGAAGGCAATATGGTTTGGTCCAACCACACACTCCCTAACAACCTGGCCTCTCAGTTGGCTGATGGCTGGTGGGCTGTTTGAGTATAATTACCTTCATTGTAATATTATTTCTTAAACAACTAAATACATCCTTAAAGTTATGTATTGACAGCCACTCGAAAAGAGTATGGCAAGTCTACATGGTTTTTGATCAGTAATACATGTACTCTATCATTATTACACATCACAAATCATCATATGCAGGGTGGAGAAACACATGTAGCATTACATCAAAATGGCAGATCTCTAAATGATGTAAATAAGCTTCAATTCCAAGCCTTCAAATAAGTACAATTTACTGGCACTGTTGCCACACCTACAATTAAAATGTATACTTTTCATCTATTTCCATATCTATAACTGCAATTATAAGAGTATTTAATATGAATATCATATGTTTGAGTTGTACATACAGAAGAATTTAGGATCTAATGTTTTAGGTAAACCTTTTTCTTGTGACAGACCAAAAAAACAACTTTTATGCAGAATGTATTTTCATAACATGCCAAAAATACAACCATAAATAATTCTTGGAAATGGCATGATCCAATTTTGGTAATCTATCCTGTTAGTTGTCCTTACCTAACATACCCATGCTTGTTGATCTTGTCTGCAACCTCCTTCAGCCTGTTCAAGAGGAAAAGATCAATGAAGAAATTAAAATGCCAAAGAGTCAGCTACATTATCCAAACAATAATGAACAGGACATCCCAACTACTGGTGCAGTGACTATTCGCCATTTTGTTGAATCAGTGATAATAACAATATCAATTTTAATAGATGACATCATGTTATGCTAAATAGTAAGATTTTTTCATGCAGATGTAAACAGAGGTTCAACAACACTAACAGTGTTGTTTTTTACCGTCAAAATCAACATATTCTTAATTTAGCCCAAAGGAATTTGTTGTTATCATTGTGGCTGCCATATCTACAGCCTAGGCACAAGATAGTGTAATTCACTTTATCTTCAAGATAGCAAAATTTCATGGTGTAAGGAAAATTGACATTTTCACTGAACTTTAACGTCACAATAGCGGCAAGCGATTTACAGAACGATTGTGTGAAGGAATCATAAAACAGAAAAAGTTTTTTTCATGGTGATGATAAGTTCATGGTACAGAGGTGACCGTGAAAACAGTGAACATAAAGTTACAGTCTTACAGTGAAAGAAAAAGAATTACAGTAGAACTCAGATGACACGCAAAGATTGTCACCATGTGGCTGCCAACAGGCTACCAAGGTCTGCAATCTCTGTTGTTTAATCATCACTGTACTACGAACAATTACAATATACATGTATTCCATCATCATCTTATCACCAACTTAAAACTCATGTTTGGATAGACCACGCTTCTGAACAGATTAAAATTGAATCTACTGTACATCTTAACTTTAAATAAACATGTGGTGGTTCTATGTTCGTGTTTGTCACACAAACACCCCTTTTACAGTAAAACCCTGCATTACAGTTTCAACCACAAACTGCGAACACTTAATTTTCTCCCTACCGCGAAATTAAATCCCTATGATCCAATATTCATTACATTACATGCTACACTTTATGAATGACAGATACAGATTTACCAGCAGAAGATACTACTACATGGACTTTTGAACCAAGAAATCCAATGTGTTCAGCGAAAAATGAAGTCAAGCATCACCGATGGTGTTTTCATCATTAATATTTCATTACTGTCCTTGGTATTCTAATTTGCCTATACATGTAGGTATAGCCTTGAATTAAGTCAAAGGAAAGTTCTTTCCATCAAACTGTTATGATTTATGATGGAGCATGCAAAATATCAATCGATCAATCTTGCATTGTCATTCCATAGAAATCCTGCTCCGATATTGTTGTACCAATTTCTGTTTGAAAATAGCAGCAAGTTTTTGTCAGAACGTCTTAGTATATAGATTGTATATCATTATCAATACCACAGTGTAGTACATGTTTCACATTATAACCAGCCTCAGTATGCAATTCCTTTGCTTCAAGGTTTCCCTTTGTCTCATTAAAAAATACCTTTTTTTCTTCTTTTTATAACACCATAATCGTACCGCTGCTACTTCCAATGAAACTCTTGTTCCAATCAATTTAACATATAAAAAGGTCACCAACTATAAACCCTAGAAAATGGATACATGCTGTATCTTAAAAAAAGTTAAGCAGTTCACAAACATGCACATGTAAATATACAACATAAGTTGTCTTCGATGCAACATGTGATACTGATTTAGTCATAATCACATTAAATTTACTTGGGTTATGTTCTTGTGTGCATGTACGAGTGTGGATGCAAATAAAGACATGGTCACTCGGCTACCCAGCTGTTTTGTTCCAGTTACATAATGATGCCACCATATCAAGCATCACACACGCATCATGCATCATGAAACCGTATCCTTAAAAATCCGGATATTTTGGACCGGCCTCTTTCATTCTTCCGCCATGAAACAAAATCACACGTATGAAAATAAATGATCGTGAACCATCCTTAGAAGTAAGAAGATCTCTAACAGATCTTGAGCGATTTTCTGAAGAAAAGCACTTCCCGCATGTTTGACCTTTTCGTACGTGCGGCGTTTCTAAACGTTTGCCGGGCGTTTTCTCATGGCTCCTAGTCATGCCAAGACTCCATTTTACCCTTCCCATTTTCTTGGCTCGCCGGTTTCAATGAACGGGGAAAATGTCTAAATCATAGGCTTACCGATCGTTCAATTGGTCTTCTGTCCCGGGTAAAGGGTGCACCACGACGTGTATGGACGTCATAGCGTCCTCTTTCTTGGATGTTCTTTTCTAAAAGGGACGAAATTCCCGAGTTTTTGCAACACAAATCTCGGGACAAAGCCAGAAATTTCATCAGCAAGACGCCATTTTGGATTGAATGTAGCGGAAAATGATAAACGAGCTGTGATTGGTCAAAATTTCACTAATGTCGCTGTTACAAGTTAGCGACGTTTTGATTGGCTGTTATCTAAACATTGATAAACTGTATCGTCAATTTTGATTGGCTAAAGCTTTTCCAACTTGGCAAAACTTCTTATCTAAACTTCCATTGGTCGAGGTATTTTCGGGAGCGCTTTTCACGGGAAGTATGGGAAATATCCAACATGGCTGCGCCCATCGTAAATTTACGTAAATCGTAAGTTTTTATCAAGAAACTGCTCTTCTCATCAGTTGGACCTTTAACCTAGCACGTTTCGTTAGTATTTGATCAAAGACTAGGTCGAAATTCGTTGGCGATTTGGAGATATTTTGGAGTTTAGATGGCGTCAGGGGACGCTCACGTCACACCCCGGGCCGCTCGACTGAAGTTGCTCCGACATGTGAAGGGGGAGCATCTGATGGCGGGGGTGAGCGGAGGGGTCTTGTCAACCCTCGTGCTGCATCCACTGGACCTCATCAAGCTCAGATTCGCAGGTAAACACGACGTGATGAGCTGATTGTTTGGGTTGAAGTGAACGATTGTCGTCTGCTGGGGGGGGGGGGGCAGTATGCCTAAACAGCGTACGGGTCTCTTATGAATTTATTTTCTTAAAGTTAAACTCGACCAAGTAAAAACCTGAAACTAAAATGGAAGTCCTGACTATGTCGTTTAGAAGCGTGCCGAATTTAATGTCATACTGTTGTTTTTGAGGTCACAAACACCTTGGTCCAAATGTTAACAGAAACATAAATAGTTTTGCCAGGATATATAGGTTCATGGAAAGTCATCCAGTCATGTACAACCACAGAGTGACAAATTACAAACGTCAACTTCAACTTATTTGACCCCCAGATAACCCCGCGAGGGGCAAAGTAGGGGGGAGGAGGTCCAAGGCTAAGGCGGGCAGGCCTCCAGCCTGGCGCGGAATGACTCAACAGTGGGAGCTGTAACAACCGCGCCAGGCAGGGCGTTCCACCTCCTTTCAGAGAGAAGGGGCCAGTGCAGGTCATTGAGCAGCCGTATAAGGAGCGGTTTGAACTGGAGAGAAACTCTTACCTAACCATAGACTCTACTCCGATATCTTTAGGATTTCCCTCGTATAACAAGCAGTAACGCAACCCTACTGCTTGGTAACCAGGATCGAATTCAGTGGATCCGTGGGCCAGAGTTAGATCCTAGGGACGGCTCTAGCTCAGACATGTTGTAAAAGATTGCATTCGTCATTTCGGATGGTGCACCGGTGAAGTAAAGCCAGAGGACCAGTGTATGGGAAGCTCCTTTAATGGCCATACAACAAGCCTTAATGTCTCAACCGCAAACCTCTGCACATAAAAGAACCCAACACACTTATCGAGAAGAGTAGCCAGCTTACCATTGACTGTGTGCCACAATGTATTGTACTGTTGCAATTCAAATGAAGATGTATAATTCCATCCAATGTCTCTTCTTGTTTTGTGTCTCCCGGTGAGCGATGGGCTGGCATACCAAGGGATTCTGGACTGTGTGAATATTAACCTTCTCCCTGCTGCCTAACCCTGTGACCAATACAAATATGGGGCCAAATAGCTGCTTTGGCAGGGAGAAGGTTAAAAGAATCATCTATGCATTATTACTACTTTGCCTTTGCTCTGTATGGTTCAGCTTTGAAGAAAATGACAACTTCTGTTCCTTCTGTTATGTGTCTCCCAGTGAGTGATGGTTTGGCGAGCAGACCGACGTACCAGGGGATCCTGGACTGTGTACTGGCCATCTACAGGGCACGGGGATTCCCAGGGCTGTACGCAGGGGTAACACCCAACATCATGGGAGCTGGAGCTTCATGGGGACTCTACTTCTTATTGTAAGTTGTGACTTCTAACATCTGAAGAACATGTATGGTAGGGCCTGCATGCTCTTTTCTATAAGGCGTAGGCAGGCCTTTTTGATTTTGTCATAATATCTGTCATTGAACATCCTTTCAATGACAGATATTGAATAGCATGGGAATTGATACTCTCCTAGCAGAGGTAAGATCCGGAGTATTTTCGACGTATTTTCGGGGTATTTTGTACCTCTTTCTACTCTTCCGTTTTTTGTTGGGTCTGAAAAGTAGAAAGACGTATAATATACTGCGAAAATACGCCGAAAATACCCCGGATCTTACCTCTGCTAGGAGAGTAGGGAATTGATATATTCACCCCACAAAAAGAGATTACCATTCTCTGTACTGTAAACAGTTTTCAGATCCTCATGAATATTGTTTTTAAAAAAAAAGCAATATAAGTTGAGAAGTTTCAGAAGGACTCTTAGATGTACAACTGCAGAAAATACAGGAGTACATGACCATGTGTGTAGGAACCTACACCATGTACTTTTTTATTGTGCTGTGAGCATAATCATGGTTTCAACTTTGTAACTCCTACTTTCTCATGTTTCCCATGTAGCTACAACGCCACCAAGCAGCACTGGCTGGAATGGCAGGGCATGCAGCCAAACGGTAACCTGGGACCAGGCAAACACATGGTAGCAGCGGCTAACGCAGGTGAGAGTGCTGTCTTTGTTAGGTATTTTTTTAACACACTGAAAAGGAGGGTACTAGCACATTTGTACCTGCCCAGTATCATTAGGACTGGTCTGTGTCTGTCTATCACACGGGTCTGTAGTCTAGAGGTTTGTAGTCGGCATGAAGTTGAAGTGACATTTGGTGACCAGAAAACAAGATTTGTTTTCATTTGAAAAACCATTGCCCTACATCAGGGCTCCAGACTAACTTTTAGGCCCAGGGGCACTGTGCTCCTAACTCAAAAAAGTTAGGAGCACCAGCAAAAATCTAGGGGCACCACTACAAAAAGTTGGAAGAACAAGCAAAAGTCTTGGCTATACCAAATAATACTCCAATCAATCAATGTTAACAACCGGGAATAAAGTATTTGAATAGATCATAAAAGATAAAAACCTACATTGATGGTGCAGAACAATTGGCAATTCAATTCATTCAATACCTTCCTACATACTGATACTAGTACGATGGATTTTTAGAAAAATTCGGCATAGGTTCCCCGGCTGGCCCCTATCCGGGGGCCACGGTGCCTCAAGTTCAACAAGTTGAAAAATACACAATGGTATTTTTTACTTGGAACAAGGCAGGTAATGATTCACATAACCTTGAATGATAAATAAATAGATGACTCTAGAACTTATCTACATGTATTGGGTTCATGACCAAAACAAATAAAGTCATATTCCATAATTTGAAACTTCACAGCTGGCATCAAGTTCAACATTTTTACAGGCATTTCTTTTCTTTTTACCCTCACCCTCTGTCTACAGATAATCCAAAATACTAGTACTTTAATATCCTTAAAATTCACCCAGTCAAATCGGGAACTTCGAAACGCGTAGTTCAAATTTCGCGCGTCAGGACCGCGCGGCGCCGTCATCCAATGACAAGCAGACCGCACGGGGAAAGCTTTGTGATTCGCCGCTGTGCAGTATAGACAGCAGCAGAATGAAAGTACATGCAGCACCATAACAACGGGCAGGTAATGAGCTTTGAAATGATACCGGTGACAAAAAGAAAATTTGATATTTTTTCAAATAAAACTCCACTTGAATTGATTCATCAATTTTTGATCGTAAAAATCATCGCTTGAACAGGTATAAATATGACCGCAGGAAACAAGCCTTTCATTCTGCTGCGGTCTATTTTTCATAAACATCATGGCCGCCATTGAAAACAGCGAGTGTCCGGCGAGCTCTCAATTTCATCGACAAAGTTTTGGCGTTTGAAACATTTTACAAATCAAACAAATACACCACAAAGGAGAGAAACTTATATCCTTTATTTCTATGGGTAACTTTGCCACTAGGAACGGATAGTTTTTGTACCGCGGGTGTGGGAACATGATAGAAAATTCACCGACGATATTCGCGGTAGCATTGGAATACCTATATTTTCGGCTTACCGCTTAGTTCTGCAGCCATTATCCTGGCGCAGGTCGTAATTTTTGATTGTCTCACCGTGCGACCGTGATTTTAAATCTAGTCGCATTCTCAAAAAACTGGTCGCATACATGTTGTGTGCGAGTCGCACTCACGAGCGCTGTACATTGAGGTGACATATAAATAATGGCTTCTCTACTGGCTGGAATTTATAATGCAGTGAGACTCACTAGACCTTCATGTACCAGGCTCCCCTAGAAATGGACACTTGAGCCTTATATCCCCTCTGAATGAAGTATGCAACCTCAACCAACAACATACAGATCAAAGTAAATGCAAGCAATGAACCTCGGCCCTGACCTGTGGACCTATAGTAATGAGACCAAATATCTTATATCTTACATGTAAATTCTCTTGTCCCCAGGTGTAATATATTGGTTGAGTCTTCCCAAAATAAATTTATTAGGTTGGTAGAACAGTAGGTAAGGATTTACTGTGAAAAAAGAAAACGCCAATATCCATTGGTTGAGTCTGTGTGGCCAAGGTGATCTCTTACACATAATGATAATGTATTAACCACCGGTAATCATTTATTTTTGCTGTAAATTGTTTGTTATTTCATTTATTTATTTATTTATTTCCCGTGACACCCCCCTCCACTTGAACCCCTGGGAAAAACGGACATGTATATATATATGTATATGTACTGGCCAACAGGGCCTTCCAAGGAAAATAAAGGTTTACTACTACTACTACTACTACACTTCAAACTGTGTTGTCCCCAGGTGTGATAACCCTGGCCATCACTAACCCCATCTGGGTGGTGAAGACGCGCCTGTGTCTGCAGTACGAGAACGAGATGAGGAACGTGGCCGTCAGCAGACGGTACAAGGGCATGTCGGACGCTCTGGTCAAGATATGGAGACACGAGGGCATGAGGGGGATGTATAAGGTATGGTGAAGAAAGGAAAGAAAAAGGTACAAATTAAAGAAAAAGGGAAATTAGAATAAAGAAACTGATAGATAAATGGATTGGGACAGAGAAGAAGAAACATGGCCGTCAGCAAATGGCACAGGGGCATGTCCCATGCGCTGGTCAAGATATGAGGAGGAAGTACAAGGTTCGGAAGAATGAACTGAAAATAAACATAGAAAAGAGAAAGAAACAAAAGTCAAGCACTAAATAGATGACAGAAAGGGCCAAGTGGAAACATGAGTGATTACGTAAGACAGCCAAATTGTTGAGAAAAATAGAATGAAAAGAGGCTGTGATTCATATCGAAAAACTTCTTCATGTACAGTACTGGAACAGTAATTTCCAAAAGATCCAGCTTTCTGATACAGACAACTTTTAAAAATCCATGTAATGTGTTGGACAAGTTTGTAAACATGTACCTGTATGAAATAAATGTGTGGAGTATGTGGATTGTATGTCGTTGATTAATTCGTCATGAATCATTCTCTCACCAGGGTTTTGTGCCAGGGCTGCTCGGTGTATCCCATGGTGCACTGCAGTTCATGTCATATGAAGAGTTGAAAACACAGTACAACCTGTACAGAGGGACACCTAGGGATAAGCATCTGGTGAGTTGTGGTCTTTTTAGTATTTCAGACTCTCTACTTTTCTTCGCACCAATGCAGCTTTTTTGCTGTTCTCTAAGATGAGTTAACTAAATAATGATATGGAATGCAAGGATGTCCCTGAATATGGACCTTAGGTATAATCTTAGGGCTATTCCTGCAATGGCACAGCAGACCTCCACAACACACATTTTCAGAGTGAACAGTGAGGTCTAGAAATATGTTACTTGCAAGAGGCTGCAGTACCTTTGACAACTGTTATGTGGTGCACTTGCTAAAGCAAGTTGATATCATAGCCACTTGTTTGGTTTGGCTACTTTATATCTTAAAGAAAAACAAAACAAGCAAGACAACAATACACAATGATGGTGTTAGAAATTTTAATTTTCCAATCTTTCTCTCCAGAATCCGTTGGAGTACCTGACGATGGCAGCGCTGTCAAAATTGTTTGCTGTTTCCACAACTTACCCGTACCAGGTCGTCAGGGCCAGATTACAGGTCAGACTCTTTAGCATTGCTTACTATTTATTTAGTTAGTACGTTTGTATGCAGAATGGTTAGGAAAAGTAATGAATTGGTTTTAATGATCTTCTACTATGGGTAACTGTTTGGTTTCAAGAAATTTGGAAAGACTGAAAGACATGACAGAATATCCCTGAATGATTTAATTGTTGAGACAAATTTATTTCCAACATAATTTCTGATTGGTTATTTTTTTTTTGCACAACCAATGCTTTTCACCTGACAATTACAAAGAACTTTAACCATGTTACCATTATTGATTTACCAATCTGATGAAACTATTCATGTAAAGCATATATAGAAATAGAAAGTAAAACTATTGATGTTAAATTTGTGAGACTATCTTAATATATTTTCCTGCAGGACCAACACAACAAGTATGATGGTGTCATTGACGTAGTTAGGAAAACATGGAGGTAAGTAAGCATAGATTTTAAACATGATTCATCAGAAATTATGCAGTGTTTTTTTCATATGTCTGTACCATGAACATTTTCATTACCCTGTGGTTTACACCACATATGGGATAATACTTTACCGTGCATACATACCTGGCTATCCTAGGTTTGCAATTTGAACAAGATTGTAGATTCACTCGTATAGTTTTTATTGTACAGTAAGTTTCTTCAACGCAGCCATTACATGTACACAATGCAGTATTGCCATACATCCTCAGTGCTGCTACTTTTATCTGTGGGAAGTAGAAGGCTCACAAGTAGATATGGGTAAGGGAGTGAAGTCTGCCATCCTTGATTGCTTTGTTTTAACAAAGTTTTCCATATTGTACCCACAGAGGAGAAGGAATGGGAGGGTTCTACAAGGGAATCGTGCCTAACCTGATCCGGGTCACCCCTGCCTGCTGTATCACGTTTATCGTCTATGAGAACTTCATAAACTTCTTCAAGAAACCCCAGGACACCAGCTGATAATAGGGATAGTCTTCAACTTTAGTTCAGAAAAGGCATGTTTTATTTGGTCGTCATACTATTAGCCTGACTAAATCGTGCTTCTAGCAGCAGAATTTACAATTAATTACCTGAGGGAGTCAATTCCCCCAGCCAGCAAGACATCGTGTAAACATATGTATCTTACGAAATCATGTATCTTACAAAAACTTTGTTAATGTCTTTAAAGAAAACAAGAACAGCAGCTGATAATGGTGAAATACTTCAACTTTAGTTTAGAAATGGCACATTTTATTTGGTTATGTTGCCATTACATGAGATGCAATACATGTACTTTGTTGTCATATTTTGAAATCTGGCTTCCAATATATTGTAACTTGTACATGTAGTATGTAGCGTAACATTTTATTATGCCTGTATGTATTGTACATCTACATGTATAAAAAAAACAAGTTGTAATTGATAAAGTAAAGAAGTACTGGAACAAGCCAAGTTTCTCTTGTTTTCATTTTACCTGTTCACTGGAGTAAACATTGATGTATAGTGACAAAGAGTCATCTGATGAAAGAAAGCAATTATTTCTGGTTGTGAATGGGTGGGTTTATATTTGACAATAGGTGAAAATGAAAGTGAAAGTTGCTTTCACTTTCATTCACAACAGGTGGGTTTTTAGTGGGGTGATTCCCTAGTTCCTTTTGAGGTTAGCCCTTAGCACATGTATACATGTATGTATTGTATAAAGAAAACAAGGTTTAATTGACATAGTGAAAAAGTACTGGTACAATACATTTTTCTTGAAACTTGTTTTCCTTTACGTGTTCATTCAAGTAAACATTGATGTAATGTGACATATATAGATATACTGGTGAAAGAAAGTGACTTGAGTCATTTTGTGAATAGGTGTGGTTATATTTGACAATACGTGGGCTCTTAATGAGATGAGCTTATTCCCAAGAGACTTCCTTTCATGCATACAATTTACAGAGGGGGAAAATGCAATACTGTTATTATTGACACCAGAACAAAATCATGCATCATTGAAAAAGACGTATGGAGATATGACAAAGTTTGAGCTGTACACAGTATTTACAGACATTTATGTGTACATGTAACTTTGGACCCGACGCAGGTTGTTTGTAGGCAGGTTCTTTGTACAACTGGACAGTAAAAAGCAAACCTCAGACTGAACAGTAGGATATATTTTGATATCTGAGGTAACAGCAAGAACGATGATCAGTATGTTGTAGGAGTAAGGTAGAAGTTAGAAGTAACGTGCTTCAAGTCAGATGAAGTAACAGGAATGGACAATGAAGAATTTTAGACCTGTCATTAATTTAATTAAAGAGAGTCTATCCAGTGCTCGTCTATATTTCTGTATTTTGAAAATTGTCTGTGCAATATTTAAAGCTATTTCAGTGCTTGTGACACTTTCTAATCAGGCTATCTAATCCTGCTTCACTGCATGTTAGAAAATATTATTGATAAAAAAATTGCATGACCAGTTGATTAGGGAATGAGGGGGAAACAGCTGTATTAAAAAAGGGCATAATGACAAAGGCAGTGGTACTCTTTATTCTGTGCTATCAAAATTGCTTTCATATCCACTCGACGATGTAACGTTACCACTGTTACAGGCATAACAGGATACTATAGCACCGTCAAGGACATTGGCAAAGAAATGCAGGAACAGTGTGATATTAGAATATGTTTGTCACGCTGTTAAAGATTTTATCTGGCTTTGCCACTCTGGCGGGAGGCTGGCATTACCCAACCCCAACAGTATTGTAACTTGTAGTATCATTACATTACATTAGGCCTGAACTGAGACATTACATATATGCATGCGTCAAATTTTAAAAAAAAACATGATTTTGTAATTGACAGACAAAAAGTACTGGAACAATCAAGTCTTGAAACTTGTTTTCCTTTACCTGTTCACTCAAGTAAACATTGATGTATAGTGACTTAGGAGATGTATTGATAAACGAAAGTCATTTCATTGAATAGGTGGGTGCCTGGGTGGGGTCATATTTGAGAGCAGGCTGGCTTTTATTGGAATGAGCTTATTCCCAAGAGAGTTCCTTTCGAGCAAGTCTATGTGCGTACAGAGAGGGGAAACCCAAAACTGTTATCATTGGAACTAGAGCAAAATCATGCATCATAGAAAAATATATGTATGAAGATATGACAAAGTTTGAGATGTATATAGTTTTCACTGACATTAAGTTGCAATTTTGGGACCGAAGCAGGCTGTATAAAGTCAGGTTAAACTGAACAGTAAAAGTGAGATATTTTGATGACAATTTGAGGTAACAGCAAAACAAGAATATTGATCTTAATGTTGTAGGAGAGTTGTATGAAATACGAGTAGTTCTTTACGGTAGTTCAAGAGTGTCATCTTTTATTTGGTTATCACTCTATTACATGAGATGAAATAATGTACATGTATTAATTGTACCTGTATAAAGAAATAAGTTGTACTTGACATTGTAAAGAAGTCTTGAAACATGAAACTCAAGTAAACATTATGTATAATGACACATAGAGATTTCCTGTTGAAGCAAAGTGACTGCAATAATTTCGGTTTGTGAATGGTTGGGTTCATATTTAGCAACAGGTGGAAGTGAAGCGAGAGTTACTTTCCCTTTTTCTTTTGCAACAGGTGGGTTTGTGTAAGTCACAACCATTGTAATGTGGGTGGGGTCTTATTTGGCAACAGGTAAGTGTGATGATCTTTATTCCCTAGATAGTTTCTTTGGAGCCAAGCCCCTTTGTATCCGTGTATATGCAAAGAGGGGAAATGCAATATTGTAATGATTCTCATCTATGTGATTTTTTAGATGCGGTTTCCAATATTTTGTTACTTATTCATCCAGTATCATTACTTGACATTTTGCTTAATGTATATCTATTATATGAAGGGTAGATAGCTTGTAACTGTTATGACAAAAAGGTACTGGAACAATATAAGTTTCTCTTGGAAGTTGACTTGTTCTTAATGGCATCTACATATCCACTCACTTGAACATTGATACGTGTATAGTGACAGTAAACATTCTGATAAAAAATTGGTGATCTATATTCCCAAGAGAGTTTCTCTCAATGGAACTCATTTTGTACATGTGTATATGGAAAGGGAAAATGCTATGCTGTGCTTATTGGCACCACAATAAACATATCATCATAAGTAGCAAACATAGGGCAATTCTGTTAAATACAAACTGCATTATGCTAGAGCTTTATATCTGCAGAAAATCACATCACGCAGTAGCACAGTTATGACTTACATAGAACCTTTATGATTTTATCTAAAGTTACTAGTCACAGTAAATTTGTGAATTTTTAGGAACAGTTGCTTGCTGTTATAAAAACGCCATGGAAATAGCTGGCAATACTGATAGAACATGAGAAGCCTGTATCATTGAAATGATGCAAGTATTATCAAATCGCTGTATTTTAATTTGGAAGCTAAAAAGGTTTCCACGGTTAGGCTTTGATCGTTTTTGTGCATCACTCTAATCAGTTAACCATACGTGAATATATTCAGGCAATTTGACCTTATGACACATGATGTAGAACAGAACCCGACGGACAAATTTGACTGCCTTGAGGGTGTCACATGAAGACATGATATGGTTCATAGGGCATTTGAATAAATTTTCAACATACAACAGCAATCCTAGGCCTGTTTTTATCATTCTACATAATGATTTGGTCATTGTTGTCGTCTAAAATGTCGTCTATGGATAAGTCGTGCAACAATATTATTTTTTTGTTTTTGAGTGCTTGTTTACAGTACCGTATTTTACTTGCATACCTGAAGGTCATGGGTTAGCCTCATGATGTGCCCAGTGACACACGACGAGGGAAACAAAAACATTACAAGCCATGTTGGATTTCAAGATGGTGTCTTCAATATTAAACTGCGTTTGTTAGTGGGAGCACGGATGTTAACGTTATATAACGTTATATAACTTCCTTGGTGGGAGTCAGACCAAGTCATTGTAGTACAATCATATGTCTGATTTACTTGCCACACCTATACTATAGCACTGTCAGGGACATTGGCAAACAAATGTAGTAAAGGTGTAACGTTACACGTAAAACATTTTTTATTTAGAATATATTGTCATCTTGCTGATAGAATATGAGGTTATCCCACTTTGCCACTGTGGGAGGACGTTCGGCATTATCCAGCCCCAATTGTGACTCACTAGTGCAAAAATATTGACTTTGTTGGGATTCAGGTGTTTTCACTGTAACACAAGGCCTTCTGTTTACGTAATTACGTACCGAGTAAAAACAATGAGCACAGACGCATATCCTTTCACGTAATTTCTGTGGGCCGCTTATATTACACACCTCACTGAAACCAGTACACACCGGTTCAGTACTTCTTTCAGGTGAGACTGTACAGTGATTTGAACTGTAACCTCCACGGGTAACGGAAACGAACTTGATGCTGTACAAACACGGCACAGAGTTCCCCCATTCAGTTGTAGCTTCACAAAGTATCTAACCTTAACTTGACCCTAGCCTGTCATGGGACCAAAGTGTATTATGGAGGGAAAGGCACTGCTGTCCCTACAAACTTTTGTTTTAAGGTCAAACACATACATTTATGTTTCCCTTATTCAGTCACTCTACACTCACGCTCGAAAGGTCTATAGAAAGCGATACCCCTGCTTTTTGTTCATATAATGGTAGCAAGCATAATAAAGATGATTGCAATATACATTGCAAGCTAGGCAGATGGTTTATCCCATTCTGTACTTATTTGAGGTACCTTTTTTCACTGGACACTCATGCTTTAGCTGCTATCTGGAGATACATCTATGTAGGAGATAGGTTGAAGCTTTGATGACAACCTCCTTATTTGGAGACACATTGATTTGAGTAAAGGTGCACTTGAATTATGTATTGACTGAAAGTCACATTGCACATCCTACATGACATGTAATCTCAGTTCCTGAAATTCATGTTGTGATTTGTTTTTGAACAAGTTGAAATGGGTAAAAAAACATGACTAAATTGTGAACTTATCAAGTCATTGTGCCTAAGGTTAGTGAACCAACAGACACATACCTGCATGTCACCTTTGATCATTCTCAGCATTGTTGTCACGCAGGTAAACAGACTTTGTGTACCTATGGTTTAATGGATGTTTGCTTTAGTGGGTGAAAACAGCACGGTCATGCATGTGGTGATTGACTTTGTAGAAGTCTTGACTCCTCTTTACACACTGGTGATGTTGATCTAAATATCAACATTCAACTTGAAGATTTGTGATGTTAATGATAAAAATATTTCATCCTATAGGTTTAAGACTGACCGTTTCCTCCGGGTCGGAACGAAAACGTAAACACAGCCAACATAATTGACTGCAGGTGTTTAGTTTTCACTGTAAACATTGTCAATGTTGAAGATATTTGAGACATTTGACAAATGACTCATCCTCTCCTCACAGACAGGTTCACTATTTACAGTGCCATGCGCAACACACACAGAAACTATGTGAAATGTCACCGCGTGAGTCATGTTCAGCATGAGTCAGCCAGAAATGCTGAATGTGTGTCTCTAGCCTAAGGATTTGAAATATGTGTTTCTCTTTTTATCTCAAATAAAAGCCTCATACTAAGAATTTCGGAAAATTTGATTTATGTATCTGTTGTAGGTAAAAACCAGCCTGAGCGCAACCTCTGATTGGAGAGTAAAATTGTACTGTTTGAGTTATTCTATAAGAATGTAGTTCTCAACCTAATGTGAGTTTACATGTATGTGAGCGTATTTATCCGTAAAATATGCAAAATATTCTGTTTATTTTGTTCAACTAATGCTCCTCTAAAGGTGTCATTTTTCTGAGAAGCTGATAAGGAATTGAACGGGATTTACCCATTACACAATGTTATAATCATAATTGCTGAAAATAGTGTCTCAAAAAGATATCATTTGGAAGTTTTTATCATCACAACTCCAACCAAACATAAACAGATTGTTCAGCCTTCTAGTATGTTCGTGTTGGGATAACGTTGGATTTTTTTATCAGGTGTAGTGTTCCCGCCCAGAGGGGGGTTACGTCCCCTTGGAAACCAATGTAAACTGTCGTCTGCAGTATACCATACACGAACACCTATTCAGGCGCCCTGACCTTCTAACATGGTTCACAACACAAGGCGCCAAAACACACCGAGAATGAAGGGTCTTCTTACAATCACGGTCATTATTCTTATTATCTTGGTCCAACGGTCTTGTGTTTGTGCCGCGCCATACTGGTGATATAGATACTGGTGACGACGTTCAGACTTCATGTGCCGTTGACCACGGTATTTATAACTGACGACCGTTCTATCGGTGATCGGTACCGGTGTTTGAAATGCAACCTACACCAGGATTGCACAGTCGTCAACGAAAGGGAGAGATGTATTTATTGTATGAAGTATATTGCATAAAACAAATTTTATCTTCGAAAGTTTATCCAGTTTTCCTGTGTTAATGTATTGTGGGGCAGTATTGTGTGCTGCTGTATCGATGTGTATTTGTTTAAGGACCTCAGGACGAATAGCTGCATATTTTAAGCTAATTGTGGAGTCTAAATAAAGTCAAATCAAACGCCTTTTCACCTTCAACGTCTTATTTCTACACCTTCGGTGCAGATACAAATGTAAACGCATATTTTCTAAATTACTTTAGAGTGGGATCGAATCCTCATGCTCATCTTGAGGGAGAAACATAGACATGCTTCATGTTGTTTTGCATGTGCTGTAATGGAGACCATATTGAGCACTTCAGAGCGTAACGTTTACATTGACTAGTAACGTCAGGTAAAACAACCAAGGTTCCATGTAAGTCACTGTATGATGTGATTTTCTGCAGATGTAAAGCTCCAGCATCATTCAGACAAACAAACAGGGTTTGTCATAAACTTTTAATTCCTCTACTAGACGATAGCGTTTTATAGACATGTATAATTCGTAGTTAAAACAACCACACTTCGTACGTTGTTGATCAATGTCCAACCTTTCACAGTGTAGTTGACTCCAGAACCACGTCCCTTTTTTCCACTCAGATATACACGTGGCTATCACAAGTCCTAAATTCTAATACCGGTGATCTCGCACACGTCTAAAACATTTGTCCGCCATTTCAATTGCAAACGGTCGTTACTTCCGCCATTGACAAACTTGAGAAACACAGTCCAAACTGAGCATTCCTCATGTTTGCCCTTCCCACCATTGTTGCCTGGCAGGTAAAAGCTGTGTTTCGTGCAAAGGTTTTAATCACTATTAATTTAGGGGGCGGCGATAAGCACATGATGTTTGACTTTGTTGAAGGTCGATCTAGAAGGCCTTAGCCGTCTGCGAAGTGGCGATATGGACAGTAGAATAGATGATTTTATCGTCTGGGAAAATTATTTGCCAACTTGAAGTTTTGAAAATGTATATTGTTAAGAGTTTGGTCCTATCAAGGACATTATCCACATATGATTTTCTTGGTCTGATGAATGACTGTTTTTGCCCTACGTAGTTACTGTGTAACTTAATGTTTACCAAGTCACATTCTATCACTTGTTATCACGATTAATGATTAACATGTCATAACTGAGTTCAGGCTGTAATTTGGACTCAGGTAATATAATGGGTGTCAGGAAAAGGTCACCCACCATGCCATATCTGGGGCAACCACAGGAAAATTTATGACAGAACATACTGTATAGGCCTTACACTCATTTTATACAGGTTGAACAGAAAAGAGTTTGGTATGAAAAACAACTTCAAGCTTTTTTCAATGATCTCTACCAGTATTACACTATACAATGTGTATACAAACGTATGGTTCTTGGTTGATATGGTTTTCTGAGCTTAAGCTTAACTTTAAATTTTAAGCTAATGTTTGTTTTTATAAGCTCTAGCCAGTTAACATACAAAGAAGACGGTCGATTTTGTCATCTTCTCATCAGAAGAAAATATCGGTATGACAAGATACTTTAACTTGCCTTTGCCAATAGTGTCATTTTAAAGACTTCACATGTTACAGACAGATTGGTGCATAAGTCATGTTGATAATTAACCGTTTATCATATGCAGATAACGTGGTGAATTAGTTATGTCCATACGCTCCGGTTCTTGCCTATAAATACGTATTAATCTAATTGTCGCTTTGAGTGGCTTAGGTAGCAGCTGACCTTTTCTGTGAGGTCGGGCGGAAATAGAACGTCTGGATTACCTTTATCTCCGGTGAATCCTTGCTCTCTTTCTTTAATTCGTAATGTCCCTCAAACTCATATTTGTTACCCTCGAAATCGAATGAACCAACCCACTTCACTTTATCCTCATCTTCATCCCGCAAAGTCTCTTGTATATTGTTAAAGGCCTCCTTAAGTTTTTCCTCCAGCAAGGCGTCAGTCCAAATCTCAGGATTGAACACAGTTTTGAAGGTAGGCTTGAACTTAAGTGTGACGCTGTTGACTTCTCCTCGACCTTCTTTCCATTTAGGGTATTTAACCCGCGGTGTTTCTGGCTTTATACACCTACAGACTGTGTCAGCTGTGTCTTCGCCGCCTCTTCGCCTGGTAGCTTCGGCATTTTCGGTACTTTGCCTCTCCTCTGCATCTTCCCCGCCACTTCTTCCTGTAGCTGCGTCCACATCAGCACTTTGTTCTGTGTCTTCGTCGCTTCCTGTGGTGTCTCTTGGTGGACTCTGTCGCCGCCGTCTCCCCCTTGTGGTTACTCTGTTATTGCTTGTCGATCTCCGATGCTCCTTTATTGCACGTCTACTCTTTGGTATCTCCACATCTTGTCTCCATGACAGACGGACGCCATAAACCCCGCGAGGAAGCCCGTCTTCATCAGGGAGTGTGTCGACTCCGGCAACCACGACGCCGCTTGCAACGGCCATGTGCATACAGTGAAGACAATGACAGCCCACGATCTTTCGGTATCGGCTACGTCTTGATTTTACGTGTTGAACTTTCCAATCATGTGTATGAATAAGAGCATCTTCGTATCTTACACCATCCATTGTTGTCGCCGAAGGAATCCGAAGGTGTCGCTGCTGGATGCTCCTGGAGAAAATTGTATAATAAGGTACTTTCATAAAAATGGAGTCAGAACTGTTGTTATTTTCATTATCCGTTAAAGACTTTAGAATGGCAGAAAGAAATGATATAAAGGTTGGGGGTGTAGGATAGAAAAGAAACCTCCACTACAAATTTTTCAGAACATTTGAAACGACAACAGCATTGTCTACTTGTAATTCGGCTGGGTTGGATATTAAAGCTGTTTACTGAATTTTAAATTCACCTGAACCTTAAGCCTGTTCCTTGATTGCTCATTTTTGTAAAGCAAAAGTAGTGTTAACATTTCTGGGCAAAGAAAATATTATCATGGCAGGATAACATACATCAAAGATACAAGAGCATGTTTGTCATTGCCACCAGCCAGTCACCACTTTCGAACAATTTAAGTATTATGCAACTGTATGTATATCATTAATTGCATTGGTATCTGGTATTTCCTGTGACTTAACACGTGCACGTACAACTACACATTGTGGAGATTGATATCCCTCTACAGGACGAAAAAATGCTACATGTGATTGCATTGGTGATTGGGGTGTGAGAGGTTGCCGGAGTTTATAAAATTCTAGAGAAGCATGTTAGTAGGTAAGTAGTGAGTGTTTAGATAAGCTCCTTAAGAGGGATTGGTTATCAAATAAAAGGTGAAAAGTACCGCCAGACTAATATATGGTTGAATCCTTGGATACTAGTATATGATAGTCGTGTTGTTTGACATACCAATCCCGATCAGAATCCCCCAGACGTCCAACTACAAAATCTTGCTTCTGAAATTATTTGCCTAACTGTGGAACGGACATAACTTATTTCAAAACTTCACTTTAACATTTGGACATCATGCATACTTTCCTAAATTCGTGCCTCTTGAGATTTACAGATATGTATGATGTTGACAAGTACTATGCTGTGGAGTATGTTTTCTTTATAAAAAATCTGTTTTTACAGGTCTTCTTGAGCAAACTTGCACCAAACTACATACTATGCATATGTACTTCTGCGAACTTCCATGGAAAATCTGAAGGATTACGCTTGTTGAAATGAGCTGGTTTACTTATCAAAACCGCCTATCTATTGTAATACATTGTCCTACAAGTATATACTATTTTGTTATTGACTTACCTACAAGTTTGTTGATAGCGGTGAGAAA
Source organism: Branchiostoma lanceolatum (assembly GCF_035083965.1). NCBI lineage: Eukaryota > Metazoa > Chordata > Leptocardii > Amphioxiformes > Branchiostomatidae > Branchiostoma > Branchiostoma lanceolatum. The sequence goes on from NC_089739.1 coordinate 8,476,964, forward strand.
AACGGACAGGACTCTGATGCGTTCACACACACTGCCCGGTATTTCCTTGATGCCCTTTCCTCCCGACTGTGCGCCCTGTTTGTTTGGCTCGGTGTTGCGTCCAGGTTTGAAATGCAATCGCGTGACGTATTGCCGTGGTTACACTTGAAAGAAGCATGCGTCATGCGATTTGCGTGTACCTGTATCATTGGTCGTTCCCATGGGAGTGAGGCACGGTGGGGTGGGGGAGAGGTTGAAGGTCGGGTGACAATAGCCAGCACACCCTTGCCAACCTGCCCCTGTCGTTGTCGAGAAGGCTCCGTCCTACACCGAGTAAGTGGCACCAAATCTATAAGGTGATGTAGATTTCGACTGAAACATATCAGACTACAGATTTTCGCAGTCGGGTGTCGACCATGTTGTCAGTACTACTGTTACTTAACATTCTCCGGAAGGCAGTTAGTCAGTGGATATGGGGCACGGAAGACATTCTTCCCCCAGATCCCGACTGGCTGACGAACTTCAGGTGTACTTGGACAGAGGCTGGGAAGCTTACTATGTCTGGATTTCCCGAGGACATGTACTCAAGTATGCGACTGTACCTAGCAGCAATATTGCCGAAGCAGTGGCCAGATGCCCTGCAAATGATAATGGACCAGGAGGACCATTCGTTTATCGGAGACACGGAAATCTCTTTTTCGTGTAACTGGTCAGCAGTAAGCTCTACATATAGTGGAGAGTCTTTGGGAAGTGATCACGAGCCTTCCGGAGATTGTGTAGAATTTTATGCGGATCCCTTTCCAATGGTCGAGGTACCGAGGCACCAGTTTCTGCGAGTTGTAGTGAAAGCTTTGGAACATCGACCAGAAGGATTTCTAGACACGGAAAAGGAACTCTTACAGCGCTTTCAGGAACATGTTGATCAAGTCTACAGACTCGCATGCCACACAGAGGCACAAAAAGACACTGAAGGGGAGAGGGAAGAGCTCGAGTCACAATTGATGCTGACTGATGGCCAGGAGTCAATACCAGGTAGGACTGCTTGCTAAATTTACATTTGATATAGTGTTGAGACCATGGTATATTTCATGAATGATTGAAATTGATAAAAAGTAATCGAGAGTGGTGGGGCAATTTTATTCAAAAACATTTCACACAGAATAACAGACTGAACACACGGTGTACATGGCAGCTTTTATACTGATAATAGGTGATTTCTAATAGCATAAAGGTGCAGAAAAATACAGCCTATCATCGATATTTAAAGCAACAAATACAAGGAAAATTTTCATAACAAAACTACGATACGTAACTACACAAAGTTGAATCATAGCACGTGGAAGACACCTGGCAAGGGTATAGAGGAAGGAAGAAGCTCTGTAGCATGTATGCTAATAAAAAGTGAGAGAAAAGGAACTTTGCGGATGGTTTACATCGTCAATGCTTCAAAATGAAGCGACACACTGCCATGACAGGCATTTCTTGCAGTCTGTAATGAGCATACTACCCCCAAATTTACCACTTTCATAAAATATAACATATGGTTGGTTTGCATTTGTATCTATTTAGCCGGTATAACCGCCCTTCGGTGTAACACACTAGCTAGACGCCAAACGTTTCCATATCAGCCCATATTGACAGTGGGAGCCTAATGCCTCGATTCTTTATGATTGTTCTGCAGAAAACAGAGAACAACACAGGTTTCTTCTACCAGAAGGCAAGTCTACTATCAAACCATTCGATGAAATCTATTTAACTGTATGTATTTATCCGATATTCATAAGCAGAACCGTCTTTTATACAACCGAGAGGGACCAGTGCTACCATGGATTTTTTGAATCTGCAATAACCAAAGTTTATTTTGATGTATGATAGCAAGTCTGCATGAGTAGCTTTCTTGGTGTAATAGAGTCTTTTAAGTCCGATTTTTGTTACAGAAATGCATTGTTTACTTTCCAAAAGAAGGCATTTATTTGTGATACCTATGGGGTATTGTGGAATACGTTATGTTGATTCGGTACATTATTCGCTGCATTTTTGGCTTTGAATCAACAAATCCGTCAATTCTATCCGAACTTATAACGGTTTCAAGAATTACTCCCCAACGGCCATTTTATCAAATTGCCGCGAATATCGCAATGCATCATGGGCAACTTTAAGAGCTTCTGTCTGTTAAAAAAACGAGTGCCCAAATAAGATCCATACATCCATTTATCTCAAATTTTGTGTGGTGGTAGGGTCTTTGTCCAATTGTATAAAATGTGTAAGTTCTTGGTTAATTGATAGTTACCGATTACCGCGCCGTGGAAACATTTTAACACATGGAAAATTTGTAAGTTGTTGGCGTTTCTGTAGTCCAAAGACGGTCTATGGCGAGACAAAACCTTCACAAAGCCACCATTTTGAAAAATCGCCGTTTCCATGGCATCTGGTGATCACCAATTAATCCAAAACTTACCCATTCTTGAATACTTGGACAAAGACCAAGATTGTATTAAGATTTACGTCTAAAAAGGTCCCCTATGCGAGAATGGAAAAAATGAATAATTCTGAAGTGACGTATGCCAAAATTACAAATAAGAGACATCTTGGCATATCATTTGCATTGTAATGAGACAAAATAGCTTGACGAAGGTATGGGGTCGTGGAAAAAATTTAAGTTCCATTCTTTGGTTACACATACTGGATGATTTCCCTACACTGGTCGCTATTGTCAAAATGTTTTACTTGTATACTAATTTGCAATTTCTTATTGTTTTCCTTCTTGCAATTCAATGTTGGTTTCTATTTAGCAACATCATAGCAGTTACCATCCGTGATAGAGTCAGTTCCATTATTAATCATGTTTGTTCCAAAATTAGCGGTGCCCGAAACTGCTGAAGACAAGACAGAGAACGAGATGTCATCACCGACTGAGGTTGGTGCAACTGCTATGGAGAACCTTGCGAAGATCAAAGAATTGGAGAGAAAATTTGAGTGGCTGGCTAACGTTTTTCAGTCAGGAGCTAAAGTTCTGATGCCACGCCTTCAGGATATCCTAAAAAGGGCACCCGCATCTAATACAGAAGGTTAGTACCTGGTAATAATGTTAAACTTCTACTGCATGTTGCCTTGTCTTTAATGATACAAAATGAAAACAAGTAATGGTGCTTTAAAAATCACCCAGGCGACGCATGGTTGTTAAGATAAATTAACTGTGGTTTAAAGTGGTTTGGAGGTTTTGATTGTGTTATCTTTTTCAGCTATTGTGTGTGTGTGGGGGGGGGGGGTCCTGTCATTGTGATGGTAAGTGGAAAGTGATCTCTAATCAGTTTAACTCAATGAAGAACTATTTTTCAACTACTCGTGACAAAGCTGACATAAGCTATTTTAGTACAATGTGCAGTAGACAACGGTTTAACGGACGTCCTGTCCTACGGTACTGCGACCCCTTTAAGTTGCGTGTATGTGAGGTGAGTGACACAGCCGGGATTCGAACTCATGGCTTCATGATTCAGTGACAGGGCTGCTAACCACTAGACTGCGCAGTCCTAAAGTAGGGAAGGGGGTGCTATTTTCCAATAGATGATGCTTCAATAAGTACATTACCAGACGACTTTTTATAAAATTTCGCTTTTGCGACTTGCGCGGTGCGTGTGTTGAAAACGGTATCAATATCATTATCCCCACTGCGGACCCTCAGTGAGTATATACATCCGGGAACTTTGAATCACGCCATGCTCGAAACTGTCATGGCGGACTCGGACAACAACAACATGTCAGATTCGTCAGACGACGCCGATGGTCTTTTTTTCGTTTCAATTCACGTAATTAAGTATCATTTCCCCCCTCCTAGTTATGATTTTGTGCCATGTTATGGACATTCATTGTCTCTTACGAGGAGAACTAGCTTCGTCGGTGATTATTCTATTTGCCTGGCTCTTGGCGTCAAGTAGCATATTAATCATTCCTGGTGTATAGATTTGTCCCCTGGGGTGGCCCTCTGTCATGTCCTCAGTGATGAAATTGTTTCTGCAATGAGCTTATCATCGATAATTCTTGTGTATCGAAGTTATTAAATATAACTATAATAGTATCAAATCCCAAGTCAACTTTCCCTCTGTTCTGGTTAGGAAATGGGTGGGAAGCCCTTTACCTTTCCACACGCTATCGTCTACCCTCTCTCAGCACCTGTTTCACTTCATGATCACTCATCCAATACTCACTACACCCCATTCCCTCTTCCATCTAATTTATAATCTAATTTATATACGTGCATGTATCTCTCAATTTTGCTCCCAATCCCTAGTTTCTCCTTCGTCTCTCGTAAATCGTGGCTATTTGATCGTTGAAGACAAACTCGTAACCAGCGTATCACAAAAGTGTAATTTATTCCTATGAATATTTTTTCCCTTTTTCCCAACGAACTTGTCACAACACACCCAAGAGAATTAGAACTGTTCAAATCTTTATCACCAGACATTGTGAGATGCATATAGCGTCCATGCACAGCAGTAAACACAACTACACTTAACGCTAGTTCACAGCCCATCGATAACAAAATAATTGTATTGAGCAGGAAAGGTCGTAGCTGTCCACACTAAAGGCAGGGTTTCTTAAACATAAGCGTCCGACTTCAACAGCCTCGGACGTGTCACAACACATACGTATATAGAGTTTCCTAAATCTATTGGATAAAGCAACCTGAATCTCGGCTACAGAGCCAAGGTGTTTTTGCAAGAGAAGTGAAAGATCCATTCCCATCTGGGTCTTACAACATTCCCTTAACAGAGACTTCAGTTACCAGCTTATTCTGTCAGTGGTGCCTGGACAGAATTTGGCAGTTCGAGACAGAAATATTTCAGACTAATCCGTCTTTCTTGGCCGACAAAAGTAAAAAACGTTTTGACATTTCCATCACGTCATCAACAGTGCTACTAATCTTTTGCAAAATCAAAATCAAGCCACTTGATAGGCACCCCAAAATTAAAAATATTCTTCAGAACACAGCCGCATGTCTAAATAATTTGTCTTTTCTATTAGTGTTTATCTACAGTCAAACAACAGTCAGCCTTGCTCGATAAGTCCTATACTGTTGGTATGAACAAAAACACCATTTAGGGACAGAAGGGCTGTCGCTGAAGAAAAAGATACTCGATATGAAGACGCTCCCGACAGTAGTCCACTTATCCCAACCGATAGAAATATAAATTATGCAAATTAGGCCCTCATTTGCATGATTCATCTTCAACTTTGTTCACCTTCACATAACTTCCAAATGCCACAAGTATGAAATTCCAGTTATCTACCAATATGGAATTTAAGTATTTTCTCATTAATTATACAAATTAGGTATTCATTTGCATAACTTTTATCGATTAATGTCCCTCTTTTTCTCAGTTATATATTGCATATTTAATAGTCTTACCGTTGAGTGGAGTGTGTTTATGAAATTTCTCCATTACTTATGCAAATTAGAATTACTTCGCTGCCACAACATGCATGAGTCCTATCATGGAAAACATCGTAAATATAGATTTTCATTATTAATTATGCAAATTAAGTCCCATTTAGCACTTCATTATGTACATCTTTGTTTAAGCTACCTGCATACTAAATATCATGAAAATCCGTCGTTCCTTTGTTCAGTCATTCTCCTTAGAAAATTTTCACAATAACGCACCTGCAGTTTCAGAGCAATCTGCTAGGGGGCCCAAACCTACAGCACTTCTTCCTTACATCACAAGCTATTTGCCACCCATAAATAAACACCAAAGCATGTTCATGCAGGTCAAAAGATACAAAAATGGAATTTCTGCTGCAGTACTAAGGTAGCATACCAGGGGGCCCAAAACTGACCTTTGTTTTCCCAACACCTACCCATATACTAAATATCATTACAATCCATCCAGATGTTTTTGAGTTATATATATATATACTGACTACAAGCATCCAGAAACACACACACACACACACAAACACACACACACGCTCAAAACTATATCTCCATTTTTCATGGAGATGATAATGATGCAGAAATCTCCTGACGTCATCTGAGCGTCTCAGACGCCTACTAGCTGCTCACGGAGCTAATGCTTTTACAATGAATCCAAAACTGTCCCTGCTTCAAGATTCTCTGGCCCGCACCCTGTGGGGACAGGGAATCACTTTCCCTCCCATTGTTAATCGACCGTGAAATGAATGTAAACAATGTTTCTGAAGCGTAGGTAGTGGGAATGAATGATTTTTCCGGCTCCTCCCGTGGACAGAAATATAACGAGAATAAAGCTCAGTAATCATTCCGGTACTATCACTTAATCAGAAAGTCGATAGTTTATATTCGCACTTTAGAAGATGATAATATCATTAAGTTTATGTTCCTTGTATGCACCACAATACTGCCAATGGCGCGTTATAAAGCGTCAGTCAAAACATCGATCTTCCCTTTGACTGAACAAAGAACATGGCATCCAATTGGCTGTTCCGGCCTTGAAGCCTACATGTGCTACCTGTCTGTTAGGCCATAGCTAAATATCAGCAGAACGCTGGTAAAGGAGCAGAAACGGTAACGGAAGAGATAACGCGGTAGGAATATGACAACATTTTTGTGAGAAGAGCAGAGTCCTAAATCAGGGTCAACTGCTGACACATTTTTTTTTCAAAGCTAAAAAGACACTAAGTTTTACTGATTAGAAATTCTGTAGAATGATCAATCATAAATCGTGATACTTAATCATTTCAACGTTCTTTATCCATGGCTTCTTGCCTGTCTTGAGTTATTTGTTTATTTATTTATCTATTTATTCAGATTTACCGCATTTGTGGAAGGATTGACATAACAGGTGACTATCACCTTTTCACGATGTCAACCCAGACCAGGCTGTAAGGTTTGGACCATCACACACCGGGGCATGCCCCTACACCTTTTCGAAAGGTGTGGTGGGTTCTTTTACGTGCGCGGGGTGTGGCTCTCCCCAAACACGGGACCTCCATTTAACGTCCTATCCGAGGGACGTCCCTAACCCTAGATGAGCTAGGTACTCATTTACACCTGAGTGAAGTGAGGAAAGTCATGTTAAGTGCCTTTCCCAAGGGCACAACGTCGGGGCGCATGTCCAGACATGTCTGGGGGCAGGCCGGGCTCGAACTCGGGTCCCCTTGTTATGCTGGCCAAAGTATGTACGGGCATGTGGAAATACTCACAGTCACATAACGGACACTCAAACAGACGCACAGACACACATAGCAGTCCTATATATATTTCTACACGGGCCAATTCCTCGGCTCCGGGATATGCATGCCAACATGCCCCTAGCCCTAAGGAAATTTTTTACTACAAACCCTCTGAGCAAAACTGGGGTAGGGTGTAGTCTCCAACCAGACCCAATAGATTGCAAAGACCGTATCCAACTGGAAGAAGGAGCTTATAGTGCAATCTTGGGTTGGCTATGAAAACTCCTTCTGCCTGTTGGATACGGTCTTTGCCAACCCGTAGGTCTGCTTGGAGACTAGTAGGGTGCCTTTCAACTCTGAATGCGCAACAAGGGATCGATCTTGCGTGCTGACGGCATCTGGCGTCCAGATGGGATACGTATTAGCTCCTCCCATGCAGGGCGTAACTCTCTGAAGATCGCCCACCGCATAGCGCAACCAACCGTCCTCAGCAGGGCGCCAGGCTCAACCAACCGCTGTCAGCTAGCAGGGCGGAACTGACCGCCCACAGAAAGGTTGGAACCAACAGACACAGCAGCAGGGAGGAGCCAACGAAAGTCGACCAGTCGAGCACTTTTTTAGGATGTCATGTGAAAATTCAGTGTGACGACGTTTGGTCCATTGTTCAACACTTGGCTCTCCGTTCGGGTAAGATAGGATTTGTTATAACTCGTCCTCGTCACAATCCCCGCCCTCAGCTTTTCATAACCTTCGAGGCTGCATGCAGTATACCGTTAGCTCAGCTTTAGAGCAAGGGCGCGCCACAGCGACAGACGGCGGGCCGCGTACCGAGGCTTGCCGCCGGGAATATTCTAACACGACGGGGAAACTCTTACGGGCTTGTGTTGAGTCACGGAGACCCGGAATCCTTTCAAGGTAAGTTCTTGAAAACGTTCCATACGTTAAACGTGTTCCTCATCCTGTTAAGCCCTTACACTTGATAATAGAAAACAACTTGTAAATGTATTTGTACTTCGCACTGATTTTACGAAATAAAAACTATGACCCATGTAGAAATACAAAGATTATAGGGGTCAGTGATTTAATTTTAGTCTCTACCAGTCCCCTCGGATTTCCCTGTTTATAGGGCCAGGGCAATACTTGGCCAAGCTTTCTTCGTGGCATACAAAACTCTCTGTTGCCAGGGTTATCCATTGCACCCAGTTTTTTTTTTACGCGGTAGGAGTTGGCCAACTCATGCCGCGTAAATGCAACAGGCCCGGGCGGCGGAAAGCCCCATCTGCCGCGACAAGAGCCCGACCACAGCACGGTACACTCCCCCGGTGTTTCATTTACCGATTTTGATAGTGCCAAGAATTCTGAATTGTCTCTTTGTTGACGAGTTTTGTTGAATATGAATGATTTCAATGCATTTTCGGCTTGGTTTGGATTATGTTTGTGTTTCCGTAAATAGTAATGTGTGAGCTATAGTGATTGAGGTACTTAGACAAGTTGACAACTGGCTTAAGTGTATATTTTGTACACAATTTGTCCTGCTAACGTTACATTTCAATACTAGTACATTGTTGTACACTTGACGTCTTAGAATATTTTGTTAATTTTTTGTATATAACTCGTCAACAGTGATTTCCGCCCGGCAGAACAGTTGTGGGTTCTTGTGATCGTGGGGTACCGGGTAAAAATCTTTGTCTTTGTTGCGGACGGTACCGTAGAATAACGTTGCCAAGAGTAGTATATATTATAAGAAGCAGCGCTTGGTCCGCTGCATTCTAAATCTGCTGGTTTTACACTAGTCAGTGCTAGTTATATGGACTTTCTTTGATTTTTCGCTAGTTCGGAGTTTGTACGAATTTTTTGGGTTCGCTGTAGTCACGGTTGAAAGCCTGTAATTTACGGGCGTCTCTGGACGGCCAGGAACGCCCCAGGGGACCCTGTTCCCCGGGCGTTTGGTTTGTTAAGTGCGCAGTGCAGGCCTGCATGTGGGCTACGCCATGGCCAGCCTAGAAACCTTAGAAAGAATTCACTGGCTAGAATAAAGAGGTGAGATGAAAAAACGATCCGTATACAAAAGGCAAAAATCTGTGGCTCACCGCCTATGAGACAGCGTAAAAAATAATATAACATAGAGGTAAGCCCGCACGACCAACAGCCAGCTTGTTGGATTTTTTCCGTTATCAGAATTTTGTTTGACGAAAACATTTACCGGCAGCCGTTAGAACTTATCTACATCGGCTCTGCTACAAACTTCCTTAGTTTTACTAGTTTTCTTTGCAAAATTCCAAGCTCTCATTAGCTTTACACACCGATTTTTGCTCGTTAAAGATGACGAAATATGCAACATCTTTTTGGATGTCATGTGTCGCATGAAGTCTTTCAAATGACGGAAATGACGAATATGCTGGCTAGGTAACTAAATTTTGCCGTTTTTGTTGACCTGGGTAACATGTAATTCATATGTTGGGTCATTGCAAAGGCTTTCCTTCATAACTGAGCAACATGTCAGACTCTCAACCTTTGTTTACTAGTTTGAATGAATATAGATAAATAGATAAATAAATAGATAAAAAGAGAGGCCAATTTGTTCCTCGGTGAGCGGCAGTGAATGATGTTTCTTTTTGTGTCCGCAGGTGAGCTACGCCGCAAACACCCTCGGAATGCATATGGCGTTCACTGGAGTCAACGAGGAAGGAAGGAGTGTGCGCTTGAGGAACAAATAATGAATTCAGGATCACCACAAAGGCAAAACAAAACAAACGCACAGGATAACAGGATAAAAACAAATGAGACACAAATGAATAAAAACTCTCACACAAAACATCTACTATGCCCAATGTTCAAGAAACCTTGTCTCTGCGTCCTTCCTTTATCCTTTATGTGTTAGCTATAGTCTTCAGAGAGCATTTAAAAGAACCTGTATCAGCAACATGTTCAAACATAAAATCCTTAATTGTAGGCGGCAAAAAATAGCTTATTTGAAAATCAAGCTTTAATATTTCGATTTCTTCCTAGTTGAATCTTATCAGTATAAGAGGAATTCAGATATTGTTCTCTCTTGTTAGAAACAGAAAAGCATATTTGAAAATCAAATAATGATAGCCGGTTTCTCTGCCTTAAGTAGCAAGTTTGTCAAAATGGTGCTTTTCACATACAAATCAACAAAGGCCTCTCTTTTACCTTACATATATCACACAGCCGACAGCTACCTTAAAACCAATTCCCTAGGGAATGCATTTGTGCAATTCCTAAAATTCTTACTAACCGATCGTAATACTGTAATAAATGCCTCCGCCCCTGAGGCGTCGCCAACAAGACTTCTGAGACCTCATTACTCCATAAACCATTTAGAGCTTTTGATAACGAAATCACCATGTGAACTTAAGAACTTACTGTTCTTGTTTTGGGTCCCTCGTCAGAGGAAATAGATGCTTTGAGGGCCATGTTTTTATGGCATTGGCATGGCAGCGCGTGTCAATGGGGGGGAAAACTGGTTAATGGTAACCTGACCTGTCACGAAAGTCAAGTAAGGGACTGTCTTTAGGGCAAACAATTACCCCAGCTGTACATTGGAACTCGTAAGCTGTGTCTTGAATGCAAATTAAGCCATGATTTCTATAATTGGTATCTGTAGATATACCACCTGCAATACATTACATGCGAAACGTGTACAGAAAGTGCAAGATGGAATGAGATGGAACGAAATGTAGGATTCCATATATACTGCACTATAGGATTGCACAGTACGTTGACGTTATTTCGAACGGGACATGTTCGAACGGCCGATTGCGTTCTCGTTCTCTCGCTCCACTTTTACCCTGAACAATGACATTTTCCGGGTAGTTGTGCTATACGGAATACTACCCGTTTGATCAGTTTGAGTGATCAGCATGACACCATAGAGTTCGCGTGCCAAACGGGAATTTTGCCGTAAAACGGGCTCCCCTCCGCAAGGGTGAAGGGAAGTGAGAAAATTATGATGTCAGGCTCGTTAAGCAGCAGTTCATATATTAGCATATCATTACCTATCGGATTTCCAACGCCGTCAGTAACAATCTTGAATCATTTGCATGCATGCGCAGCGCTCCCATCTTGGAGAAGACGCAAATACAACAACAACACTGTAAAAATGTATGTTTTATTCATTCTGGGTAAATTCTGAAAATGTATATTAATCTATTTACCGCTCACTTCTGCAATTAAAGGGACGTATTGTAACCGGAACATAATACAAAATTCACTGTTTTTGGTTACTTTTCTACATCATTAGTAGTTGAATCTATATATAGCTACCTTATTACACTGCACAGTAATATTCATCACGTATGGATGCGACTTTGTAGTGTCGTGCGATCGTCTTGAAAATAAATTATGTACGCAATCCCCACCGCCGCTTGACTTGTCCACCATTTTGTCCAACATTCCGACGAACCACCGAACACGCGATCGAACGTGCAACGAAGTTTGTTCAGCTGTGGTGATTTTCCTGTGACGCTCGAACTCCGACCGCAACAGTAGATTCTTCGTTTTCACGGAACGTTCGAAAACCGCTACGTCACGCGCGGGTGCCATGTTGGATGATTACCTGGCTGAATTAAGGGTTAATGACCCGCCCCGAGGTGTATATGGTGTCATAACGCCTGGCCATGTGCTATAACCACCGAATAAAACCACCGAGTGAGCGTCACGCGCGAGTGCCATGTTGGATGATAACCTGGCTGAATTAAGGGTTAATGACCCGCCCCGAGGTGTATATGGTGTCATAACGCCTGGCCATGTGCTATAACCACCGAATAAAACCACCGAGTGAGCGAAGCGAACGAGGTGGTTTTATGAGGTGGTTATAGCACATGACCAGGCGTTATGACACCATATACACCGAGGAAGAGGCGGGTCATTAACGTTATTATCATATAGCTTATCCAAACTGACGCATATAAGAGTAGACAATTTCTGTTTGACGCATAGATCCCTTATACTATTAAGAATGCATTTCAGAATTCACATTTGTCCTTTTTTAACAGAAGATGATGAAGAATATGTACAACTGTTGCCTGATTTATTCATTTCAAACACACAGGATAGGAGGGTCGGTTTCAGGTCAGTCAGAAAATGTTATCATTGAAGAATCTCCCTGCAACATGACCTCAGGTAACCTGAATAGAACACAGGTTCTTTGGCCAGCAGGAAATGGAATGCGCGGAACCTTAGATAGAACGTGGTTTCTTTGGCCAACAGCAAATGGAACACGCGGAACATTTTTGGGAATTTTAAATTTGTTTTCCCTTTTTCATGTATTCTAAGGAAATTTTTAGGAATTCGAAGACAATAAAGATTTTTTTAAACAAGGTTAAGAAAAAGATTCATCAAATAGATACCCCCTCTACAAAATGCAACGGTTATAAAGATTTTTAAACAAGGTTAAGAAAAAGATTCATAAAAAAGATACCCCCTCTACAAAATGGAACGGTTGTGTTCTGACCTGACGTCTATAAGTGGTGTGTTATGGCGTGATAACAGACCACTTATTGTGGGCAATGGAGGCTTCTGATTGGTCGACACCATCTACCTATGTGATAATAAAGAATAACGGCACTATCAAAGTTACCTGCGGGTCCGAGTGTGCTGTTTTTGTCTCCATGCTGTGGATCGTTGAATAATCTAGCCAACGTTAGATATAAGGGCAAAGTTGCATCAATAGGTTTTGATCCGTTTGTTTGAAAAAAAATCGGCATTTCAGAAGGTTTTCTATGTACTCAGCTCTCCGCTCTCCACAAAACAAGGCGAGTGTTTGCGAGAATCATCTTACCGCGCATAGGAGCCGCTCCACCGGATTCGGGAACCTTCTTTCAAAATCGGCAACACGTACATATGAAAATTTCTGGTTCATTTACATGTACAGAGTATATAATTATGTTCATCTGCAGTTACTGTATCTTATTCTACAGCAACGTCTGGTTCGGTATGATTTTAAGTGCGGTGTTTGCGTTACGTAAAGGCCCCCTCTCATTGAGCTGCGGCACTGCGGCGGTAGCGTGCGGTAGCGTGGGAATGGCTACCGTCACAGTGCCGTGCACAAACCTCGGCGTACCGTCCTAGTGACGTCCCAATGCCGTTCCAGTGCCGGTCCACACCGCCGGCGTGCCGGTTGAAATGGCGATTTTTTTAAAAATTGAAAAGAAAAACGCAAGTGGCAAAGTGCCGCGCGCTCGCCGGGAGCTTGCCGGGAGCTCACCGCGCGCGCTATTGTGTAAAAGTAATATGTCAGTTTCAAGGTTATACGTATATTCTATGACATGTTACCTTTGTTGCACCAAGTGTCATAAGTGAAAATCCTTTTATCACTTGAAATAAATTTTTGATGCATTTTTTTCATAATTTTGCATTGTATTTTTATCCATTGACAGCACTGCGATTTCTGATTAATTGAAAGCACTACCATAAAACTGCCCTAGCTATTGATCTGTTTAGAGTTTGGTTAAACCCTCAAACCACCGTATGGGGTCAAAACTGACCCCTGGTGTATATCAACATGTGCCATTTTGACATTTCGAGTCGAAAACAAAATTCCTTCCATGAGTTTGTTTGTATGTATGTCTTATAACTTCTCACAAGTTTTTACCGAGATTGGCTCATTGTTGATTAAGTTATCCTAGAAAGTTTACGCGTGGTCCAGTGGGGTCAAACCTGACCCCAGCAAAATCTGCACTCATATTCCCTATTGTTTGATACTTGTCATCTAGTAACATGTATGATAAGGGTTATCATGATCATAGTTACAAAATTTGATATTGTAGAAACGTGAAAAAAAAACAATTTTTTCTAAAACGTAAAGATTTATGACGCTGCGACGCATTATGACGTCATTTATGTGATTTTATTGACGAAAAGCAACAAATTGGGTATTTCGATATAACTCAAAGGTACACGATAAAACTTAAATAGAAATATTCTGTATGATAAATCATGATATATCCAAAGACATTATTTGTAGACAGGAACGACGTCAGAATGACGTCATTAAAATCATATTCATATCGGGTTACACTAGCAAAATCCGCCATCTTGGTTCCGCCATCTTGAATCATTTTAAATGCATTTTTTCATCATATAACCTAATAACACAATACAAATGGACCAAAACGTTTATATTAAGATTGTTTTTGTTTGAATAAACATGGTAATGATGAGATTTGAGGTTGAAATAGCCGGTTATAGCTGATCTAATTATATCGTCCACCATCTTAGATTTTGACCAATGACGTAATCAGATATGCATTAATTATGAATATCAAATCATTAAAATGATAGTGAATAACATTGGTTGGTGTTGATACAAGAAAATTAGTGTAGTTTATAACGAAAGCCCTAGAATTACATTGTAAAATCCAAAATTAGCGACTTTTTCCAAATATGGCTCTCAAAACCGGTTGCCATAGCAACATGAAAACATTGATTGGTTATTTCATTAAATTAACATTGTTGCCAACGAAATTTTAGCAAAGGTGACCAAGTTTGGTTCTTCTAGTGTAAGACATTCAGATGCTATATGACATCAAGTGTTGGCACAGGCCTCAAAAGAGCCCTCTTATCTCAATAGCGTTAGTCGCAAAAGACGATGTTCCCTATTTTTGCATAAATTATGATAATAAGCAGAAATTATTCACACCTAATCATGTCAAACTGTCCCTTATAGATTACTTAAACTATACATATATGCAAACCACAAAAATAGTCACCGATAAAGCTGTATCTGTAGAAAACATTGTGGGGTCAGTTTTGACCCCATACGGTAAGATTAGTCGTAAAAAAGCTACGGTGGTTTGAGGGTTAAACCTAATTTACTGCATTAGTGAGGTTGGGGATTGTAGCTGTAGATCCTCTGATATTTTCATTGGGATATTGCTTAATCTCACTGAAAATTAGATCTCTGCATTGTACATTTATTCCGGTACGGAAGTTGATAGACTAGTCGCCCAGGAAAGGAATCAGACCACTGGTCTACATGCACTCGTCCTGCTCCTGTGCCATTCAAGAAATACAGTGATTATTAACTGAACTCGATATACCAGTCAGGCACTGTATCGCAAAGTTTACTCAATGTTTCGCCGTAAGGGGTGAATTAGAAGAATTCCTATTGATCGTTGATAGTCAAACATATAGTAGTTGATTAGATACTCTCGCTAAGATTAAATAATTTACCTACTAACAGGATTATTAAAAAAACATACGACACTTCATCATTCGAAGAAGAAAATGACTGGGCTACTCACGTTCAGGACATACTATGTAGACATGTTTGGCTTAGCCCCGCAGTTAATACCAACCGTTTTGGATATAACGTTGGGTAACATAAATTCGGGATTTTTCCGATAATGATTGACTGAAATCAATCTAGCAGAACAATAAACAATCCTTTTTTTCTATTATTCTGTCAGTATCATGTACTATCTTTGGACTAATCATATATATGGTAGATTTTGTCTCTAGTCGTGCTGACACCATAATATTTCAACTTGAAACTACCGTCCGCCGCACGCACAATGACGGTGATGTCGGACAGGGGTGAACATTAATTCGGGAGAGAAGATTCGTCTTGAATATCTTACCGCTAATTACATTTTATACAGCAGCTATTCGTTCCATCCTTGGCTTGAGGAGAGTACTATGGATATTGAGGTGTCCAAGTAAAAAAATTCACGAAAAAACGGCCGTACCGCACACATCAGGCCTACGGGAACAACCCGTGTGTTGAGTCGGTAGCTATAGAACGTCAAAGTCGACATCCACCATCATGGCAACGTGTACATTATTCATGAAAAGTTAGCCGGATGCCGTAGCATTGATAATACTACTATGTCCATGTATTCCTTGTTGTGTTAGGAGCAAACTTTGAGGAAAATATCGTCCTCAGTCCACAATCACACGCAACATTTAGACAAAAAAGTGTTCCTCACAAACCTTTGTCGTCTGCTTGACAACAGGATTCTGGGTAATGATATGGCGGCGGGAAAATACGTAGGTTGTAGCAACAAAGAGGGGTTTTGATGATTGGTCACACTTAGAGTCCAATTGCAGGTCAGCAATTTTAAGAAAATAAGTTGTCTTGTAAATGATTGTGTTTAGCAGGAGGCGGATGTGACATTTGTCTTATAAACCAGCCGACAACGATGTAGTGTGATTCTCCCACGAAGCCCCCAGACTGTTCCAATAAGGGACGGAGAGTTTTTGTCCTCGTCGCCTTCTAATGCAAGCTTATCGAAGCTTTTCAGACAGTGTTCTGAATACGTTAGTCTGTCAAGTTTGCATTTCTAGCGGTATTACTGATGTTGCATCTAGCACATATCCCTAAATACCCCGTTTTCGAAAAATCCCGAATTTAAGTACCCCACGAATTTATGTTACCCAACGTTACATTTAAAGCAAGTGTGAAACTCACGTTTCTCCCTGGCTGGAGGGAACCACTTAGAAATATTAGTAAACTTCACACATAATATACAATCGGCGCACTCGAAATGCAGTCTAAATATGCTATTGAAGCCCATGTGATAAAAAGAGAACCCCGTTTGATACGGTAAATTCAAATTTTCGACAGCAGCGTACGCGAAGTGTGTTCGAATGATTCTATTGAAGAACGTGCACACGTGTGATAAAAGTAGAACCGTGTGCTGAATATAGAAGACAACACGGTGTATTCCGTATCACCCGACGACCGAATCAAGGCTGGAGGGCGATGCTACCCGCGGGAGGGCCGTAAATCCACCCAACAACACTTGGTACCGGCGCAAATGCGGGTCAAAAGTTATCATCTATAATACATTGTATTACAAAAATTTTGGCATTTAAAAACAGTCCGTCTTGTTCTTCGAAACTTCTTCATTCTCGTTGGGCGGTAACGTAACATGACAAATTATCGTCCAATGTATTAGAAACGTATCTATCTTACAACCGCGCGGACAGAGCCAAATGTTTAACCCATGGGAAGAAATATAAGCTCTACTAAAAAGAACATGCATAGTCTGTAAGTTTTTCTCCGCCTGTTTACGCCGTGCGAGCATTTATACTGAGGTCTATAATGAAGAATTGTGCTAGGGTTACCCATTATCGTCCATTTCAGCCTTTCTCCTTCTAGCGCTATACTTGAAGAACATAGACCAGAAAAAAATGCACATGAACTGTCCAAAGTAGTCTACAGACAAATGATAGAGTCATTATGTTTGACCCACCGCTTGCTTGACCCGATGGAAGAAAACAATGTTGTGTAGTGAATTTCACCGACATAAGCGGCACGTGGCGTTCACGTGATAAACGAATGGCCATGATGTTTTGCCGTGCAAAAATGTACCACCGGTGTGGGGTCGCTAGGTTGTATCAAACCTCCCTAAAACGAGTAAGAGTTTTCAACCTCGAATCGCCATGGATAGCTTGAATATCAAAGAAAGGCTTAACGTCGGCTACTTTTAACAGATACTAGCTATCGTGTAAGTTAGAAAACATGATGAAGTGCGCGGTGTCGAATTGCATATGAAATACGTCATGCAGGACACTTCCATGCAACTTGCTGTTACTGGTTCAGGAGTTTATTCTGTCATGTTGCTGGACGTAAACCTATTTCATTGTTTTGTATCAAGAGAGTTATGAACTAAGGATCATACTTCTGACGTTCTTTATTGCTCATGATGGCTGCTTTAGCTTAATACACCAATGTGGACATGACACAAGTGGACGATAGTTGGTAGCGCACCATGTTGCGTTACCTTAGATGTTTGTATTGCGGTAACATCACTATGTATAGTCATGATCATCTTGCTGTTAACCTTTATACGGCAGCTGTTACTTTCCTATTTCTTGTTTTACTTTTCTTGGCTCGAAGAAAGTGATCAAATATTGACTTATCTAAGCAACAGAAAATCGCGACAAAAGGTCACACCGACATCAGCGGTCAAAGGTGAAATGTTTTGGGCATCACATATCTAGACCGTGTTACTAACAAGGAAATCTACAACAAAGTAGTACAAGCCATTGGACCACATGACAACCTCTTGATAACTGTAATGAAGCGCAAGCTAAGATGGTTCGGTCATGTGGTAAGATCGTCAGGGCTTGCAAAAACTATACTACAAGGAACAGTGCCAGGTAGCCGAACGAAAGGAAGACAGAGAAAACGGTGGGAAGATAACATAAATGTTTGATCTCGTGGTCTTCGAATGCATGGATATCCAAGCTTTCTGAACAGTGTTCTGAACACTTAATTATCTCAAGTTTGCAATTCGGGAGGTAAATGCAGAAATGTTCGCGGTGGTTTTATGTTCGCGGTTCTCGCGGTAACCGTTTCACCGCGACCTCAAAGCCACCGCAAACATCTTTGTCCAATACTGTAGCAGTATGTGACTATAGCGCTACCGCGAACTTAAAACCACCGCGAACACTCCGTTTTCGCCTTAGCGCGAAATAAAAACCACGCGAACTTAAATGCATTTACAGTTATTAGTGATGTAGCATTAGCATATCTCCCTCAATATCCCGTTTTTAAAAGAAACGGATACAGGATAATACAGCGGATAAAGGCGAACTAGCGTTATAAACGTAAATGGAAAGTACCTGTTCTGTGTGTGCGCTGAAATTTTTACATAGACAAGTCTTTTACTTTTCAATCGAAATAGTTTGTAGATTACGAATCTCTAACCTAGGCATAGCAATGTTGAAGGTTGTGTCTTGTTACTGATATCATGATTTGTGTCAGATCTTTTCAGAAAACATGATGAAATAAAACCAGTACATCAGCAGGAGGTCCCAAAAGCTACATATTCATACAGAGAAGATCTGTCAAACCTTGCACGGGATACCAAAGGGTACAAAAAACCCCTACCGGCATTGAAAATGGCCTCGTACTCAACAAAGCAAGTAGCAAGAAAATTCCACCCAACAACGCATGGAAGCAACGTTCACATAGAGTATGAAGGTTTGGTAGCTCGCAGTGATGATAGTTCTAAAAATAGTATTTGCTTCAGCGAACTGCCAATCAAAATCGGAGAGAAGATCCACCTAAAAACAATTGAGAGCAGAAGGTTTAAAGGGGCCACCAAGATAGGATTCACCTCAAAGAATCCAGACGAGATGACAGCGAAACAGCTGCCAATGCATTCCTACCCTAACCTCAACCGTACAGATGGATTTTGGATAAAGCCCTTACCTGAAGTGTATGGCCACAATGAATATGCTGTGACATTTTGCGTGGATGACAGCGGAAATGTGTTCTTTTCCATCAACGGAGACAATGAGGTATTCTTCTTTGACGGTGTGGATGTCTCCAGGGATCTGTGGGCAGTTGTGGATATACATGGCAGCGCAGTGGCTTTGCAATTCGAAGGTAATTCACATCAATTATCAGCATTCTAATTTCAGCTAATACACTGGACCCTTTTTGGTCAAAATCAGTAGAGTAATAGGTAAAAGTTGCCATGGCAACTTTGATTGTGGTTCACATAAAACTTCCGCATTTTGAACGTCAAAGTAGAATATCTACTGCTTTTTCTTTATCAGGAATCATTTAAGCATAACCTTTGTGCTTTTTTTTAATACTTAGCCATGTTCGATAAGACAAATAGACGCTATCCATCTTTCTGACGTTGTATGTGTTCACGATCCAGACGAAATTGTGCAGCCTGCCCCAAGAGAAGGGATCCGAGAAGGCGACCATGTGATGCTAACGGCGGAGAACATGGAGACTCTCCGTGTACTACAAGATGACCATGGTGACTGTCCTCCTGATATGGAAGAGGTAAATTAGGATTCAGGCGTGATTGTATCGTCATCAGGTAACTTTGACAAACTTGGTCTATTTCGCATACTAACCCAGTGAATAACTATGAATAGATATAGAAAGTATTACTAAAATCTGTGCTTTTCACTATTGCAGGGAATAGGAAAAATAGGGATAGCAAGAGAAATTGATCACAATGAAGATGTCACCGTATACTTCCCAGAAATTGACAAAAAGTAAGTATTTTGTATGACCTAATCATTTTGATACGTCAAAAAGTTCATTTGAAATATATATATAAGGTATTCCTATTCATTAAACCCTACATGTAATATGTACAAATCTACATTACAGTTCAAACTGAGTTTATTTTCATCTAATACAATAACAACAAATGTGCGGTACACTATTTACTGTGTCAGAGTTGAGCTTTCATCCTATCAAACATTTTACATACATACCGTTTACAATCAGGTGGCGTCTGAGTCCAGCAGTCTTACAAACGGTTGAAAATGTTGGTTCGGATTTTGTGACCAGTTTAGAAGGTGAGTTACATGAAAGTTTTATGCCTCTGCTATTTTGCCATGTAATCAATGTATGCACAACGTCCTCAACCTCTGGTTTACAACTTTAAAGGGCCTTTGGATATTGAATCATATATAAAATTTGTATGCCAAATTTGCATTGCGAATATGCATCGCAAATTATCACCGGTCGGCTGTAGCGCAGTTCTTTTTGTTGCCAGCGAGATGAGGGATCTGTTTTGGTGTAAGTAAACTATCGTATTCTGTCTGGAGATGTTGGAAGTTGCAAATATTCATCGCAAATATGTTAGAACATATTTGAGCATCCCTCATGTCAGTATTTTTTTCTATAACATGCTGTTGTGAACAATAGTCACTATCATGAATGCTATGACAAAAACTCATATATAGTGATCCAGTTCAGTGGTTCACAGCTGCCAAGTGTTCTTGCTTTTTTAAGAGGTAGCGATGGGCACGGGTCTTAAAGGATTGAAGGCCCGTGGGCTAATGTCTCGAACGACACTGTCTGGGAGCGCGTTCCAGGGGCTGGTTGATGCATGTGTCTTGTATGAGTTCTGGAGACAGGTTCGGTGAGAGCGTGTCGACTAGGCATAGCTAGGGTGGAGCGTGTTGTACGCCTGGGTGCGAACGGCTGAGGTAGCAACTTCTTCAGGTCAAATAGGCACTGGTTTGTCATAGAGACAACGTTATAGTTCAGGTATGGATGTCAACAGGAAGTTGCATAGGGGAATATCAGTTACAGTAAACAAGCTAGCTTAATCCCGTATTTTTTTTAGATTCCAAAATGTGACCTACTGCTGTGCTGTGCTGTTGATACCATAATGTGTGTTCTGGTTCTATCATATTCAAAACTTATCTGTAAACAAGCATAGCCTCTCAGTATAGTACGCTGATGTTGTCATGATTTTAGGAATTTGTGAAAAAGTTGGTCACCACTGGAAGATGGGACTCTCGAGGGTCTGCACACAATGTGGAGAATGTACATCAAAAGGGGAGGAATGCATCATGAAAGGCTTGCCACTTCGCCCTTTAGGCAGGTAATTAATTTAAAATTTGTCATTGCTACTCTATCATATGCATACTTTCTGCTCTTACTTACCAGAAGATGGGAACAACATCGAACATACTGTAAACGCAAGTTTGATAAAAAATGGCGGTTCAAACCACTGACATGTAGGGAATTATACATCAAAGTCGTTACCATTTGGTGTGGTGACAAGTACACATCTTTGCAAAAATGTTACAGTGAACAGTTTTCATATTTGAATTCCTATGACACCAAATCTTCATTATTGCAGCACCTGTGGATGCAGACACGAAGGTAAGAGATGTGCAAACTGTGGGCTTTGCCGCACTTGTGCTGGATTACGTCATGAGGACCTGATAGAGTCTTTGAGAAATCAACTGCAAGCCGGCACTGAGGACGAGCACTTGAAGCACTTTGTTGAGTCGGTGACAAGTACACTGCCAGAGCAACTTACAAGTAAGTTTTCCATGAAATCATGAAAAACCTTACAGCTTTAAAACTTTTGAGGTTTTCCCTGCCAAGGTTAACAAATATTAAACTAGAAGGGCAACATTTGCGATAGCATATTTTGCCCATCTCCCTCCCAATGCAAAAACTAAATCGAAACGGGGCTTGTGTCCCCTATGCAAGAATGGATGCTAGAATGGTGCGAATAGGCTTTTACAGGAACTCCCATGCATAATGGGCCATTCAGAAAACATGTCTATTAAAAAAGTGAACTTTTGTGTAATCACTTTTGTGTAATCACAAAATAATTTTGAAGTAGTGTATGCAGAAAATGATTATGGAGTCATTTGGGTAAATACCCAATGCACAACTGCACCAAATTTCAGGTCCTTTGGTTTAAATACTACAAAATGTACGTTTTTTGTCAGAAAATGGAAAAAATGTCTTGGGGTATGCACTCGCTCTACCTGCATACCAAGTTTACGCTTATGTGGCCCATGGTCGACCGAGATAAATCGATTTGAAGATTTGACAGGATGGGGGGAGGGGTGAGGAGGAGAAAGAAACATGGCCAAAGACTGTATATTTTGACCATACTTATAGTGTGGGCAAAATATAATAATTCAGCCACCATACGTAGGAGTATGGTCCATATTTATAGGAATATCATTAAATGATTTTGTTGACATCGCGACAATGTATTGATTTTGAGGTGACTTTTATATATGGATACATCAGTAAATCACAAAATAATGTTGAAAATTGTTGAGTATGCATTTCTATACCACACTGAGCCATAAATCTGATGCTTCTTATTTACAACGTTATCCACTACAGAGTTGCATAAAGTTGGTCACGACCTGACAGTAGGAGATCAAGTCAAAGTACAAGTGGATGAAGAGGCATTTGAATTTCTACAAAAGGAGAGTGGTTGTGACTGGAAGAAAGAAATGATAGAGGTTTGGGTTAATATGTCTACTTGTTTCACAAGGTGCATGAGTTTCATATTCCCCTTCCTATTTCTCAACAATTGGCCAGGGCAGTCAAATAAGTTGCTGTGATCGTTATTGGATAAGCATGAATTCTTCCAGACGGCACAAGATTCAATGATATATCTTGCAATTTTACTGGACCATGTATGAGTAGTATACTGGGCAAATCGCACGTCTTATAGTACTGGATGAAACATTTGCCCCAAATCTCTGTATAAAGTTATTCATCATGCCAGTCTTGGCTTAAATTTGGGTATTTTTGAATCGTTGTCCTTTACAACATGATAGCATAACTACTAAGATGTTGATTCTGAACAAGCACAGAACATTTCACATATTTTCAATCTTAATTGCTGTCCTCATCTGTAGTACCTTTTGATATTGTACAAGGTTATTGGCAGGACTGGTGAAGTAACTGGTTTGGTTGGGAAGAAAGCTGTGACTGTCAACTTTTCGAATGGGACGAGGTACCATTTTTAACATATCTTTTATACTATCAAATTTGTAAAGTTGGATAAGGTATTTTTTGAAACGTTGCTGATCGTACTGTGAATGAATGATATCATACTGTTGACATTTATATAAGCAAGTATTAATGATATTTCTATTGGCAGCTAGGTTATTAGATGAGTTTCTTTGCAGGTGGGATATCGCCCCTGACTGCCTTATCAAGACTTCCCCTGCACAAAAGGAGGAGGAAGAATCACTGAAGAAAGGAGATTTGGTGAAAGTTCTAAAGGATGAGAAAGAACTAAAAAAACTACAAATAGGACATGGTGGATATAATGAAAAGATGAACACGGTATGTTTTATTTCTCAGCAGCACAGAACTCCTTTTTCTGTTGTTATCTATTACAGAGTCTATTCTAAAGCGATATCATAGGGCCAGATTTCTCTATATTATGATTTTAAAACTAAGATTAATGTTGAAAAAAGATATTGAGATGCTTGACTGGCATATTATGCACTCCATGCAGTGGCTTGGAAAGACTGGCAGAGTGAGGAAGGTCCGAAAACAAATGGTTCAGGTTGAAATTGCCGGGCAGAAGTGGTGGTTCAACCGGGCGGCTGTTTCCTCAACCGTTGCAGGTACACAGGAATGAGCAATTTATGCATATTGTACGAAAACGAATGAGACCTTATAAGAATATAAGAAGAACAAATAAGTAAGAACAATAATATCACGGCCATACATCTTAGGACGATTAGACCCACAACGTTACCTTCAGAGTATTATTGCATTTCATTGACTAAAACCGAATGGATGTCAGTTTCGCACCTCATCTTGTACTTTGCTTCTGCCACGTTTGCACAGTCGAGACTATTCCATCCACAATTGCAGTCCAGTTTAGACAATTAGTCAGAAAAGATATCTAGACGTTAATGGTACAACGAGTTTAAGAACCCTTTAAAACTCCATCGCACATAACATCACCAGGAAAAAGACACTTGATGGTATTTAGCTAATTCATAGGGGACGGAATTTGGTCTGATTTCAGAACCTTATCTGTGATTTGTTTGTATGTAAAACATATAGTTGGAGAGGAATCTGGCCGTGTTAGAGAGGGAGACTTTGTTAAAGTAGTGGTGGATGAGGAAACCTTTCGGCAAAACCAAATCGGCCACGGAGGGCAAGGAGACAAAATGAAACAGGTATGTAGCACATACTTCTAATAAGCAACGCGGATTTTACTGAAAATATCATACGTAAAATATAAGTAAACCAATCCTCAAGTGGCGTTGCGCTACAAATTCGTTCAGAGAAAACCTGTGTCTGCTCTTTTCTTTGACAAACTTCCTTACTTTTCCCCTACTGATGCAGTTGGTGGACAAAGTTGGCATGGTTCATCAGATTGACCTTGATGGTGATGCTGTCGTCTACTACGCAGATGGCATCAAGTAGGTGCACGAAATGTATTTGGGAAAAGCACGTACTAGGAATATAAACCTAAAATGGTGTCATAATGGTGCCACTGTGGCCTTGTGGTTAAGATTGATGACTAAGAGTCAAATGTTACAGGCTCGGCTCCCAAATAGGTGTTCATGTTGTGTCACTGGAATAGGCACTGCACAACAATTCCCTCACTCGACACACTCAAAAGAGACCAACTTTAACAATAGTATGCAGGGATACTGAAAATACTAGCGTGCCCAAACCTATACCACTTTGTATTGATGTAATAAGCTATAGCTATCTGCCACCCAAATATCAAGACCATACCTCATATCCCAGACAAAAGATACATTGAAAGAAATGTTATAATACAACTATCTCATGAATCCTGCTAATATATATAGTCTTATTTTGCATGATTTACATTTCATCGTGTGTAGTCTAAGCTACCATCATCCAAATCCTTTGTTCCTTTTTCAGTACTATCAGTACATAAACTGCATTGACACCTTTGTAATAATCAATCAATTAGCAAAATAGAGACAAGTCTCCATACTAAATTACTTTTTTTTATTTTCAGATGGACTATCAATCCCTTGAGCCTAGACAAGGTGAATCCGGAGGACTGCGATTCTGAAGACTTAAGCCATGTTCTAGAGACGATAGAGGTTGGAGACTGGGTTAAGGTGGACGCCGACAAGGACAGAATCAAAGAAATTCAAGAAAGAACCGTTCCTTGGAATGATGGCTACTACGATGTATGTTTTCATTATGGACAGTCTGCTAAGTCATAGCTCGAAACGCTTAACAATAATTGTAGTTGAATAGATAAATGTCACTGTTAACTTTGACAATATATCAATAGCTTTTTCTTTACACATACTGGTTTCGTCAATAAGCACTGTAGCGCGTTCATGTCTGAACAGCATTTTTATGAATCTTGCGAACTGTTCATGAATCTCTTGAGTTTCTTTCTAGGCTGCAGGACATGTTGGACGTGTGGACGAAACTGTCCCCAGTAAAAATTTACTAAGAGTGTCTATCCAAAAGGCAGTCTATCCACTGAACACAAGGCTTCTGAAGAAAGCGACAGTAAAAGGTAAGGAAATTCTCAACTATGTAATACTATATAGAGCAAAAGGTTAGCTACTTGTAAAATGTATTATCGTTGTTTTCTTAGTTTCTCCTCACCCTTTTCTTATATCTTGACTTGTACAGACACTTAAAAGGAAAGAAATCAAATCATTGCTGGGTCCATTGTAGAAATTCCCCAATGTCTTGATATACATACACCAATATTGTATTATGGCGTTGAATCATACCATATCTGTCAATCAGAAAAGCTAAGTATACATAGTAGTTTGATTGCAAATAGTGACGTGTACATGTTGTTGCTCAGATATGAGAGAAGCATTTGCTCCAGCAGACACCCAATGCCCAGTCTTTGCAAGGGGTGACCTTGTGAAGATATGTACAAGTTTGGGAGAGCTAAAGAGTCGACAGCATAGACACGGAGGATACACTGACAGGATGGAAAAGGTATACAAGTCATTGCCATCCAAAATCATCAAAAACCTCCTTAACTTTGATGTATCCTTTTTATCTCTAAGATATGAGGTCCAACATTGAAACTACAATTAGAAATTTTGTAGCGGCACATCGGGTTGTCTTTTATTGTGTTTATAAACAAATTAGTAATAGAAAAGCGATTTGGGTGGTTAGATATTTATATGCATACAGGCATAAAAGCAACAAATCAAATAGCTTCTAGCAATAATTGTGATCTATCACTTCAAGGACATTATTAGCGTTATCTGAAACTCGTAATAGACAAAAGAATACTGTTGTAGCAACTTTGTTAGCGACAGGTCGTGTTTTCTATGTCATTTCTGGCTTGCCCACTAAGCACGTCATCACTTCATATATATATACTTGAGGGCGTGTTCAGTAGACTATTGGTAATTCAAGACTTAGATTTGTGATGAAAGGGTCAGGAATCACCTCAAAACACCTAATTGTTTTTTGTTTCACTGTTTCATTACGTGATTCAAATAACGAAAGCTTACATTGCTGACGGTCCAAGCTTTCTCGTCAGTAATAGATCAGGTTAATTGGATTATTTATACATGTACATGAAACTAAAACATGATGTTTTTCATTGGCATCAATCATTGTCAAAACAGACTTATTTTCTTTACATACAGGTCATGGCCTCAATAGGTTCCGTCAGGTATATTGATGGCGATGGCGATGTTCACGTGAAATTCAGTCTCCAAGGGTGAGTGTAAGGCGTTAGAGTGAGAGGTAGACAAGCTTGATCACAACGTTTTGGGGGTTTACCGAAACAGACGTAAGATCTTTACCCACTGTTGAAGCATTCTTAGTTTGATAAGACCAGTATCGGCATAGCGTCAGAAATCATGTTTAACTTACTTTGACATATCCAGTTTGGGGTGTACTTTGCAATGGTTTAAGGGTAGCATGCAGTGGAGGACATCCTTCCCATTGATCTTCGGAAGGGAAGAAACAGCCATTAAGGGTGAGATCAGGTACCATTAATCGAAAGTATTTAGAGACCGTTACCAGATATTGCAATATTGGCATGTTGATGTGCAGCAAGATTGGCATGCATGTCTGATTCGTTTTCTTACTTATTTCGCGGCAGGTTTTGCTTCAGCCCTGACGTACTGTCGAAAGTCGAACGTACCGAGGAGACATTCCATGTGGGCGACATGGCTCTCATTGAGCCGGACAGGTCACGGTTTGTGTCACTTCAAAAGGACTCAAAACATGGTGGCTACGTTCAAGGAATGGTTTCGGTATGTAGACTTTTCTTTTCTATGATTATTGAATTCCGACGAAACTCTTCGCATATACTTTAAAAGCTTAAATGGAGAGAAAGCTACTCCGACGTCCCAGAATCTTCCAGGACAAATACAAATCGTAAGTACATGATTAGTCGCTCTAACAAATAACCATTTGACTGGTAGATTCGGAGAAAGAAACTAAAAGAAGCATGAAATGCTAGGATGCTTTCCTCAAATTCTCATCGAAATATTAAACAGACTAGATCCCACGACCCCATAACTTCGCCAAATGATGTTAACCTTTTTGGATGACGCATTAGAACTTCTCATTGATTCTGAAAATAAGGTCCTCATTTGCATAAATCATTTCAGGAGATCATCTTCTCCAACCAAATAACACAAGTTGTTCAAAGCATGAAATTCTTAACTTAGCAAATAAGGCTGTTGAAGTATTGTCTCGAGAATCATATGTGTGATTCAACATATATATTTGCTGAGATTCGGAATACCACAAGAATGAGATTCCCATCATTTACCACTATGAAATTATCGTGTATCTTATCAATTATGCAAATTCGGTGTTCATTTGCATATTTAATATCTATTGACATTTCTCTCCATGTTTGAGATTCCTATAATGGAATACAACAGATTTCTAAGCTTACTTAATTGATTATGTTTAATTATTATCCAGAGGACGAGATATCAAAACCTGAAGTTCTACTGCAGTACCTTACAAAGACCCTAGGGGGCCCAAACCTAATCATTTTGAGGTCCCATCAAGGCCTACCCACATACCGAATTTCAAGACAAACTACTCGAGTCATGTTGTTCACAAACAGACAAGTAACTAGTCAAGTTGATCCTGTCCTCTGCCTATTTCCCTCAATGATGGTGCATTGGTCACACTAACGCCTTATACAAAAGGGCCAAACGACCCCAGTAACTACAGGGGAATATCTATTATAATTATCAGTTGTCTCGCGATCGCTAAACCATTATAGTCTGCATTGAGCTTGCGCCTCACAGCAATTCTAGATCAAAATAAAATTGGCTCTCTGAATCAGGACGGACATTTGAAAATGGTACAAACGACAACATATGCATCATGGACTCACTATAAAGCAAATACCTTCCAAGGAATAGAATCTTTTATTCGTGTTTTATTAACTCTATAAAATCTTTTAACATCATTTGCAGACAGGGACTATGGCAGTATGTGTATGATTTGTTTCTCTTTACAGGCATGTGGGAAGATAGGACGTCTTCTGGACATCATCGACGGGGGTAGGATAAGAGTAAAAGTTGATGGAACAGCTAGGATCTACTGTCCGGATTTGCTAGAAAGGCAGGGGAATCCAGGACTTGGTAGGAACTTTTATATATACTTTTATTAAAGCAAATAATGATTAAAAAATGATTTTACTTAGGCAATAAATATACCCTCATGGACGGTCAGTCATCAGGGTATACCTTATGTGGTACACGTTTTACTCCATATATTTCATTTCACAACTTATTACTCTTAATAGACCGTGGTGTTTGGAAATCCACGAAGAACTCCATCTGTGCTCCTGGCAGCCATGACTGGAGCAAAGGTCGATGCCTGGTGTGCGTCAACTGTGGAGAATGCACCCAGTATGGAAAACAGTGTCCCATACGTGACAGATCAGACAGCCGGGACCCTGGCAGGTCTGTATTGACCTCTTTGTAAAGGACAGCAGATATGCATGCCCAAGCATTCTCCATTAAGTTCCTAACGGTTTGGAACATGCATTTTGCAGATCGGACTTGGTTAACAATTAGTACATACGTCAGCCTATTCCCTGATTGGTCTGGATAAATATTTAGCAAAAGAAGCCTGAACATGCATGATAACACTTAACTTTGGGGAGTAATATCGATCATCTGTCAGAGGAAATGAGTCCATAAGTAGTGTTTAAACTAAATCATTTTAGGTCACGCATGAGTGCCAATTAATTCTAACTACATTTTACTGTTTAACAGTTGTAAATAGGTTTCTTTTGTGTCTCTAATGCTAACTGTTGTTGTTTCTGACTGTCCCACGCTCAGCATCTGTGGCTGTGGATTTGGTCATGCCGGATGTGATGACTGCGGCTACTGTAAGACATGCGCAAATGAAGACTCAGATTCAGATTCAGATGACCAACCAGGGGCACAATGCAAAGTGTCTTGATACATTCTTCTGAGAGGGTTATCAAGTAGCTGTATATCTAACAATTAAGCGAGATCATCAGATGTTGGCAGTTCTGCCAAATTTTGCTGGTTTTCATAAACAAACAAAAACATGGCAGCTACCAGCCAAAGAAAATCCATTCATAGTTCATTTCAGAAGTACATCAACCTCTGCTAGCTGATTCCTCACTCTAGTTACTTGTTAGATATTCAAAACTGCTGTGCTTCTACCTGAAGTAGACCAGCCTGAAGATAATCCATCATTATCACTTGTAGCTAGAAATCACTTCTGTAAATGTTTATTGTGAATGTAAGCAGCGATGGAAGCAATGCTTTATAACGCTACTAACTTCTGTAAACTTTATTGTACGATAGCTGATATTCAATAAGGTTACCAGAGATAGAAAGATATTTGTGTTTTCATGGTATTTCGCATGTCGTTTGTACTGAATTACACTGTACTGTGTTGTGGTTCTGTGGTACAGAAATGTTATAGTGTGCTATCACTTTTAGATTTCACATGTTTTCCCGTATTGGTTTTGTGTGCTTGTGTGTTTATGAACAGTGCGTCTCAATAAGTTCTCAATGGATTAACGTGATATATATCGAGCAGTGATTTTGTTATTTGCAAAGACATACATTTTAGCCAAGGAACCAAATAGCTCCATATGGATTTTTTTCTCATACTAAAATAAGTTGTCAAGATAATCTAATGAGATGTATTTTTCTCAAAGTAGCTGATTTTGAACCATATTGCGAACATGAGCCAAATTCCCAGGGTGATGAATTTCACTGCATACAGATATTCAATAATTCAGAGATAGAAAGATATTTGTTTTCAGTTCCGCATGTCGTTTGTGCTGAATTACACTGTGCTGTGTTGTGGTTCTGTGAGGCTGAATTGCTGGGATACGGTGTGCTATCACTTTTAGATTTCACATGTTTTCACCGTCTTGGTTTGTGTGCTTGTGTGTTTATGAACAGTGTATCTCAATAAGTTCTCAATGGATTAACGTGATTCATTCTAAAAGAATTAGTGTTCAATTCAAACAAAATTGTGATGTTTTAATTCTTGATTTTGTGTGATTATGAAATGTTACAAGACATACTAACAACATGTGAAGCCTGAATGATTCTGACATAAACCTGACCTATGAAATTACCTGTCATTAGTACAGACATGCATACATTGTTCGACTGATACTTGTTAAAATCTTTCAGGCAATATTGCTGCAGACCGCTTGGTCGAAAATAAAGAGCAGAATTCAAATGTGCAGCCATTGTGTTTTGATGTTGTTTTATAATCTGCAAAATCCAAGAAACCATTTGTAATAAAAGTGAAATATATTCCAATGACAATATGGAGTTACAGACCGAAATATTTACCACGAGGCGTTTTTATTTTGAAATCAAACGTTTGATATGGAAAATCTCCTGATAGCCATTCTGCATTCTATACTCAAATAAAACTCAGATGCCATTTTTAACTCCGGTAAGAACCTCATCAGCCTGTTCTCTGATGATGTTCCACGCGTGCACAATATCTGATGACTCAGTAGTTGCTGCACAGATCGCAAATCTGATGACATAGGTGTCACGGAGCTTGGCGGGGACCATGAAGATCTTTCTGGTCTCGTTGATTCTTTGCAGTAGCCTTTCACTCAGGTTGTTTGGACCCTAAAGTGATATTATAACGTTTTATTCCAAGTTCATGCCCGAGGGCTAATTGCAGGAACTATAGGGAAAACATACATGTGACAGTGAACTGTGAACTGTTGTAACAATAGGCTACTTAATATCTATTCAATGTTGTCAACATGTTAGTTACACTCTTTATCAGTACCGTCAAAACCGCCAAAGAAGACCATTCAGGGGACCGACACAATCTGATCTATGTGGCCAGGTGGTCAATATAGACAGGATTCTTAATGTTTGTGTCAAAGAGGAAAAATTATTCAAGGGACCGCCAAAAAGTGGTCACATTTGATGTATATTAAAAAAACGAAATAATAGATCCCATATATCTGCCATCTGGTGTCAGTAGTGAAGTTGATAACTTTGGGTATTTATACCTAAAACGGTTTCATCACATTTCGACAAATAAAGTCCTTTGAAAATTGCGTTATCGTTGGATGCCATTAGATTCGTGCTGTCAACTGCACATCTGTGGACAAATTGCAAGAGATTCTATCTTCAGACACAGTTTTGCATTCTCCATGTATGCTAGTATTACACATGGTTAATGTCAAATGATGCAATGTTTCGGGTCTAAGTTCACTAAAATCACAGAACGTGTTCGGCACTACCTTCAGGCGGAAGCACACCAGCCCCATCACCACCTTGGCGCTGACCTCGAACCGGTCGTCACTCAGAACAAGTGTTTCAAACTCCTTCGCTAGACTCACATGCTGCAGAAGAACAAAGACAGAGTAACTAACATGTGAAACAAGCACATTATCCCTGTATTATATTACAGTTCATTTCAAGTTCATGGATATGGGTAAGGAGCTTTAATGTAATTCTTGTACATAATGTACATAACTTTATAACACCAGGCACGCTTTGAGAGGGGTAGTTAAAATTGATTAATTTGTATAATCTAATTTGCTAGTCTATCATTGACTTGCTAACTTACAAATGCTCACTCCCTCGAACAGGAAGGGAATTGGAATACAAAGAAATATTTCTATGGAAAAAAAGATCGCTTTTGGCTGTCTTGATCTACCACAATAGTATCTTTGATGTGCACATCCTTACCTTCCTGATATACTGTTGTAGACCCTTCACTCCAAACATGCGCAGTACAAACCACAACTTCAAAGAACGAAAGCGCCGACCCAGAGGTATCTGCCAATGCTGAAGGTTAAAAAAAAAACATGTCTTCAGCAAAATCAGCTAGTAGCTAGAGCTTTAGCTTTCAGAATGTGTCTGACTGTGCTTTATCGACACTACTTGCGCAGGGTCATGTAATACATAGCTTTAGTGACACAAGTGATATAAGTATAATGTTTGTTATAAGATTATTTCGTACATGTAAGTAAAAGTAAAGCTATATATAGAACCTATAGACCCTAGTAGATTTTACATGCTAAAATGTCCATGTATTTCTTACCCTGTAATCAGTCACGAGCCCTGAAAGGGAAAAAACAGAGGCTTAAGCTTGTTGATATACTTCATAGTGGATACACAAAGGATATAACATTGAATTAGTGCAACGCGCAAAGCGATAGCAGTTAAGGAAAATATATAAAAAGATTACAAGTCAAATTCAATTCATTACCACGGAGTGACACGGACTATTCACCATTATCAATGGAGGAAGACTGAAGATAACGGTGAGAGATTTCGTTATAAGAATTAAGCCAAAACGGAGTGTGATGAAGGCGAAATACCGTCAGTACCTTGGTTATCATGCCGGAGGTACAGTGGGTCCACGTTAAATGCGTCCACAACATCAGCCCGGTTTCGCACCCTGATAGACAGAGCAGTAGGTGAAAAAGGTTCAGTACATTATACATCAATAGCAATGATGGCCTCTGAATAGCTAACAACGTGTATCTTGACCCGTATTGTTCCTAAGCAAATTGAAGTACCTTAGTTCAATATCATATGTACGTTTATTAAACTTTCATGCCAGTCTGATAGTGAATAGGTAGGTCTCTAATACTTACCACATGGTGGAACAGTCGAAGTTGACTCTCAGCCACTTGTGTGGGTTCAGGTTAAAGGAATCTGCAAACTGATCAGAGATAACTCCAAGTCACAAAATAGGTTTTTTAATATACGGTCGCCAATAACATGTATATTTATTGATATGTACTAAAAAATTATACGATACGACATGATACGATATTGAATCTAATGACAGCGTAGTCAACGAACTTATCTCTTGTTGACAACTCCATTCAAACCGAGCGCTCAACAGTGGTAGACTGTCATAGACATTGTCTTCCACACAAAATCGTGTTTTATACTTCGATCCTCGCACGGAAAAGTTAACCATTTAGTGTAACATATCCCCGTACCTCCACTCCATCTAACAGTGGCCTGTACTCCGGACAGATGAAGGCACTTCCGGCGTACGCGGCGTCTATGTGCAGCCACATGTCCTCTTCACAACCTGGGGATACAAAATGTACAAAGATACAAGATGTACAAAATGACTAATAAACTTGTGGATGTACTGACTGATAATTATCTAATACCAGCACAGAAAAGGACAAGAAATGGTAATGCCTTTAAGTACCAGACTTATCAACCAAGGATTGATGTGTCAAAAAAATCGTATTTCCCGAGGAACATAATAGAATGGAACTCGTTGTCATCAGATGCTGTAGGAACACCTTCACTAAATAGCTTCAAAGAACGATTGCAGTCAGATGTGCAAAAGTTAGGTGTGACAGGCCGTACAGTGTAAAATAACCAGCTGCTGCCGCGCTGCGTGCCTGCGAAGCTGGTGTGTTACGCCGAAGGGCGGTTATACCGGCTATACAGATACAGATACAGTATGTTGAAATACACCATTTTCGTCGAGATTTTTAAAACATTTTTTTTTAAATCGCGACGGGGTGGATATCAGTATGTATACATTTTCTACGCTTATTATGATACTATCTAAGATACACAAACAACGTTGTTCTCAAGACAAGAACGACCTTGCCTATGCCAATACATCCGCTTCAAATTTGGCACATGTAATACAGTATCTAAAGATAGTTTGATCCTGTGCTATCCCTGTAAAGATCTTCCAAGTGATTGCCCTAACCTTGCCAAAGCTACCACAATCTGAGTCTGTTACGGTACTGGAAAAGAAACATTGAGTGAGACTTACAGAGAGGGCCGATCTCTAGCAGCTTGTCGAAGGCGCATGATGGTGTAGTACCAAGAGTCGCACAACACTGGAGAAAAAGAAAGAAACAAAACGTTTATCATTCATACGGCTAGGACTAAAACTTTATATCGCCGTTGACAAGAACACACAAAGCCTGAAGATGCAGGGAGATGACTGGAAGGAAGCTGAAATTGCGTTTTGTTTACAAAGATACAAGGAACATATCAACTTTAGAGAAGTTGACATGAGATGAAATATAATTGATGTGAAGTTTTCATTTGACTCTTACCGCCGATGCACCCATTTCGTGTTAATCAAGACAAAGGCCAATGGTTCAAAAATATGTCCAAACACCAACGATTGCAGAGTAAGGTACTAATCATGACAATCGTTTCATGATGGCCACATGCAGGTTTCGTGGCACTCACAAAGAATGGGATGAGTCCGTTGGCCCTGTCTTCGTCCATAGCGGCAGACAGAGTTGTCCCTCTGAGAGCGAAGTCCGAGTCTGTCGGCAGTTTCCTCAGTTTGACGGCAGCGATCATGGCGGCCTTATCCACACAGGAGTGAGCCTGGAGAGGGGGCGTTTCATTGGGTGATACATATGTATTAAGATGAAAAATCACTGCAAAAATGGCGGATAGGTTCTAAGAAATATGTATTGTATCAATACGTATCAATGCTGTATCAATACGTATTGTACAATGGTGTAGCATATTTCACAGATCTTATCACTCAATATGGATATACCAAAGTGTAGAAAACCAGTAGCTTCCATGGCATGTGTGAGGCGTGCTTTACCTGATCTGAGGTGTAGGCCACCAGCTTCTTCATGACGTCATGATCAGACGACTCCGGGTCGGCCTCTTGTTCCCGCCGGATGACTCTGGTTCGGGCCGACAACAGCGCCACTAGGATGGCTTCACTTGCTGTGCCCTGGACAGAGAGATAACAACACCTTAGACTTCTTAACCTGACAAAGTCTAATTTCCAAAGAAGGAGGTAGAAAGAGAGAGGTGGAAAGAGAGGTCCAAGAGAGAGAGGTGGAGAGAGAGGGGGAGGGAGAAATCTTGCGAGATGGAGGACGAGAGAGTGAGAGAGAGAGAGAGAGGGAGAGAGAGAGAGAGAGAGAGAGTGGGGGGAGAGGGAGAGATAGAGAGGAAGAGAGAAAGGTGGAGTGGAGAGATGAGGGTACAGAGATGGATGGAAAGAGACAGAAAGGGGTGGTGAAAGAGAGAGAGAAATAAATGAATAGAAGGGTGGTGACAGAAAGAGGACAAAAGAGAAAAGATGGGGGTTAAGACTTTCTACTTTCAAACTTGGATTACAATGTTGTTTTAAACTTCCCCTCACCTGTATGACGCCTCCACCTGCCCCAGCTGTCCCGGCCAGCAGGTGCTCCGGCAGCTGCAGCATCTTGCCCAGCCAGTCCAGCACAACCGTCTCAAGCTCCGTGCATGCCGGGCTGGCCGCCTAGGAAACGGAGTGGACGCGATTAGTTATGTCAATGAGTTCCTATCATTCAAACCTACTTATGATGACCACTTGATTGAAGATTGGGAGAAAATGGTCAAAGTTACAATAGAGTAAACAGGTGGTCACTTTCAACAGGATTCTATGTTCAGCTATGTACCAAGATGGGCATTATCATCGAGCATACAACATGTAGCTGGTCATATGTTGTATATTCTATCGATCACACAAGCAGACGCGCGCGCACGCGCACACACACACACAAAAGCACACGCACACACACACACGAACGCGCGCACGCACGCACGCACACACACACACACACACACACACACACACACACACACACACACACACACACACACACACACACACACACACACACACACACACACACACACACACACACACCAAAAACAATATGTCAATTTTTCATGACGCCTTACCCAAGAAAAGCCCACACAGCCCAGCGCGTTACACAGCATGTCTCCCAGCTGTGATGGGTAGGAGTTACCGGGCGCGAAGTACGCGTGGAAGTCAGGGCTGTGCCAATGGGTCATCTGGATAGGAGTGGGAGGAAACAATATGTGTGAACGGCGGAGATCAACTTGGTAGAAGTGACACCTAGCGATATCTTGTTGCTACCACACGATCAACAATACCAACATCGATCGGCGTGAAAACGTAGCCTCCTTTGCTGGCCTTCCAGTGTTGACAGAGTTTATTTTGGGGGGGGGGGAGGATTCGCGATTTTCAACATACTACTACCAGTCATGTTCTAACAGCCGGGAAGATAGCTTTTGCCGCCCTTTCTAGAGCTAATGAAAACTGCTGTTAGCGGTCCGGGATCAACTTGGTAGGCGCCATAGAGCACTAACCTCCTTTGCAGTTTTCCTGGAGGACGCCGGCGTTTGCTTTTAAGGGGGGAGCGCTGATTCGCTATTTTCAACTTATCCGGTCCGCATCTCCTTAGGGGACCCTATCTGCTTGGGGGACCGTATCTGCTTGAAGGACCTTATCTGCTTGGGGCCGGTAACCGCTGCTATTCCCATAGTGGCGGTTACGGTCCCTAAGCAGATACGATCCATCAAGCAGATACGGTCCGGATAAGTTGAAAATAGCGAATCAGCGCTCCCAAAAAAAATAAACGCCGGCGTCACCCGGGAAGCCTGCAATGGAGGCTGATAGAGAACAAGGCTTGTGTAGTCCATGGAAACAGTTCCGGTAGGCTCCATTTTAGCGGTTCACCCTGCGCTGTTGCCCTTGAACTTTACCCAAACTGGCTGCCAATTGCAACAAACCCTTGTCTCAAGTTTCCTTATCGAACATCTCGTTAAGGGCGGCGTCCTTGGCAGTGACCGTCCTTGGCATCGACCGACCGGACGGACGTTGACTCCAGCATGAGAATGCAAAATTTCTTAAGCCTTCCCAGCTGTTTTAAGTCACAAACCGGGATTGCTATGTGCCAGTGAACACGTACACTCCAAATAGAAAATGTCTTTAAATGTTAAAACGACCTATAAGTGAACGACCGAAGTTGGCATTTTGGGCGATCATAAACAAATGTACTTACTTTATTGCTTATTCTACGTATACATCATATTTCGTTTATCCTTCGCGTTTAAATGGTAAAGCGTTTAATTTTTGTGTGGAAATGTGTTTGTCAGCGTTGACAATACCTTTGCCGTTATTCGTTGACATATCCTTATGATACTTTATGTGCTTCAACACGATTGA
The DNA here is from genome assembly GCF_035083965.1 of Branchiostoma lanceolatum. Taxonomy (NCBI): domain Eukaryota; kingdom Metazoa; phylum Chordata; class Leptocardii; order Amphioxiformes; family Branchiostomatidae; genus Branchiostoma; species Branchiostoma lanceolatum. The sequence continues at coordinate 8,514,801 of NC_089739.1, forward strand.
TTACGACTTTGGCTTTGAAAACAGCTTACGGTGTAAATACGACCTACCAAAACCCAGCTAGCTATAGCAGCAACATATAGCTATTTTACTGTAAACCAGATGCCTCAGTTAGTCATGAGACCTGCAGCCGTAGCACGTGCTACACGTAGTGTATCCTGGTGATAGGTACGGAAGCAAGTCATGTGTTTTCTTTTCCATGTCAATACTGGCGGATCCCGCAGCGAGATTTATAAGCATCTTGATTTTCTGATAACAAAACTTTGGGTCAACGTCCTTCTAACATCACGTGTACGTCTCGTGGAAAAGCAAACGGGGCAATAACCGGACACTGGCTCATACTGATACTCTCCAAGCAGAGGGTGGTGGAGATTGTGACCTTTTTATCATATGCCCCGTTTTCTGTTGGCAGTCTCTACAAATTAACCAGAGCGTGCCGACAGAAAACGGGGCATTTGATAAAAAGGTCACAATCTTCACAAACCTCTGCTTGCAGAGTATGTGTTCAGTTACTTGAGTGTTTACAGGAAACCATCCCGTAAGTTTGTCCACTACATCAAACTTACCACAATTGTTATCAATTGTTCTCCAATAAAGAACAGTATGTGAGAAATTGTGTTCAGGTGTTTTCTTCAGTATACGACCTAGAACGTTCACAAAAGATGATACATTGAAAGCATCAGAGTTTATCCTTTATGAAACATGTTTAAGATAGATCCCATGTGTTTTTCCAACTTCACAGCTGGGTTCCCTGGATGCAGGCTGTACTGTTTTATAAGAAACCTTGGGTCAGCATACAGTATCATCTTGCGTTGGTGATGAATAGGGCAATGACCGGAAACTGGCTATACAGGATGAGACTGCAAAATGAGCCGGTTTTACCCCGAACCTCAGCTATAAAGTCGGACTCCATGGAACGATTTTTCTTAGAAATAATTGCGACTGAAGAGAGAGGGAACGATTTTATCAGTTCCGGACACAGTTTGATCGGAAACAGGTAAGAACTTTCGAATTCTTTGGCTATTGATGTCACTGTGAAAATGTGTTTAAAGATCTAGCCTATGTACCAGACTGTTTCCAGGGCCTACACATGCCAACTCCCCGGCTCTAGGGCCGACACGTTTGGCAAGTTTCTGAAAAAGGGTATCAGTTGGCCATTGCTCAATGGCACTGTCAATGGTAGGTAAGCATTTCGTCGCCATGCACTATGATAATTATGCCAGCATGTCACCAAAACGGGACAGAAAACGTTACGATCCCTCTAAAGGCTGCTAGTAGAAAATCTTCACCTACCCCCGGCATGATGACCCTCTCCACATCCGCGAACACGTCCTCCCACGTCTCGGGGTCCTGCGGCGCCTCGGCCGGGATGAGCCCGCGGAGGTAGCCGGGCTGCACCCCCGGGTAGACCGGCCGGGTCTGCACGGTCTCCAGGTAGTTCGCAATGTAGTCTACCGTCTCCTTACCGATCTTACGGAACTCGTCATGGTCCATGGGCGGACGGGAAGGCTTCTTTTCCGACATCTTAGAGGGCTTGAGTCGAACAGCACACTGCGGATGGGAAACCAAGGTTTAAAATCAGACTCCTTGGGAAACCGAGCTGTTTTGAATTCCTCAGGTGTCACGTCGTTGTTATGCAATCATGGATGTCACGTGATGAGAGTGTTAAAAGTGGGAAAAGCTGTTTTTGTTACCAAGTTTTTCCGGTAACAGTTCGTATGTCTTGCATAAACGTGTACGAATTCGATGAAAAAAATCGCACGGTCCAAATTTATTCCACATGTGATCTCCAAGCAGATGTAGCAGTCGGGCTCGTTTTGAGCAAGGAGGTTTAAAAATCATATCTGGCGGTGTTTGTACTCTGCTGGTATATGTATGTATAAAAAAAGGCGTAATCCCCAGAAAGACTTAAAGACACCGCCTAATAGTGAAGTAGTTGTAAAAAATGTGCTTGTAACAACAAATCTAATCATAAAAAAACACAAGAACGGCAACAACAAGAACAACAAATTACGTGCAGGTACTGTGTGATTTGCATATAAGCTTATCCCTAATCAGCATACAAAAACCTTGAAATTAGACGCTATCAGTTTGTTAAACCTGGCGTCGGCAGCACGCAACACAGACTGCACGTAACACAGGTACGAAAATCTTCTATAACATTTAAGTTTATAAGGTAGGCCCATAGCATTTTTGAGGCTGTAGAGGCAGTGGGTTGTTGTTACCCACGGTGTCTAGGGTAAGGTATTTGAAGGTGGAGCCCAGCCCTAGCCTCTACCAGGCCCCCGTCGGTAATCGCCCCCGTCCTATCGCTGGCAGAAATCGGCCGAGGTACTCCGCTATACTGGGTAGTCCGCTATACAGTGAAGCTCCGTCCATCGAAATGGAACTTTACTGTATAGCGGACCTACCCTGTATAGCGGAGTACCTTGGCTGATTTCTACTTTTTCCCAGCGATAGGACGGAAGCCTGGTAGAGGCTAGCCCATCCCCCCCTTCCACCGCCTTTTACCTCCCAACCCGAAGTCAGGAACCCCGGCATCTTTACACCTGGGTATAGCAAGGCGGTTATAGGCAGACTATAACCGCCTTGGGTAGAGAGAGGAAAGTCGTATTCAAGCCAGGAATGGAACCCATGACAGTTCGATCTTGTGTCCGCTAGTCATTTGACGCCACTAGGTTTGAGAGCCTGGCGGGACAGAAATATACTATAACACATGCTCTTTTAAACAATTCGTTGAGCGGCCTGTCAAATCTTTGGTCGTTCAGCCTTTAGTGGGAAAGGGGATGTAAACAGCGCGCTTCCTGACCTCTTCTCGCTCCGGTTCAGTCCTAGCTCGTCACCGGTGTCCAAGATGCCGCCTGCGCCTCCAGATGGATATACAGGTCGTTGACCTTTGGATTCGACTTTAGAATCTTCCTGTTAGACCTTTGTATCTGTTCCAAGTTGAAGCGGATGCGGTGTGACCTATATAGAGATTTTATGGTTAGGATACTTTGGCAACTTGACAGTTCGGTCCGAGCCAATCAGGACGATTCGGTACAATGTCCCAGACGACTCGGCTTATGGTTATAGTTATGGTTAGAATTATGGAGTTAAAACAAGAGTTAGAGTTAGGCGTTGTCTTGCCGGAGAAACGTCCAGAAACAGTACTTGGCATGGTGCCGAATCGTCCATTCAAGGTTGGAACCGGATGTGATGTGACCTATATAGAGATTCAACACATCTGCCAATCTCGTCACCAAGATTATTATGTAAACGATATTCCAAACGTTTGGCTGGTGAACAAACATATTAAACACCTGACAAAACAGAAAGCCCAATAAAAGGCCTAAAAAAGTTTCCGATGTGATGTGACCTATATAGATATTCAACACATCTGCCAATCTCGTTACCAAGATTATTATATAAACAATGTTCCAAACGTTTGGCTGGTGAACAACAAATAACACATGACAAAACAGAAAGCCCGATAAAATGCCTAAAAAAGACGTCCAAAACAAGCTGGAGCCTAACCTCACTGTTGAGACTACCCTCTCTGCTGTATGCTTGCGCCAGCGTTCGTGTAAAAGTTGCTCCGTGTTCCAAGAAGCTTATGACATGTCATCTCTTCAGAAGAGTTCATCTGACGTTAGCCAATGGAAAACAGATGACTACAAAAAGAATGACCATATATGGCAATATGCAAACGATTTACGTAATGCAAACGATTTACTCCGCCCACCACTTACGCAACTGTATCTTCAGGTCTTATCTAAGTACTGTATTACAATCGTTCCAAAAGGTCTTATCTAACTTTCTTGTGAATCTCATTACAGTAGCCAGGTTTGCGTAACACCGCTCCTTTAAACTCGGACGGACCGTCTTCGGGAGTCACTTGGTCTACAGAGGTGGCAACGTCGCAACTATTCTGACATCTTAAGAAAGAAATTTTAGGTAAGTGTTTCAGTTATTTGAAATTCGTAAGCGTTGGGGGTATTTGAAGAACCCGAGTACAACTTTTTATATGTTTTGTTCGTAAGCCACGAATTATGACCTCCTTGGTGCACTGTTGTCATTAGTTAAAACTGCTTTACTCCGCCCACCACTTACGCAGCTGTATCTTCAGGTCTTATCTAAGTATTTGCACAATCGTTCCAAAAGGTCTTATTTAACTTTCTTGTGAATCTCATTACATTAGGTTTGCGTAACACCGCTCCTTTAAACTCGGACGGACCGTCTTCGGGAATCACTTGGTCTGCAGAGGTGGCAACGTCGCAATTGTTCTGACATCATAAGAAAGAAATTGTAGGTAAGTGTTTCAGTTATTTGAAATTTGTAAGCGTTGGGGGCATTTGAAGAACCTGAATACAACTTTCTGTATGTTTTGTTCGTAAGCCACAAAATTATGACCTCCTTGGTGCACTGTTGTCATTAGTTGAAACTGTTTCTCTCATTTTTGACCTCAATATCTTCAAATTCTGTGGTTCAAATTGGACTTTATTGTATCAAAATGTGCAGAATCTAGTACGTAATGAAATGTATGATTTTCATTAATCTGTATTTTGGCGATCTCGACTAATACTCCAAAGCGCCAGGGTATCGTTACCAAAATCGCAAAGACCGATAAATTATGATCATGATCACGAGGCTCTGATGTCACGCGGCAATCCACGTGCGCGCACTTTGGCCACATCTTGAAAACTCAGACTTTTTCCAGCTTTTAACGATGATATCTCAAAATTCTGTGGAACATATTCTGACTTAAATACCTCAAAATTTACTAAATCTAGTTAGCCATTACATGTAAAAGTTTTTTTTAATAAACTTTGCCTCGAAGTGATCTCGGGTTATGCTGCAAATTTGCAGAATCTAGTACGTATCAAAATGTGCAGAATCTAGTACGTAATGAAATATATGATATTCATTAATCTGTTTTTTTTTTGCGATCTCGACTAATACTCCAAATCGCCAGTGCAAATCGCAAAGACCGATAAATTATGATCATGATCACGAGGCTCTGATGTCACGCGGCAATCCACGTGCGCGCACTTTGGCCACATCTTGAAAACTCAGACTTTTTCCACCTTTTAACGATGATATCTCAAAATTCTGTGGAACAAATTCTGACTTTAATACCTCAAAATTTACTAAATCTAGTTAGCCATTACATGTAAAAGTTTTTTTAAAATAAACTTTGCCTCGTAGTGGTCTCGGGTTATGCTGCAAATTTGCAGAATCTAGTACGTATCAAAATGTGCAGAATCTAGTACGTAATGAAATATATGATATTCATTAATCTGTTTTTTTTTTGCGATCTCGACTAATACTCCAAATCGCCAGTGCAAATCGCAAAGACCGATAAATTATGATCATGATCACGAGGCTCTGATGTCACGCGGCAATCCACGTGCGCGCACTTTGGCCACATCTTGAAAACTCAGACTTTTTCCACCTTTTAAAGATGATATATCAAAATTCTGTGGAACAAATTCTGACTTTAATACCTCAAAATTTACTAAATCTAGTTAGCCATTACATGTAAAAGTTTTTTTTTAATAAACTTTGCCTCGAAGTGATCTCGGGTTATGCTGCAAATTTGCAGAATCAAGTACGTATCAAAATGTGCAGAATCTAGTACGTAATGAAATATATGATATTCATTAATCTGTTTTTTTTGCGATCTCGACTAGTACTCCAAATCGCCAGTGCAAATCGCAAAGACCGATAAATTATGATCATGATCACGAGGCTCTGATGTCACGCGGCAAACCACGTGCGCGCACTTTGGCCACATCTATCTTGAAAACTCAAGAATTTTTCTACCTTTAAACGATGATATCTCAAAATTCTGTGGAACAAATTCTGACTTAAATACCCAAAAATTTACTAAATCTAGTTAGTCATTACATGTAGAAGTTTTTTTTCATAAACTTTGCCTCGAAGTGGTCTTGGGTTATGCTGCAAATTTAATACACTACGAGGCAGGGCGGTATCTCAAAATCACGCCAGGCGTAGGCTCGTGTGTAGTGTGTACAGAAGAGATACTTAGTACATGGATGGAAATTTGTGTGTGATTTGGAAACCAGTGTTTGTGTTAAAAGGTAGATAAGCGGCTCCCTTTACAGCTCTAAAGCATCAGAGATTACGTGTTTGAGGAGAGTCACACCCGGAGCATGTTAAAGAACCGACACCATGCTTGAATGTCGACAACAGTCGGTCCACTGATTAAACTATTAGAAACAAACAAAAAACAAATTATGAAAAAAATAAAGTGTGCAGGCTATTGTCCATAGTTGTTATGCAGCTAACTCCCTACACCCCTCCTCCTGAACCTGTTGTTTATCGTATTATGTATCATGTACTTTCTTGTTGTGCAAAAAAGATAAACAAACAAACAAACAAACTATGATACATGTAACTTTATTTTTTTCTCAAATTGTTTGTTCGAATCTTTGTCACCACTTCTAGTGATACGCCTACTGATACGCAATGTAACAGTTACTCAAGCAACTAGATAGATTTTGAAAATGGACAGACGTTTCAGTGCAAATGTTGTCTCGCGGATCAACAGTACTCAAGAGCTAATCGACTCAATAGCATCAACCATATCTTGACGTTGTCTTATTTTTGTTTCCACTTTGACTATCTAAAAATATGTTACATATAAATTCATAGTTTTTGGGTTAAAGTCTGGTGAACAACATTATCTGTTCAGTTCAACGGTCATTGACGAGAGGTGGAGGATATCACCTGATACTATTTCAAAAAAATAGGAGCTATTGTCTCTTTTACATCAACCTTGTCTTAACCTTGTCTAATTTGTTTCCTTATTGGACATCTAAAATTGTCTTCTCTTTATTTGCATATTAATTCATAGTTCGTGGTTAAAACCTGCTGTTCGACTTTTCGACAAATCTTGCTCATAGTCACTGACGAAAAGTAGTGGATGCTACTTGAAACGTCCAACCGTTTCCAAAATCATATCAAGCTGCCTGAGTAACTGTTATTTGGCGTATCGTATTACCTGGATGTCTAACCTTCATCGACGTAGTACTACCTGAAAAGTGTGACCACTTCCAAATTTTGTCCAGTTGTTTGAGTAACTGTTATTTGGCGTATCTAATTACATGGATGTGTAACCTTCATCGGCGTAGCCTACTGATATAAACCGAAGACGCACCCTCAGTTTTCTACAGCGGAACTTCCCAACCAGACTCTATACGCGATGTTCCTCCTCCACGGCCTTCTCAAGTGCACGTGGGACCTGTACAGTCTTCTGAAGCTGGCAGCGGTCCTCCTGTGTCTGTGGTGGCTGCGGAAACCCCGTCGCCTCCCGCCCGGTCCAGTCAACTGGCCGCTCCTGGGCAACTTCCTCAGCCTCACACAGGTCAGTAGGCTTGGGCTGACATAACCTGGAATCGAGTCTGAATCGTCGTTAGGCCGGGCGTTATATGCCAGGCGCTCTACGGGGCAGCAGGCGCTTTCCGCCGCCGAACTATCTTTGCCACCCGGTAGTTTATAGGGCCACGAGGATCCGCCTGCTACCCGGTAAAGCGCCCGGCCTATGGCGCCCGGCCTAACGACGACGTAGACTGGCTTCCAGGCTAGGGCTGACATCACTGTCATTGATGGTAAAGGTAGTCCTATAGCCTTTTTGATGAGGCCGTTTGGGGAGTATCTTGTTATCCACTGTGTCTTGGAAAGCCCCCCCCCCCCCCCCAGCACGACGTTTTCTTCTGAACAACGTCTCATGCCAAAAGATTAAATCTTCTACACAGATGCTTGATATTAATGTTCGGGACAGCCAATACCAGTCCTAACGGTAACCACTCTGGTCCACCCTACCACAGGACGAGCCGATGCTGCTGAAGTCCTGGGCCAGGCAGTACGGGGACGTGTTCATGTACCACGTGGGCAGCAGGGCCGTGGTGGTTCTCAACGGCTACAGGACCATCCACCAGGCCCTGGTCAAACAGGCGGAGGACTTCTCCAGCAGACCCTACATGCCCATCACTGCAGAGAACTCACAGAGGAAAGGTAGTTATACACAGTTTATCACATTGAAATCTATCTGTGATGGAAAAATTGATTATGATCATGAATAAAGATGTTTAAATGCAATTGCCAACAGAAAGTTGATGTTAAAGAATGGGTTTCTCATAGACCTTTGTATATATACACACACACACACACACACACACACACACACACACACACTGTAGTTATAATGTAATGCTTTACTATTGTTATATTTGTGTTTTACTGTTGGTATACTCACATGTTTTAAAGTAGTTGATACATGTATTTACCATATTTACATGTTTTGCTGTTGTTATATCTACACGTTTTAAACTGAAGTTAGAAATACGTCGATGTTGAAGCCCTGCACTCTCTCTGTAACACTTTACCGCAGCTGGTATTTGTTGAATTTTAGATTTTCATATTATAACATGTTTGTTGTACCTGTTTCCCCACCCAGGTGTCATCCACGTGCCTTACGGTCCCTTCTGGAAGCAGCACAGAAAGTCCACCCTGCTGAAGATGCGCGAAATCGGAGTGGACAAGCCGGTCTTAGACCAGAAAATCGCCGAAGAAGGACAGTCCCTGGTCCAAGAGATCACGAAGAAAGAAGGAAGACCGTTCGACATGACTAAGTTAATACAAACGGCCGTTTCCAACATCATATCCACCATGCTATGCGGTACAAGGTACGAATACGATCACCCTGGGTTTCAACGGTTTATCTCCAACGTCGCTTTGAATTTCAAATTTTCCCGCCTTTCCATGCTGCCCAATCACTACCCGTGGACCAAGTGGGTCCCTGGTCTCAACACGGAGTTTAACCGGACCCTGGAGTGTAATAAAGAGATTCGGGAACATATCCGCGAGCACCTCGTGGAACACGAGACCTCATTCGACCCCGACAACATCCGGGACTTCATGGACGCCTTCCTTAATGAGATACGTCATCAAGACGACGAGGCTGCGACCGTCAACAAAGAACAGCTAGTGCAGGTAAGCATTAAAATCAACATTTTGAAAAAAAAGAGCAAGCTCTTATCTTTGCTCAAACACCTTTGAGCGGTATGTATCTTGTAGAAAACAGGAGGATCAGTACTTTGCTGATGTGGAATTGTTTTAAGTTGCATGCGCTGCAAGTATTCCTCCTTAATCCTATATATAGTTCAAACGACTCACTTCAGAAACACCGTATGTTTGTTGTACATTGAAAATTGGTAAGATCATTTTTGTGAACATGACAAGGCTACTGAACTTCATAGCACCCGAGGACCTAATGCAAGTTTTACTGTCATTCTTTTCCATGGATCCAGTGCTCCTATGGTCAGAACATTATCCAGAAATGAAAACCCCCAAATGAAAACCCCAAATAACAACATTCATATAACCTATGAAACTCCAATTGCAGGTGATCAGAGACATGTTCGTGGCTGGTATAGAGAACATCGCCACTGCGCTGCGCTGGTCCCTGCTGTACTCCGTCCTGTACCCGGACATACAGGGCAGAGTGCAGGAGGAGATCGACCACGTGCTGGGGAGAAACGGCACTCCTACCATGGCCGATCGGAAAAAGGTGGGTTTTATAAATACAAAAATAAATGCACATAAGTATGCCGCAAGCGTCAAAACCACAGCATGACTTCATCTTCAGAACTTTTTGAACGGAACCGGGTGTTCTCCAGGTTCGTCGGAAACTTTGAAAAAATGACGGACATCTCAAGCGGTAGCGGGAAGTGCGTGTCTTCCAAGACGTTCTCACTGCACAGCAAAGTCGCATCCATACGTGGTTGATATTGCTATGCAGTGTTATAAGGTAGATTCAACTAATGATGCAGAAAAATAATCAAAAACAAAGAATTTTGTTTTATGTTCATATCACAATATGCCCCTTTAAAGAACCCAACATCCAAGAGTAGGGGTGACCTGTCGTGCTTAGTGCAAGTCGAGGAAATAACCGCGCAGTGCGTCATCAGCTACCGAAGAAAGCATTACGCTTAATTTGCCTCAAGCTTTTCGCTTCGAATTCGACTTATGATGAAGAAACATGGATGCACGTGTTACGAATAGGAAGTGACCACCTTTGCATAAGGACCACATGGCCACTGATACAGTCAAACCTATACCAGTAACCACTTCTACACACTATTAAGGACCCCCTGGCCAATGTGACCACTTTTTGGTGATCCCTTAGATGTTTTTTCCCATTGACACAAGCATTCCTGTCCACGTTTTGTCGCTCCCTTTGGTGCTTTTTTTTAGGCCGACTGTATCGATATAGCATCAATCTATAACGAAGCGCTAACTCATGAAACAATTGGCCATATTTTACCCAGATGCCGTTCACCGAGGCGACTATAGAGGAGGTACTCCGGTACGCCACAGTCGCGCCGCTTACCGTGGACCACGCCACCAGTAGGGACACCTCCCTCAACGGGTACTACATTCCTAGGGTGAGCAGATCCAACAGCTTCTAGTTTGAATCGCATGATACTGTCACAATGATGCATGTTTGACTTTACCATCAGACAGTAGGAGCTGCGTAGCCTGGTCTATTCCGCTGGTCAGGCCCCTAAAAGGTGGGCAGATCCAACAGCTTTACTGTATCATTAGCATGATACTGTAACAGTTACGCATGTCTGACTTTGCCCTCGGAAAGGAGGCGTTGTGTAGCCTGGTATCCATCGTATCTTAGCTCTATTTCGCTCCTCCTATCGCTTCCTTGCCGTATATCCTGGGATCGTTGGAGCAACCCGGAGCTAGAATAGGATGAATTCCAGACCAGAGTTGTGGTGCAGTACTAGCATTTAATCTAATACGTTTGCAGCGTGGAACTGTAAAAGAATGATAAAACGTATCTTCCTAACCTATGTTTCCTTCAACGTGAATATGTTTTGCATAAATGAGGGGGGCTTAGCACAATAAGAAGGCCAGTTATTAATAAGATATAAAGGAACATATAACAGGACAAGTTTTCCCTCTGGAGTTTAGGACTCCTTTAAGTTGGACATGTCTACTAGACTCAGTTTTCGGTAGTACCAATGTAGTGGCAAAAGGCTACTTCAGCAGGGTTTTGGTTAACTAGAGCACACGTTTCTTTCCGCAGGACACCCTGGTGCAGGTTAACCTGTGGTCTGTCCACCACGACCCGGAAACCTGGCCGGAACCGGAAACGTTCGATCCAACACGCTTCCTCAACGACGAGGGACAGTTCCAGAGGAAGGCCGAAAACATCCCGTTCTCACTAGGTAAATGTCATGTTGTACATCGTATACTATTTGTTCAACTGCAAATTTTCTGCTCTCTAGGACGGGTAAAATGTAGTCCCTAGCCTTTATGAGGCTGTAGGGGCAGTAGCTTGTTATCCACTCTGTCAATGGAACGGTATTGGAAGTCGGAGTCGAACCCTCTCTTTCCACCCAACCGAAGTCAGGTACCCATTTTACACCTGGGTGAAGTGAGGAAAGCCGTGCGAAGTGCCTTTTCAAGGACACAACGTCTTAGCCAGGAATACCAAAGATTGAACCCGTACCTCTCGATCCCGTGTCCGCTAGCCTAGCCACTCAATGCCAGTGCTCTCATTGAACGCCCGAAAAAAAGTTACAGAAAGTTTGTCATATCTTTAAAGTAACGAGAGGTCTTATTTTGTCTCTTTAGGTCGCCGCATCTGTCTCGGAGAACGAATGGCTCGCGCGGAACTGCTGCTGTTCTACATAACGCTGCTGCAGCACTTCTACTTCAAGCTACCAGAGGGCGCTGCACGACCGTCAGAAAAGGGCCTGTTCGGCATCACGTATAACCCGGTGGACTTTGACATTGTCGCAGTGCCACGGTTCAGCGACATGTGTACTTAATGATACGAACAGATACCTCAATTGTAGAGAATGTACAGAGTCTGGTAGGGACCATGTTTGCGAATCTTAATGGGAAATGTCGAACTACAACTTTTAGCTATGATACAACGATGACATGTTTTAATCTCAACAGTACTTAATGATGTACACCACCGCGCTGGACAGTGGGATTTTATCTGATCATTTATGACGCCGACTCAAGTTTTAGTTTTTGAGTGCGTTGCTACTAATGTAATGTTTGATTTCAACTGTCGATAGGGTACTAATGTAATGCTTGACTTCGACTGTCGTTAGGATTTTAGCCTTATTTCATTTTCTGGCTTTACGCCTTTCAATTTTTATTGTATTTGTTTTATTTATTATGACACTTAAAATGCACAAGTTGAAGTACCTTAAGTTGTTCTATCTATTTTTTCTCTTCTTAGTTTGAAAATGGCATGATATATATAGATGTAAATAACGGAATATTTGTTGTGACGTGAAGGGATGGCGGGAAATCCTCAATGCTTCACTGTGCATGCAACTGCAAAAGTCGAAGACTCTCTCTTGTTAAGGTTTGAAAGAACGCACCAACTTACATGTATATTGTACAGTTGGTCTAGCTAATCGTAAACCAGTTACTGTAAAACATCATACAAATAAACTGAATTGTGATAAAAGATCACTGGATGGAATGTGGCTAATTTCTTCACGCAAAAAGAGCTGATAAATATTAATATAACTCTTCACCTGTTTTACCCAAAAGTTGGCTCTTGAAGTGGTTCATATATTTGTGACGTAACATTCAACAAACACTGGTCTGACCCTTCTCGAAGTTCCGGTAAGTGCTCAGAGTTCAAAATATCTCGCTGGAAACGATGGCGTCCAATGCGATGAGCGAAATTACCGAGGAATTCCTCGTCTGCCAGGTCTGTTTGGAGGACTTCAAGCAGCCTAAGATGCTGCCGTGTCTTCACACCTTCTGCCAGCCGTGTTTAGAGAGGCTCCTGGCCACAGAGCCGGTAGGGAAACTAGACTGTCCGACATGCCGACAGGAAGTGCCCCTCCCCCAAAACGGCGCCCAGGGGCTGAAGTCTAACTACCTCGTTGGTAAACTACACAACATTTTACAAAAACAGCCGAAAGGGAAAGGGTTAACGTCACATCCACCAGAGAACGGGGTCACATGCACAGCTTGTGAGGCTGGTGACTCGGCTCAGTTCTACTGTGTGGAGTGTACCGACTACCTGTGTCAGAAGTGTAACGACGCGCACAGCCGACTCAGAGCAACTCGATCCCACAACGTCAGAACAGTGGCGGAGCTGAAATTGGGAGGACTGCCAATCAAGCTTCAAGCAAGGAAGACTTCTAAATGCGTGGCTCACAATGAACTGCACAAGTTCTACTGCGATACCTGTCACTGGGTCATCTGTTTACACTGTGTGGTAACGGCGCACAAAGATCACCAGTATGTGGAAGTAGAGAAGGTAGCAGAGAGGGAGAGGGCAGAGCTGTCGAGAGTGCAAGCCGCAGCAGACCTGCACGAGAAGTGGATTGAAAAGCTACGGTCGGTGGAGGAAGAGTGGTCTTCACAGGTACAGCGTGCAGAAGAGCAGATAGAAGAACAGGAAAGGACCATTATTGAAACCGTCAAAAAGGTGAAAAATAACAGGATCAGCCAGCTTCATGCCATGCATGCTACTAGGAAGAAACAGACGGAAGCCGCCATTGAGGCAGCTGAGATGGACCTGGCCTCAGCCAAGAGCTGTATCCAGTTCACCGGCAACGTGTTGGACTACGGGAGCCCAGCGGAGTTCATGTCGGTGGCCGGCCGGACGGAGCAAAGTGCAGACAAGAAGATCGCAGAGAAGGCTGAAATGACCAAAGGTTTTATGAACTTAACCTTTGACTCTCAGGCTAGGGATGTTGAGGAGAAATTGTTAAAATTGATGGTAATAAAGCAACAAGCAGTACCGATGCCAAATGCGCTAATGCTAGCTCGACCGAAAGTTGCAAGTGCCTACAGACAATTAAAAGCTATTGACAACCATGGCGGGAAGAGTGGACATGGCAGAGACAATCTGCAGCTGCAATCGCTTGTTGTCATCGCAGAGGGAGACATTGCAGTGGCTGACAACGGAAACCTGCAGTTTTTTGGCAGAGATGGCTCTTTCAAGATTGAGAGGAGGGTCAGGCTGGGTTGGAGGCCATGTTGTTTGGGCGTCTTGGCAACTGGTGAGCTGTTGGTGACAGGAGACGGACACAAGATTCACGTACTGGACAAACAGGGGAGAGGACGTATCATCCAGGTGACAGGAGTTGCAGAGGAACTGCAACATATGACCACAGACGGCATTGCTGTTGACGGTATGGGGCGTATTGTCGTTAATATCGGGTACCAAGTCTTTGTGCTCAATTCAAATGGTGACACTTTGCTTAAGTTCGGTGAAAAAGGTAATGATTATGGTCGTCAGCAGGGTTTGAGGTTCCCCGTCCGCATTGCAGTCAACAGCAACAACCAAATCATCATCTGCAGCAGAAACAGCATGAAGATATTCGACCCCACCGGTCATCACCTCTTCTCGGTCGGGGCACGTGGCTCGGGACCTGGTCAGCTGGACGACCCCCAAAGTGTCACAACGGACAATGATGACAACATCATCGTGGCCGACATGGGGGCTGGATCCCAGAACAGAGACAATCGTGCTTACCCTTTCAGTCCGGGCGGAACGTCTAGGGCTGGATCCCAGAGCAGTAACTGTCGTGTTTCCCTGTTCAGTCGGGACGGTACGTTTATCAGGGACGTGCTGACAAAGAAGGAACACGGACTAGAATCTCCAAGTGGCCTGGTACTGTCTCATGACGGACATCTAGTCGTTTCTGAAGGCAATTCTCTTAAGATTTTCGTCCCCAATTAAGAATGGCAGCAAAGTCTCAAATTCTTCGAGTGGTATATAACAACTTATGGACTGTTGTAGGTTTATCCTTTGTTCAAAAGAAAAGAAAGGATGAAAAGAGGAATATGATGATCCTTAGTTCTAGAAGCTGTAAACAGATGTTAACACCTTGTCATGCAAGACATATAAGGTTGCCTTCTAGTTTACATAACACACATGTGAAACTTCATCACTAAAAATGTAGAGTCATCTGACAATGTACAAAATGTACATACAAGTACAAGCCTTGGACTTAATGTTGATAAGGAAAGTCACAGAGTGATTCTCTGACCTCAATATACTGGACAAAATAATGAAATCATTCAGAGAGGTTACCTAGATGAGGTAAGATTGGACAGTACATGTATGTATTCAATTCAGGAATTACAGTTCATCTGATTGGTCTCTTGAATTTGTCCACTTGGTACAATGACAGAGGGTATTTGCTAATGAAAACCTGAAACTTTTGATCAAACATGAATACGGAATATAAAAAAAAGTCCTAGTAAGAAATGTTGGAAGATGTCTTCTCAAGCTCTTTTAACAAACCAAAGACAATAGAATTCAAGTTCAACAAGAAGCTGCCTTCAAACTGTAATGTCTACAACATGAATACTGTAAACCAGCATCTACATGTATTGACCAGTCTTTTACTGTAAATTTGCGCATTTGGCGTGTACTTTAATCCTTGGTACAATGGGAAAGGAAGATTTTGTGGTGTTTTAAATTCGCAGTAGAAACAATTCTATACTAGAAATACAAAACATAGTCATGGCGTCATGATTCCACAATAAGACGTCACCACGAAAATAAAACCACTGCGAAAATGTCAAGATTTTTAATATCTAACACACAAATTCTTGCCTGTTCTGCTTTTTGCAGAGTTTTCCTAAAAAAAGGTGAATACTGGAAAACAACAGTTTCCTTATGCAAACAGTCATTTTCAACTGTAAAAAGGATTTGGTGTGTAACTGAAATGTAGTTGTACCAAAACATCCCAAAGTATTATCTTCCCTGGTCCAATTTCTTCTGCAAATTGTGGCACATTTGGTACTAAAATGATTTGATGTGTGACTGAAATGTAGTACCACAACTTCCCAATGTATTATCTTCGTTGCTTTTTGATGACTGGAATATCTGCGGCACTGGCGGCCATTGCGGCCCTTCTCGCAGAAGTTCTTGTAGGCGTGTCGGACCCTGAGCTCGACCCATAACCGTTCACGGTGGAAGGAGAGTCACGATTGTTTGAGCGTAGTCGCTTTGGTGGCGACTCGTTCTCGTACGGTGGCGGCGGCTGACTGCGTACATTGTTGGGGGTTCTGGTCCTTCTTTCGGTGGAGGTTGGCGGACTGCCAAAATTTGTGGGTTTCAGTCCTGTGGAAAAAACGAGAAAAAATTAGTTTCCGATTATGGTCCTGGGAAAATTATGGTAGGTAGAAAGGAATTCTCTTTAAGATTTGGCCATCAACATAACAGGGTGTCAACATAAAGGGGACCAAGGTTTAGTGACTTTTTCTATTGTAACAGAAATGAGAACATTCTATGTTTACATCATTCATATGTCAAATCAGACTTTTAGACCCATTGCCGACCCAAAACAGGGACAGGTTTTTGCTAGGGTTAGTCGTGTAACCGGAAACACAATGGTTTTTGTAGGCCTTACCCAGTCTTTTCTCGATGTCCCTGAACTGTTCCTGGGCTCTCTAGGATTTAAGCATGATGGAACAAAACAAAAAGGGGCAGGATACGGCTGTGTGGCGTTTATATATCGGTTGCAGCCAGATATGCAAAGACTATGTGTAACAGACCGTTTGGTGTAATATAACGAGCTGCTGCCACGCCGCGTGCCTGCGAAGCTGGTGTATTACGCCTAATGGCAGTTGTACCGGCTATACAGATACAGATAATTACAGCTACAGAGCAAACTGCACCTCATCATCATCACTAGCATCATCATCACTAGCATGACCATCATTATCCTCATATCTATGTAATAGCACATATAATCTACCCAGTCTTTTCTCAATGTCCCTGAACTGTTCCTGGGCCTCCTGTAGCTCCCGTCTCTGCTGCTGTTTCTCCGGAAGCTCCTCTGCCTCCAGCTGGAAGTTCAGATCATCTTCCGCATTTATTCTCTTGATCATGGCTTCTCTGTACTTCTCTAGTGTGTCTACAGATGAAAAAAAAAACACCCAAAATTAATGAAGCTCTATCAATATCTGATTCATTTATCATTAAAGATTCTTCTTCTACTTTATTCGCATGTAATTCCTTTTAAAATAATTGTCACAAGAAACTACAGTTCCCTTTATAAAATCTATCTGTAATGTATTTGGCAAGACAAGCTTTCAATATCCAATACCTCTTTCAATACCTCTTAAAATTCTTAATTGCTCTGATATGTCTTATATACTATTCACTGTACATACAATTAAACAAATTGGGATCATCAATTAATTTAGACACAACAATCATGTCATGAAGGTTACATGTAGGTAAGACTATAATGTAATCATAAATTGAGGCATGCCAACATGATTACACAAAATGCTGACATCACGAGCATTATGCACAAAAAATTCTGACATCATACCTATCTGTGTACACAAGGCATGATATGCCAGGGGGAGGGGGGTACCAAAATGTCTCCCTTCATTTTAGTCTATCACTTGTTGACAAGCAATATCAACAAAAATAATGACATCACAAACATCTATGCACAAAAAATGCTGACATCATACCTATCTGTGTACACAAGGCGTGATATGTTGAGGGGAGGGGGGCACCAAAGATGGCTCCCTTCATTTTAGACTATCATTTGCTTACTAGTAAATCAACAAAAATGATGACAACACAACACATGTGAACAAACAATGCTGACATCATACCTATCTGTGTACACAAGGCGTGATATGCCAAGGGGAGGGGGGCACCAAAAATGGCTCCCTTCATCTTTTCCACAGGAATGGCCTTGTTCTGCACTCCCCCAAACTTCCCGTTACTCCTGATCCTGTCTCCTGATCTGGTCAGGAGGGTTGGACAGTGGGTGATCTTTACTACCTGCAACATGCGAGGGAAAAGGAAACTTAAGAACATGTGCTACGGTTCCTTAGCTATCTCTTCGAAGCAAGAGAAAGTTTTTGGTGCTTACAAACAAATTTTACAATGAAGAACAGATGAGGAACTTTAGTTTTTAAGATTCTTAAAAGATTGTTAAGTAAGAAATGTAGGGAATAGTTATTCAACAACCACAAGTACATGAAAACTGGACTCATGGCTGAAGGACAAGAACATGCATGGAGGGATTTCTTCAATACACAAGGCACATTCAATATTCTACATCAATATTAAAGTCCTTTGATTTTTGAGTCATAGGAAATGAAAATCACCTCTTGTCTGTAGGCATTGGCATCATCTAGTGTGTCCAGAATAACTGTTTCTCCTAGCAGCATACCAAACACTGGAAGACAGAAAAGGCAGTGTTAACACAGTCAAGCTATACATGCATACCGGTAGTATGTCACTGTCAGTCACCAAAGCTGAGATGCTTTTGTACTATAGTTTGATGAAGTTTCCATCTATTTGTCATAGCATGTACACATGTACCAGATAACATTTAATACTTTGCCTAAAACAGACCAAAAGTACAAAATGGCAAGATAACTCTCAGGCATGAACTTAATCCATGAAGATTTTGTACTGATTTATTTTGTTGAAAGCTTGGTGATTTAGTGTTCATTGGTATTGTTGTCTGACACTGTATCACTTCTGTAAGAAAACATATACCTACAAAATCACCACTGCTACCACAAACTACTCTAAGAAGGATAAAAAATTGACAAAAGTTTATCCAAGTCCTAACCATACCCAGTTTGCAGTTGTCGGGGTCCTGCGGGAAGATGAGCATGTCTCGTGCATAGACTGGGTTTCCTTTTGTCACAAAGTTGGACCTGTTTCCTCTCAGGTGGGGGAGTGGTCTGCAACACACAAGTCTCAAGTTTACAATTTCTTAGAAGATAATTGGTTTAACTGTTCTCTACATTCCCTACTATCAAACTTCAAAGTTAAAAACTTCACTGGTAAATTACCAACATATAAAAATGCAGTCAAACCTGTACAAGGGACCACCTCTACATAAGGACAACCTGGCCATTGTGGCCACCTCTTAGTGGCCCTTAAGATTATTTTCCCATTGACACAAGCTTTAGGAATCCTGTTTTCAACAATTTCTTAATTCTAGTGGTCACTATACACAGGTTTTCCTTCCAATGTATGATACTCCAAAGTCTTAACACCCCTTCAACTTCATGTTGTTGCATCTACCTTTCATACTTCTAACTTAAACCTAGACCACACCATTACATCTAGAGGGGTGACCAACCTGTTCCAGTCTGGGAGGTTTCGTCTGTAGATGGAGTCTAGCGGCAGGACTTGCTGACGACCATGCGACCCCGTGTAAACCTGCTTGGCCTTGGCGGTGGTTACCGTGACGACACAGTCCATGTCGCTAGCCATGTGCCAGGATAACACGCGCGCGATGTCGTCATCTTCAACCAGAGCAAGGTGGCCGATCTGTAGAGATCACATAGTTTACTAGAAATAAAATCATCTTAAAGGCCTATATCTAATAAAATGAAAAAGAAAAGCCTACTCTACCTGTGTGCCTAACTTCAGGTTATTTAGCCCCAAAATGACAGAGATGAATCAATTTGAACATTTTACAAGAGAAGAAGAAAAAAACATAAGGAAAAACAATATATTTGTTTGTCATCTTCTACCAGGGCAAGGTGGCTGATCTGAGGTGGGGAGGGTGAAGTTAATACATCCAGAAAGTCTTTTGTTTGTTTGTTTTGCATAAATGGTAAACAGCCTTTAGGCATAACACACCAGATTTGTACAGTAGGTACAAGCTACGTTAGACCAGACCGTGAGGTTTGATCCACTCACACCAGGATAGACCCCTCCTCTTTCTGATAAGCACGGTGGGATTTTTAATGTGCTCGAGGAGTGGCTGTCCTCAAACACAGGACCTCTGCCTTGGCGTCTGAGAGTACATGTACATCTTGATCTTCTACGGAAGGACTTCTGCCACCACAAAAATGGAATTGTAAGAAATATTTCTCTCACCTTCCCCATGATTTCCTGGTCCCCTTTTGGTGCAGGGTTGAGTCCACACTGTCTGCGGGGGCTGTTCAGGGTCTCGTCTCTCTCCTGCATCCGGATACCCAGCAGTTCATCTACCTTCTCGATCTGTCAACAAAGAAACAGAGAAAACCTCTTTTCATTAAAATCACAGTAAATAACAGATTGGTGGAGGATCATAAATGATGGAAACCTTGTGTAGAACATCATACTGCCCAAACGGCTGACTAGCCATGGGACTGATGATGTGAGTGTGAAATATCAGACCATCATTTCAGAAAAAGTAGTGTGAGGAACAAGTTGATAGGCCAGTTTTGCAAGAAAAAAACACACATAAATTACTACAAAAAAGTACTACTAGTGACCTTTGAAGGGATATCACAGCGGCAGAATCTAGGCTTAAGGTTTGTACAAAATTTAAAATCCCGCCCCCCCCCAAACAAATTATCATAAACATATAATCTTGCGTAAAGTTGACTTACAGACTCCAAACAGGACGCCGGTACTGCCTGGTTCCTCAGCTCCATTCTAAGCGACTGTTCAGACTGCTTGGCCTCATGGACAGATACTGTGGATAGAAACAAACAGAAAAAAGCTCATTATTATGTATATCTGCCCTTTGGTATGACACACCATCTTTACAGGCTTGCGATGGCAGCTTATCATATCACACTGTACGACAACATGGTGAAAAATCACACAACACTGGCATTTGTGGAAGGTACATGTATTATGAATGATTGAGTCTTGTTATTCACTTGGATGTATTTCAATATTTGAATAAAACATGCCACAAAAACTGTTTTCGAGAGTAACAATCTATGCCTTTTATTCTGTATCTGTATAGCCGATATAACCGCCCTACGATGTAACACACCAGCTTCACATGTATACGGCAGCAGCTTGTTACATTACACTGAATGACCTATCACTCCTAAGCTTTGCATGCATCATTAATGGTATAAAGTTCCTTACTTTTCATCTCACTGATGAGCTGCTGTGTGGTGTCGAAGAGTTGTTTGTAGGTGCGGATGGTCTGCAGCAGGGCGTCTTTCTCACGGGTCAGGTTTGCCATCTCTTCCTGCTTACGTACATCTGTGTGGGGGGAAACAAAATAAAATTAAGTTCAGATTCAAAACTTACTAAAACGAAGTGTGTGGCCACTATCAGAAATGATTTTGAACATTAAAGGAGCAGGTTAACCAACCAGCTCCAAGGACAGACACTAGTGTTAACCAATCAGTACCAGAGACAGACACTAGCGTTGACCAATCAGCACTAAGGACAGTGAAAAGTACTGCAGACTAACTTCTTGCTGATTACCTCAAACTGTTTTTAGTATGACATTTGATCAAAATCCACCTTGCAAATATATCATGTACTTGTACTTGTTTTGCATGTACATTCAATACTATCAATCACATTCAAAATATTACTGGTTCTGTCTCTAGTTTTTCCTGTTATTTTCAGAACTGGGAAGACTTAAAAATCAATTGCAGGAGAGATGTCGAGCCTTCCTGACATATTCAAATGCAACAGCCCTACTAGATACCGAGGTAACCTACTGTTATAGAACATGAAGGAGAGGTTGAAGGCAGGAATGGGGTTGGTTCTGGACAGCTGGAGGCTCTTGGGGCGGCACTGCAGGAAGTACTGCTGCCCATCTCTGCCTGGGGAGTTCTGCTGCATCGTCACATTCTGCAATAAACAAAAGAACACTTTTTCTAGCAAATACAGCATGTTTCAGTAAGCACTGAAGCAGGGAGAGAAAGAGAATCCATAAGTGTCCAGAGTATTCGATCAGCACAAAGGACAATGTATTTGAACAAGTGAACAAAAAAGTGCTCAGTCTGAGACAAAAAGAGAGAGAGATAGAGAGGGAGAGAGAGAGAGAGAGAGAGAGAGAGAGAGAGAGAGAGAGAGAGAGAGAGAGAGAGAGAGGGGGGGGGGAAGAGAGAATCCAGTAGTGTCCAGGAGTATTCGATCAGTACCAAGGGCAGTGTATATGAACAAGTGAACAAAATAGTGCTCAGTCTCAGGCAAAAAGAAAGTGAGAGAAAGAGAGAGGGAAAGAGACCAACTTGTGTCCGGGAGTGTTCAATCAGCACCAAGGACAGTATATATGAACTAGTGAACAAGATAGTGCTTAGTCTACTCTCAGTGCACAGAGAGAGAGAGACAGAGAGGGAGAGAGAGAGAGAGAGAAAGAGAGAGAGAGAAAGGAAGAGGAGGGAGAGAGAAAGAGAGAAAGGAAGAGGAGGGAGAGAAAGAGTTACCTGTACAAGTGCGACACCCCTGACCAGCTCCACAGTCATCTCCTTGGTCCCCCCCACCATCTGTGGAACCTCCTCCTCCTGTGTTTTCTCTCCAGTCACCTTCACTACTACTTCTCCATTCACATGTTCACCTGCAGGGTTATCATATTGGTCCTGCAGAGAAAAACAACAAACAAAGAAACAAATGTAAAAGAGGCCAGCTTTGGGTTTAAAAAGCAATGCTGCTTAAAAGCATATATTGTAGAATTTTGGCACCGCAACTGCAAGTAACTTTAATTCATAAATCTCAATGTTTTTGGGCACTTGGTTAACTTAATATATTTTTAACATATTTGCATCATTTTTCACATTTCCAGCATTGGTTAATGATGTGAAAGCAAGCCATGGGAAGTTACACCAATCAGCACCAAGGACAGACACTACAGTTAACCAATCGGTAGCAACAACCGGCACTGGTATTAACCAATCAGCACCAAGGACAGGCACTGGTGTTAACCAATCAGCACCAAGGACAGCTACTGGTAAATAAACTATTTAGCACCAAGAACAGACACTAGTGTTAACCAATCACCCACAATTACAAGACACTGCTCTTTACCAATCAGCACCAAGGACAGTGAAAACAATTTACCAAAAACACAATCCCCCAATAATAAGAAGGTGATAAAAAACACAGACAAATGTCTACTTATAGAAACCTGTCATTAGACACCATCCCACCTTTAGGATGAGTTTGAGCTGCCTGACGAGAGTCCTGCTGGCTGACCGTGCTGTGTTGGACACAGTAGGGGTGCCTGGAGCCGCCTCAGGGGCCAGCTTTACTGGAGCACCCGGCTGGACATTGATGGCAATCTGGGGGGAAAAAGAAGAGTTTTATAGAGGCAACTACAGTGATACAAGGAGCACTGAAGATCATTAAGTGTTAGAAAGTCCACCAAAGACTGTGCAAGTATATAGCCTCATCACTTACTACATACATTGTAGTCTCTTGTTGGGTCTATTGTCTTTTACAATTGTTGAGCAATAAAGCTATTTTATCATATCCACATAGGATCTAAAGTGCATACGTAACTGAACATTTGGTAATTTGTAATTCATTCACCAACCATTTGAACTTAAAAGGCTGTTCCTGTGATTTTGAATGGCCTGAAATTTCTATTTTGTGCCTTTTCAGTCACGATGTCTGTATCATATGTCTATGGCCACTATGCAAATGATTTGAAAAGTACTGAATCATCATCAAAGTATTTGAGACATAAAAATGCATTCGAGTGCAGAGTTACTGAACATTTACATATTTGAATACCATATCAAGGACTTACTAGGTTGCTGTATATAATGTCCTGTCTGGACACGTTGTACTGGAACATTATGTTGTGGATACCAGACTTTTCTGGTACTCTCCTATCCCTGCAAACACACGAGAAGAAGTATGGTTAAAGTTACAAAATGGTCCCCAATAGTGTTGATACAGATTACAACTTACAATACATTGGACATTGAAGCAAATTTTACTACAAAACAAAACAGTGGTTTCTGTTAATTCAGAGAGACACTATTGAAATAAATCTAGTGAGCAATATGTTGGATATTGAAGCAAAGATTTTCCACAAAACACCAATAATGTAGTTCTTGTCTGTCTAGTTTTGAAGTTAGAATTCTAAAAGTGAAGACATCAGAGGACAAACCTGAAGTAAAAGTGCCCTTTCTTGTCTGATTCTTTTATAGGATCGGGATCAAACACAAAGGCCTGGAAAAAATGCAATTCAGATAACATTAAACATAGTAAACAGTCAGTGGAAAGCAATCAGTCTTGTAGCTTGTAATGAACGTAACATGCTTTTTTTGTTCATTATATTCCCTCTACATTTGATAATTTCTAATCTAAAAAATAAACAAAAACAATTAAATGACAATTATGAGTACATTTACAAACATAACGAAACAAACATATGTCACAAACAAACAGAATGCTACCTACACATAAGTTAAGGTGATACGTCCTGGTAGAACATTACATAATACAAAATAAATCAAGCAACTGGATAAATTCTCTAAAAAGTTAGATGTTTTAGATAGCATCCGCTTTCACTAGTAACTGAAATAGTGAATGCTATCTGAAACTCATAAGAGCATTTATTCAGTTGCTCGATTTATGTTATATTGTGTAATGTTACCTCTAACTATCTACCTACCACAGGAGGCGGTCTCTTCAGCAGTTGTGGGCCGTCCTGTTTCCACACTTTCATCCTCACATTACTGATGGGCACTTCTGTTATCACACTGTCGTCTTCTGCACAGATGCTCACTACAAACTCTGTAAGAACAGATAAACACACATTACTGATGGGCACTTCTGTTATCACACTGTCGTCTTCTGCACAGATGCTCACTACAAACTCTGTAAGAACAGATAAACACACATTATTGATGGGCACTTCTGTTATCACACTGTCGTCTTCTGCACAGATGCTCACTACAAACTCTGTAAGAACAGATGAACACACATTATTGATGGGCACTTCTGTTATCACACTGTCGTCTTCTGCACAGATACTCACTACAAACTCTGTAAGAACAGATAAACACACATTACTGATGGGGACTTCTGTTATCACACTGTCGTCCTCTGCACAGATGCTCACTACAAACTCTGTAAGAACAGATAAACACACATTACTGATGGGCACTTCTGTTATCACACTGTCGTCTTCTGCACAGATACTCACTACAAACTCTGTAAGAACAGGTAAACACACATTACTGATGGGGACTTCTGTTATCACACTGTCGTCCTCTGCACAGATGCTCACTACAAACTCTGTAAGAACAGGTAAACACACATTACTGATGGGGACTTCTGTTATCACACTGTCGTCCTCTGCACAGATGCTCACTACAAACTCTGTAAGAACAGATAAACACACATTACTGATGGGGACTTCTGTTATCACACTGTCGTCCTCTGCACAGATGCTCACTACAAACTCTGTAAGAACAGATAAACACACATTACTGATGGGGACTTCTGTTATCACACTGTCGTCCTCTGCACAGATGCTCACTACAAACTCTGTAAGAACAGATAAACACACATTACTGATGGGCACTTCTGTTATCACTCTGTCGTCCTCTGCACAGATGCTCACTACAAACTCTGTAAGGACAGATAAACACACATTACTGATGGGCACTTCTGTTATCACACTGTCGTCATCTGCACAGATGCTCACTACAAACTCTGTAAGAACAGATAAACACACATTACTGATGGGGACTTCTGTTATCACACTGTCGTCTTCTGCACAGATACTCACTACAAACTCTGGGAACAGTACAAAACTAGTCAGAAACATATAGCAACTACCAAAAGGCTATACACACCATACAGGCATAAGGTAGGAACCCTCAGCCATTTACTTAAGAAAGGTTACCTCTTTTCAAGCATATGACTGTTAAGAGAATGATTTAAGATGATAGCTTTACATGAATTTTGCAGGTTTGTGGATTACTGTTTTTAGAGATGCCCAATTCAAACATCTTCAGATCTATTCTTTCACTTTCTATTCTATCACATCAAACAATGCATACAACAATTGCATGAAATAAAGGAGTTCTTGTGAAAATCTGCATGTGATACAATGTAAGCATTGAGTAACTTAAAGAAGAAATGCACAAACCAGACCAACTTTGGAATCTCCATAAGTCATGTATTACTATCCAAGATTTTAGGAACTGAGTGCAAGTCAGTTGCATATTCAACGACTATTGGCTTTAACTATAATATTCATGATAAATAACAATGAATACCTGTTAGCTTGTCCCCAGCAATGTAGACAGCGTTCCTGTTATATTCCACATTCACAGCAACTGGTTTGGTGGGATCAGGTACTATCATTACTGTCAGCGTTGGTCCTTCTATCGTCTTCTTTCCTATCTGGGCTTTTGGTCTGAACTCATAGTCACCTCTGCGCAAAAAAGAACATTTCATGTTGGGTCTTAGGTTTTAATCATTGTAACTCTCAATCCTCTATAACTTGCCAGTAAATGGTTAACAGCTAACTAGAAAGCTTGCTAAACTATTTAATCCTGCAATATTTTTTAGCTACTCTTCTTTCCATTAAACAAGATTTCTTACAAAAAACACCATCACCACTGACTGTCCATCCCCTGAGCTTTTGAAATAGATTAGACATCAGAAAGTTCTAAAAGTGCATTCTTTTTTTTTACAGTATTTCTATACTACATTTTCACAACCACTTTGCACTTGTCTATGTCATACATGTACAATTTTACAAGAACCTACTTTTTCCCTGAGGCCGCCATGATGCCAAAGTTGGCTCGACCGCTGGCATCAGTCTTCACACTCTGGGGTGCTGGGGTCAGCTGGAAGGGGAAAATACATGTTAGGAAGGAAAATGTCTGAACATTTGTACAATTAAATGCTAAACTTGCTCACTAATTGTCTTGATGCACCAGTGCATATTTGGTGAGTAAAGAAAAAGATGAAAAGATTAAAAGTATCTAATTCTTTTAATCGGTAAAACGTTGATTAATTTTTGCCTCAGACAATCTGTGTAAAAGTTGGTGAAGCTTGACAACAAAGGTAGATGCCTGTATATTCTGCCTTTTATTTGGGAAGTCCTTGTTTTACTGCAATACAACCTTCTGTATGAAGAATTTTGGAACAAAACTCATATATAGAATGGGACAACACGCTACTACTAGAAGGAAATGTGGCTATACAAATGTATAACAAAACTGACCTCCAGTCCTTTGTCCTTGTCCAGTTGAACTGCGACCCCCGACTCTTGTGATGGGTTCCCGGCAGCATCAATCAGCTGAACCACCAGCGGTTTGTCAAACTGGGTCCCATTGTACACCATCAACGGCTGAAACAAAGGACACAGGATGGTTTTATATGCTTCAACATGGACTTCATATTTGTAGGTTTTCTTGTCTATAGGGCCCAAAACAATGGGCTTGTAGTACATAATGTATGTCAGATTTACCTTGATTACCAGATTTAACTTGTAGTAAACGACATTGTTCACTTGAATTTTGAGGAAGACTGCAGTAGGACAGTCAAACATCCAACTTGTTGAGTTGGAACAAAGTTTTAGCACTGTACAACATTTCATTCTTTCTCAACTTTTCAGACTATACTTCAAGAACTGACTGAAGAATGTACCCAAACAAGATCCTTTGAAAGCTAAAATGGCAAGAGATTGGGGAATAGTTTCTGTAGTTTTGATATACATCTGATGTTCCACCTACCCCATCATCTGGCCAGTCTATGAGGTCCATCCCGGCAGGCGGGCCCGGCACCAACACCAGCCGCACAAACTCCTGCAGGTCCTGCCACGTCACGCACAGCTCCTTCGTACCTAGGGGGCCTTTACTGTGGAACCTGATGTTATTCAGCACAAAGTGATCTGATTTCTAGAAAGAGAGAAAGAAAGAAAACTTCGAAACTCGTCTTGTAACATAACAAGGTTTTCATTGTTGGTTCTTCCTGTTTGTTTACCAAGCAACAGCTATTTCCAACCTAGGGGGCCTTCACTGTGGAACCTAATGTTTTTGAGCACAAAGTGATCTGATTTCTAGAAAAAAAGAGGAAAAAAAATGAATCCTGTTGTAGTAACAACAAGGTCTCCATTTTTTACACCAATCAGCACCAAGGGCAGACACCAGTGTAGTCAAATCAGCACCAAGGACAGATGCTGGTGCTATCCAATCAGAACCAAGGGAAGACAATAAAAGAAAAAAAAGGGAACATACATCTGCTGTTACTTTCATCAAGCTGTTGTTTACCTTGTAGTATCTAGGACATATAGGTCAGCAAGTTTCCTCTTTTTTCTGTAGCAGGGTATATTTTTACAGGGAGGGGTTGCTAGCATTGCAAAAAACAGGTGTAGCCCAAACCGAGATGCCCTTGAGGCACCTCCTCTAACACGGGACCCCTATCTTATGTCCCTTCCGAAAGACGGGTGCAGCCCAAACCGAGATGCCCTTTCCATCAAGGCAATACCTTAAAAGTAGCTAATCTGTATTTTCAACTTAACAGTGTTTCTTTATTGTAGGTGAACATGATAGGCTACCGAAATTAGAAGGAATTCAAAATGAAGTTCCTACCTCCCCCAGTGCCCTACTGCAAGCAGATGTGTCCAGACCCTCAGCCTCAACATTCAGGAACTTCAAACCTCCCTGGGTTAGCTGGCAATACGTATGAAACACATTAGCAGACATATTGTTAATCCAAACAAAACCTTTAGATGCACAGTACTGTAGACACACTAAGTTATAATGATAAGGGATGCACAATGAAGAATCTGTGGGAACAAGATCCTTATTCTTATTGATAAGTGCGGCAGGTTCTTTAAGTTGTTCGAAGTGTGGCTCTCCTAAAAAACATGACCTCTATGTTACGTATCATCTGACAGGATGTTCTTAAACGAAGCTAGGTACTCACTTTCACCTGAGTTTAGAGAGAAATAGGTGTAAAGTGTCCTTTGTAGGGATTTTAATCTAACCCAGGTCCTTGAGATTCCATGTCAACAACCCTCATACCTTGGTGGGGTTGCCATGTGTATCCACCACAGCGATGTGGATGTCTCCCTGCAGCTTCTCCCCATACCTGACCATCTGTTCACCTGTACAGCTGCACCTCAGATGGGTCGCCTCACCTGCCTGAGGTCTAAATACAGGGGAGACAAAATATAGCATTGTAACAAGTACAGAAACAAACACCCAATCTGTAAATCTTAAACCTTTTGTAGTGATTTTATTTCTGTGTTTTTCTGGGTAATCTCTCAATTATGAATCCAAAACACCATTGATATGCCCCCTTGTATTAATACTGTACTAAAAATTGTTTCAGCCGCAAATTTAAAACACTGCTAAACCCTCCTATTGCAAAATAAAACAACCTCAAAAGTAAATGCATTAAATTTAACTGTAGACGGTTTGATTGCATCCACCTCAATGCTTTGGCTTTTGTAGTTTTTTCACATTCATCAAAGACAACATTTCACAAAAATAAAAACAGAAGTTTCAACAGTTCACAATTACTCTGAATCCCCCCCCCCTAAACCTGTGTTTGAACATTTCTGAGGATAGGAGCACGGAAAGTTAGTTTAAGCTGTTTTTGTTTTAAAAATCCTTCTAAAGTTACAGCAAATAATGTTGTATATTTTTCAGCTGTACCTTATAGTGAAGCCCAGTTCAATAGGGTAGTGGTCATGGAGGGTGACTTGACAGTATTTGGTCTCTGCGACGGAAAGAGGAACCTTAATAGCGGGAAGGTTCCCCTTAAGGAGCTCCTTAGTATTCAATCTTGGTGTCCAGTTCACCTGAAGAATAAAAACATGGAAATGATGATAACAAGTACCAAATGGAAGAATTCTCACTAACTTTTGTAGCCTTCTCATAATGTATTTTATACTCTCCCCTACTTTCTTGAGTAACCAATACAAATTTGATGTACCATATCAGGGATCTCCCCAGAAATTTTTAGGGCAGTGGTGCTCCCAATTGTAACAGAGGGCGCAAAGCGCCCGAAAGTCGTGCGTAGCGCGACAAGGAGGGGGGGAGAGGTTTGGAGAGGGGGGGGATTCCCCCCCTTTCCAAATTAGAAGCTATTGCATTTTGGCCATCTTGATTGCAATTTGAGGCCTTTTCCTGGAACTTGAGCTGTAAATCTTACAGAATAAAGAGACGGAAAATTTTTTGCATTTTGCCTTTATAAATTGCAATTGGAAGCTTTCTCCTGCAACTTAGGCTGTGAATGTTACAAATTAAGATAGGATCAGAAGATCAATCCCAAATTGTTTTAAATTATTATTGAAATTAGGTTATTTAAAAAATTGTTTAAAAAATAATGAAAAAAAATTAATGACTATTCCTAAAATTATGTAATGAATTTGAAATAAGAATTAGAAATTTATGCCAGTAGAAAATTATTCATAAGTATAGAGCACTTTCAATAAAAACCATTAAAAAAAAAATTAATAGGTTTTGCTATCTATTTAGTAAAATGCCCCGCCAAACCTCGTCCAATTCCGCCTGGTTTGGAAGGATATACCAGGAAAATTAACAGAATGTTGCCATCAGAAAGTGCTTGCAATTTTTCAAATTTCAATAATGTTACAATTGTCACAAAACTGCTCCAATAATATCGTCACAAAATGCGATCCATGCCGAAACTGTGTTAGGGGATTTCCCGCCATGTGATCACGTGATATCTTGCATCAACCAATCAGAGCACATGTTTTCATGACGCGGACCAATCAGCGCTTAGATTTATGCATATCAATGGATAAACAAAGATGGCCGCCAGTCGGCGATTGCCGCTAGCGAGCTATTTTGATGTCAAATCCCGGCGTAAAATATGACTTGTCTACGCTACCAAAGCAGGTTTTCACGGGAAAACAATTAAAGGAATAGATTCTCCGCCGAATACGGCCACAAATGACAGCAAATCGCGGCAAATCACAACGTAGGGGCTGAAATGCTCGGCCAAAAATCTTGTTTTTGCTGGCTTTCTTGTCCTGAAAAAACAGGTTTTTAATGAGATCAATGCATGTCAAAGGCAGCGATATTCATAACAATAACAAGAAACAAAGGAGAGTGATTAACCCCTGGTAGACGGCGTCCCCACGCCCGTAAGTACAATACAAAGCCAAAATTGTGTGACTGTGTTTCGATAATTATTTTCCTATTTCTCGGCAAAGTATGTGTGTAGCGGTCGGGAGTTACTAGTCGGGAGTATCGACGCCGCTCCAATAATTTTTTCACTATTTTTTTATCTACAAAAATACAAAGAAAAGACCCTAAATTTGAAAATTTTGGGAGAGGCGCTAAGAATTTTGGGAGAGGCGCAGCGCCCTTGCACCATTGCGCAGGGAGACCCCTGCATATCAACAGAATCTCTACATAGTTAACACTAGAAACAACAGAACATGTACCTTGATTTTGGCGGCCATGGATTCTGTGATTGGTAGAACTCTTGAAGCCTCATCAAATACTGTGAAAGCTGGAATCATTGAAAAGTTTTAAATCTAATGTAAATCCAAAAGATATCATAAAAACCTTTAACAACACTTAATCTTATTATAAAATAGCAGACAATTTCAGCTTACAGTAGACTAAAAGTACTGATACCAAAATGGCAAATCCTGCAACTTCCAAACTTTACACAACATTGCGATAAGGGCATTCAGTCACGTTTTCATTAAAAAAACTGGATGTTGTGAAACTTACTCAGACCATCGAGAGTTTCCCCTGCAGTACACGTCACGTTTGCTTGGTGTCTCACTTGTACTGTTGTCTCAGGGTCCATGTATGAGAGTTCTAGAGTGGACGCACGCGTGCTGGGGGTTACCACGACCTTCTTCTCTATAGCAGGAATGCCTTTAAAACTCTGGAAAATTACAGACATGAATTGTAAAATTCAAATATATAGTTTTCTGAATGTAAATTCCAGTATATACCAGATGTCAATATTTTTGTGCCAATTTGTATGTGTTTGTAAATATGTTTTGTTGTTGTTTTTATGTTAAAGTTCTGCTTAGCCCCGTGGGGCAAAAATTTACATTGATTGACTGATTCATTCCTTTATTCATTAATTTATTCATTCCTTCATTCCTTGATTCATTCATTCAATATACGAAAACTCAGAACAGCAAAAGCCATTTGATGTCAACACAACATGTGCAACATATATACATTGTAACAGAACAGCGTGTGCAGAAAAACTAACAATAATACTTACCGGACATGATATGATGGCCCTGAGCGACTGTTCCTTCTTCATGTTCCTGACCTGTATGACATCACCAGTCAGCACACCTCTGCCTGTGTTACTGCAGTCTACACTGTAGATAGGCAGGCCTGAGCAACCTGTGAACTACATGTAGCAGAAACAAGCTGTGTTAGAGTTGTCATCTCTTCATGTTCCTGACCTGCAACTGTATGACATCACCAGTCAGCACACCCCTGCCTGTGTTACTGCAGTCTACACTGTAGGTGGGCAGGCCTGAGCAACCTGTGAACTACATGCAGCAGAAACAAACTGGGTTAGAGTTGTCACTTGTGTCTTTGACATTATGATTTTCTTTTGGTGGCAACTGGCCAATGTGTTTAACTGTGAGCAATATTACATGTAGGGCTTGAGACAGGCAACCTGTGAACTACATGTTTTTTTGGTGGCAACAGGACACTTATGGATTTCATTTCCAAGTTTTTATATAGTTCTCTCTTTTGTATGGTAGTGTCAGTTTAAGGAACAAGTGATCAGAAATGGGACCTAAATATGGAAACTTTTCAATCAAACTTTCTTAGTTCTGCTGTAAGTATTTGGTTGTGGACAAGCAACAAGACTACAATATGGATATTGGAAGTCTGGGTTCAAATCCCCCAATGCAATCTTGTGCCATTGGGAAAAAGGCACTTTACGCGACTTTCCTCACTCCACCCAAGTGTAAAATGTGTGTGGGTCACGACACCAGCAATAGCTGCCTGTGTCTCACTTGTATTGCATTGTTGCAATTCTAATAAGATAAAATCAAAATCAAATACTCAACAGACTAAGGGCACTATATGCACATAAGTTACATATACCTTGCATGTGACATCTAGTTTAGGTTGAGTTGAGATGTTGCCAGCCTTGTCTCTGACTTCCACATCGAAGCTCAACTCCTTCCCATTCTCTACCTGCAGGCTGTCATCACCAGGCTTCACATGCAAGGAGCTAGGGGGTCCTGCATGAGGTAAACCAGACAACACTAGGGTTATTCTGTATGGAAAGAAATCCAGGAAGAAATTATTGGTCTGCAGAAGGGAAATATGAAATAAACTTAACTGATAGGAACTGTTGTACTTTTACATTAAAATTGAAAATTGCTATATAGCCACATTATTTTACCAGGACGTACAATGCAATGTTATGTGTAATGTCAGATCTCACCTGGTAAAAGTCGTATTTTGAGCACCTGAGTATCCTCCTCTAACCCTGGTAGGGTGACCTTCAAGTTGAAGTTCTGCATCAAAACACAGAATAGTATTGAGAACAAAATCAACAAATGCATCCCGCAACAGTTTACTGCATTTCCTACAGCTAACTAGATACAGTGTAACTTGTCGGAAAAAGCTATGCGACATTACAATGATTCACATAAATCTTTTTGAGTATCTGACATATTGCATGATGAACATTTAAGCCTAATGTAACGCCACTGCTAGGACTGTTATGCTGTTGAAATTGTTTATGTATTAGTGAGACGTAACTTGGTGCCTATTTTTAATCTGTCCATGCAAGATATTTTAAATTCGTAATGTAATAGTTAACATCTTAAATAGTGACTTTTATCAATAATGAGCTCTTGTAAATAATGACGCATTTAACGTACAAATTTCTGTCACATGCAAAGTCATTCATTAATAAAACTGAACTGAACTGAACTGAACTACCTTGCCCTGGTGCGACCCCACATCTCCTAGTGCTGTGACTCTTTTGATGATCAGTGTTGTCCCTTTAGTTTCTGTTCCCTCATATGTCAGGTCCAGACCACTGTCGAAACAAAATAAAAACTTGGTCAATTGCAAACAGTTACATGTAACAATTGTTGTTCAAGACGTTTGAAGAAAAGGTAAAATAAAATAAGATCATGCATTCTTTGAAGGGGACTTTAAGCCTTCATTCCCATCTATGGCATCAAACCTCAGCATTAGAAAAATACACAAAACACCCGCTTTGACCCGGAATTTACTTGTCTAATAATGTGAAAAATGTTGATATGATCTTCCAAACCAGCTGCTCTCCAAACTGACAAAACACCCTTCTAATTATATGTGGTTGAAAAGAATTAAGTCCCTACTTGGGCACCCTTATAATGCTAAATTTATTTACCTTAAATTTTCAAAATCTCCTACTGAGGAAGGGGCAAGACCAACTTTCCCCTAGATTGGTCGCTTTGCTACATCACGATTATTTTAACTCTTAAATAGAATCCTGGCTACCTTTATGAAGGTTAGACATCAAGGTACAGTACTACAATATTTGAGTACATTATTTCAATCTCTACAACCGGGTAAGATTTGGAGATTAGTTCTGGATGTTTCGAGTGACATCCATCACTCTTCTTCACCGTCAGTAGAATGAACTGACAGAATCGTGGCTAGAACCCTATGTTTGACTGACCTTGCTTCTAAGACAGGTTGAAGTTTGTTAGTCGCGGAGGTGGGGTGCCCAAACTCGTCCTGTAACTCCAGGGGGATCTGGAAGGGCTGTCCCACCTGGAACGGGGGGTCCATCAGACCTACGGTGAACTTGTCAGGTGCTGCCTCTGTTTAAAGAAAATGTCAAAATCAATTAAACAATACATAGAGTCACAAATTGATATTGAATTCAGCTTATCACAATCAAAACTGCTGTAACAGTAGTGCTTGCACAACATATATTCACATTATAAGGTGTGGGCAGGACTTTAACTTGAAAAAGAAGGATTATGAAACCAAGAACTACATTGAACGACCTGTATGTCATACCTAACATTTGCACTTCTTTAGCTGCAAGCATTGTTTAAAACTACATGTATCTCTACCATACAATACTTGGTGGTAACGAATTCCACTCTATGATAGTTCTAGGGATGTAAGGAAGGAACTAATAAGAACAGTGTTGTAGCCATACCTGTTACAGTGAACTTGATGTTGAGTGAGGGGAGTTCCTTGCCAGCAAAGACGGTGTTGTCACTCTCGTTCATCACGACCTGGAGCCTTAAGGTGTGTTTCCCCAGGTTCTTAACAATCTCTGAAGGAACACAAATGATACAATGTTATCATTTTATATACCAGGATTTACCTCAATGGAGTTGAATAGCAAATCAAGTACCAAGTACATTATGACAATTGACATGTGACAACCCCTGCATGGAAAATATATTAAAGAATGTCTAGGCGTTAGAAATTCCTCCAATGATTGTATAGCCCATTCTCATCCAGACCTATACTATACACGTCTCTTGTATTAGGTAGATTAGCCTTATGGAACTGTTGTTATGTACCAGTAGATGCTAACTGTTGAAAAACGGATACTGATGTCATGCACTACTTCTTTCCTATCGTAAAATGTGCTGATTTTAGCATCAACTTACTCCTTGCAAGTATTTCGAACCTGGGCAAAGTTTCCCAATGTCTTCCAAGAAGACGTGAAAGAACAAAAATGAAGAATTTATTGTGTGATATACCATGTTCTGTAAGTTCAGTCCTTTGTAAAACGTTCCTGGGACCACATAGATTTAATAATGAGGACAGCTTTTTTGGAGGCCCAACTTTTATTTCATTCACATGCTCGCATCAACTTTGCAGTGCCCATAGGATGTCATCCATATTATCAAATCAGTATGACCTTTTGGAGAATGTGAGCTAGACAGGCATCCAAGGAGGCTGGTGTCTGTCCACAGAGATATATGCATAGACAACACTACAAACAAGATAACTAGGTTAAGTATTTGTTAGTCTGTGTAACACAGTCTCCCACTGTCCAGGCTTCTATGGAGCATCCTCCTAGAACAGATCATTCACCCCGCAAAGTGCATTTTGCACCTCTAAGTCAAGAAACTGGAGATCTAGATTCTCTGTCACTATGGAAACCAGTCGTCATTCACAGCTTCCAAAACCGTGGTAACAGACAGTTCGCTGTCTGACTATAATTGGTGCATGTTAATATACATAGTCATAAATCAACAGGATTAAGATGTTCTGAATTCTCCTGACCATCAAGCGTGTAGGGGCTGACCAGTGGGTGGGTCGCAAGAAGCGGAATCTAGTTAGGCCTAGGGAAAAAATGTTGTGCTTCCGGTTACCTTACCAACCGTAGCAAAACCCTGCTGACCCTAGCCTTTTTTGGGTCGACTGCTAGCAAATTTGTGATCTGACTTCTGAGTGATGAAAATTGTCAGAAGTCTTGCAAATTTTCTTACAGACTTCCTGCATTTCACTCTGTCAACAGATTAAGGTTCCAAACAGTTAAAGTAAGTCATACATGTAGTACAGTACTATATACATTGTACTTCTTTGTTTAATTTATGAAATTCAATGATTGGTTTTGTCTATCTGACAGTTACAGTTACTGTAATGGTGTTGAAAATACCAGTATCCTGATGGGTTTTAGTTTCATCCTTGGACTGTATTTGTTTGTTGTAGATCATTTCGGCCAAAATGAATTTAAAAAAAGAGAGAGGGAATCCCTACCTACATGTGTATACCGACCTTCCTCTGACAAAATGTATCTGCATACTGACCCATTTTCCTGAACCAATACGGCCATCTTCCTCCGTGCTGGCTGATGTGGGAAACAATGATGGAGTCCCCACTGGGAGCTGGGGAACAAGAAATAAAACTTCAGTCAAAAAAAAACTACATGTCCGTCAAGTGTACATGGAACAAGAAATAAGCCTTTAGTAAAAAAAAACCTCTTTTCATCACTGATGTCTGCTGTGTATCAATATTCAATGTTATCAATGACTTTCAATACAAAGTTCTTGGAAGGAATTTGGACATCCTTATCAATTACTTAACCAGTCCTTCTCCCTGCTGCCTAACTATATGTAACCAATAGGGCATTGGGTGCCAAACAGCTACTTCAGTGTGCTAAAGGTTAATCCGAAGGAACTGAAGTATATTTAGGGCTTGTCTCCATGTCACTTGTACATGTGTGCGTTTGCCAGAGAAAGTTTCAGTGATTCCAAACAGTTTTGTTTGAACCTTTGTTTATTCATGAGAAGCTCCGTTTGGCCTGCATATCCAGAGATATATATTTGATCCATTCACACTGGGATAGACCCCTACTCTTATAGATAAGTGTGGTGGGTTCTTTTACGTGCTCGAGGTGTGGCTCTCCTCAAACATGGGACCTCAAAGTTGATGAATGGAAGCAGCAAATAAGGGCATTGAGAAGTCACCCCTATAATCCAGTGTTAAGTGTTATTTGTCTGCTAATGACTGCTAATACATCACTAAATAGACTTGTAAAAGTGATCAGAAACTTTTGACTGCATTCCCGGTAAACTGCCTGATGGCATAACACACCAGGTTTGTAATGAACAAGCTGCATATCCGGACAGATTTATTTGACCCATACACACTGGGAAGTACCCCTACTCATTGATAAGTGTGGTGGGTTCTTTTACGTGCTCGAGGCATGGCTCTCCTCAAACACGGGACCTCCAAGGTTAGGAATAGAAGCCTATGAGCAAATAAGGGCATTGAAAGGTCACCCCGGCCTATAATCCGGTGTTAAGTGTTATTTGCTAATGACTGCTAATACATCACTAAATAGATGTGTAAATGTGATCAGGCACTTGGCATGTAAACATTGTAAGGCCTTGATAGTAATAGCACATTAACTATTTACTGGTAGCCTTGGACGATCACCTCCAAATTAATAACTAAGGACATTCCAATTTATTTACTTGCTTCTTGGACATCTTAGATTGAAGCAAGAGACCAAGATAAGAAAAGAACGCTGGGAAAAATCCTGTTTGCACCATTTACACAAAAACTTGTCCCTAAGGTTTTGTTTTCACGTCGGTCTTCCAGTTTGTATTATGATCATTTGTTTAAATTCTGAGAACAAAAAAACACAAAATGAATCAGCAATGTCTGAAAGGTGCAATGTGCCTTATTTATTCATGGGTTCAGCATGTACATTATTGTATTTACATGACAGGGTTGCCCAACAGGAGAAAGCTATTTCTAAGGGCTAAACAAGGTGCCTTGCCCTAAAGTGGCAAAACTTTGTAAAGGACCAAAATATTCAGGGTCAAAATACTGGTAGGAGGCCCCAAAAATCACAAAAGTTCACAAACTGACATTTTGTAAATAAAATGCATCATATGCCTAAACAACAGCGCAATATGTCAACACTGGTCCTGCAATGCCTTTAATTGAATTAAACTAACAGTTGCTTTTTTAGGGAAGTGATGCATCATTCTGGTGCAGCTTCTCTCTGCACGACTTCCATTCATGCTGAATTAGCAAATTTGAATGGGGGACAAACAACTACAGAAATATCCCAGGGCCTAAATTTTCTTCTTCTGTTGCTGAGTGATATGTACTTTCATGTAACAGAATTGGTTTAAGGATTTCATATCACTATTATAATTTAGTATAAATGTATCAGAAACATGATAAAACTTCTACTAGTTCTAGCTCATAGTTTTTGTATTTCAAATGGTGCATTAATCAATGCGTGAAATGTTTGTGGTGGTTTGATTTTTGCAGTGACCCGTCATTACACTGTTGTGTGTTTTACTCCACTGCTACTGTACTACAGATTTAAAAAGCAAAGTACTTGAAACACTGCAAAAACACCTTTCCCTTCCTTATGATAAATTAAAAGGTGAAACTTAGTCCCTCAAAAATAAATGAACAGTATTAGTAGATGATTGAGATTCATGAATCTGTTGTGTCATGGTAACCGGATCATGGTACCTGTACCTAAGCAAGAACCAAGATCGGTGACAAATTGATTTTGTTTTGTAGTCAGCTGCTTTGCAAGGCTTTCATATCATACAAAATTTGGAGTTAGGCTGTGAACAGTAATAGTTCACAGCCTAAGTTAGGCTGTGAACAGTAATAATCATAATATTTCCATTGCAAAGGCGGTATATTTTCTGAACAGTTCAACCAATTTGGAGCAAGGCGTATCACAACACCTCTCTGGAACAGTTCATATCAATGCTTGATGGTCGACACAAAAGTTTAAATGGAGGGAGACAACTTACAGGGTGACACTATTGACGTTTTCTGACACGAAAAATGTGCGACGTCAAGTCATGCACAGTGCTGTGCACATGTGTGTAGACTAAGGCCAATCTGACGCGATTATATGGATGACATCTGTGTGTGTGCATCAATTTTCATCTGTTTCAAAAAAGAAGTTTGTGACCAAACTGTAAATCATACAAAGAAGCTGCAAAAGGAGCAAATGTATGCCATGAATTGCAAAAAGGGAACGGAAGCGAAACTTTGCAAAGTCTTCCGTACAAGAAAAAATCTGAGACAGCCCCCTTCCTTTTCTAACGGTCCGTTCCTTATAATTTAGGTGGGTTGGGCTGGTACACATTCCATTCTTTCTTTCATTCTTACACAAAGAAAACAATTTCAAGTCTGACCTTTGAAAAACAAACTTCAAACAGCGCATTCTCGAGACTTACCGGTATCGAGGCAACAATAGATCTACTGACGCAATAAGAATTTTCCTGACATTCAAACCCAGCTGTACTTTCAAAGAGAACGTTTACAGAGATATGAATTTTACACGATATGCAAATAGCTATCAAAATAAAAGGAGGAAGGGTTTAGATGAGTGCCATATGGCGCACTTTAGGGTTTAGATGAGTGCCATATGGCGCACTTTAGGACATAAGTTTTTAATGTCTCTACTATTCTTTCTATAGAACACTAATGGTTTCTATTGCATTCATTAATTTTGTATATCTGTAAGCCTCAGGCAAGGCAAACTTGGAACAAAACCAACAGACGCTAATCTGTGTGTTTGGACATACTGTAAAGTCTGTATAATCCAGGAAATGATTGACATTGGGTTTATTTTATAGCATGCATATGACGCATTTTAAGTATACAATACATGTAATGCACTAGAAATTAACATAATTCTAAGACTACCATTAACCAGATCATACCTCAAGAAAGTGAGAGCGAAAGAGAGGTCTTGAAAATATTATTTCAGCTTTGAATGTTTGATCTTGTTTTACTGAAAAATGTCAGATGCATACATTCTTCAATGCTTAATGGCTATAACCTCCTCCCCACTACCTACATGTGACCCAGTAACCAGTACAAATTTGTGCCGCATGGCTACCTTAGCAGGCTGAAGGTTAAAAGGCTGACAGTGAAGACATCTAGTTGTTATCCTTTGCATGGGCAGTCATGTATGATGCTAATCTGAACTTTCTGACAGCCCTTCAAAACCCCCTGAGGTTGTACATAGTTTTTACAGGTGGGTCATCGTGTTGACTTCAAGTACGTGACAAGAATTACATGTAGCTGTAAATCTTGAAATGTTTGCAGTGGTGTTATTTTTTCAGTGACCACTTGCAGTGAAATTGTTTGTACCTCCGCAAATTCTACTGTACTTAACATAATTGCAAACTTCAAATTACTGCTAAAACCTAACTTTCCCTCCTAATGCAAAATAAAACCATTGCGAAAGTACATGCATTTACAGTACACTTGCTACACTTACCGGTAGTCTAGTACTATTTTTCAAACATGTTTTGTTTGTTTGTTTGTTTTGTGGTACATATGCAGTAAACAGTCTAACAACATGACAGACTATACTTTTACACTTAGTACACAAGTGGTGCAATCAAGACCGACTTGTGTTGAACAACCAAATACCTAACCTTGACCTAACCCACTACAAGTATTTCAGGTGTGGGCTCTAATAGCCTCATTAAACAAAGAATCTAGACGCCAGCAAACCCATCCCAAAGACTGCACCCCCCTAAACCATGCAAGCTGGAACACACAAATTTAAACACCAACGGGGCAGATTGTCCAATGAACTTGCGACGCGCTAGCAAGACTGCCATGCGCTGAAACCTCAACGTGAGACCACGCGATGCGCAGAACTAACTTCGGATGGCCCATATGTGAGTCTATCATTCACTAGGCAAACATGATTGATATACATGTACAAATTTAGAAGTGCAAAGACTGCCATGCACTGAAACCTCAGCATGATAGTACGCCATCCACAGAACTGACTTCGGATGGCCCACATGTGACTCTATCATTGGCTAGGTAAACACGCTTGATATAGAAGCGCAAAGAATTTGTTACTGACTGTGACTGGCTGGTTAAGGCATGACCTGCTACAGTGCCCTATTCTAGTTAGGGCAGGGGAAACACTGCTAACGCATGACAGGATTGTGGGTGCCAGTTCAAACGTGTTGTGTATCTGTGTGCTCAACCATGCATGGATAGCACTTGTCACCAAATCAGTTCTGTACTAAACATGCTCATTCTTTCTTGGAATTTCCTAGAGACTGGACCTTACTAAGTTCTGCCTGAGACAAAGCTGAGGAGCTTCATTGGAAGATAAGACTGGAAGCAAACTTGGATCTCAAAGACTGTGAGGACATACATTTCTTGGCATTAATGACAACAGCAGAGGTGGTAGAACAGGGCGAAAGGTGAGGTTGACTGTGCATTTTGTGCTCACTCTTTCTTGGAAGTGTGTCAAGTCTGGACCTTACAGAATTCTGCCCAAGACAAGACTGAGGAGCTTCATCGGAACTTTAGACTGGAAGGAAACTTGGATCTTAAAGGCTGTAAGGGTATGTCATATATTTCTTGGCCTTTCTCAAAACAGTAGACTAAGTCTTGGTAAAACAAGAACAAACTGGAACAGTTGACTACCGTACATTTGTGCTCACGTTTTCTTGGAATTTTGTGGACCTTGACCTTACGGAATTCTGCCCAAGGAAAGCCTGAGGAGCTTCATTGGAACTTACCACTGGAAGGAAACTTGGATCTCAAAGGCTGTGAGAACATACATGTACAGTTTATTTCTTTCTGACAACAGCATGCAGTGGTGGTGGTAGAACAAGATCTGGAACGGTTGCTTGTACATTTGTCACAGGAAAAACACTTCTGTGAGATGACTAAGAAGTCAAACACTTGAAGCTCTGTACAGTATTTATACTGCAGACAGTCATACTTGTGGAACTGGGATGACAGTCACATGCTGCCGGCGTATTTAATCAGTACCAAGGGACTTTTATGAGCATTGAGTCTATTGAACTGGGACAATATCGCTCTTTTTTTTAAAAAAAGCAGCCTATAATATAATATAGTATAACATTTTGTACTAGGGATTGTAACACTTCCTAAAAGTATAAAAATTGGCTGGGGTTTCAACTCTTGACTTTCCACCCAATTGTAGGAAACTGATGGGCAACATGACGGACAAACCGACTGAACTATCGCCGCTCATCGGAAAATTATCAACAATCAACGAGGACTGTGAACACCCTTCTTGTATCCAAGAAAAGGAGTCGAAACAAACGGCAAACATAAACCCAATACCGACTCCGGAAGACACAGGCGGACAAGAAAGCAGCAGGTTATGGCAAATGCTGCGTGCAGGATTAGGAG
This sequence comes from Branchiostoma lanceolatum, assembly GCF_035083965.1. Taxonomy (NCBI): domain Eukaryota; kingdom Metazoa; phylum Chordata; class Leptocardii; order Amphioxiformes; family Branchiostomatidae; genus Branchiostoma; species Branchiostoma lanceolatum. Next base: position 8,557,170 of record NC_089739.1, read on the forward strand.
TGACGTTGGTTCTGATATGCACAATTTTCTTCGCCCTAGCTGGAGACTTCATGCAGCTAAGTCATGCGGGGGGTTTTCCCTCCTTCCAGATCATTTTTGTGAACCGTGTCGGCATATTTGCTTTTAACCTCATCCTTGTTGCGTATTTTCGTCCTAGTCTACTAGGAGAAACACGCAAACAAACCGGGATGCTAGTCGCCATGGGGGTAGGTAGAAACGTTGCGACAATATTGTTACTCTTCTCAGTTCTCTATGTCTCACCTGGGGAAGCGTATAGCATCATACGTGGGCTTGGTCCAGTCTTTACGACAATAATGGCGCTATTGTTTCTAAAGGAGGCCGTTGCAATTGTACACCTATGTGGCATCGTTGTATGTATAGTTGGGGTCGTGTTAGTGGCAGTAGGAATGCAGCAAGGGAAGGCGCAATCGCTTGCAACCAATGAGGTTGCACGTTCGATTTTATTACCGCTGTCCGCAGCGCTAAGTATTTCGGCCATGATGGTGCTAGGGCGTGCGCTACTGCGACACACTGTCCATCTATTTACCCTTGTGTTCTACATCCAGGGCATTGGAGTGATCATAGCTTTACCGCTAATGTATATTTTCGATACCCCAACATGGAAACTCGACCCCAAGACATGGCTGTACGCGTTCGGCCATGTAGGTTGCTACGGCGCCGCCATGTTTCTCCTATACGCGGGGCTGAGGTTAGAAAAAGCGGGGATCGTACAAACGCTAGAAAACGGAGTGATCCCGTTCTCCCTACTGTTTGATTACATCTTGTTGAAGAAAGTGCCCACGTTTATGGAGGTTGGGGGAGGGGGGCTGGTACTAGCTGGGTCCCTCGTAGTTGGAATGTACACGTGGTGGTTGAACAGACAGGAAGAATTAAGGGAAAATCTTCAGAACGAATTGAACCTTGGCGACGAAAGAAGTTACACGATAGCGGATGAGAACGTAAGCCAATAAAGTTACAGGCGATAATACTGCTAAAGAAAATCACTCAGGAGACCAAGAAAATCTGGTCTGTGTGGACAATAGACTAGCCTGGGTACCATTCTCTGTGTGCACATGCAAGATGGTACCTAGGTTTAATGCTTGTGTAAATAGGAAAAAAGACCTGAACCTTGGGGACTAAAGAAGTTATACAATAGCAGAAGAGAACTGAGTGCTAGGAAAAGCCTTACCTTTTAGTGATTATAAGGCAATAAAGCTACAGTCAGAACTACTCAGACAAGAAGACCACTCAGAGGACTGTAGTCAGGATTCTTAATGCGTTTGTCAATAGGAAAACAGGCCTGAACCTTGGGGACAAAAGAAGTTATAGATAGCGGAAGAGAACTGAGTACTATTAGAAAAAGGGGAACAAAATGGCAGAAGTCTTCTCAACTGTACTCTACATAATACTTCCGTCTGAAGTTAGATTTTACCACAATAAATCATTATATAATGATACTTCATAGCTTATGAAGTTTAAGTGCTTAATGTGGTGTGTTGCTTTGCCTTGTTATGCAATAATATCATCTAATAGTATATATTGTGTTTATGAACAGGGTACACATGTGCAATGACTGCAAACATGTACAGTATTCATGTCAATGGCAATCAATTAAGAGTTGATGTGTAAGTACATTGTACAAGGGGAAGGGGTAGCAACCCCTCCCTGTAAAAAATATACCCAGCTATTGAAACAGCAAGGAAACTTGCTGCCCCATGCACACTAGGCAATACAAAGTGTACAAGGGTCTGAATGAACTTCATTGTATCAATATGTACGTATAAACTGCTACTTCAATGCTGCTATGCTTGTATATCAAACCCATAAGGTACATGTATAATTGTGATTTTTGCTGCCTACATGCCGGGAGGCATAAAGGGCAGTAAGCAAGTAATATTATGGTGATTGCTATGCTTAAATCATTGCATTTACTTCAATCTGTGTTAACTTTTGTGCATCTAGACTACAGTTGTAGATCTGAAAACCTGTACTTTTGTTGTGTCAAGAAAATTGTACTTCTCCTCATATGTTTGAGAGTTTTGTTTGTTCGCATTTCGTTAATGATGTAGTTTTGTATCTGTAATTGTATGCCACCCTCATTAAATCAGGACCCCTATCGCTCCACGTTACCTCGCTCGCGAAAGGGGCCCTGATAACCACTGACGCCAGACATGGTTCTGGCGACGTCACCACCAAAACAGCTTCAGCCAATCAGAGGGGTCTGCTTCCCCTCATCGGGAGGACAGGCGGAGGGAAGAGCCTCTGTTATATGGGCTTCCAAGCGGCAGCGAAAGCTGAGCACAAAACTTGAGTGTTACAACTAAAGGCAGTTTACTGGTTATGAAGAACAAACAAAGAAGCAGATGCAATTTGTATCTCAGACTGTTATATTTCATCTGACCCTTACCTCTTCCCTCAAGACCTCAATGAAAAGTGGCCTGCATTGCGAATTGAGCGTCTCATGAACATACAAACAAACAAACAATTGTGTACTCACAGTGCCAGATGATCTTGAGTTCAACCAGGAGTTTTCTGGAACCGGCTGATCCCGGTCCTGAACCACCTGGTAACCGGTTTATCGCCTCTCCTTTCCGGTTAAAGATCTCCACTTTCATGGCACCTAATAGTATATACAATGGTACATAAAAATAAAACTTTCGTTTCTTCAAACTTGATTAGATAATATTACATTATCTAGAAATACAGCTATGGTCCAAAAAGTAGACGACATACCAAACTACATAGTGCATCACAGGGATCTTGAGTTGTGGCAGACACACACAGACACAGAGGGTAATAATAATAATGATAATAATAATGAAGATACAGTAAACATATCAATAATAATAATGTTGTTTATGTCCCAAGGACATGTTACAAGCAATGGCTTTGCAGAACAATGTCTAAATTGCACCGTTTTAACAATGAATGTTGATCAAACGTTACATACAGTTACAAATACTCTTCACAAATATGACTTACTTTCATAAAAATGTAACACTAATTAAAATATTCTAATATACTGTTGAACTTCATAGAGGTTTCTATTTATCAATGATAATCTAGAACCCCTGAGGGAAATTCACAAATAATTTCATCACGCTAGTTAATGACTGTTAGCATAACAAAGTTCTTTATTCACAACCACATATCAAGAGCCGACATTTTGGTGACTGTATGTTACCTTCCTCAGGGCAAAAAATAATTGCCCCGAGAAAGGTGACAAACGGTCATCGAGACATTGGCTGCTTGTTATACCCTAAGGCAAATGTTGGTTAATGTGGTAACATTTAGAAACTTCAGTCAAAACACTGTCTGTCAACTATGCGCAACGTCAAGTTGCAAACTCATTCTTACTTAATCCAAAGAATTATTTTGGTCTGAAAGCTCTAGTCTTACATATGCAATTCTTCCATTACAGTCGGCAAAACAAAATGTTCAAATATTTGAAAAAACTAGCTATTATAGTTCTGCTGGTACATATACATGTACTACAAGTATGTACTTGGTACGACTATAAATAATTGAATAAGAAAAGTAAAGACTACCGAGTCGACTTGGTTTAAGATTAAATCTTAATGATACAGTTAGAGGGTACCCTTAGGTTACCTTGTCACCTCTTAAATCACTTGTGTTTAATTTGTGCAGTGACATGGAAAATGACCGTGGGAATATCTTTAATAGAAAACCAATAGGATTTAAGCAAGTAAAATCGTCCAGGGGAATTGCAATATTGGCGCATTTTTGTCATGATTCTTTTTTTCTTCCGTTTTTCTACATTTACCATATCAACTGACTACCGGTATTATGGTCTTTTTGGTTTTACCTATCTTGTTACAGTTATATAACAACTTTAGAGGATAACCTTAGATTAGGTTGTCACATGTTAAATTGCTTGTGTTTAATCTGTGCAAGGACATAGAAGATGACTGTAGGAATACCTTAATAGAAAAGCTGCAGGGATTAGCCAAGTATAATCTTCAGGGTAAATTTGCAATGTTGGTGAATTTTCAAAAATTGTTCTTCTATTTCTCTACATTTATTGTATCAATCACAGTTTTCTTTAAACTCCTAAAGTACAAATTTCTCCTTTATGTTGACATATCCCCCTCTACCCCCCTCCATTGTTAGTGGTTTGTCCCTCCCCTATAGTCCTTCCAGCTAGTATATTGTCATTGTTCATTAATATGCTTTTTTCCTTCTATTTCTCTGCATTTATTGTATCAAGTATAATTTCAAATAGCAGGGTTTTTTTTATTCCTAGTACATGTACAAATTTCTCCTTCATGTTTACATATATCCCCCTCTACCCTCCTCCATTGTTAGTGGTTTGTCCCTCACCTATAGTTCTCCCAGCTGGTATCTTGTCGTTGTTCTGAAGATTGTCTCCTTCTGGCCACTTCACCACCACCTTGTCTGGGAGTCTGTGTGTCAGGAAGGGACAAAACACAATCTGCAACACCTTTTATACCAGTCATAGCAACAAAATGGACATAGAGCAAAGACACCAGTGCCTGTGTGATGGTATGGTATATTCTTGACATTTGAGCATCAGAAAAATACGTAAACCTTTGCTGTATTCCTTGTTCAAAATTCTGAAATTAGCAATAGAATTTCAGATTCAAGTATTGAAGAGAGTCAGTAAGGTCTGTTGTCAGATTTTGTGACATTCTACTTCATCTTTCATTTCCTACATAAAACAGCCATGATTGAAGAAGTCTTACTTTGCTTCTTCTTCCTCAATGTACTTCTTGGCCTGCAGTTTGGTGGTGGACAGGAAATATTTTCTTCCCTTTATTAAATACGGGGTGTCCCTGTGGTGTAGTGGTCTGCGCCTTTGCTACTCTGCCACATCTGGTTCAAATTACTTGGACCAGAAGGACTGGGGTTCAAGCCCCACGTAGGGCACCTCTGGACAAGAGGCGCATTGAGTCATACCAAAGACTTTATAAAAATGGTACATACTTATGAAACAGTATGGAAGTTAAACACACTCCACTGCCAGTGGACTAGCCCCCTGCTGCAGTGATTGCACCACAGTGTGGCCCCAGGGCTATGAAACGGAGATGGGCACCGCCCTATACATCAATTTGGTGTGGGAGGATTTTAACTAACTAACTATTAAATACAGAAAGTAAGAACAAATCTGCCAGAAAACAGCATCATTGCAGCAGCACAAAAACTATTTTTAAGTTATGCCAGAAACAGTGGACAAATATTGAACAAGACAAAAATAATTACATGACTTACGGAAGTTGTCAATTGAAACTGATTCCAACAAGCAAAAATAAGACTTTCTTACTCCTCGACATTTTCATTTTAGAATCTAATCAATTAGTCACACAATCATTTCAAGACAAAAAAGGCATCACCAATGAAAAAAAACAAGAAAAAAAATGAGGCAAGCAAGTTGTAGTACAAACTTTAAGGCATTTAAATCTTTCAAACTGACCAGTTTAATTTGTTTCTGAAAGAGGTCATCAAAAAGCCATAAAGAAACAAAAAAATCAAACAACAAGCTGAAGTTCAAAAGTATCTAAATCTTTCCAACTGACCTGTCGCATCTCCATCTCCCCTCCGGTAGCGAACACCTCTCCCTCGTAGTCGCCATGGAGAAGGAACCTCTGGATCGTTCCGTAGATGATCGGGACTGTTCGCTGAGTTCTCACCTGGTGTTCAAAAGGTTTAAAAGTTACATGCTGCATAGGGCGATGCCTAACTCCGTTTCAGTAGCCCTCGGACCACACAACCTTGTACAAATACTACAGCAGGCCAGGGGGCTAGTCCACTGGTGGTACCGAATTCTTACTTGTTGTACAGTAGTTAGGCAATAAAGATAACTATTTTCTCAAGGACTTAATTTCACAATTGAAGGGGAAAGGAGTTTCTTGCAGTGTTTTCAGTTTCTTGGTTGAAACATGTCTGTACTACAGAAGTAATACATTAGCATCGCATATTCCCAGTGCTAGTTGGGCAGCCCTGGCTGTGCGTTCTGAACAGCCAAACTGATAAACAAGTAAATATTCCTAGTGTCATTAGTTTGCAGGTGAGAGGTCATTGCAAAACCAGCGTCAGCATTTCAAGATTTTCAGAAGTTCAACTTCAAGCACACAGGTTTGTTTCTTCTCCTTTTTTAGTGCATATGTAACAAGAGTTTGCTCCAAAGGAGGCTCACTCAAAAGGAGGCTCAAGGAATGCAATACAAGACATGAAAAATAATCTCAAACATCCTTACCAGTTGTCCCTCCTTGAAGACCTTCCCGTCCCACTCGATGGACTTGAAGACGGCCCAAGGAGCCTGCTGTTTCTTGGAGGCTAGCTCCGGTCTGGTGATGGAGCCACCAAACCCACAGAACTTCACCTGTTTGTCATACTTCTCATGGCACTCCTTCAACCACTCAAAGAACTGACGGTCAATCTTCGCTCTCTGTTCCTAAAGATCAAACAATAAAATTTCATGTCAAAACTTTTCCTTAGCAGAACTACATTTTGATGTAGGTACAATAAAAAAAAGTTGAATCATTTTCATAATAGAAAGTGTGATAGATCATGGAAAAGATGATAGCTTTCCTGGTAAAATATAAGCTACCCCTGGCAACTTTCAAAAGAACTGCAGAATGTCAATGCTACAGCTTTTGACAAATAAAAGCACTGATGCCACTACTGATAAAGCACTTAGCAGTTTTCTTGGAGCCCATCAAGATATTTTCATTTGCAACACCCAATTTTAATTTTGGACCCCAGGAAGGATAGCGATGTACATGTATCACTAATGGAGACCTGAATTTCCCTTACCTTTTCCCTTACTTTCCCCCCAAACGTTTGAACCATCCCTTACATTCATCTCCCCCCAAACAATGTTTGAATCCTCCCTTATCTTCCTCTTTCCTCCTCTCCAAAAAATAGTGAATCCCCCCTCACCTGTCCCAGTTTGACCATGGAGTAGGTGGTATTCTTGTCCTTGAGCCTGACCTCTAAGTCCATGAAGGTCAGCTTGTTGGTGGAGACCTGGAACTTGTCGTTGGTGAACAGACAGCCCGAGATCCTGTTGTAACATTCAACAGGAATCACCCCCCTCTTCTTGGGAGGACTGCACCACTCGAAACTGGGAGAAAAGGTAGGAATACAAAACTGATGTTGTGATGGCATAATGGTTAGGGTGTTTGGCCCAGAGGTCCTGGGTTCGAATCCCGATGTGCCACCAATGTTGTGCTCTTGGGACAGTCACTTTACACGACTTTCCTCACTCCACCAAGGTGTAAAAATGGATGCCTGACTTAGGTTAGGGAGGTAAAACGGGGAGGAAGTAGAGGATTGGGCTCTGCCTTCCAATACCGTGCCCTAGACACAGTGAATAACAACCCACTGCCCCTACAGCCTCAAAAAGGCTATGGGACTACCTTTACCTTACCCTACCTTTTTAAAGTCAAACTTGCCCAAGAAGACCACTCATGGGACTGATAAAATCTGGTCTATGTGGAGAGATCAGCACTATAAACAGAATTCTTAATGCTTGTGTCAGGAGTGGGTACAGATACAGAAGATTCTGTTACAGGTCTGGTTCAGGTCCAGAGTTTCAGGTCAAGAGAAATATTGGTTTTGCACCAGTACATGGTACCGGTACCCATCCCTAGCTTGTGTCAATGGGAAAAACTATGTGTTACTTACTCATCTACAAATGTGTATGGGATGAGTCTGCCATTCCAGTAGCACTCGAATATGGGTCTCTTTCCTCGGGCAGGGCGATCAGTGGACACACAGTCTTCCTCATCTTCTTCAACTGTGGAAAAAATTCAAAACACCCGTTTTGAAAAAAACCCAAAAAACAACATACATGTATGATCCAAGGCATCAGTCAGAAATCGGGACCAGATCATGAGATTCAAAAACATAAAGTTACAGCTGCAGTACCATAAAAAGCCACCAATAACGAAACTTGCCCTTCGTTTTCCTGACCCCTACCTACAAACTGAATATGTATCAAGATCCATCCTCATGTTCAGCTTCTCAAGTTATGCTGTCCACAGACACACAACCAGACCCACCCACCCACAAACACACAGACCTGAAAGCATTTACCTTCTTGGTGTAAGTAAGTATAAGTAAGTAAGTAAGAAATAGAAGCAATACGTACCCACAGGCGGAGCATACATGTCGGCGGGATAAGTCTCCCGGTCATACAAGAACGGGTGGTAGCGTAGGATCCCCTCCACTATTCCCGTCCCCTCCACGGTGGCCTTGAACTCGAAGCTGTCGGCAGATTTCTGGATGTACTGCGTCTGCATGTCGTCCTGTAACTCCCTCAGGTCAACGATCTTCTCCTTCCGACCCATCTGGATGAGTTTTATCTAAAAACAGATCATGACTAGTGTATGAGCTCCCCCTGTTGTCTGATATATGAACTGCATAATAACCCCAGCTACTGAAATAGCAAGGAAATGTGCTGCCCTGAGTGCCACTAGGCACCACAAGGGTCTGAACCAACCCAAATGAATAATAACTCTGCTTGTAACAATGTTCTGTATGAGTTTTATCTGAAGTGCAGAGTGTCCCCTGTTGTCTGATATGAAAACTGCAGATACTTTTTTCAACAAGATTTTAGTTTACTTCAATGAGGGTAGACATCATGGTAGTAAGATACGCAAGATGGCAGTTACTCAGGCAACTGGATAATTTGGTAAATGGTCAGACGTTTCAGACGTTATCTGAAGACTGGAGAGATCATTACTAGAGCAACAGCGCCCCCTGTTATCTGATATAGAAACTGCATGTTGACCCTACTTGTAACCATTTCAGCTGTTAGAAAAAGCTTGCTGCTATCAAGAAATGCTTTAGCTGCTTGGATGAGTTTGTGAAATAATTGCTGACTACATGAAAATCAGATTTTCCCACTGCCATGCAGGGGTGACAGCAGCAAATAGAAGAGCCCACCTGGATGTGGATGTGTTGGGAGGGGCTGTCACAGCGAGAACTCTTTCCCCCTCCAGTAGCAGCATTCCCTTGTGGGCCATGGAGGTAGTAATGGTAGATGTGACTGAAATACAGATGCAAGTCAGCAAAACATTGCAAGTCTCCAAAGATGAAGCACATTTTCTAACATCACTTGTAGAAAATATAAGTCTACAGTCTTCCATGCACTGTGGTTTCTTTTCTACTCTCTGTTTGACCTCAGTCAAAGCATGACACTTTTTCGTTAGCTGTGTGTCTTTGCTATGGCCAGTTACACCATATTCTGCCTCCCTTCCTGTCACAGTGCAATAAAATAACTGTGAAAACACAACTGGTCCAGAACAAAGATACACACAGGCTAAAGCTTTAGCTGACAAACCTGAGTTGTTTGGGCCAGTATTTCATGTAGTCCTTCAGGAACTTGAGGTGAACAGTGTTGACGTTGGTGACCACCACAGCCGTAAAGTTCTCCCTCCCCGTCTCCTCTGTAATTATCTTCCTGATGTGGTCCTCCTCTGCACTGATGTGGGAGGTGTCCCCAGGCTGGGTTGTCATGGAAACAAGGGGTTGTCATGTTTTTAAGAACAGGCAAAGAAAGCTCTAGGGATGTCCCTGTGGCTCAACTGGTAGCAGTCTCACAGTTGAGCTCCTGGTTCAAATTAGTTGCTAACAGGGAGACCCAGGTTCAATCCTGGGATGAGCATCTCAGTTGGGGCTGCACCCGACTTTTGGAAGGGATGTAAAATGGGGGTCCAGAGTTCAGGGGGGTTCCTCGGACATGTTTGAGGGGAAGAGCTAGCAACCCCTCCCTGTACAAATATACCTGCTACGAAAAAAGCAAGGAAACTTCCTGCCGTATGTGCCAGTTAATAAGGGTCTGGACAAATGAAATAAATCTCACCTTCCTGTTCCTGATGTAACCACTGTAGATCTTTTCTTTGTTCTTCTCCTTCTTCTCAAAGTCTTCCTGTGAGATCACCAACTCATGGACGTCTTTGGAGTTCTTTGGTTTGGTGATCATCTAAGAAAGATTAAAAAGAAATAAACTTCATCTTTATTTTGTAATATCTGACTATAGCATCTTTTTTTTTACAGCTATTTTGTAACATCTGACTATCAGTTGACTATAGCAATGGTTGTCGTTTAATTTTTTCATGTTTTTTTCCTTTCTGCCAAAGTTAGACTGTCTGTATATTTTCTTAAAGTTTATGAAGTAAAAAGAACCAAAGAAAAAACAATGTTCAATGCTTGCAATACAGTACAAGCTGAGAAAATAGACTATAGCATTAGCCATAACAAACTGAATTGGTACTACACATGTACGTTGGTACTACATGTAGTACACTGGTATGACAAGGGTTAGAAAGAATCTGCTACCATTTACTACAACAAAAGACATCCAACTCACCCTTGTTGTTGTTCCAATGAAGAACACTGCCTGTTTGCCGCCCACACCGAAGTAGGAGATTTCACTGTTCAGAGAGCGTGGTCTCCAAAATCCTAACTCGCTAGAAATGTAGAACAACAAATCTATTTATCTAAACATCTGCAGGAATTATAATGTCCTTTCAAAATGACATTACACAGCAGCACACACATAATCAATGTCAGGATTAGCTGTTTATTATCATTTTGAAGTCTCTGTTAAGTACAGCAAAGGACATACAAACCAAGGGGCTTGAACCAAAAGCTTTGGAATGGGAGAATGGAAAACAACTTGATGAAAAAGAAGAAAAAAAGGCAAAAAACAAAGTAGGGTACAGGAAATAGCCAGACAAAACAAAGACAGAGGAAATCACAAAGGAAAGAAATGTAGAAAGATTCTGCTAGAAGAGAAAGACCATGTTGATGATGATGAAATAAGAATAAAGGGTAAAAAAACATACAGAAAGAAAACAACAAAAAATAGGAAAGGGATGTTGATAAACCACTTCTGCTTCTACAACAGTAAAACCCTATGCCAGCGGGGGAAGCAGTATATTGTCAACAGAAGAAGAGAAGAATTAAGGAAAGAAGGAAGGAAGGAAAACAGAAAGATGGAAAGAGATGATAGACCATCCCATCTGCTTCTACAGAACAGTAAACCCTATGCCAGCGGGTTCTGGTGAGGGTACCTTTCCCCAGCGGTCGGCTCGGCGCGTGTGCGTGTATCCACGGTAACCTGGGGAGCGGACTGTGCAGCCCCACCCCTGCAAGGCAAGTGGAACCTTTGGTGTGTTAACAGTTCAATACATGGTGGTCCCTACTTACACAGAGCTTAAGTATCAGAGGCATACAGTACATGAATAGTCGTGCAATTATTCCTTATAGTCCCACAGAAGGTAGCCTCCTTTGCAAACTTCTTGGAGCAACGGCATGGAATTTGTTATGAGCCCTGATTCACAATTTTCAACATGGACTAAGGTTCCCTAATGCTAGGGGCGACATATGCCGGTGCTCCAAGAAGACTGCGAAGAAGGCTACACGAAAGTTGGCAAATCACTAGATGAAAGATTTCTTTGACACAAATAAGAGTTAATACGAAGTTCATGTTTTGGTGACCATCTATCACCTTTCTCAGGGCAATAATGACTGGTTCTACTTTGAAGTGACATCTAGCAGCTCTTGGTTGTGTTGCAGACACCAATTACTCACCACTCTCTATACGAGTCCATCTAAAACTTTGTAGCACTATGTGTTTTGGCACAATGTGTTTAGAATTTCATTTGTAGAAACACTAGGCAGTATAAAAAATGTTTGTAATTTTTTCAATAAATGTTTGTAATGTATGCTTTTTATTCATCAACTTTGTATCTACACATGCATTCAATTATCTGAAAAGACAACAGTACTGTTCAGGTAAGAGCTCCACTAAAAAGCAGCAGGCACTATGTCATACATACATGTATTCTTTACTGTAACTAAGGGGCGAGTATGTCTCTCCCGGGATTAGAACCCGCGCCAATCCCGATCCACACGGCTTGGGAAATCAACGCGCTAACCACTAGGCTAAAAGGTCCGGACCCGTTAGATTGGTCAGTTAGTGGAGCTTGATCCCCACTGTTACACTTATGTCATACATGTTCTTTACTGTAACTAAGATTTCATCATCCTTCAAGGTCAACATCAACCACTTACGTGCTTCTCTTCCTGTCCTTGCGGTTGAACTTGGACAGCCGGTAGACGGCCCAGTCGTTCAGGTCCTTAGAGGTCATGCCGTGCCCGTTGTCAAGGACACAGATGCAGTGTTTCCCTCCCTCAATCCTGTCATCCAGAATCTGAGGAGACAAATAAGAGGCTAGCCTTTACCCAATTTTACTTTTAAGCTACATGTACCTTGACTATCTTCCTGCTGTAGTTCCATCTTTGCACCAAATTTTATAATTCATACAACAGTAATCACTTATCAGCATGGTAAGGGGTAAAGAGCTAGCGCGTCCTAGAAGTAATATGGTTAAATCATCATGAATTTATATCAAATTTTTGAAAACCCTAAGTGCAGCGGAAACCAGTTAATTGCAATATGCTTTGTTGCAAAAACCTGCCAACTGCAAAGGATTGTGAAATCCAAAGCCATTTCCCATTAATACCATTGTTTATCAAACTGTATATGCAAAGCCCAAAGTACAAATGTACTGGATCTGAGATCATCTGACATATCAATGATATTTGCTACTTTTTCTTCCCTTCACTACTGTCTGTCTGTTAGGCTATAAGTCTCTGTTTTCTGGACTGCACTGTGTTATTTCTGTATTTCTAGTTTTAGAGCAGTACTCACAATGCGAAGTTCAATATTTCTGTCTCCCACGTTGTCAGCAGTTGCTGCCAGAGCATTGTCAATCAACTCAGCAAAGGCATAGGCTGTGGGGCGAAAAAGAGTGGCAAGTCAGAAACATATCAAACACACATTTGACACAAAAGATACCTACACTTCCCACCATCAATAGTCAGCTATTTTGTACAGGTTTCCTGTGACATAAGGTAAGTATTTTTCTGGAAGCTGATGATTAGCTAATGAGTTCAAAATAGCCAAACATTTTTTGTTTCATTTGAAATTCTGTGGTCTCCAACTTTCAAGTCAGTGGCTAAAATTGTCAAAAGATTGTAATGTTTTTTTGACTGCCAGACTTTTCTTTATCTGAACATCTGAGAAAGGCCGGGCATTTAGAAAACATTAGCATCTTTCATCCCAACATAGATGCTTGGAGAGTAGACACCTACATCATTCACACTGAGCAATCATTTATTTTTGCAGGGACTTGATTTCATGGTAGGAGGGGTAAGGAGATTTTGCTGTGTGTTATGTTTGTGGTTTAAACAAATCTACAGTACAGTAGAATGCATGTCATATTCTTGGTGTCATTATTTTGTGAAAGACGTGAAAATAAAACCACCATGAATATTTCAAGATTTACAGTACTCACGTAGTGGGTTCTGGCCCTCGCTGGCGTAGTACTCGTACATGCCGCTCTTCACCAGCGTGTCGTAGTGAGGCAGGTAGTCGATCCTCTCCTGCGTGGGCGCCGCCAGCTCTTGGTCCACAGTGTTCAGGATATACAGGGTGTCCCCATCTTCTATTAGCTTGTCTGTGAACAAGAGAGTGGGAAATCAGAGATGGCAGACTTCACCCCCTCACACATGCTGCTCTTGGTCCGCAGTGTTCAGGATATACAGGGTGTCCCCATCTTCTAACAAAAGTTAGAAACAAGGCAATCAGAGATGGCCTTTACCCTTACTGCTTTGTGATCTTTCCAGTCCCAAATCAATTTTTTTTTAATAAAGGATTTCTGTAACACTGCATCATGTATATTTGGGAATCACAGTCTAGCACAGACAGATACATGTAAGCTAAAAACAATAGTTCACTCCCTTTGGCATGAATAAATTTAAGAGCAATTAAGTTTAATGAGGCACTTACCATATGTCTTTGTATCTTTGATCTCTTCTCTGTTGGTTGTCACAACCACGAATTCCTCATCATTCTTGAGCTCAAACACCTGTAAACATACAAAATCAACACTTTCAAATGTATGCTGAATGCATCATAATTTGTTGTTGTTGTTGTTGTTGTCCTTGTTTAACGTCTATTATATCGCTAGACGTGGTCTCTTGGTGCTGTGTTACGCTTGGTTCAGATACGAGGGTATTGTCTCTCTAGGTGTTTAACTCTTGGTCGCTTGTGCTTGCGTGCTGCTGGAAGTGTTTCTAGGAGAGCACATCGAGTCTGTGCGTGCTCTCAATGTACCGGGAGAGAGCTAAGTACAGCTGCTTGTTGATTGTCTCGGGAAGGTCTTCTCTCATCCCGGCTAGAGTGACGATATCCGTGTCTCTGCATTCCTCTGCAATGTTGTATGTCTCGTATAAGTTCTCAGCTTCTAGCAGCATGTGTTGTCTTTCCTTTTCGTACCGAGGGCAGTGGTACAGGTAGTGTCTGGTGGTCTCCAGAGCACCGCAGTTTGGGCAGTTTGGTGAGACCTCTGGGTTCTTCCAGTTTTGGTAGGCGTTGAGTCTGGTGTGGCCACTCACTAGCTGATTGATGTTTACTTGTGTGTTTCTTCTTCCATGTGTCCTGCCTTTTTTCTTCATGTTAGTGGCGATTTTCTGCATGTGTTCACTTCTCATGTTCAGCTTCATCCTTCTGTTCCATCTCTCATGTGCTTGTGCTTCAATGTGCTTCATGGCTTGATGTTTTGTCCAAGATGTGTATTGAATGTTTGTAGCTTCGTCTGCTGCCAGTTTGGCTTCCTTGTCTGCAATCTCATTTCCAGGGATCCCCATGTGTCCCGGGCACCAGATGATCTGTATGGTGAGGCCTTGAAGTTTGAGTGCTCGTAGTTTGTTTCGGATGGTGTGTACCAGGCTGTTGTAGGCGTCCACTTGCTGTACTCCCATGACGCTCTCCACCGCAGCCTTGCAGTCGCAGAGTATGAGTACCTTAGATGTAGTGATTGTGGTTTGTCTTCTGGTGATTGTGTTGATGGCCAGGTGAAGGCCTTCAAGTTCCCCTTCATAGTTGTTAGATTTGGCTGCTACAGATTTGCGTACTGCGAAAGGTTCAGTGACTCCCCATCTTTCATAGATGACTGCAGCACACCCTGTGGGCCCTGGGTTTCCTAGGGCTGAGCCATCTGTGAAAATGACGGTTGTTGGTTCCTTGCTGTTTGAGATGTGTTGTAGAGTGTCCAGGATATCTTCTCGTGCCTTGTCTTTTCCCCCTGTGGTGTTAGTTGTTGTTGCGAATGTTCCAGTTATACTGCCCATGGTGAAAGGGGGGAGTCTGGCGTCATAGTATGGTTCTTTGTCTACGGTGGTTTCATCCATTAAAACACTGTATAATTTCTAGGTCAACTCTGGGCAGGGCCAAACTTTCGTTTTTGCAAACTAGCTAGGAAAACACGAGACGTGGTTGACATTCATTTTGCAATACACTTGAGACTTGGAAATCTTATCGTAATGATTCAATAGCACCTTTCTTTTAATTAAACTGTTTTGATCGACGGTAAGAAAAACAAAGACCCTCCGCATGGGAAGGTGTTGTTTTCCGCGGGCTTGCAAACTCGTAAACAAACCTCTCGGATTCGGGCCTTGAACGACTCGAACTTGAAGATCCCTCCGAGCTGGATCTTCTTCTCGGGGTAGTCTCCCTCCCGACGGTCGTACACGAAGACAGAGGTCTCCTCCTCGGCGTCCATCGCGCTTTGGCCCGAGGAACGTGTTCCACCTCTCCCGCCAGACGCCATGTTTGAAAGAAAGAGTGACAAGCTCCCATACGAAACACAACAAAATAAGCCAAGTTATCAAAATAAATCTAGTATAATACAGTATCAGTAAAATCTAGAGATGATAATTGTTTTTCTTTTAAAAAGTACGTGTAATCCAGACTAGTAAATGTTATTTTTATGCAAAATGATGTTACAAAGCAAAGTAAGGGATATATCAATCAGTAATAATTATTTCTACCTAGATGGTCTTCAAGGGTTATGGTTTCCTGTTTGACCGGAAATGAATGGTGTGATACACTTTTCAGGCTAATTTCCACATTTTGAAGAAGTTTTTGCTTTGCATTCAGTGAAAACTATTCAGATATCATGATTTGGTGCAAATGTGAAGAAATACAATCTCAAAACTGTGCAAAATAAACGATGAAAAGCACATTTTTGGGTGTAACCTTTGACCTAGCTTAATGAAAGCTCCCGGATGTGCGTCCTCTTCGTGGCAATCTGTCTGGCGGAAAGATGACGAGAGGTAAGGTCTCAACAAAATATAGTTTTCTCGCCGTTTCTCTGCATTTGCAATTGAATAAAACAGTGGGATTTGTAGAAATATGATATTTCTTCATGTAGTACTTAGTTTTGGTGTTTTGGATGTTTGTTTTTGAGGCAAAAGCGTAGAAATGTTGGGTACATGCAGTGGGTGGGTACGGAAAAATGGCCTTTGCACCGGCTAAGGCGTTAGTGTTTGCCACGTGTGCATCGCAGGTGTGCCATGTTTTCTATAATAGGAATATTTTAAGATGTTTGTCAATACTGTTTTTAGAGTTGGGTGTTCTGTATACCAGGAAATTGTGTTTTGGAACATGCAAAAGCCGCGAAAATGGTCGAAATGTGTAGAACAGGTTTGATCGTTTTGTCGCATCCGGATCAGCTGATTTTTAGTGCCTTCAAAATGGCTGACTT
Source organism: Branchiostoma lanceolatum (assembly GCF_035083965.1). Lineage (NCBI taxonomy): Eukaryota > Metazoa > Chordata > Leptocardii > Amphioxiformes > Branchiostomatidae > Branchiostoma > Branchiostoma lanceolatum. The sequence goes on from NC_089739.1 coordinate 8,573,774, forward strand.
GGCAAGGGGGAGGGGGGCTTTTTTCGGTCCCTTTTTGCTATATCTGCTGTTGCTACCCAAAACTGTGTTTTTCGGAAGAAGCCTACATTAAAAACAAGTAATTAACATGTATAGAATCAATGGATAACATGATCTATTGTATGTTACTAACATTAGTAACAAGTAAGTATTGTATGCTAATGAGGAGTGAAACATTGCAAGCACATTCATAATTTATTAACTTGAAAATTTGATGCCCTTTTTGTATTTGCCGATGACCACTTACATTGTATTTCTAACTAGCATATCTATGCTACAGACATTTTAAGAAAGATCCCCTGGGTTAATGATACTAGCATACTAAAACTTGTAAGACTAAGAGTATAAGTTTAAAAATTATGAGTGTATAAGTTAGCAAAAGGCTGTATTCCCCGCTCTTGATGAAGTGAAATTGAAGTGTCTAAAGAATACTTTGTAAGTTTTGTTACACACTTCTTTTTAATGTCCTGTTGATATTCCCCAATGATCTGTGTAACAAACTTTCACTGTCTATAGCCCCCCCCTCATCGGGAAGCATAATTTAGTAGTACATGATTTAGTAGCTTCATGCTACAGAAGTTGTAAGGAAGATGCATGTAATTCATTATATGTACAAATGTAGTAAGATTGGAGAAGAAGAACTGAACACATGTATTTTCCATCTCCAATATCAAAATTGAATCCTTAAAACTACCCGAGTATGATTTAGTGGCTTAACTTTGGCTTTGATGATTGAGTGGCCATTTTCTGTACTGACGAAAAACAACAGAAAACTGTCAAAAACACATGAGATCTCACATTCACTCCTTTCCCTCAGGCACTACCCTTCTGGTGTTGTTTGCCCTGACCGTGGTTGGGCAGGCCTTGACCCCCACCACCGTGCTGACCACTGTGGACCAGGCGCGGCTCAAGGCGGTGTTTGAGAACGCTCGTCCGTTCACGGATCTCGCCAGCGCCCACTACTCCATCCTGGGCCTGAAGCTGTTGGGAGCTCAGATCCCCAACACACAGGTATGAAGTTGAAACCAATGGTTTTCACAGCTTTTGCGTACTGGTTACAGACAAAGTGTTTGTTATCAGAGGGCTTTTTTTATTGTACATAACAATAGCTAACACCTTCATTATTCCATTTATTGCCCATTGGTCAATCTGTATAAGCTACATCAAATAGTGACAAATATTTTAACCTTCTCCCTGCTGCCTAACTCTATAACTAATAGGGAATTGGGTGCCAAACGGCTACTTCAGAGTGCTAAAAGTTTAAAAGAGATGTGAATGTCCTGACCACACCTCATTTTGAATGGACTGACTGAAGCATGAAGCATGTAAAAGCTACATGTAGACTAGAAATCTTGTGGTAGTAAAATGTTTCAAAAGAAGTGTGGAATTTTTGAGCTGTTCCAAAGTTGACACAACTACATACACCATAGTGACTCTACCAACACTATAACACCAACTTGTGCTAACAGAATTCATGATACGATACTGTCTCAAAGCAATGTAATGGCCATAACTCAGCATCCCATTTTATGTCATTTCATAACAACATACTTTTTACACTAGTTCAAACAACTCACATGCTAACATATGCCAAAAATGGTTACTCAAGCAACTGGATAAAATTTTGAAACAGTGAGACGTTTCATGCTAACATGTTTTCTATCTTTGATATCATTTTAAAATCTCAAGCTACATGTACTATGTAAGAACTTCGATGATTTTGTGGTGCAACAGAATTTTTGACTTGAAAACATTCACATGTACATGTAGCAAGAACCACCCTGTGTAGTTTTGCTTGCACCATACGTATTACATGATAAAAATGCTACCTGAAAAACTGTCCTCCCTAAAAAGGAAAGAGAAGAAGGAAACAATGTATCAACAGTTGGTGTTATAATGTTGGGTTGTTTGGTGGCTGTTGTTCACAGATGGTGAGGATAGAAGGAGAATGTTGTCAGTATGAAAGAGTGGAGGTAAAACACTTTGGAACAGCTCGGTACTAAACAACCAAATGTGGTAACTCACCACTGCATGAAAAACTAACCATTCCATCACAAGCTTGCAAGTTACATGCATGTAAAGGACATTTTGTAACCTTGTCAAAATGGCAGACATGTTTTGTTGGCAACTTTGATATGTGCTTTTTCTAGTGCAGCCATTTTTCAGTTACCTCAAAATGGTAGTGCTTGAATAGAAATAAAAATTATTGAAGGAATGCAAAGAGAAAGCTATAAATGCTAACTTAGCGTCTTGTAGTTAGAAAGAGATGTTAAATACAGGAGGCCAAAACTAAGAAGAATCCACAATCTTGCGCAGTGTTCCAACTTTACCTAAAAGGAAACAAGAAGGGCTTTATCATGATTGCATCACATAATGTTTTGTATGTTGAGTTTTCCTCCTACTTTACACTTCCTACTCATTGAATAAAGCTATCAGTAATTTGCATGTAGTTTTTCATTTGAATACACAAACTACAGTGCAATAGACTAATAGTTCACTGAGCTGGGCAGCCCTGGATAAAGATGACAGAAAATAGATGAATGACTAAGCATGGCTCCCTTTTCTGCAGGACAACTGTAACTTTGTGAAGTCAGCAGTGGACTACAAGAGCCCAGAGTCTCTGTACTATGCCTCTGCTGCCACTAAAGCTCTGGGCAACTGTCAGGTATGTGCAACTTAAGTAACCATGTCTGTGCAGACCTAGGCTACCTGTATCACATGTTATACAAAACGGGAGGTCAGCTGCCATAAGTTTGAATGCAAAGGTTATCAAATCTTGTGTTGTCTTACTTGAAAATCTTCCCCTGTTGTTTGATGGTAAAAGTAGAAGTTTTCTCACTCGCTATTTGGTTTTCAGTGAGTTGTTCCCCGTCATTTGAGGGTTAGATGTACATGCAGTCAATTTTCAATGACTGCTTGACAGAAATTTTTGTCTTGTTACTAGTAGTAGTAGTAACAGTGCCATGCAATGTTAACTATTTTCATCCTTTAATACATGATAAATGGACTTATTTGCGATTTTATAGTCTTATACCTTTACAGAAGCAAATCTAATGTTTTCTTCATTCAATGCATAATGAATTTACTTATTTGGGACTACATAGTCTTATAGGTTTACAGAAATAAATCTAATGTTTTCTTCTGTTTTTTTGCCCACCAGTTGTCCAACAGCAATGCCCAGAACACACTTCAGGCTGCCATCAAGGATGGAGTGGACGTGCCCACCCTGTTCTTCGTGGTGTCTGCCCTCACCAACCTGGGGCTGCCAGGTAAGGGACAGTGTGTTGTGTACTAGGACCGTTTTCTAAAATGTGTTTGGATGTCAGGAATAGAGCTTATAGTGCTGTATTGTTGCTGCATAAAGATCAAGGACTATTTCAAAATGAATCTAGAATGTTTGTAGGGAAGTTGATAAAAGTCCTTACATGAATAACGTTGATTGTGCTATTAATCTGTTATATGATGGTTGGCATTGTAGCATGGAAGTACAATGCATGTTTTTGAGCGCTTCTTATAAGTTGTACCTCCTGTTGTTTCCTGACTGTAGTGAACTCCAATGAGGTGGTCAATGCCTTGACTGAAGCTCTAAAAACTGATGACAGCATACTAAGGTATGGTGGACCTTTCTAAATTTTTATGTGACTGTACTGGTATGAAATTGTGTACTTGTGTGTATGTTATGATAGGACGTGAAATTTCTTTTCCCTTCATCGATCAGTATGTAAATTGTGAGTATTAAACCTCCATTTTTTCAATCAGCAAAGTTGCAAGTCATTTATAACCTCTTACAATCCCTAAAAGTTTTCTTCAAATTGCAGGTGAGCATTTTTAGAAGGCATGTTTTATCTGTTCAACTAGTATACTGTGTTTAGTAATTTGTGCTAACCTTACAACTCTCTTCTCCCTCAGTGGAAGCATGGCCCTACACATTGCAGCCCAGCTTTCAAAAGAAACGGACGTCAAAGTTATATTTGAAAGTATAGAGGTATGTTTGCCATGTTGCGGTCTAGAGTGATATTTTGCTATGGAGGAAAACTTTCTACAAAGCATTTAGCACTATAGAAGAAGTTCCTATATTGTAAACAAGGTATAAGAGGTGTAACTTGTTCACATCCGTAGCGCATGGAAATAGACTGCCAGTTACATGTATCATACGCATGTAGGGAATGATGTTAACAAAATGGTACTGTGCAGAACAAATTGAAAAATCTGTCCTTTTTTTGTATTTTGCCAAGAATTTTAGGTTCATCTCTTTTCCAATATTGTAAGATTTCATAAGTGATTTGCCCAATTTCCCTTTTTCAGGACCTAGTAGCGCAAGCGGACGAAGTCGGTGAAAAATACCTGCAGTTCGAGGGAGACCTGGGACTAACATCGTTTTTCGTGGTGGGAGCATACAGACTTGCTGGAAAACAAAATAAAGCACCACTGATCATGGAGGTAGGGGAACAACAAATACATAGGGTACCTCTATTTTACTGTAGTTGTCTCCACTAACAGTCCCTCAATTGACATCAAAGTTTGGTAATTCAGGGAAAGTATCCTATGTTAACATTAGGAAAACATTAGTGTAGTATCTTTACTGACTTTTGCCATGAAAATCATTTTTACACATCTTATAAGTAGGATTGGAATTTTGACAGATCGTTCTCTTCATTTCTCCCATGTAGGATCAATCCGTGAAGTTTGCCAACTACCTCCTGAGTCGAAAACATGTGCAGAGTGCCAAGAACGCGTACGATGTCGTCGCTGGGCTCTCAACCCTCGCCAACAACAAAGTGAGTTCTGCACATTGTAGCTGTGTCAATGTACATGATGATGATAAATGTACATGTACCGATAAAACAAATGACTGTTGCAATGGCCTTGCACATAAAGTGTTCACCTTTCATTCAGCATTGAGGTCATACCAAAGACTTCATTATGACCTTATTATGGGAGCTCAACACGCATCACTAGCCTGGTATGCAAAGTTTCTTATGCTCTTTTAGCAAGTAGTAAAGAAGACAAAAGACACTGGGCAGCTACATACAATATACCACTACCTGTGGACTAGCCCCCTGCTGAAGTGGCCTGTCGGCTGTTGAATTGGAGAAGGGCACCACCCTATACGCAGAAAGGTGTGGGAAGGACTTTAACAATAAAACAAATTGCACTCTTGAAACTTAAGCTATTCGTTTCAGGGGTAAATCCGATAATGTTTTGTTTACCTTGCAGTACCACATTCCAGTGTGCATCACTCGCGAAAGCTCCATGACTGTGTCCAGTGCCCAGCCTAAGGTTCAAGTTCGCGTGAGTAACGTGCTGAGCGGTGCTCTGGGGAAACTGACGGTGAAGGCTGACTCTGCAGAGAGGAAGGAGGATGGAGCCGTGGTCCTGAGCAACTCCGCTCTCACCGCAGCTGCCAAGGACAAGTAAGTCTTGCTGAATTTAAGTTCAAGGCGCAAAATTCCTGCAGTTTTCAGGAAAAAATTTGAGATAAAGGTGTAAAAACTTGACTAGACAAAAGAGTTGTATCATGAGTCACATTTTGCAGGAAACAGTGGTTTTGATTTTGAAGCCTGGAGCTGCATGACTGGTAAAGCACCATGTAGTATAAAACCTTCTTTAATGAGTTCTATTCTTTGAGTGTCTTCTTATTGTATTTTATCATGATCTTTCAAACTACAAAATAGACCCAAATGTGGTGAAATAAAAGCTGTAAAGTAATGACAAAAATGCAAGATCTTAAAGTTCAATCTTTGCCAAGATTCAAAACACCTTTGATCACTTATTCCTTGCCTGCTTTTAATGTATCCTCCAAATTTCTGGAACTAAAACTTCTGTTTGAATTTCCACAGCACCCTGTATGAACTTGACTTCCTGAAGACCAAGGCTGGGCGTGGTTTTTACACCATTGAGTTCAGCGTGGCTGCAGACAAGCCTGATAGCAGGCTTATCGGGCTGTCTGGTGCTCAGGTAAGGTTTCTGAAAGTGTTTTAACTCAGTGGTATAATAATACCGTAGATTCATTTATTTTCGCAGAGATTTGATATCACAGTAGGAGTGAAAAGGAGGGCTTTGCTGTGTTTTTAAGTTCGCGGTTGAAACAATACTGTAGCACAAAAACAGATATTCCTGATGTTAAAGTACTGTAAAAATAAAACTGCAGTGAACATTTCGAGATATACAGTAGTGCAGTCTGCTTTAGGTCTTGTGAATTGACCCATCTCGAAGTCTTTTAAAAAGCTACATTTTTGTGATTATATATTTGACATACTGCTAGTAGTTTATACTGAAGATGTTTGAAGAGTCATTGGGTAGTTTTCAAGTTGGACTGTTCCATTTTCTTACAGGTGGAGGTAAAGGTGGTGACCACTGTGAATGTTGAGGAAGTGGAGCTGTCCTTGGAGGATAAGGACCAGTCCACCCCTCCTAGAGTCACCAAGTAAGATCTCCCTCTGTCAATGTTTCCTGATGTTTAGGTTTCTTCGGGTAGGTGGGTCCAAGAAATTTCTTTGTAAGTTATCAATATTTCCAGTCAACCCTGCTTAACCCTGTGTCACACAATTTGTTGATATCCAGGAGAATGCTGAATTTTGAAATCACCAGAGAATCGAGCCTACTTTTCACCGGAAAATATACCCTTATTACATTTGACACGACTCGGTTACCTGTTAACATTGGCCAATCTCCAAAAATGTCCTTTTTTTTCAGCTCATAGATTCTTTGGAAGAGCTATTTTCCTGGTGTCTGACGCCAACTTTATTGGTGCATTCCAAAACCCATATTTTTCCTTGCATATGCATCAATGTGCAGAACTAGTTCCAGACAAGCAGTGCTCATTACTTGTATGGCGTTCCCTCTGCAAACAGCAACGGTGTGTCGCTATCTTACAGTGTCCCTTCTCATGACACTGTGAGACGAAACACTCCAACATTGAAACAACATCCTTGACGATGTTGTAATCTATTTTCCTTTAGCAGCAATTTTTGAAGACATGAAAAACCTGTGTCTGTCTGTCTGTGTGTGTGTGTGTGTGTGTTTCCCGACTTTGTAGTCAGCATTACTCAGAAGGACCTCTTGATGGATTACGATGATATTTGGTATATGGGTAGGTGTTGGGAAGACAAAGGTCGAGATGGATTTTGGGCCCCCTCGTATGAGACCTTGGTACTGCAGCATAACTTCTGTTTTTTATATCCTTTTTCCTGGACGTGCTATGGTCTTGGTGTTTTGGTTGTAGATAGCTTGTGATGTAAGGAAGAAGTTGCACAGGTTTAGGCCCCCTAGCAGCTTGTTCTAACAGTGCTCCCCCTTCTATTACCCCAGGGTGCAGTACCCCCAGAAGACAGCAGGGAACCTGGCTGGTGACCACCACCAGAACCTGGTCATGAGGTTCCTACTGAAGGACACGGCAGACAATTCTGCCATGGAGGCCCACCAGGTATTACTGGCAGAACTTTGGATACTTCATTTATTCTTTATTCAAGCAGGGAAAATGCATGGCAATTTCCAATGTGCTCTTGGGCTACAAACCAACTCAAAGAAAAACGCAATCATGAACTAACAGAAAGTTAACCAGAAAATAACATTTCCTTCACAATTTTGTGTTAAACTTGGCTTGTTGGCTGTCCTTCCAGCAGCTTGTTTTTTAACTGAACCTATTTTTTCCCCAGGCCTTCGTCCGTCTGACCAACAAGAGGACCAAGCAGGAGGTGATCTTTGTGGCCGAGGCTGATGATGACCACCTCTACAAGTTTGAGCTGGTTAGTATAACCCTGCTTTTCTTTCTTTGTATGAGTTCTTTATTAATGGACTCTGTTATTACTATAACAGGTGTCTAAGGTTCTTTGAACCAAGGACTTGCATAAGGACACATAATTTTTTGGTCCATGTAGTATCATTGTCGAGAGATATACTGGTTTAAAGCTAAAGGTACGTTAACTTAAGCTTCAAGCAATTCTTTGTCCTTTTCATATCAGTTTGTTGAACTCCAACATATGCTACAACTCACTGCAAGAAATTTCTAATCTGTTGGGTCCACAAGTGTTAGAGATATTGCAATTTAATGAGGGTTGTTTTCATTTTATGTCTGTTGCAAGTAATGAGAAGCAGACGTCACTGCACTTGCTGTATTCTCCTTGCTGCTCTAGTACATGTATGTGATCTATGCAGAACTAGTTCCAGACAAGCAGTGCTCATTACTTGTATGGCGTTCCCTCTGCAAACAGCAACGGTGTGTCGCTATCTTACAGTGTGCCTTCTCATGACACTGTGAGACGAAACACTCCAACATTGAAACTACATCCTTGATGATATGGCATTGTTGTAAACTATTGTTCTCTTGCAACTGTCTCTAGTCTGACAGAAATTTTTGACACATTTCAAAAAAGGCTGCCCTGGCTAGCAATTGCCTACTTACTTCTGAAGGACCCATTTCTGCATTAAGTATATCAAGTTCTCTTGGTGAATTTTAAAAAGAAATCATGTAAAACAAAAAGTGTAAAGAGATACAACTGCATTATGTTTCATCCCAAGAGCATGGCTTTGTCCTTTTCTTACCAGTTTGCAGAAACCTGAACTATTTGCAGAAAGACAACAAGTTTCAAATCTGCATGCTAGAACCCAGAAATGCAGAGAGTTACATGTAGCTTAATGTGAAGACAATATCGTCACCAGATAGCTTTAAAAAACACTTGCAACTAGATTGGCAAGTTAGATGTGACAGGTAGTTAAGTGTAATGTAGCCCGCTGCTGCCGCGACGCGTGCCCGCGAAGCTAGTTTGCCCTGCCGAAGGGGGGTTATGACGGCTATATAGATACAAGTGCAGAAGCTAACTATGTTCTATGTTATTCCCCAGGACATTGGTGCTAGTGCCAAGGAGCACTTCAACTCCCTGAGTGGCCTGTATGCCATGGACCTGGTGGTCGGAGACGCCCTCATCCAGAACCCTTTTGCCTGGAATGTGGTATGTCAAGCTTTTCTTGTCTAGATGGTGAGAAAACACTGCATTTGGTTAAGGATTTGGTTTTAATATGTCTGTGGAAGGATAAAGAAGTCGCAATCTTAACACAAAGCAACGCCATGCCTGGAACCAAAGAGCCTCCAGTGACAGTCCAGTCAGCATGTGTGAGAGAGGTTTTAATGTTGCTTCTTCATTATGCTTGTGGCTTAATCTGTAGCAGCCTGACAGTTGAGCTCCTGGTTCCAATTAGTTGGTAACTGAGAGACCCCAGTTCAAGTCCTAGGGTCAGGACATCTCAGTTGGGACTGCACTGTCTTTCAGAAGGGATGTAAAAATACTAAAATGGGGTTCCTGTGCCTCGAGCACGTAAAAGAAGAAAGGCTGCAGCTCTTCTATTTAGAAATATATCATGCTACAGAAACAGCAAGGAAACTGCCCTATGTGCCACTAGGCACTACAAGGGTCTGAATGAACCAACAAACTTTATAATGCAACTCTCATTTCCTTGCCAGGCTGACCTGCAGCTGAAGTTCCCCGAGGACTCTGCAACCGCAGAAGAGAAGCCAAACCTGTACCAACCCCGGGAAGAGATCCAGGTGATTTATTATTAACCAAGTGACCAAACCAGTGTGCTTATCAATTGGTGGCACAAAAAGATGGTCAAACACGGTGTGCATACAAGAAATACTTACAGGTCTAAATAAAGATCACATCCTGCAGACTTCCCTTAGCAGTAGATATGTTGTTGTAAAATGGTCATTATGTTTGTAAAGAAAGCCACGATGATTATTGACAATGCTATGTTCCAAGCACAATTTGTGCAGAAACTTTTATTTCTTTATGAGTGGCATCTCTTACAACATATTTTAATATCACAACAATACTTTGTGTGTGTGCTTTCCCTTATGTCCATAGTAGTAGAACTTTCATGCAGCAACTTTAGATGTAATACATAGATATTACTTGTACTACAGTATTTCTTGCTATTCCAGACTATATTATCGGCAACACCAGGCTATGACTAATCTTGTATTGTCTGTTTCCTGCCCCCCTCCCCCAGCACATGTTCCGTGAGCCAGAGAAGCGCCCTCCCGCGACCGTGTCAACTACCTTCACCGCCCTTGTGCTACTGCCTGTGCTCATCCTGCTGGGCCTGGTACATACAGCTTTGATTTTTGATTTCATTTTATTAGTCCTGCAAAGGTGCAATACACGTGGGACAAAGGCAGCTACCATTACCTGGATTTCTAACCTTCATCAACGTGCAGAACTAGTTCCAGACAAGCAGTGCTCATTACTTGTATGGCGTTCCCTCTGCAAACAGCAACGGTGTGTTGCTATCTTACAGTGTGCCTTCTCATGACACTGTGAGACGAAATACTCCAACATTGAAACTACATCTTTGACGATGTTGTAAACTGTTGTTCTCTAGGAGCAAGTTTTAGTCATTTGAAAGTTTTGGCACACTTAAAAGAATTCCTTCATTCATTCACTCATTCATTTTCATTCTGCCAAGTACACTTTTATATTTGTAAATTCCCCCCAATTATTTTTTAAAGAAGTCATTTGTAGACATTGATTCAGTTGCACCTGGATCTAAAGCTCATTTTTGGTATCCCACAGTAGTTTCTATTCATACTTTGGGTATCCCCCAGTAGTTTCTGTTTTGTACAATAGTCCCCTGCTATCAATGTTACTCTTTACCATGATTTGGTACATGTAGAGCAACCCATCATTTGATCCAGAGCTCTGATGTTGTTTTTCCTCCCACAGTGGATCAAACTTGGAGTCAACATCGCTAACTTCCCTCTGTCCCTGTCTGCCATCGGTTTCCACATCGGACTGGGAAGTAAGTCATGTTTTACTTTTGTTTTTTGTACTTTTTGATCATTTTATATATTGTATGACCTGATGTCATTCTTGATCTAGCTAGTTGTAACTAGTTTTGATGACAACCTTCCTAGCTAGATCTGAACTGGTCTGTTTGTTTGTTTGTTTTTTCCAGGCATCCTGGTGCTGTATTACCTCTTCTTTGTACAACTGGTAAGTTATATTTCCTTGTTTCTAGATAGATGTAAGATTAATGTTACTGTAAAGGCATTTAAGTTTGCGTAGTTTTAATTTTGCGGTAGGGAGGAAATCGAGTGGTCGCGGTGGTTTTAAGCAAAACTTTGGTTTTAAACCGTGGTTTGAAGTTTTTGGTGAAGAGCTTACCACGAAAACCGCGAACATCAAACCACCGCAAATATTTCTGCATTACAGTTTTTCTTTTACAAGCAAAATGTGCTGTCATCATTTTGATGCTTCACAGAAAAAAAAGTAAATAGTGAATGATCAAAAAGATAGGGTTGTGAGGGTTGTGTGACTTACTTTCTTCAAACTGTACTTACTTTTTACAGACAGTTACAAACACTGGTGTGGTGTTGGTGAATACACCTTTAGAAATAATGTTGTGTTTTTCCAGAACATGTTTGACACCCTGAAGTACCTGGCCATCCTGGGCACCCTGACCTTCCTGGCTGGCAACAGGCTACTCGGGTCCATCGCTAACAAAAGGTGAGAGGGCAGAGGTCAGCTTATGGTTAACAGCACTGTGGGATCATGGGATAGGTCATGTGACTTTCGGGATGGGTACAGAATTTGTGATCCAATAGGTCATGTGATCTCATTTTGGAAAAAAAATGTTCTAGCAGTTCATCATCATTCCACAGTGTTTTCACCCTTAAGGAGGAACTCCTCCCTTGACTGACTGCAGTTTTTTCTTTGTCTTGCAGTTACGCTAGCTTGATCTTTGTACATTAGCTCTGGACTATATAATCTGTTCACCCTTACAAATATGTTGAACATTGTTGTGGAATGTCTTTTCAACAAAACGTAACCTTTCAATAATTTTAACCTTTTCCATTTCAAAGTGTTCTTCAGGCTCCTCATTTCGTAGTGTAATTTCTTCATGTGGAACACCCTTATTCCAAGTCCAACTCTTGCACAGTTTCTGGCTTCATGTCCATGTTGATCTCCTGTTGTAAGAGCACCAAAAAGGCTACTCTTATGTACACTGATAAGAACTGAATTAGATAACCTTCATGGCACATGTTGCAGGGGTTCATCTAAATCAGGAAAGAGGGGCGCTGCACCCTCTTGTTTCAGCCCAGCACCCCCTTGTCGAATTAAGATTTTAGCTTAATCCCCAGCAGACAGCCTTCACTCAGCGATCAATTCTTCCATAAATACATAGAATTCGCTCCCTTGCCTGTGTGTGCTCCCTCTTGTTTAATTTTTCTAGAAAAAACCCTGTGTTGGGTTGTGTAGCTAAAGATAGGTCAGATACAGGTGCATTGGACTAGCCTGGGTGCTATCCTAGTTAGTTTACCAGGGCTGGTTGGTAATATAAGGGGAGTGTATGGGAGCCCTGTTAAACTAACTAGGATGGCACCCAGGCTAACATTGTACCTGATTCTATCACTACTTGTGCCACTACAGTGTACTAGTGCACAGCCTTACATGTACTTAGTATATGTATGCATCTTCAGACCTTTGTCTTCCTAACTTCAGTCTCTCCTCTCTTGTTTTCTGTCCTCATCTGAACTTTCAGGAAGCAACTTCTGCGCTCCCGCCTGAGATAGAACGTTTACATTCCTCTCTACCCCTAGTGGGTAAGGTGGTACAGTCCTTGTCATGTAGCCTGCCCCCCTTCCCTTTTCATTTTTTGTGTACGTTTGTTTTGTAACCTGTCTAACGCCTTTTATTCTTACCCAAGCATGTTAATAGCTAGATGTAGTGAATGCACAAAATGTACATGTACAAAAAATGTGTGTATTGGCTTGATGAAGTTTATTGTGGATTCATTTTAGAATTTTTATTCTAAACCCTTATTTTAGCCCTATTTCAAAACACTCACATAGAATACTGCATGTTCATTTAAGTTTTAATCGAATTGTTTTGGAAGAACAGAAAATGTTCATGACTTTTAGGCAATGTCTGTTTGGCAAAGTGTTTCTCAAGTATTGTCTACTAAACTCTATGAAATGATAAATAAACTACGCACAAAAAGTTCGGAAACTTAACTTTAGTCGATCATATTTCCGTTATTTTTTGTACCGATTTCAATGTATTACATATCATTTAAAAGCTTTTTTGATTTCCTTTCCCGTGATACCAAACTTATTGTGATTTCGAGTTCATGAAACGAGCATCAGGCCTGCTAAAGTGAGTGGGTCGAAGAAACAAAGTGCCCAGATTACCTTACTATAGTCAAACATGCTATTCCGTACATATTCTTCTGTTGATATTGACTTCTGTACGAGGGTATTGTGAAAAATCAACGAGAATAAACAAGACATATTCATGAAAGCTAAGTTTATTCTTAATCAAAACCAACAATCTGTGTCTTAGTAACGGGTTAGCAAGGAGTCTTAGTAACGGGTGGCCCAGCCACGCGCTGTCACTACAGCACGGCAACTCCTCCTCATACTCGTCACCAGTCGCGCAATGTGATGCTGTGGGATAGCGTCCCATTCCTCCACCAGCAGTCGTCCTAGGTCAGCCAGCGTTGTTCTCTCGGTCACTCTTGCACTGACAGCCCACCCAAGCTGATCCCATAGATGTTCGATGGGGTCCAGGTCCGGGCTCTTAGAGGGCCACTCCATCCTCTCTACACCTGCATGCTGGAGGTGGTCTGCGATTATCCCTCCCCGGTGTGGGCGGGCGTTATAATCTTGCAGCAAGGCAGTCGGCCCCATGTTATGAAGGAAAGGGATGGCCACCGGATCAAGTACTGTGTCACGATATCTTTCTGCATTGAGGGTTCCTGGTACAATGACAAGTCTTGTCTTTCCCCTGGAGGTAATGCCTCCCCATACCATGACGCTGCCACCACCAAATGCTGTGGTGTAAACAATTGGATCGATGTGCTAAAAATAACCTTGGATGTTCTGTGTGCTAGAGATAACCTTGGATGGTCTGTGTTCTAGAAATAACCTTAGAACCTGAGGAAACAATATACTGAATCATCATCCGCGCAAATACCAATAGGATGTCACAGCGCGCGTATGACACCAACAGGAAATTTTGGGCACTTTCTCTCTGTGACCCACTCACGTTATTAGTCCTGGTACTTGTTCCGTGGGTTTTCAATCACAATAAGTTTGGTATCATAGAAAAGAGAATTACACAAGCTTTATAATGATATATAATGCATCAAAATCGGTAAAAAAACAACGGAGATATGATCAACCAAAGTTAAGTTTCCGAACTTTTTGTGCGTAGTTTATATGATGTATATTTTTTCTTCTTTTTCAGGAAAAAATAAAGAGCCAAGATAACACCATACAAGTTGCTGCAGTCCATATGGCTAGATCCACAGAGTCCTTTCCCCTCATGCATCACTTAGTAGTCTCAATATAGCACCTACAAAGGTAGAAATCTAGCAGCACTTATATCATAAAGGTACCGTATGTAAAGCTAAGATATAGAAGAAGTGATGATGTGTAGAAAATGATATATTTGATGTGAAATGGTATCTCTGATTGGGTTTGAAAAGTATGAAAACCACCAAAAAGCCTCATTTGTGTAGTAGTAACAAGAACTAGTACTTTTTAAGAGTTATGAATTGTTGTAATAATTTTCTGATTCTAATGCATTAAGGTAGTGTTTGTTTACAAAATGAGATCTTTTTCATTTGATGTCAAGGATATAGGTGTGCTTCTGTGCTCTTGGAAGTTGCATAGTCAAAGCAACTGTTAGAAAACTGCTGTATGTATGTTTAAAGATTGTGATTTTACATTATCTATGCAAAGAAATGATGCATACGAGGTATCAAGGTTTAGCAATTTTGTATCAAGTTCCTTTGAAAGATATATCACAACTTTCACGTCACCGGAACATGCTGTAATGAATCGTGCACACTTTACAATGTAAAAGAAACGTGCAAGGGGGAGGGGGGCATACATAGTTGCAGCAGTGGTGCATGATGGGAAATGGACTCTGTCTCTAGCCACCCCATTGTACAATAATTTTGGCAGCTTGACAGAAATAAAAGCTTTGTTGACTTTTGGTTGCTAACAAAGTTGAATGTCCACGAAAATTATAAAAAGAGTAGTACTGCATGGATGACTCTGACTTCTTTTTACTGCACTTACTGATGTTTTTGTACTCGGAAAATGTCAAAAACAGGAGAAATAAAGGTATAGATCTTGGCTGGAAAAATTTGTGTCTCTAGGATGTTTTATTCTAAAGGATAACATCATAGCTATTACAACTTCCATCAAAGAAGGACCCAAATGCTTTATCTAAACAATATACAATGGTTCCCCAGTATACTGTCAATCCATCTGATATTGTGGTTGGTAATTTTAGCGGTTTGGGGAAAAGTGAGTAGTTCGCTGAATTTATTTTTAAAGGTGGGAACAAACATCGCTGTCTAAAATGATAGTAATCAAATATTTGCAATTATGAAATATTTACAGTTGACTAGTCACCATTAAAGTAGCTAAAATTAAGTTACAGTTAACAAATCAAGAATTACAGTACTAGTCTTGGTCCATGGTATGATATAGGAATCTTCCACCAGAGCTACTGTCTAAGTTACCCACCCTTGCTCTTTTGTCAGAAAATGAAGTTGTAAGTCTTTTCAATTTAGCTATATGGGCAGAAAATACTCTAGCCAATAGAGGTCACAATCTTACCCCTTTACAACAGCTTTGAGTTCATGTAAGAACACCCTTTGAAAGAAGGTGAACTATTGGAGGTACTAACTATTAAAGTTTAAGGTTGATTCACTGGTTCTTCACAGAACATGTCACAAGAAATGTAGTATAAAAACGTACTGGAAGTAAAGTTTTGCTTATCAAAGATGAGTCTGCCCTTACAGATATTTTTATAAATCTGAACTATAAAACATCCTTACTACTTGTACATACTACATAAAACCTATAGGTTCCAACCCTTGTTCTAAAGACTATATGTTGTTTACTACTTGTAACGGTACTGCACTTTTCAAAAAGCTTATAACTGCCAAATCTCGATCTAATGCCTGTATCTGATGATACACGTTGTTGCTTGTTATACTAAACCTAGAGCTGCTAGACTTTTATCGGATTAATAAAGCCTGTATCTATCCCTTGTACTTCCACTTTTCACAAAGCCTAGAGTTTCCAGATTTTGATCTAAAGCCTGTTGTTTACTACATGTACATGTGCTTATACTTTCACAAAGCCTAGAGTTTCCAGACTTTGACCCAGTCTATCTGCATGGCGGCGTCCTCCCCGTCCCAGGTCGGGTACCACAGGTCTTTGCCGGCCCAGAAGTTCTTCATGGCCGTTCCGTACCAGTCTCCTGCCCCCCATGGCCGCTCGTACCCTCCGTTCACTCCGTCATTCGGGAAGAACCCGTTTGTTCCACCCACAGCCACGTTCAGGATCAGGAAGAACTGGGATAGAATAGAACAATACATGACTAGCTATCGAAAAAAGCGTCATGCTTCGTCCTCAGTCTGAGGTTCGTCCGCTTATGCTTAGGTCCCAAAAAAGGGCCACGCCGGATAATTGACGAGCTTTTTTTTTAAACTTTCGGGCATGGTCCCGTGAGACACCCTGCGACGGCCGGGCTTTTGGGGGCTCGACCGGGACCCCAAACCATTTTAACTCGGACTTAAAATCAACACGGGACCCGGCAACAACTAGACGTCGTGAGCTAATCGTGCGAATACCGGCAGTCCATTGGGACAAATTTGTGGCTTCGGGGCCCGGCTGGGACTACACACTCTACGCTATACGGGCACCGGCGCAATTGGGACCTAAGCATTACTTAGTAGTTATTTACTGGCACATTTGATTTTTGAAAAGGTCATAAATCTTACGTCCTTGTCGAAGGGCGTCATCTTGCCGCCCCCCACCCACGGGTTCTCCGTGTCGTTCAGCCCGAAATCACCCAGCTCCCAGAATCCATTGGGCGGGGACACGTTCAGGACCAGCTCATCATCCACGAAGCACCTGGAAAGAAGGAAAAGTTGATCTTGTGGGTGAGTCATGTTATCTTTCATCCGTTTTGTTACTAGCATAACATTGTTCGTCTCTCTTGCACTCGGGTTGAACTTTTGAAAAACATTCAATCCCCTCACATACACCTTGATGATGGTCAATCGTACATAGACTCTAAAACCTATTTTACTAAGCATACTATCACATGCCTTTGTCTCTATATACTCGTCCTTTCCTCGTTACCGATGCCGATCTCATACTAAACAGGTTTCCAAAGCGCGCCGTTACACTATGTCTTATTGATCTTGTTAAATATGCATAGAAGCTCTCTACTTGTCAGCAATAAGTTGTCTTTTGGCTGTTTCAGCAAATCGTCCATGTAAGAAAATGTGAAAGGAACATTAAGCTTACTTGATGTGATCCTCTGTCCATTCCAGTCCGTACTTAAGGAAAGCACTCCCGAAGGTCCCCTCCTTCGCCATACTGAAAAGGCAAGCAAACCACACGTACATGTCAACTGTTTTTGCTCGGTTAGCGTTCTCGTAAACTATGTCTTGGATATCTGTACTCTGGATTAGATTTTGACTGCCACAGATTGCAAAGAATCGTCGTACCCAGCATATAAAGTTAGTTATCTTGTATAACATTATGATTCAACTTACAATCCTTCTGAAGTCTTGTCATAGGCGTTGTACGGCCAGTACGGCCCCCAGTGCAGGGTCGAACCCATGTGGTCAACTCCGACGGAGTTCCCATTGCCGTCCGTCAGGTTACGGTTTCCTAGGCGAGAGAAAACAATGAGTAACTGTTTTCTTGCGTATGGCATCCGAAGAACTTTCATGAGATCTAGAGTCAAGCAACTGGATTATTTTGGAAACAGCTCCCATGAATTTAATAATCTATCCAGTTGCTTGAGTAAATGTTTTCTTGCGTCACATATCTTTTTAACCGGATGTTAACCTTCATCGACGTATATTCTGTCCATAATTCAGAAGGAAACACATTCCTAAAACATCGCAGGCGAAAGTGGCACTGACTGGATAGAAACTCACCTCTAGATTCCATGATGTCAATCTCTCCAGAAGAAGGCCAGCCTCCGAACTCGTTGTGCGTGGGAAGAAGCCAAATAGCTGGGAGAAAAGAGTAGGACCTCTGGTGACATCTACAGCAACTTTAGATTTTACTTCAACGTGGTCTCATAACTGTCCGCAACCCGTCTCAAGCTTCATTAACAACAGGCATCAAGTCTCCGTACTTTCTCTTCAGCCGACAGGTCAAAAGCGCCTATCGCGATTTTATAGTAGTACAAAGCAGACTGAGTACGGTTCAAAAGCGCCCCTAGCGATAATTGTAAAAAATGCACGGCCAAACCTATATATCAGTTGGCATCTTGGCCATGACCTCCACCTTCCCGTAGGTGAAGTTGAGACTCTCCGTGCATGAGCGCTCCTAGCGATATTTATCCAAAGTGCAAGACCAAACCTACCTGGCCAGATCCAGTCCCCAGTCGGCATCTTGGCCATGACTTCCACCTTTCCGTAGGTGAAACTGAGGCTCTCGGCGGTGGTGAGGCGGCCCGACCGGATGGGAGGGATGGGGAAGTCGGCAGAACCTTGCCTCCAGCAGCCGCCGTTAAAGTTACTGGTGCACTGGTCAGCTGGGGTCAAGCCTAGGGAGGGTGGACAGAAGAGCTAAGCTGTGATCTGGCCTGGGTACCATCCTCAGTAGTAATCGCTGGCTCAATCAGTTTTGCTTGCGTGGTTAGCAAGCGAAAAGATTGAGCCAGCTGTTACTATATGGTACCCAGGCTGGTTGTGATTATAATGTTTCCGTAGCAGGATATTTTACAGCGAAGGTGTTGCTAGCCCTTCCCCTTTGACGTTCTGGAGGCACCTCCTCGAACACCGAACATTTTACGTCCAGCCCCAACCGAGATCGGCCCTTCCCAGGATTGAACCGGAGTCTCCCAGTTGGAACCAGGGGCTCAACTGAATGATAGAATGGGGGAGGGGGTATACTAGGATTACACATAGAATCCCCGGCCAAGAAAATACTCACCGTATAAGTTGACGGTTCCAGCAAACAGAAATGCTTCGTCATAGAAATCCGCCGTCGGCGTCTGAACAATAGGAGACATGGAAATTTCTTTATCAGTTTTATTCCACCAGTGATTTGAAGTTGGTTATTTGATTACTAGTCAACCGTGAGAATCATTAGATACTGTACGTATATTTAGCTTGAAAAGGCATAATAAGTGCAAATATACATTATATGTACAAGTAGCAGATAGCCATGTGAATGCAGCAAAACGCACTTACCGGTTTTATGAACAGAATTCCGTCCCGAACGTACGTGTTGGCGCGGTCGTTGACGTACATCTGGAACTCGTTGTTCTAATATTGAAGTAATAGTATAACATTTACAAAAAAGAGCAATAACATTTCACAATCCGTCTACTCGATCATATATATATATCATCTATGTATCTTGTGAAAAGCCAGAAACATAACACATGCCTGAAAATAGAAGCAAAATTATTCGCCGAAAAAGCCCCTGTCACAAATTCAAGACCTTCTAACGACTTTGCTCACGATAACTCCCCAACCAAAGTCGGTGCTTGGTTGGGAGTAGCCTGGCCTCATAGTCTATTTATCTTTCTACAGTTTGCTACTCTGATAACATCCAAGTAGAATATGACTTTCCCGACTTTTTTTATCTTTTTTTATCCATAGACTAGTAGGCAAAATCGCCGACCAACTCCCAACCACAGATGACCTTGCTCACGATTTACTCATAGCCATGGTCAGGAGGCGATGGTCAGCTGTGTGACAGGGGCTAAATAGAAATGTTTTGAAGAAGCTTAAAGCAGTCAGATAATACCTACCCCTCCCCCGGCCATGGTGATTTCGTGCTTCCATTTGGTGAAGTCCAGAGTGTCGAAGTTGTCCTCGAATATCAGTTTCGACTGGTCTGAAGATTCTATTCAGGAAATAATTTTTACAGTTTAGTTACTGACATCAATAGCTTGTTTTCGCTAGGATCATTCTAATGTTAACATCTTGACTTTCTTCTTTTAAGAAGAAAGTCAAGATGTTAACATCAGAATTACAGTTAAAACTGTATTGTCCTTTCTTATATTTCCGAATGAAAAAGACACAGAGCTAGGATAGAAATGGTTTGCCCTGGATATGTAGCAACCATGGAATACACAGTGTGGTTGACCAGCCTCTACCAGGCCTTCCTACGAGGACCCAGATAGTAGAATTCGACAACATGGGATGATTGGCCAGGAGAAGTCACTTTGCGGGAAGGTCAATATTTCGATGCCCTAGCCTGGATGCCATCCGATTTAATACTGAACCGGGGCTCCTACATGTACACTCGCTACCATCTTTTTACAGGGTAGCGGGTGTCGGAGTGTAGAAGCCCCGGTAGTAATCGGATGGCACCCTGTCTAATGAAACCCTACGGTGGACAAACTCCCCTGGTAAATATTGCCCCTTTCGCTAGCGTAGTTATCTCCATGAAAAATGGAGATATTGTTTTTGGCGTGTTTGTGTGTTTGTGTTTGTGTTTCCGGACTATTGTAGTCAGCATAACTCAAGAACCTCTGGATGGATTACGATGATATTTGGTATGTGGGCGGGTGTTGTGAAGCCAAAATTCAAGGTCGATTTTGGGCCCCCTGGTATGTGACCTTGGTACTGCAGCAGAACTTCAATTTTTGTATCTTTTGACCTGGACGTGCTATGGTCTTGTTAGTTTGGTAGAGACTAGCTGATGACAGGGAAAAAAAGAAAAGCTTTCCTTTAAACGGTCTCTCTTTGCCCAATGATATGCCGATTATCAAAATGCGAACAAGGCCTATGTTGTTGTTGTTTGTAGTGACTTGAGTTGAATAACCTACTCTCTTCCCCTTCGGTAGCACACATTGTTGGCTTTACAACCTGACGTTTCGTGATATTGCAAGCAAAGGGACTGACACATTTTCGACAGTCGACGACAACGGTAGCAAAGTAAACGGCCGCTTTGACACATGTACAGACCCTCATATATAACAGTCGGGCAACCGTCAGGCTAAATGTCAAGCGGCCTTTGAATCTTGAAGGTCGGCAAACTTAAGGCGTAATATAGAGTACGGGGCGTTTTCGCTTGCACAACCAAAAATGCACGTACAAACTAGTTTCTAAAGAAACAGAGCCCTGTGGAAAACATGCATGTTCAAATAACGTTACAAGTCCCAAAAGTATCATTATATAGCATTCCCCTCTTTTGCCCGCACCATGCCCTAATTGATTTACAACCCAAAGTAAACATTCCGCATTTTTGTTGTTCTGCTTACGTTCAAAGTAAGTATCATAAAAGTACAAATCATGTGCACATACATGTGACGAAACAGTCGGAATAGAATGAAGTTTACCATCAAAAACAGTCGATATAATGATCAATATTCGAAAGCTTTTCCTTTAGCAAACCTTAGATTTTCTCACGAAAGACGACACTACAACGTTACATAACGACCTACCTTCAAAATACATCTTATAAATCACGAAGTAGCCGACACAAGCAAGTCCCGCCAAAACAGCCAAGACGACGACCAGCCCCGTCACAACTTTACACGTCTTGCTGCAGCAGCCTCCCTTCTTTTCCCCTCCTTCCATCTCGAAGACTTGTCTCTTGCTACTCGAAGACTCCATCGTATGGTCAAAGTGGTACTTTTTCCCTGACCCGGGCATTCTTATAGAGAAAGGTGTATAGACGGACCAAACTCTAAGATGGTTTAGAAGGCGTGGCCCTTAAGTAAAAGTGTCCTTAAATAAACATCTTAGATTTGAGTCTACCGTTAACTTGGAAACGATTCCGATGACAAATTTCTGACAAGATAGTCATTATGGTAGCCTGTTCTATATTCATTTAGCGCAAATAGAGGAGAGTCTATCTTGTGTGTTTTATGAAAATTACCAGATTCGTTGCTTTATTGAAAGACAAAGGAATCGTGGACATTGACTGAATTTTTAGACGAATTACGGTATGTGCAAATATTTGACTAGTAAGTACGCATTGCAGAAGTAAGAGGTGTGATCTGTAAGAGTTTCTCACTATTGTCTGAGGGAATTCATATTTGATTACTTCAATGAGGATCGAAGGGTTTTTAAAAAAGCTCCACCCATTTGTACAGGCTTGTGTATATACCGTTAATAACTGACTGTTCACAATTTTCACCCTATGTTTACTGAAAGTGAATGGTTAACCATGGACCCTGACGTCAGGAAAATGGTCAGAGGTCATGCTTGGTTTTGGCAAGGGCTGAGAAGATCTGGGAAGGATTCCAAAAATGTGAAAATATCGATTCTTTTTAGTTTCATTACTTTGCGCACCTTTTTTCTTACCATTATACATTATCATTATCTAGAATTCTGAAGTCTATGTTGCAAATAACTTCTAGCAATGACACTGTTTTCTTCTAGTACACGTTTATTACAGGACGGTGCGCCCCTTGCGTTTGTCTTGTGTAGTGTACCTGTGGCCCCGACGATCATTTATTGCTCCTTGGCAGACAAAATACCTGTTGGACTAATATGATGGTGAAAATAAGAAGAGCACAGGAAATATAGAGACAAATGATCCGAACTGTTGAAGCATCAAAGGCTCATCTTCGAATGTTTCTTAGAACCCCTCATCCAAGACGCTAAGACCGGATGTTCCAAGAAATAGAGACACACGGAGTACCAGCAGGACGCTCAGTGGAAGTCGCCTCTCACAGAGGGCATGGCAGCATTACGCTCCAGCTTATCTAGTCTCCCCAACATCTCCTTTCATACTCCTCATCATACTTCCCAACTTTCTCTTCTTTTCATACTGCAATAAGAGTAATCCACAAGCAGATGTTGGGGAGACTAGATTGTAACGTCTAGATTGTAGTCCTAGCTAGCTGCGCATTGCTATCACAAACAGAATCACTACTTTTGACACAGAAGAAGACAGCAAGGATAATGTAACGATTTAGCGTCCCCAAAGATTTGCTTGGAGATTATGAAATTGAAAACAGTCTAGTTCTGTGGCGTGGTAACGTGTATATGTGAGTTTAAACGTGTAGAATATACGAAACCGCACTGAAGAGGTGGAATGTGAAGGAAGGTAGTTATCAAGTCGTATGAGACAAAGTAACTTTACACACACCATGGGAAATGGCATGTTTTCCAAAAAGCTGCATCTGTCAACACTGTCTGTTATATAAGGAACTTGTATAAACAGTTTTGGGGAACAGGTCAGCTGTTTAAATGGTGATCGTGATAATCCAGAATAACAAACGGAAAGGTTCGTATTTGCTCATGCCCCGTAGAACGATTCTATAGTACTCTACTCTCCAAGCAGAGGACGGGTTTTGGTTGGTTTTTGACGTGTTTCTAGGTGTTTTGTCGGGCTTTCTACTTTGTCATGTTTTTTTTTTGTATAGCGGGTTGGCTATACAAAAAAAACAAAAAAAACATGACAAAGTAGAAAGCCCGACAAAACACCTAGAAACACGTCAAAAACCAGCCGAAACCCCTCCTCTGCTTGGAGAGTAATAGTACTCCAAATAGCAGTTACTCAAGCAACTGGATATGATTTTGGAAACTGGATATGATTTCCCAAAGCCTTTCCACTGCTATTCGGCGTATCTTATTACCTGGATGTCTAACCTTCATCGACGATTCGATATATAGTACAGACGAATAAAGTGTTGCATTAGTAACCGCTCTAACAAGGATTGCCACCTCACGTTGTCTTGGAAGAGCTAGGGATGTTCTTAAGGACGATAACTTGAAGTCACGTAACTGTGGATCTATGACGTATGATGTGTACTTTCCAAACACAGCAAGTTGGCCGGCAAATGGTACAAGTCCCGTGATGCCCCAGTTCTTCCGTTTTCCGTTATAAAAACCGGGTTGAAGAACTTCGTGTAGTTTCCGTCCGATCTTCGAAACAGGGACGCATCAAGCACTAAGACGTAAGTATGAGCACTTTAATAAGGGCATTGTCTCTCTTTAGATAGCCTGGTCGCCATTCTTTACGGGCCGTAATGCAATTCTACGCAAAATGTTTGCCACCGAATTTAGGTTGCCTGTACAGTATAGCGTTTGTGTTTCTTGAGACATATGGAAACGATTTCAAGACTTGGACGGGCTCCTTTGAGCATCTAAGAAACCCTTGACCCCCCAGTGTTACATTTCCAGCCAAATGCTCCCTACGACGACTCTAGATATCTATCTTAACATGTAACGTTACATGCATGTCACACAAGGGACTTACCATCGGATTCGGTTGCTTGCAGAGGGTTAAATGATATTCAAGAGGTGGACTCCTTAGAGCATCTAAGAAACCATTGACTTCTTTTCTGTGTCAATTACCTTTCCCACCATGGGGATCATGTCGTTGTAAGTTTGAAGAACTTCCGGTAAGTTTCTTGAGAAAGGCGTAGCAACTTCCAAAGGTGTTCTTCTGGATCCGAGGAGTTTAATGCTGGGTCAGAAAACGTTTTCGTCTCGTGCATTCTTAGACTATTCCATTTCAAACTTCCGGAGGTGAGCAATGTAAGTGACATTTGTTAAACAAAATGTACAGGTTGAGAGAGCATAACAATGTGAAAGATGCTAACTCTGTAAAATTATGAAACTTGACCGCTATGTGAGGGCCTGCATGGGGAGTAGTGATTATGAATTACGCAACATTTTCGCCGTCGATTACGAATTACGTTGAAGTCTCAGAGCTGATTACGAATTACGTTAAATCATGAGGCTTTCGAACCTGCTTAAAGACTTTACAAAGCTTCAACTATCTAGTTCTGCGTCAAAACTATTGATATTATGTTGAATACCTACTTTTGAGGACACCTCCTTGAGAGCGGCCTGCATGGGGGCGTCTCGAGAACGCTAAACGCTAAATTCCGGAGCTACATATGACGCTAAATCTAGTCAGCCTCTCAACGCCCTACTCTAAATTCTGAGTCAAAACTCACACCCCTAGAGGCTGAACTCTTAGCTTCGTCAAAGCAAGCGATTTTTAGCATCATGGAGATGAGTTGAAAAGCACCTTAATTTAGCATTTGCATTAAACGCATGAGTGATAATGACGAAGTCTAGACTGGCGTGAGGTCACACGCAATGACTTCTGTATCAAATGAAGTTTAACCTGTTTGTTTACTTATAATACGTAGCACTATTGAACTACGAACTTTCACGTCACATCTGAAATGGGAAGCCACATTTGAGCCCGACAAACACCACAGCTTGCTTATGAATGAAGACCTTTTATGGTGGAAATTTCTATTTTCGTGTACTTAGAAATAGTAATGTGACGTTATAGAGGGACCTGTGCTATCACATACATTGAAGTTCTCCTAACTCCATTTCAGCGTATTTGAAGGAAGTACAGTCTCATTGCACAATGTCATGGCTCGTCCAATGACAACATGGTATCCTGACGTGCGCTTTTGTAAAAGACACTAGATTTGTGCGGCAACGTTTAACCAAATTGATATAACAATTGCACTGACAGTGACTGCAATTGATAATCTGGTCACGTCCATTACGTACCAAACCAATTACCCCACCCCATTCCTACCCCACCTCGACACGTATACGTATTTTTCCACCCGAATAAATAACTTTCGGAACGACTTTTTCGTAACTTTTGAGCATAACGTGTGGCAACTGAAAACAGAAGAAGCATTCAGTGCGAGAAAGCCTGTCAAAAACTGGTCTGGTCTTTTCAAACAGAGTTAGCAGCAAAGGCAGCACATGCCTTCTTATATGAAAAATAGTAACTTTTAATATGTATATATAAATAAATTTCTATGTCGCAATGCAAACATTCTTCAGAGATCTAGAATTCGTACAATAAATGTATTCCCACCTGTGAGGCACAAATCGGATGACAATGTTAGAGATATCTTAGCGATGATCCGCCACGCGGTATTACTCCTGCATGAAATGAAGTCCGAACCAGTCTGGTCGCTCTGGAGCTAATTGTGAGTCACCTCTGACATGGGAGTGGCCATGAATTAACATCCCAGCCTGCTCTTGAGTGAAGTAGATAGTGTAATGTGATTTTCGATGGTGCAACTGATTGTTATTTTTGCACATAGGGTAAACAAATACTAGATGTACGTGCATCATAGAGGGGCCATCGTAAGACCTCGGGGTATACGTAGATGTAGTCACACGTCATCGATCGAGAGTGAGGGTATCGCACCCAGGGTGTTCTTTGCTGAGCTCATGCTTTGCTTGGGTTCGCGGCCTTTCAGCACGATGCTCTGCGTACCACAGTATACTTAGGGGAATTTTGATAGAATTCATCGCGGACATAATGATGGGAGGCGCTCGCTTGTGGATTGGACCATTTTGAAATCAGCCTACGCTTAACCAGCAATTTATGGATTACGCTTTACGTTGCATAAAGGTAACTTACGGTTTACGTAGAAAGAAAGCGACCAATTACGCGTTACGGCTTATGTACTGATTACGAATTACGTTGATTTGGGGCGACTGCCTACGGATTACGAACACGAAAAAGGCTGAATTACGTCTTACGAAAAAGGGCATGCAGGCCCTCCTATGTGGAGGTTTAGAATTCATTCCTCCACTCCTAACTGATACGCGCAGTACTATGTGCTACAGTCGATATGAAATACACAATATAGTCTATCAACACATCTAACCTCGAAAGTTCTGTCCTTAAAATTATCAGGTCATACTTTCGTTATGTTGCAGACAAGATGTTGTTGCTGGCGTTTCTGCTGATCCACGGCGCATGCGCGTACACGGTGAAACAGCCCACCCTGTCGCTGCTGTCTCCCCAGGGACTGAGAATCACGTACCCAGCAGGTCAGCTCTCGTTCCCATGTCGTCACCTCTGTACACTGCACTGTACCCTTTCGATGTTATTGATCAAAGTAATCATTGGAGAGAAGGTTTTTAATTGTTTGTTTGTTTGTATTATATAAAGTACCTTTCCTAAGGGCACAACGGCGGGGCATGTAGTGTTATTCATTTATTCAACTTTGAAAAAATTCTGCCGAACGGTCAGTTATTTTCGGGTGCATGTGTGTGTCTGTTCGTATGTGTATTTGTTTGTTAACAGTAAAACGTTCCCTCGAGAAGTCGTGGATGGATCTTTATGATATTTGGTATGCTGGTAGGGGTTGGCAAAAGGAGGAAACTATTACTGATAATAACCTACTGTATTCTGCAGCTCTACTGATAGTAGATAGATTATATGCCCTCTAGCTGCCTTCTATTGTACTGCAGCGGAACTTTTGGTTTTGACACCTCGTATTGTTCTAGATTCCGGGGTGACTCTCGTGGCGTTCCACTACAACGTGGACAGTCCGCTACCGGGGGTGCAGGCCGGCCAATGGAATTATGACGTCAGGCAACAATCAAGTAAGGACAACAGATAAAACACTTCCAATACATAGTATCTAAAAGTTAACATGGCGCAACATACATGATAAAAATCAAAATATCTGTACGTCCACATACTATTATTAATATTAGGATTAAGCTTCGTATCATTCCACAACCGCCAAAACATCATAAAAAGTAAAAAAAAATATTATACAGACTAAATTATTGTGTTCTTTGTGTTTTGCAGACGGCCAGTTTGTTCACGAGAATACCAGAGTCTCAATTTCCCCCGGACAGACCCTCTATTATTGGGTCCACGTTGTTAGAGGTGGGCTCGGTCACAACCTTCTGGATCAGTCCTGGACGGCCTCGGGCTCTACAGGGGGAAATAACAACGTCGGTAAGGAAAAACAGAGCACCTCCTCACTCCCTGTGTCCACAACCTTATAAACTACAGACGGAGTGAAAGACCTTTATTGTACAGTCATGCCTCGACAAGAATATAACAAACTTGTATACAGAAAGGTTTAATACACGTGCACGAGTTAAACATACACAATGGCGCATAGCAGATAAGGATGTTACACTAAGCAAGCCGAGTACAGTCAACTTCTTCTCGCTTATTAACCTATGTTGTGATATCATGAAAATCGCAACAGTTGGACATATTTCGGGGGTGTTTGTGTTTGTGTCAAGCAAACTGTTACTTATCTGGATATTATTCCTATCGCCAATTTGTTGATCTTCAACACATTGAGGAATGCAATTAGATGTATATGAAGTATTGTATTCTACAAAGAGTGTAAAGAGTGTAACCAATTGCAAGAAGATGAGCTTCGTAGATTATTGTAAATTGAAGAAGGATAACTTTGTTTTTAGTATTATTCTTTCTGCAAAAAAAGTCAGATCGAGTCCTACAAGTAATTTTGATGAAGTGTATAAAAAAGTGTTTATCTTGCAATATCTCATGGCACCGAATTGAAGTTCGTCATTTCTATGATTGTCACCATCGTATTTCAGATACAACAACCTCTGGTACAACAACCTCCGGGACGACCACTGTATCCTCGGGGACGGTCGAAGGTTTTAGCGGTAAGTAATGTTTTTCTCGTTCACTATTACAAATAGGCAACTTTTTAAGTAATATCTCATCGTAGCCATTTGATAAAAGTACTAGATCTTTATCATATTTGTAAAGACAAACACACTATGAAGCTTCGTGTGAAACGTATCATAAATATCATGGGCACAGATTTGAAAAGAAAAGACCGAGCAATGTTAATTTGTGTTGGGATCAAACCCCCGGTTTCCACAAAGAGTGTTCTGTCGTGTATGTTTAAGGCTGGTGGGACTGATGCTAAGGGTCATGTTATATTAAGTACATAGGAGGTATCCGGTACTTATCATGAACAGGAGACAGAAATGCCAGTTACAGGATACGGTCAATCATGTTACTATGTACTTACGCCAGTCGCACAGATATGGCTACGCAACTGATAACATGTAGGAAAGGTGAGATAATAAGAAACATATGTGACCTCGATCTTTAAAAGTTCTGACGTCCATATATGTTATCCTTTACGCGCTAAGGATATGTTGAGCACAATTCGATTTTCAAACAGTCAGCAAACATGTACGTATGCATTCTGGCAACACCACAGAGACGGAGCCAATAGTATCTGTGCAGAATTCTAGTTCTTCTATTGGAATCATAGCATGACGAAATCCACAAGCTATAGCAGTTAGTATTGATGGTTTATAGTTGGATGAGATCATTCATCTCCTTGGTGCTGATTGGATATCACAAATCTGACCTTGGTGCTGATTGGGCAATGCCATGCGTGTATGTGTTGGTTGTTCATTCTTTAAAAAAACGTATCTGTTCATTTTCAAGGCATCGGGACCTATCTTGGGTGTTTCATTGACGATGCCAATGACCGAGATTTCCCCTATTCGACCACCCTTACCCACACGAACGGTTACAGTACCTGCAGCCAGCATTGCGCATCGCTGGGGTACAGGTACATTGGACTGCAATACGCTATTGAGGTAACTGTTTTCTTCTACTTGATTCTTCGCTGTCCACTGGCCGATTTATTTATTCATTTAGTTTTTAATCTATTTATCTATCTATTAATGTATTCATTCATTTGCTGGCTGGTTGATAGATTGATTGGTTGGTTGGTTGGTTGGTTGGTTAGTTGGTCGTCTATCTTGCGCTTGATTTTATTCTATTTCCAGTGCGCCTGCGGCCACAGCTACGGCAAGCACGGCCGGGCCCCGGAGTCGGACTGCTACTACGGCTGCTCCGGAGGGTCCGGTGGGAAATGTGGCGGGGACTACAGGAACACCGTATGGGACATCGGTACATACTCCGTGAATGTTGTGGGATTTTAGAAGTCAGATTAGCATATTGTTTAGAGCTACAAACGTTGTCGCATTGTTGCACCTGAAGGGGAATTTAGTCTTGTCTTACTGGAGAATTAGTGAGATGACACCCCTTTATCTCATTAATTCACTGGAAGGAGAATTCAGTTTTCTTCTCGTCATCATTCTGACGAGATATCTGCATGCATGCTAAGATGTTCTTGGCTCTATCCCTCCATCTCTCTCGATCCTCTAAAGATGTAGAAAAGCCTTTTTTTCTTCTGGAGAATTAATGAGATTGCACCCCTTTCTTCTCATTAATTCTCTAGAAGAGAGATTAATGTGACATCACTCTATTAGTTCACTACTTCAATGGAAGAAATCTGTTTTCTTTCTGGAATATTAATGAGATAGTACCCCTCTAATTATCTCATTAATTCACTGGAACATTCAGCCTTCTCTTACTGAAAAAGTAATTCTATGATTATCCGAATGACTGTATACTTGTTGGCACAACTGTGCGTTCATTCGAATAATCTTTGGCCCGCAAATTGTATTGCAGCCTCATAAGCAATTTGAAATGGGGGGTCCTGATTGGTCAGTCCCATTTATATCTTGCGATATACATTGAGATATAAACAATGAAGTCTACCTTGGCTGGTGCAAACATCGGTGGAACTACAGGCGACAACCTGAAATAGCACCCCCTTGTCTCATCTATTCACTAGAACAAGAATCAAACCTTCCGGATGGCTATTCTAATAACTGTACCTTTGTGAGCTGACCAATGCTATTACAGCTTCATAGATGATATGAAATGTGAGCTCCTGATTGGTCAATCCTATTTGAAATGTGAATAATGAAGTCTACCTTAGCTGGTACAGACACCGGGGGAACTACAGGCGATAACCTGGAGCTGGTGTTTGAGGACAACTTCGACACCTTTGACACCAGCAAGTGGAGGGCAGAGGTCACCGCGGGGGGTGGTGGAGTACGTACTCTCGTTCCCATGCTAGTTTCATAAGGTCGTTCACGATTACGAGTGCGCATGGGCAAGGTCAAAGGTGAAGGCCCCTGGCTTGTAAACAGTTCTCGTCTCGACCATTGTCTCTATTAAACAATGTCCAGACGTGTTTTCTTTCTCAGGGGCCTTCACCTTTGACACATTACAATACATTCGCAGCGAATGAGTCTTCGGAATGGCGAACGACCTTATTACGTTCGTCGATAAACTTGCTTCTACTTAATACATAAAAGCAGAAACAAGGCAAGCATCTCGGATTCCTTCGATCTGTTGAGTACGTTGTCTTGCAGGGTTAAGAATGAGAACTGATTTGCATTCGTCTCGTTGTGTTTACCTGCAGCCTAGAATTGACAATATAACGTCGTTGGCATATGGCATTCTTCTTACCTAAAGAATAAGAATACAGGTAAACTCTGATTTACATTTGTATACTTCCTACAGAACGAAGAGTTCCAGTCCTACTACGGCCACCCTGACAACCTTTATGTCCAGAATGGAAACCTCTACCTCAAACCGGTAACAACTTCTTGAAAGAGGAAAGCGTTGTAACGTTTTTTGCAAGTTCAGTATCAATACATTTTTGGTACGGTTGATGGATCTAAAGAAGATGGATCTAAGATAACAACCTGGCAAAAAAGGAAAGGAAAAAATAAATATAGTACGTAAAGGGAATCACGCCTTTAACCCACCAAGATGGCAGACACTAGTCTACGTCATTAGTCACGTGACTGCAAATAACGAATCGTGTTGTCCTCTTCCTTCGTTAGACTCTTGCTTCCGAGCACTATGGGGAGGAGTTTCTGACTTCCGGGTACATCGACTTCTGGCGTAAGTTGTAAAATATGTAATCAAAGATCGTTTTGTCCTTTTGTCTATGATGATATCAAGGAGGTTAAAACCACCATGATGATATAGAGCTATTTCTCACAGTATCGAATAATAGAGAAAGATTTCTCACAATATCTGGTAATGTAGAAAGATTCTTCACAGTATTTGATGACGCAGAAAGTTTTCTTACAGCACCTTATGATGTAGGAAGTTTTCGCACAGTGTCTGATAATATAAAACGTTTTCTCATAGTATCTTATGACGTAGACAGGTTTCTCACCATATCTGATGACGTAGGAATGTTTTTCACAGTATTTGATGATGTAGAACGTTTTCTCACAGTATCTGCTTGAAAGTAACTAAACACTGGTGTTGTTTCAGACGGCTACAACTACATTGGATGTTTCAACGACAACGGAGACGCTGACCTGACGGAGAGTCTGCTGACCGCTGGCGACATGAACCCTGGGAAGTGTGTGGCGCACTGCGCAGGACAGGGGTTCGAGTACTTCGGACTGAAGGGGACGGAGTGTCGCTGTGACAACAGCTACGGAAGGTTTGCTTTTTCATAAAGTCTAAAAAGATCTTTGGTTATGTCTTACACAAGCCTGTGTTCATGTACTGATAAACACTCACACAGGCGCTGTTGTATCTGTCCCTGGTACTGAAGAGTATGCACACGGACACTGCTGTGGATTTCTACGGTACTGAATGGAATTCATGCAGATATTGTCGTGACTGTCCATGGTACTGAAGAACATTTACATAGACACTGTTGTTGGTATCCCTGGTATTGAAGACCATTCACATGCACATTGATAGATAGGTTTATCTAACTACTTCATGAAAATCAAACATTACAAGACTTGTGGCTTTAAAAGCTTAAAGATTTTGAAGGAAAACTTTGCCAGGTAGAGAAACATGGATAACTGAAAGTACACTTCACGTTCGAAATCGTAGAAGTAGAACTAATACTGTGTATAACATTAACTAAAAGTCATTTTTCTGCATTTTAGTTGTTGTTGGGTTCCCACTGTTGAGAGACACATAAATTGTATTTTTTTCCCGCCACGAATTTGCAGTTTCGGCCGAGGACACGGATGCCACATATCCTGCCCAGGGGATAGCGGCAAGGAATGCGGCGGACATGGCGTCACTTCCGTTTACGGACAAAGTACGTCACTTCCTGTTCCATCTATCGTGCTAAGAATAAAAAAAGGATTTGATTTTAGTCTCAAGTTTAAGTAGGAGAGAATGAAAGACAAAAAAGAAAATGGAAGAAAGCTTATTCCATACCTAACGTGGTGCTTATGTGCACACGTTTTTTTTGGTGGGCGAGCCTTTAGAATAGTATCTTTAATCGACTATGACGATTTTGGTCCTATCATTTGCAGCGTATGGTGACTGCACCCAGGACTTCCCCCAGGGCCGGGCCTGTTTCCTGCAGGGTTCCCAAAACGCCCCACTGCCGCCCATCCAGTCTGCCAGGGTCACTACTATGGAGAGCTTCAGCTTCAAGTACGGGAAGGTCGAGGTCTGGGCTAAGCTGCCGACAGGCGACTGGATTTGGCCCGGTGGGTGACTAGTTTAGTCTTACGTAACACTGGTGTTTCTCTGGCTCGATTGTGTGGTGGTGGGAACCCCAAAGTCTGTCCCCTAATGGTAAACACATATTTGCATACGGGTCATGGCTGGGCAGTTTGCGGGGAAAAAGGTACGATTTAAAAGGCAACAAAATACACAAAAGGTAGAAAAGAATTAGTAATGAGCATAATCTGT
This sequence comes from Branchiostoma lanceolatum, assembly GCF_035083965.1. Taxonomy (NCBI): domain Eukaryota; kingdom Metazoa; phylum Chordata; class Leptocardii; order Amphioxiformes; family Branchiostomatidae; genus Branchiostoma; species Branchiostoma lanceolatum. The sequence goes on from NC_089739.1 coordinate 8,607,102, forward strand.
GTATATTTTATGATAAACGTACATTTTGATTTTTCATCCCACGAAGGAGATCGGGCCCAGGTTTGGAAATGTGACCATGGGCACAGTATAACTTGGACACTACTGGGAGGGACTGCAATTCAGCAATTAAGCGTGCTTGCTTCTTAGCGTTAAGACTTCATTCCGGTGCACGAGGGAACCCCATGCTTCAGCTACGTTGTAGAACCCAACCCACATTAAATATTCTTCGTCTGAATTGTTTTTTTTTATTTTTGCCTTCTTGTTTCATTTGCATTATCTGCTCAGCAATCTGGCTGCTTCCAAGGGATAACGCGTACGGGGGCTGGCCGGCTTCGGGTGAAATCGATATCATGGAATCCAGGGGTAAGTTACGATACTGTTCGTTTACTTATTAAAACTTCTACAAACACCCATTGAGTGACTGAACTTCATTTACAATCGAAGAGTAACATTCTTAATTATCGTGATCATTTTGTATCTATTATGTTTTCCCATAGATTATTTCATCATTTATACGTTTGCCTACATTCAGATAAAATAACAAGCACGGAAACTTGTCAATGACCTGTAATGACCTCATAAACCACCTCGTTCGTTTCGCTCACTCGGTGGTATACGATATGTTCTTCTTTACTCAGGAAACCGGAACTTGTTCGGATCCTGGGGCGGGTCCATCGGAGTTGACGACATGGGGTCCACCCTGCACTGGGGACCGAGATGGCCCTACAACGGCTACCACTTGACCACCAACTCAAAGTAAGGGGTAAATTTCTGATAAACATAAATAGACTAAACCATATTTATCCATTTTAGAGGCCATTCAGCACATGGGACAATGATATGACAGCATATAAGTAATCAATAATGGTTATATTGAAGGTCAATCAGCACCAAGGTCATCAGTGTTATAACAACATGGAGGTAATTGAGAACAGCAGCTTTGATGTCAAATGTTTAACTTTGACTTTTTTTCTATACGGAATTTTCCACTCCACTTCCTCTTCACAGGCACGCCAAGTCCGGTACTTATGGGAGTGACTTCCACAAGTGGGTGCTGACTTGGACCGACTCTTATCTCCGGTAAGACAACGATAATGGTCAATGTCACTCTCGTCTTGTGAAGATGATTTTATTTCTTTGATATAAGCTTTTGATTAACATTACATGTGTCCATTGATCACTCCCCGTCACTCTGCGGTGAGTGTGACTAGCATATGAAAAATATATTGCTGCAAAAACACAGACAGACCAAAAACAATACCTCCCCATGTATTAGTAGCCTCTTCCATTGGACCTGGAAATGACCGTCAGTTGTAGACAAGGTTGTTAAGTGACTAATTTCTACCAACTTTGAACTCTACGTCCTGTCACTCGACTTCATCATAATAAAGTCACCTCCATTTTACTGGTCTAGTCATTTGTCTGGTGTTATAAACTACGTATACCTGATGACTTGAATGTATTCACAGGGTTGAGGTTGACGATGAAGAAGTCTTGCTGGTCTCCCCTCCGACTAATTTCTGGGACATGGGCAACTTCGGGCTGCCGTCTAACGAGAACCCCTGGGCTGGACGGGGCAAGATGGCGCCGTTTGACCGAGAGGTAATTCGTGACGGCCGTTTCATCTGCAAACCCTAACAAAAAAGTATAGGAATATGTGCTAACTTATATAGGAATAGGTCCGATGCTTCAATGAATCCATATGATGAAGTACTTCTGAGAGTCGACGTACTCAATCGTCGTGAAATATCGACGAGGTTTTGAATCGATACAATATTTTCTAAACTGTAACTGTTACATAAAACACAGATGTCAAGGCACGTTACTTGGAGGAAAGTCTGTCTCCTATCCAATCAAAGGAGGAAGAGGATAGGCACATATTCCAGTAAGCATTTCAAGAGAAATAAGTTTCAAATGAAGCATTTTGATGTGGTAATCAAATGTCTTGACACCAACCAAGGACGTCCGGATTGCTGTAGCCTCACGAAAGCTTTCCACGAAATCGTCTTCCGGGAGGGACGTAAAACGGGGGTCCCGTGCTCGAGGAGGTGCCTCGAACACGTTAAACAGCCTCATTACCCTACACATTGGGTACCTGCCTGTGGCACTGGCTGCAAATACACCTGATATTATTATTATTATTATTATTATATCAGTTAACTTCTGCTTTTCACATTCCTAGTTCTATCTGATCTTCAACGTCGCTGTCGGAGGTACAAATTCCTACTTCCCGGACAACGCCGACAACCAGCCGTACCCGAAACCCTGGAGCAACGGCAACTCCCGTGAGGGCGCCATGAGGGACTTCTGGAACGCCAAGAACCAGTGGTACCCCACCTGGAACGGTGATGACGTCGCCATGCAGATCCAGTCCATCAAAGTCTGGAAATTCGTCTAAAAAGTCTCGCGAGAACTTAGGAGGTATCACCAACTCCCGCGAGACCTCAGGATGTCTCACGAGGTCACGCGAGATCTTGAGAGGTCTCACCAATTCATTCGAGATTTAGACGTGACCATATCTGACAAGGCTGCGTGAACATATGTGTAAAATATTGTCGATTTTATTATTTCTCATTGTCTGAGAGTGATTATCTTGAAATAAAGATTTCTACCATGTGACACGATTGTTTGTTTCTTTCTTGCAAATATTCTTATACAATGTATCAAGAAACGATTAATCCACGATATGTCTTAGACACTAAGCTTTTTGCCACGAACAGCAAAACTCTGGAACTCCCTCCCAGCCCACTGCTTTCCAATCCCCCCCCCCCCCGAATATAGCCTACAAACCTTCAAAACAAACATGCAGCGCTATCTCCCACCTTAGCTACATTAGTTCAATTAGTTCAATGCTTAGAAGTCGAGTACGACCTTGCATTGAGCGAGATCGTCTGAATGCAAGGTCGTACTCGACCTTGCATTGAGACTCTCCAAAAGAGTCTCCTTTTTTTGTAAATTGTAAGATAACAGATATTACCCCCAAATCAAGGAGGTTAAAATAGCTTGATATTTTAACCTCCTTGCCCAAATCTAGGAAAAAAGACACAAAAAGCTACACAACTAAAGAAGTGTATCAAACAACAGTCTCAGGGTAAAATGTTTTATAAATGATATCGGTAGACAAATGTCAACACGTTTTCAATAGGGACGAACAGAAATGACACGTTGTCGAAAACGCTCAGTCTGTCAACATTTGCAGCTCACTTGTACAAATAGTTCTGGCAACCAACCCACCTGCTCAAATGGTCATTGCGATTATAACCTTCAAAATTGTTGGTACCAGATGGAACCAGTGATACGGAGAAGGACGTGCAACCTTTAGTTCTTCCGAACAATACATCAGACATGCGTAGCAACGGGTTTATGTTTATAGTAGTGTAACACAGTTCTTCAGGACGATGTCGATCAAGATAATCTATACAATCAACAGACAAACAGGTTTTGTTTTACCGAAGGCCAAAAGAAAATAAGGTTCTAAAGCCACTCGAGGTTCTATGTCAGTCAGCCTGAATGACCATGACTTTAAGTGCGCAAAACAGGATGGTTGCTCGAGGTTAGAGGTTACATACAAATGATTAGGTGAAATATAAATAGATAACTCAAAATGTTCTTTAGGTCGAAATATGACCTAATATGGATATATATAATTTACGTACGTTTTATTCATAGCTGGGCAGACGACGTAGACGGTTCACGTATGAATGACCCATAATTCATCAGTGTTTCCGTTTTAGGAGTATAAATGTCAGGTTGAACATTTATCCCCGTGTCATTGTTGCTGAATCACAAATCGTAAGTACAACAAATCACTGGGCGTATCTTAAGTGTGCATTTGGAACGACTTGCGAAATGCTTCGTCATTTCTAATACTTTGCTGTGACAGAATGGAAAATCATGTAAAATAAAGCAAACATTTGTTTCAATATGGTCTGTACTTGTCTACAACAAATCTCTTAGCGGGCTTAGAAAATGTTGCCGGTCATAGGAGGCCTTAAGAGTGCAAAATCGCGTCAAAACATTCTGAAGAAAAAAAGGCAAAATCATTTTATTCTTCTTGGTTACGCAGAAGATACCTGTCAGAATGCAGAACATCAAACTTAAATTCGAACAACCCATAAGAAGGTTATTGCAGTGGCAATGCAGTCACACCACATTCTTGACAATGTGTGAAAAGTTGAGGCTTCCATATCATTGCGCGAGGAGTAATCATAATTGTAACATGATTTATTTCTATTTACAGACAAAATGCTGTTGCTGGTAGTTTTGCTCTTCCATGCGGCCTTGTGGTCCACTGGGGAAGCCGTGGGTAAGAAACAAAACTATTCGATAAACTTAACCAGACTCCATTATGCTAATCATAGTTCTTATAACACCATAATACAACAATCATTGTGTAATATTATTCTCCGGTTGAAAATACACAACTTTCTCCTATTATTGAACATTTCGCGAGAAATTCCACTGCGGCTCGCGAAAAACGTACTTTTTTTCGTGAAATAGATTATTGCATCATCTTGCAATTGTATGTAATCACGATGACGAAGCAATGTTTTATTCCCAAAAAGTACCTCGTGGAAGCTTTCATAAGCACTTAAACTGTACACGCAAAATAGGTTATGCAATATCTACATAGTACGTTACCTTGTAAATTCTACAATTCATTGTGTATACACTGTACTATGAACGGAAGCTATAGGGTTATCAATCTATTGATTGTGTGTCATGGGAATAGCAACAGTTGGTCTGCCTATGGCAAATGTAGATATCAGATGACATGCTTATTTTAGCCTTTATGTATCATTAAGGATATGTAATGATTATTCTACTTCATAATTTTTTCCCTGAATTCGTCCAGGTTTTTTTTTCAACAATGGAGTATCTGAGAGTATGGTACCGTCATGATATAGTTTCAATGCCCTAGTTGTATGTACTGGGTGATACGAACATAGAAGGTATCCGAAAATTTATCATTCATGTGTCTGTGCGTGCGTGTGTGCGTGCATGTGTGTGTGAGAGACTATGTGTGTGTGTGTGTTTATAATTGTGTGTGTGTGTGTGTGTGTGGCTGTGTGTGTGTGTGTGTGTGTGTGTGAGAGAGAGAGAGAGACAGAGAGAGAGACAGATCGTGTGTGTGTGTGTGTGTGTGTGTGTGTGTGTGTGTGTGTGTGTGTGTGTGTGTGTGCGGGCGGGGGGGGGGCACACACACACAGACAGAAACACTGATACAGCTCTTCGCTCCCTTAGGGTTCAGTTCAGTGATCGTTTGTAGGAAGTTTGTCTATCACTTGTTTCTTACGGTTGTACATGTCTGATTTGTAGGCACCTATCTTGGTTGTTACATCGACGATCCCAATGACCGAGACTTCGCTCATGTGACCACCATGACTTACACCAACGGTTACACCACCTGTAGCCAGTACTGCTCCTCCCGGGGGTACCGATACATCGGAATGCAGTACGCTATCGAGGTACGTATACGGCCACACTGATTTGATGTATATGGATGACGTCCGCGCCAGCATCAATTTTCGAAAAAGATAAAAACCATACTGTGAATCGTACAAAGAAGCTGAACAAGGGCACATAAAAATTCATATGCCGCCCAAGCAGATTAGCAACCATACTATAAATCATACAAAGACGCTGCAAAAGAGCAAATATGTGCTGTAAATTGCAACAAAAAAACACCGGTAAACGGATACTAATTAGTAAAATTTTTAGTTTGTACACACTATCAAAATTTTTTGTCCATGCACACATTTTCTCAAGGCTAATTTGAAGCACTCCAATACAATCTTGATACAAAACCGTATGCATAACATACCTTAACCTAACCTAAATGATCTTTGAAAGGAATCTGACCGTTAGTTACGAGTTATGCTCAAATTTGTTGCTGTTTTCTCCAGTGCTTCTGTGGCCACAGTTACGGCAAGCACGGCCGGGCCCCGGAGTCGGACTGCTTCTACGGCTGTTCCGGTGGGACTGGCGGGCAATGTGGTGGAGACTACAGGAACACTGTCTGGGACCTCGGCACATGTATGTCCATGTATTCATCTAATACTTTTCTTTCCGCATCTATTGTACGAATGGCATATTCTAAGAATTCAGATTAGAAACGCTGTTCAAAATTCGGTACAGATAAATGTCATGAATCAACAAAGACCAAAGTCTAAAGGAGGTCTCACAAAAGGATACGCTCTGGAGACCTGATATCAAAGTGTGGAAAAAAGACGTAGGTAGCTTCTCTTGTGGTATGGGCTGGACACACGTACAACGTGGACACACGTGCGACGATATCCTAGCAATCACGATAGAGTTGGTTCATTTCGAGGTACTATGATGTCCCAAAGAGCTCCCAGTGACTTTTTTGGGGAACTTGTTTAGATGTAAAGGCTACGTTATAACAAGGAATGTAGGGGATTTTTACACGTCAAATAAAATATTGGAGGTAGAGTTTACATGTAACAACGTCTTTCTTGCTCCTCAGCCGGTGTAACTACCGGAACCGGAACCGGAAACTCAGATAACTTGGAGCTTGTGTTTGAAGACACCTTCGATACCCTGGACACGACCAAGTGGAGGCCAGAGGTCACCGCAGGGGGTGGTGGGGTAGGTACTCTCGTTCCCATGTTAGGTCGTTGCATCTTTGCTTAGACGATGCTTTATGAATGTTCGTAACATGTGCCTCTATATAATCATCAGCAATATGTATCATGAACTAGTACACATATATCTCCGGGTAGCATAGGCTAGGCTTTATTAGACATGTCGTATTGGCCAGCTTCCAGAGAGTTGTTACAGTCTTCACCAAACTGATTTTGGAGCTATGCGTAGTGTTCAAAATACATAGCGATAAGACTGGAAACGTCATTGTCCCGCGAACATGATATTTCTGCAAAAAATTAAAAGGTTACAGGTATATTGATAAGGCAGTATATTTAGAAAGTATGTTAATAAGGCAGAATTATCAGTTACACTGATATGAAAGTTTTGGAGGTTTCCTGAAAGGATAACGTAGTGTTGCTCCCTCACAGAACGAAGAGTTCCAGTATTACTACGGCCACCCTGACAACCTGTACGTTCAGAACGGGAACCTCTACCTCAAACCGGTAACTATTTTATCTTATTGTAACTAAATCAACTTACATCAAATTCTACGCTGGGTTGTCATCATTATCATTACTGTTATAATTATCATTTTCATGATTGCTATCATCACCATTATCATCATCATTATCATAATACTTTTACATTGTAACTTGCAATAAACATGTGGCGTTCGCAGGAAAACAGCTACTCAAGCAATTGCTGGATACATTTTGGAAACGGTCAGACGTTCCAGATAGCATCCACAACCTTTCATCAATGACCGTGGACGAGATTTTAAGCTAGATCACCAGGTTTTAAACAAAAAACTATGAATTAATATGCAAATAAGTTGAAGAGAATTTCTAGAACTTACACTGAGCAGTGGATCGAATGAAACAGAAAGCCACCCCTGAATAGAGATGGAGGACACCACAAATTGTTTACTACATCTGATAATTCTTCTCTCTTACAGACACTCGCTTCAGAACACTACGGCGAGGAATTTCTGACGGAGGGATACATTGACTTCTGGCGTGAGTTATCCAATCACATTCCATCTATATGTCTGTCTATATCTATCTATCTGACCGGTTCACTTTGCACTGCATGCAGCTATATGTAGGTGTCACTGCTAACAATACGGTGGTTACGTTTGGGACTGCATTGTTAGCAGCGACACCTAGCTTCAGTGCAAAGTGAAACAGTCAGTCAGAATTGCCCTTAAGAATACGACAGACGGTCATTGTCATTCAAGTGTGGATGATGTTACAGATCCAGACAGTCATTACGGTCACAATTGAAAAATGGGCCCTGTCGGGAAGTTTACGGGCTGTATTTTTTGCACTTCCGGGCGTTACCCCTACGTGGCCCCGCGGGGCGCCCTGTGGCTAACGGGATATTTTGGGCACGGCCAGAGCCCTGGAGGTTGTTAACATGGAATTAAAATCGACCCGGGACCTGGTAAAAAATAGGCGCCGTGAGCTAATCATGAGAACACTGAGAGGTACCTTCCGGTGTCCGGCAGTTCACCCTGACAATTTTGTGTCTTCGGGGCTCGACCGGGGCTATACCCCCAACGGGCACCGTTGCAAATGTGACCGTAGCATAAGCGGCAATGTTGTTTCAGACGGCTACAACTACATCGGATGTTTCGACGACGGGGGAAACCAGGACCTGACGGAGAATCTGCTGACCGCTGGTGACATGAACCCTGGGAAGTGTGTGACGCACTGCGCAGGACAGGGGTACGAGTACTTCGGACTGAAGGGAACACAATGTCGCTGTGGACACACCTATGGCAGGTAGGGGATAATCTTGAGGACCGTACATATATAACACTTTCGCCTTGTGAATCTTGTTGAACAGTCACTACATTGCAAAGATGGCCAAATTTGGAGCCTCGAACAAAAAATGTAACATCAATTCCATCGTTCGAACCCGGTATTCGAATTTTCAACAGTGGCACAATCAGTGCACGTGAAGCGTGTTCTAATCATTCTATGCTATATGCATGGAAGACCGTGTGATACAAGTAGAATCCCATGTGATAACCCAAAATATCGCCCGGTACGGAACACACGTATCGAACGTTATCCCGGTCCAGGTGTGACATGAATACGTTAATCATACAATATGGAGCAAAGAGCTCCCCTGATTCACAAATAAAGAAATCAAGGTAAGATCTACAAACTTGACAATCAACACATTTATACATTTATATGTGTGTTGATTGTCAAGATACATGTACATGTGTTGATTGTCAAGTTTGTAGATATAGATATATAAAGAAATTGAAATTATAGAAGATGTCCTTTCCTGGAGTTTTTCTTTAGTTCAAAGAATGTCTTTTTTGTTGCTACTACGCTGCAATAGTCAATGTTTTTCTCTCACCTATGAAACCCACCGCTCCGCTAGGTTTGGCCGGGCACACAGTCACCATTGCAACACTAACTGTCCTGGAGACAGCGGCAAGGAGTGCGGCGGAGCCGGGTCTTACACGTCCGTCTATGGACAATGTATGTCATCACCCTTCCTGTTATCAGTTAGTGAGGCCACGTTGGTTTGATTTTATGGATAACGTCCGCGAGCGCGTCCATTGTTTGCTATATCATACTCTGTGTTTTTAGTAATTTGTTCAAACTTCCTGACCACTTAGATTTCATAATGACGGCAATATTTATTTTTTCGCACGTTCGCTTCAGTTTTGGGGTTCCCAGAAGATGTCATCCATCTAATCGAATCAATACGGCCTTAGTTAGATCCTTTCCACACTTTCGGTGTGCGATTTCTATAACCCTTGGGACACACAGTTTGCAAGCACAACGATAGTAGCCTGGTATCCATCCCTATTATAGCTGCCGAGTTTCTTTCGTCCTCTCAGAGAAGATAGGTACCAGGCTACGACATAGACACTATGGGCACTAGGGTCTAGTCCGCTGGTAGCTGATAGTGCACTAGTGTTCAGCTCCCATACTCTTTCTCATGAGTGCTGTATGAATTGCACAAATGCAATAGACCTTGATCGCTGATACGCAAGGTAACAGTTACCAACTGGATAGAGTTTAGAAACGGTCAGACGTTTGAGATAAGATTGTGTTTTTTGTACATTGTCCTTTCTGTTGGGCTTTTGTGAGAAGTTTGGTCATGTGTCTTCAGCGTATGGAGACTGCACATCAGACTTCCCCCAGGGACGGGCCTGTTCCCTACAGGGTTCCCAAAACGCCCCCCTTCCACCCATCCAGTCCGCCAGGGTCACTACCGTGGAGAGCTTCAGCTTCACGTACGGGAAGGTCGAGGTTTGGGCTAAGCTGCCGACAGGAGACTGGATTTGGCCCGGTGAGAACTTTATTTATTTAGTGTGCTATGCATGTATGGATTGATTGATAAACAGTGACAGGAAATGTCCTAAAGCATAGCTGTTTCCCAAAATATGCCATTTGCAAGTTTAGTGTGCGCCTGTGTAGTGGTGATAGTCGGAAAGTCTCGCGAGACGTTGCTGCCTCGAGACCTTGAACTCCAAAATGGCGACGCCATTGCTTGTTGATGACGTAAGGGTGGTCTCCGGTTCTTTTGAATCAAAGATCCTTGTAACCTGGGTTCGATAGAATGTGCTAATTCTCCACTGTTGTTTTTATTTGCTCAGCAATCTGGCTGCTTCCAAGGGATAACGTGTATGGTGGATGGCCGGGTTCGGGTGAAATCGACATCATGGAATCCAGGGGTAAGTTGTACCATTATTCATTGTTGCAAAAAAATAAGCCTATTCGCGGTTCAAACTGCGCAAGCGCAGTGAGACGAATTGTGGGAAATATGTCAAAGTGAAGGCCCCTAAACTGGCAAACATTTCTTGTCTAAACAATGTTTAATACATGTCAATACACGTTTTGCTCATCTCAGGGACCCTTAACTTTGTAGCATTTCCCACAATACATCTCGCCGCGCATGAGCAGTTAAATCATACGTGAAAAGTCAAAAATACATTTGCATGTCATCGACACTAAACCAATACGCAAAAAAACCAACCTTGCTGTTGTTTTCTTTATTATACAGGAAACCGGAACCTGTACGGATCCTGGGGCGGATCCATCGGAGTTGACGACATGGGGTCCACCCTGCACTGGGGACCGAGATGGCCCTACAACGGCTACCAGCAGACAACCGGCTCAAAGTATTACCCTCGTGTATAGTCTGTAGTGTACTTTACGCGAAGTTTATATCCGTGATAAAGCGTTGAGAAGATTTGTCTTAATGTCCATTTAATGGTCTGGCCGTGAATGAGACACAGGTGGCTATTGCGAAGGGTTAGTCCTACTGAAGAGGCAATACAGAATATAAGACTGGAACATACGTAAGAGATTTAGGTACTACACACATACACACAAACACTCCCATGCACACACAAACACACACATAGAGTAAGAAAATAAGATTGTATAGATATACATAAGTTCCTATGTACTCGTGGTTATCTTGGAGAAGAGCTTGATTGTTCTAAATTGCCAAATGTCCTAAAATGCTAAATGATGTACTTCAACTTACAGGCACGCCAATTCTGGTACTTATGGGACTGACTTCCACAAGTGGGTTCTGACTTGGACGGACTCCTATCTCAAGTGAGAATACTTAATGATGTTTCCCTTTACAGTCTGGTCTTTACCATTGCACCATGCGATAAATATAAAAAGATAAAATATTGAACATATACGCAGCAAAGAATCGCACGTATTCTAAGTCCGTGTGCGTGTGCGCTTATACATAATTATTGCTCGATTGGACCTGCATAAATGTCTAAACGTGCTTGAAACTAAATAATGACTTTGATATTTGCTTAGGGTCGTAGCCCCTCCGATTTCCCCAGCGAAATATCTAAGTGCATGTATTGAAAACTAAATGATGAATTTGAGGTATACCTAGGGTTGAGGTCGATGATTTTTGGCCCCTCCGTTTTCTAAATGTGCTTGAAACTAAATGGTGACTTTGATAATGTACTTATTAGAGTTGAAGTTGATGATCAAGAGGTCTTGATGGTCTCTCCTCCGACTAACTTCTGGGATATGGGCAACTTCGGCCTGCCGTCTTACGAGAACCCCTGGGCTGGAGGCGGCAAGATGACGCCATTCGACCGAGAGGTAGATTATCTTTATTGTTCACTCTTTTAGTGCCTAGTGGCACATAGGTCATCAAATTTCTTTGCTATTTCAGTAGCAGGGTACGTTTGGGAAGGTTAGTCATCCAGGTAAACAATAGACAATTCAAATTCTACAACTGGATAAAATTCGGAGACTTGATTCCGGACGTTTCGAGTGACATCCAACACTCTTTTTCAGCGTCACTTAAATGAACTGTAAATGAACTGGTAAAACGAATACAATGCTAGTAATTGAACATGTCAAGGACACTAACTCGTCAGAAACGTATGCAAATGTCAATAAAATGTAAATCATGTTAGGATAGCAGTAGCAGGGTATATTTCTACGGGAAGGGGTTGCTAGCCGTTCCCCTTTAACGTGCTCGATGCACCTCCTCGACCATGGGACCCCCATTTTATGTCCTTTCCGGAAGACTGTCGTTCACATTTCCGAGTACGCATTTGCAGCGACATGAGTTGTGGGTAATATGTCAAAGGTTAAGGCCCCTGAGACAAAACAAAACACGTCTTGACATCTTTATGCAAATCGAGACAATGGTCGAGACGAGAACTGTTTACAAGTTAGGGACTTTCACCTTTGATATATTACCCACAATTCCTATCGGTGCGCATGCGTACTCGGAAGTGCGAACGACCTTATTAAGTGACTTATCTTGCGTTCTCTCTCTAGTTCTATCTGATCTTCAACGTCGCCGTTGGCGGGACCAACTACTACTTCCCGGACAACGCCAACAACCAGCCGTACCCGAAACCCTGGAGCAACGACAACTCCCGTGAGGGCGCCATGAGGGACTTCTGGAACGCCAAGAACCAGTGGTACCCCACCTGGAACGGTGATGACGTCGCCATGCAGATCCAGTCCATCAAAGTCTGGAAATTCGTCTAAGTCTCGCGAGATTTTGTGAACTCTCGTGAGATCACACTAGAGCAATATTCTCTCACGTGACCATGCCAAGCAAGGCCATTAAATTATGCACAATATCGATTTTATTGCTTCTGTCTCAGAGCAACAGAAATGGTATCTTGGTAAAATCAGTGTAAGAAAATGGATTAATAAAGACATCAATCTATACAATAATGGCCTTTACATTGGCTATTTCTAGAATAGTTTTGTACTGTAAACTGAGACGTGATGAAGTGATCACTTAAGTCAAGATATTTCAAAGATCTACCAGCCTACTTTGTAGGCGAATATGCTACATTTTCAATCGTAAACCAGTCCGGTGGGTTAATTTGCATGTGACTTTTGCCACGACGAGTTCATCGAGGTCGCACCGTGAGTAAGAGCAGTAAAACATCCATTCAGTCAAAACAGATATATTGTCTGACTTCCTATCGCCATCGTGAGACGTAACAGCTTTGGCTTTCAAAGATATTACCCGTAGCTTTCATGGAAATGGGTGAGTCCAGGCGTTTGTATTGATCAGATATATCAACACGAAGCTAGCTAGCGCGCAGCGTGTGTAGTAAACGCCAAAGGGCGGCCGTACCAGCTATATAAATACAAATACAGTGCCTCTAAGCCGAAAGCATGCCCCCCCCTCCCCACAATGTTGGTGAGTCCCAGCTATATACAGTACAGGACAGTGGCTTCTCCATGGATGGCCCCTGTATTGCCGCAGGCGTGACAGTATGTACCGGCCTCACCTCGGCATGTTTCCCAAAGGTCAAAGGGCATCAGACGACTGTTAACATTCACATGTGCGAATGGCTCAGGGGAGACTAAAGGGATTGCGCCTGCGCCGCCAGACCGCACGATGAGAGACCAAGTAAAAAACATGGTTTAAACCATTGAAAATTCTTTTTGGTGGGATTTTTTGTGAAATCTGGGCAATATAGGATAGGCTGTGGTAGGATAGACTCTGTATTTACTGAATTAGTTGAAATAAATGGTCTTTCTCTACCTTGTGGGGTTTGGCACCCCCCTGATATAGTGGGATGGTCTTCAACTGGGTGTTTGAAGCCTGTAGGGCCTATCCAAGGGCTCTGATTAGGGGGGGGGGGTTATCTGGAGAATAGCCGTATAGAATTTGTCAGGGATGAATCTGATGACAGTTGACATAACTGGTTAGTATTTGAGGGTAAGTTATTGTAGTCTGATGTTTTGATTCCTGAGATAATGACACCTTCTTTTTCTTAACTTCCCCATAGGGCTACATGCATTACTGCCATTTATTGTATCCCTTTAGTCTCCCCCTCAGAACCCGAATGGTTAATAGATGGGGTTATTGATAAACGATCAAAAAAGGAATAATCAATCAATAAATAAATACGTGACTACCTTTATCTAACGTTATGCTCGATTGCTCATGTCGGCTACACAGCAGTTTATCAAACTTTCAAAGAGGTCAAGTTATTATAATCGAAAGGACAGCTGGTGGGGCAATGAGAACTGTACCATGCAAGAACCATCTTTCAAAGTCGCAAATGAAACAGCTAGTGCAGAATACTGAAGCAATAAAATTCACTGTCTCAGGCTTTTATACCCCGCGCAAACCTTTCTGGTTCGTACCTAAGCATGATCAAGCATGACGCCAAGCCGTGAATCATTAACAGAGTTGGTGAGCTGGGTTCGTGCCAGGGCCTGAGGTCCCACCATCGATGGCCTTGGTGCTTGTAGAGTAATTGATAACTGTGTGTCAAAGGTTGCCAAGACGTTCCGATAGTTACGTGGTGTAACAGTCCCTACAAAACAAAATGGAAGTCGAGCAAGGTAAGAGGAAGAGGCACCAGAAGAAGGTGACGAGATACGTGACGATAGCTGCTGTTGTCGGTGTGGTGCTGGTGGCGGCCATTGCTCTGTTGGTGTACTTTCTGGTACCCTCCGTTACGATCGGTAAGGCTGTAAGCTAGTAGGAGACTGTCGGCTTGAGTTGAAAACGTTTCTTGCAATTGTGGGTTCTTGTCAAAGGATTAGCTACAAGTGGCAAAGCAAAGATAGCAATGAAGATAGTCAATACAAGAAAAAGTGGCTCAGGTGCTCATAGAGTTTTGATCAGTTTTGATTGGTCGGTTCAAAACAACTCTGTAAGCGGGGTCAAGCTGTCATGGCCACATCTTTCAAGGCCATTTGTGCTTGCTTTAGATTTGCACTCGTGTGTAAATACTCGTCTGAATTTGTTGCTGGTGGCTGCCTTTTTTACTCTTAAGGTAGGTCCTAGGACAATACAATTTTACTCGATGCTGAATCAATGTAATCATTCTACAGAATTCATGAAAAAACATATGTAGAGGAAATTTATCACTTCTTTTCTCTCAGACGAGTTCCCAACTGACGGCAGTCTTTTGGACTACTTCAAGTTTGACAGACAGGACGCCATGCAGGTCACGTGGTCGCACGGAGCCAATAGCAAGGCTCAGTTGGCAGAGGCATTAGCAAGTAAGTAAACACTTGTACTTGACCCTGGACTCTTTGAGTCGTAGCCAACAGCCCCTCTACTTTTTACAGAATAGCCAAGTAAAAAACCTATTTCTTATACCAACCTGCCATCCAACCTACATGTACCTACCTACCTACCAGTCAGACAAACAAACAAACAAACAAGCAAACAAACAGACAGACAGACAGACAGAAAAACAAAGACACATAGAAACAACCAACCAACCAACCAACCAACATATTAATAATCAATAATATGCAAAATTGCAGACGTACATAGCCTGAATTACTATGCCAATTTACATCACCAGTTTAAAGTTAGGGTTAGTTTTTTTACTAGTGCTAACCTACGAAACAAAAAACAAACCAACAAACCATTGCATATCTACATGAAATATGTCTTCATCGTAAAGCTACTAGTATATTTCATCGAGATCTTTTTCTCAGCTCAATGATTTTACCCTCCCCCTCAGGTGACATACACATGCTAGAGGCAGACATCTTGTTACGTGGACAAGGTACGCCTGCGCAGACGGACATTCCCGTTATGGCGCACCCTCCCCAGACGGACGGTGACAACACGTTTGAAGAGTGGCTGGACGCCGCTCTCGAGTCCAGCAAGGGACTTAAGTTAGACTTCAAGAGCATTGGAGCGGTGGCTCCCTCCCTAAGGTGAGTGATGTGAAATATTGATTCGTAGATAGTTTCACCAATTGAACATAGTTTTCTCATGTAGTCAACCTTATTTTTTGTCTACAAACGTTACAACAAACATATCATTAATTTCTGGGCGCCTAACCTTCACAAACTAACATTCGCAAGATAACAGTTACTCATGCAACTGGACAATTTTGTAATTTTTACAATAATCCAGTTGCTTCAGTAACTGTTATCTTGCATATATTATTACCTTGATGGCTAACCTTCATCGACGAATGACAATATCGTACGATAAACTGAATGTCGTTGCATTACTACAGGATTCTGAGGGACAGGGCCAACCTTATAAACCGTCCCGTCTGGCTGAACGCGGATATCCTGCCCGGCCCGAACACCGCAAACCCGGGCGTCGACGCGCGAGACTTCCTCGATACGGTCAACCGGATTTTCCCAGAATGCACTCTTTCTCTTGGATGGACAACAGGTGGTTTTTAGAACTTGTGAGGATTGCGAAAGTTGCTCTACTTTTTGTTGTATCAATAAATCTTCTTCGCTTTAGGCATTATTGTTTTTAGAATAGGGAAGATACGTGTAAACTAGCTAGGTTTATTTCGGGTGCCGATCCAAGAGTATTTGGTACACGTATTTGGTCCCCCCCCCCCTTCACTTCTTCGATACGGTCAACCGAATTTTCCATGAATGCACTCTGTCCCCTTGGATGGACAACAGGCTAGGTGACTGTTAGAACAGGCTGCTAGCAGCCTCACAGTTGAGCTCTTGGTTCCAGTTAGTTGGTAGCTGGGAACCCCCGGTTAAAATCTTGGGAAGGGTATCTCGGTTGGAGCTGTACCCGTTTATTCAGAAGGACGTAAAATGGGGCGGGTCCTGAGTTCCAGGAGGTACCTCGAGCACATTAAAGGGGAAATCAAGCTATTATCTCCATAAAGCTCATGAGGTCGGACGGGGTCATTGTTACTTTCATTTCACCCCCCCTTCCAATCTTTAAAATGACCATGCAGCCTTCGATTTCCCATGATGCACACGAAATTACCTACAATGCATCTGTAAGCTGACCCCATGACTCAACAGTGTTTTACCCGTGACGTTTCAGGATTCTACTTCGGCCGAGAAAACGTGGGCTACACGCGGCGTATGGTGGAAGAGATGCACTCCTACTGCAAGGAACTGTCACAACCCGTGACGTTTCCCATCAGAAACTCTCTACTCGGTCTACCTGGAACCATGGAGAACCTGAAGTGGTTGTTGAGTCAATCTGAAAGGTCAGAGTTCACAGATATCTATTCATTCCATTGCCGTTGTTGTTGTTGTTAGCCTCTACCAGGCTCCAGACTTGACTAGGACGACTAGAAATTGGCCGAATAGACAACATGCCACACAAACACACACACACACACACACACACACACACACACACACACACACACACACACACACACACACACACACACACACACACATACATACACACACACACACACACACACACATGCATACACACACACACACACACACACACACATACATACACACACACACACACGCGCACCCATACGCACACACAGGTGATGAGCGGATACAATGTCTATGATATTCCGTGTTGGCAACCTTTCTGCTTGGGTAACGCTTGATTTCTTCTCCTGATTTGCAGATATACCATCACCGTGTGGACGTCAGTATTTGACGTACACAGAATATACGACCTTGTGAGATGTCGCAATGCATTCTCGCACAAGCGAGTTTACTACGATCTTCCAAAACAGGTATGTTAACACAACGTTTCAGTCATAAAAGACAGACCGGCAGGGAGTAGGAAAGTAGGAAGGAAAGAGGGCGATAAAGAAATGAAATATGAGAGAGGCCAATTTTATAACCGTTGCCTTATAGATATACATATATGGCCTCACAGTACTCTGTGTCAACCGAAACCTTACATTATTTGCATTACTTGCTTTCTTCAAGAACGTACTCGAGAAAAATACGATTAGACAAAAATACGACACGCACGTTTTCTTGTTCTCGTTACAGCTAGAAGATGATTTCCTTCAGGCTATGCAACGTCACGAGTCAAAGGTCAACCCTCTGTCCTTCTTCCCACTGGAACGACGAGATGCTCTACTTCTCACGTGGTCTCACGAGACCAACTCCCGAGAAAAACTGACTGAAGCCTTGCAACGTAAGTGTCGATTGAATCTAACCGCTCACACAAACACACACACACACAAACACACACACACACACACACACATAACACACACACACATATAACATGTACATATACATACAAATTTTCCAACTTCAATGCATATACCTCAATGATAGAAGAAACTTCTAAAATGGAATCTCGCATGATTTGCAGGGAAGTCAAA
Organism: Branchiostoma lanceolatum; assembly: GCF_035083965.1. NCBI lineage: Eukaryota > Metazoa > Chordata > Leptocardii > Amphioxiformes > Branchiostomatidae > Branchiostoma > Branchiostoma lanceolatum. The sequence goes on from NC_089739.1 coordinate 8,625,265, forward strand.
CATCATCGAGGCTGACGTCGTGCTAGGAGACCAGAACCAACCAATCATGGCGAAGCCCACCGATACTGATTATGACGTCACGTTCGAAGAGTGGCTGTCCGCCATCATGGCGGCTGACCATGACGTGGGGATGAAGCTGACCTTTCACACTACAGAGGCTGTCATACCGGTACTAACTTTTTTTTAATGATAAGATTCAATAAGACTCATCAAGAGAGTGGTGTTGCCATCGTTTGAAAGAGAAAAGTGATGATGCAGCATAGTTCTGTGTGAGAGATAAGGTCACAGCGGTGTTAATTCCTTCCAATATAACCCCAAATTAGCGCTCTGATAAACCCAGGTTCAATGAAGATTGTAAATCAGCAGTTCAAAGTGTATCATATACAGAAATGGCGCATGCATCTAGATGGAGCTCTAACATACAGTTATGATTAATGGAAACTGTCTTCCAGTTGTCCCAAGTTCCCGTTTCACACATTTTTGTATGCCCGTCGGGTCGTCTAATGACGTAAACTAGAAATTGTTTTTCTCGGGAACAACTGTCAACTGGTCAGTTCCTGAAATGTGGATCATCTAAAGGACCCCAATAAATGTACCAGACATACTTTGTCCTTTGCAAAAAAATTAATAACATATTGAAGTAATCAATGACTTAACATGAAAGGTAATCTGTGTTGGCCAATGACATCACGAATAAAAACTCAAATTTCAATACTAACACTTGTAAGAAGTCCTACATCTTCCAAGCATTGGTCTTGTAAAGTTCAGTCTTTGGTCATAAAGTATCCAATATCATGTCTTCATTGCACTTCCACAGACAATGACAATACTGCGTCAAAACATGTCCAATATTGACTTTCCTGTGATCATCAACGCGGATGTCTTGGCTCCAAGCTACGACTCCGGACAACCACTTGATCCCGACTTAGTCTTCAAGCCTACTTATGAGCTGTACCCCAATGGCGTCACCACTTCCATTCAGTTCAAAGGAATAACACGTGAGGGTGGAATCACGCGAGAGCTGGCGAGAAATGCACACGCGCTTGCGCAGAGGCTAAGTAGCCCCGTAACCTTCACGATCCCCGCCGCCGTCGCCATGATGTCATGGCCGAACGTAAAATGGCTTCTCGAACAGTCTGACACCTACACGTTGACACTTACGGAAGGGCAAATAAGTATCGATCCTATTGATCTCTTCATGATTCGGAACGATTTCGATTGGGGTAGGATTTTGTACGACATTACAACCGAGAAGGCAACACAGTTGGCGCGGATGACTGAAACTGGAGGCAGTTTGGTTAATTTCTTCCAGGCCAGCTACAAAATCTATGGACGGGATGCCCTCTCCGTCACATGGGCGCATGGCGTAAACTCTAGAGAGGCCGTTGAAGATGCCATGGGAGGTTGGTTCCGTTTAGAAAAATAAATAAATACAAAACACCAAGCATGACACCATCAAAATAGTTTAATTACAAGTTATAAGCTCAACATTAGAATAGATCTTTAATTTTGTCATCTCATAGAATTCAAACAAGTAACATCCTTTTAGCTCAATCTATCGGTGTAAATCTTGCACTTCTTGCACTTATATGAATAGCGAGCAGTTCAGGGATCTTCATCTTTTGACATGTACGACTAACAGGTGTTTCCCCCTGCACGTAGCCTATCGTGAGATCACCATGCTCGAGGCTGACGTTGACATCCGGTCTGACAACGTTCCCGTCATGTCTGACGATGTGTCAGTCGCCGGAAGTGACGTCATGACTTTGGAAGAGTGGCTGGACATTGCAAAACTGAGGAAACAGGGTATCATGCTGGAGTTCCACAGCGTCAACTCGGTAGTTCCTGCTCTGGAGGTAAATGTCATCTACCACTTAAGATACATGAAATTAACTACTCTTATTGTACAGTGATACGTAAAATGTCCGGATGTCCCTACATACTTTTTCACAAACTGGAAGGCAGAAAAAGGTGCTCAGACAATAATGTTATGTACTATGTTGATGAAGGTTAGACATCCACAAGATACACAAGATAATAGTTTGACCACAGATCCTGCTCAGTCACTGACGAAAAGTAGTGGATACTGCCTGGAATTTCTGACCGTTTACAAATCTATCCAGTTTCTTGAGTAATTGTTATCTTGTGCATATCCATTTCAAGTCAAATTTCAGCCCTACTCCACAACCTTTTATCATCTTCGTGTCATAAATAGATTTTCCAAAGACGACACGGAGACCTAAGAAGCCCTGTCATGTTGAAGGCAGAGATTCCTGGCCTTTTCAGCAAGGAGACATTCATCGATTCTATTGTTGATATGTTTCCCCACGTTTCGATAGGTAAGAACTTTGAAGTCACTTTCAATTCGCGTTGAATTTGTAGCCTAGGATTTAACACATTGGCAATAATCCATCAGAAATAGATGTATTAATCCATTAATAACATACAGTTGACTTTGAATAAAATTAGTTTTTTATTTATTTTGCAAACATTGTATTCTAGAATTACTAGTAGTATAAAATTGTCCTTTAATTTCTCTTACAATTTATGATAAAGGCTTCCAAATTAACTACATGTAATTTGTACGTTGTTTTTTTCTTCAGTTTTTGCGATGAGACCAGCGAGCCCGTCAGAGGGTTACTCTCGTGCCCAGGTTGAGGAAATATCCAGGATGTGTGCTAACCTGACACAGGTCGTGACGTTCAGCGTGGACGCCAGACATGTGAGTCGTGAATTGTCTCTTTGACGCACGCATTAGTTATGTAAGGATGAGGCAGGCAGATATTGTTCATTTATCCATCGTGGCCAAAAACTGCAGTCTTTTTCAGAATCTCCAAAATTAAAACCGCAGTCTTCCTCATCCCAAAAAGGGTATTCTTCCTCAGAATGCCCAAAAGTGCAGTCTTAGAGTTCCACAAAATCCCCCAAAAGGCAGTCTTCATCAGAATCCAAGTGACCAGACACGTGACGCCAGCAGTGGTTTATAAGTGCCAGTAAGTTTATTTCGCCCGCCGTCTCGGCTGAGTGATGGTTGGTCACATGGAATACTGCAGTGGGCCAGTTGAGAATTCGATACACTATTTTTTGCGTTCGAACAGAGCTTTAACTCTGTATAACTCTGTTCTATGATCTTGAATTGATATGTTATTTTGAATTCAAATAGGTCCGTGGATCGTGGGACAACCTGAGCTGGTTACTCGGCCAGTCTCCGCTCTACCACCTGTACATCTGGGCGGGCTGGCCGGAACCGGAAACGTACAGCGTTGACGTCACAGACCTCGTGTTCGTCAGGAACAACTTTGATCGCAGCCGGGTGTTCTATGACCTCATCCCACGGGTCATGGAAGAGTTTAACATGGCTCTGGAAGAGACTTAATTTAAGATGGGCAACGATGTCTTGAAAAACATCTTTTATTATGCATGTCATCTCACTTCTCATCTTATTTGTTAAACTTCACGGATGTATTTCAGTAGATAGGTATGGGACGACAAGAAGAAAGTGCGCATGCGTGGCAAAAATGTGCGTTTGATATGTAAAGAAGTTACAGCTACAGATATACATGGTCTTTCTTGTGTGTCTTAGCAGTCACATTACTAGTCAAGTCCCACAAGGTATTGGCAATGCCTCCTCTCGGATAGAAGGACCAGCGGCTCTGTCAAGACCTTTCTGTAAGATGTGACGTGTCACTTGCGTCTGTGGGCTCACCTTACTCTGACTGCTGTTAAAACCTGGCTAAAACAAGGGAATTTTCATTCTTACCAATATAGTTGAGTTAATAGTGTCTGATGAGGACGCTGCACCAGCGCTCTAACCCTACCTGTTAAGTGGCTCTTACTTGATCTTCGTTATTTTTTTATGTCTGTTTCAATTGAGGGATCTCCCTGTAGCTCAACTGGTGTCAGCATCACAGTTGAGCTCCTGGTTCCAATTAGTTTCTATCTGGGACACCCTGGTTCAATCCTGGGAAGGGCACGTCGGTTGAGGCTGCAACCGTCTTCCGAGCGGAAGGGATGTAAAATGGAGGGGGGGGGGATTTCGGGGAGGGAAGGGCTAGTAACCCCTCCCTGGGTAAAAATATACCCTGCACTGACACAGAAACAGCAAGGGAACCTATTATGGGTCACTAGGCATTACAACAACGTTTTGCCTGCGTTCTTGGGGCAGAACAGATTGAACTATTCTTGGATCTAAGACACTCACGAGTTGGGTGCATTACACATTGGTTATCAATTATAATAGGGCCACTCTGATGAAAAAAATGAAACACAGAGAGTTTTAAATCAAGTATTAGATATGCATTTAATCAAAAGTTGTATTGATATTCCTGCTACCCTTTCTACTTAACTTGGGTCGACGCCGCGTCAGCGTTTTTAAAAATACTTTAACGTTACATATGCATTTCAAGTGGTGTCCTTTCATCTGATATACATATAATGAATATACTTTCATTTGGAACATTTGACTGTTGGTTTCATTTTCATAGCAAATCTCAAGATGAATGGTGGGTTCAACTATACAAGAATTATATTTAAGTCATTGTTTATACTATAGTATTCTATTTGATAGGTACATTTCTTCTTTTTATGAATCCACCATTCTTATGGATAGTGTCCTAGATACATTTTCTACAATACACTCAGTGTGCATCGGAAGTGTATCCACCACTACGGATGGTTAAATCTTTAACAAGGGATATCTCCAGACAGTTAAGGAATCATGTTGTTGTTAATGACAGAAAACTTAATTGTACATCTTAACATTAATGAAATAAAAGTCTCCTAATTTCGAAAATGATTTTTCCCGTATTCCAAATTATCCGCGTCACTTACTGCTAGTTGCTAATGTATGGAAGAAAAGAGAGGTTATGCAAATGACGAAGGTTGGTGGGGTTGGAGACTGTGACTTTTTGTGTTTCCAAGGCAACCGTTGCTATGACATCAGCGTTGGGTGGATCCACCAGACGGAGCACGTGGTATAGAACGCCATTCTGCTGGTCCAGGGTGATGACGTCACCGCCGTAGTAAGATTGGTACCGGTCTGAAAGGGCAAAAAAAGGACACTTAAATGATTTTGGCAACACCTCAGCGGCGGAGCCTACATTGCTAATACGAACACATTGGCCAGTTTGCTGCTAATCTAATAGGGGACAGATTTTGAGATAGCTTTGACTATGACCATGACTTACGGGAAGAGATCTTCATCCATGGCTGTACGACTCTACTCTACTCTACTCTACTCCACTCTACTCTACTCTACTCTACTCTACTCTACTCTACTCTACTCTACTCTACTCTACTCTACTCTACTCTACTCTACTCTACTCTAATCTAATCTAATCTAGAATGGCTTGAGCAGGTCTGCGCATTACGGAATAGGGACATGCAGGCCACTATGTAGCGTACGTACCAGGCACAGCAATGACCCAGAGCGGCTTGATGAGGCCCAGTTTGGGGTCCACAGTCACCAGAGTGTACGTCACCTGCCGATCCAAGAACAGCCCGGGAGATATGGCAACGAGCTGGCCTGGACGTGAACAAACGAAGGAACAAATGAATGATCTTACAAAGCGGAGGATATACAAAGTAGCTATCAGTCTCACACGAAATGATCATGAAGACTTCGACGAAGCTCAGCCCAAATGTCTTCAAGGGCATCCTGTTCAAGATGAAACGATAGACCTATCCCCGAGCAACACCCTAGCAGCTAACGCTCCTCAGTAAAATCAAGGTGGTTTGAAATCAATAAGTACAATTCATAAATGAATTTATACCATAACAAAATGGCGGATATGTGAGGCGCTAGTCACATGACTAACCCCACTCTCTTATGGCCAAATCAGTGATTTTGAAAGACAGCCAAGATTGGTCTATTGAATACCTGTCTTCTTGTAGTAGTGGATAGAGGAGATGGTGTAGTTATCCACGTCAAGCTGGGCGTACGACATCTTTACCGGCTTCCTATAAACAGGACAAATGGACAAAGGGCAGGGTTATACAAAAACATATATGATGTAAAATGGGGGCTTCTATTTTGTCAGCTTTTCTTTGTGTGTACCAGAAACGCATAAAAACACGTCAAAAACAAGTCGGAGACTAACCTCTGCTTTGAGAATACCTAGTGATAAAGTAAGACAGACCCCACTCACGTATTGAGATCAAAGGTGTAAATCCTGGCGTCCAGCGTGTCAGGTGCGTTCTCATTTCCCATCAGAATGTAGAAGATGTTTTTCTGTGTGTCGGCGGTGGCCCAGAGGTAGTTTATGTACAGATCCTCGGTCTTGCTCGGGTCCGAGAACAGCTCCTGGTACGAGCCGTCCTGGTTCAACAGACCGACTCGGAACGTGAAGGTACCTAACATATCAATGGAGACAATTTTCATCAATCAATCTTTTGGCAAGCAAATGTATTATGAAATGTATAAACTTATAACATAACGTAATCAAATGCCACAGGGTGTCTGCTACTTTACCAGTAACCATATTGACACTCCATCTGCACAGGTCATTGACCTTATTTGTTTAAAGAATGTGAGAAAACACCCTCCTCCAGCAGGCCTAAATCCCTCAGCACAGCTGAATCTCTCGGCACAGCCTCCTGTGCCGAGGGATTCAGCAATGCCGGGGGATTTAATCATAAGCCTACTGGAGGAGGGTGGTGAAAAAGAGGGAGAAGAAAAGGAAAAAGCGGAGCAAAAACCACGAAGGTAAACATAATGAATGACATCCAGATAGAAAGTAAAACGGACAAATGCACAACTCTGGTGAATGACTGGTGAGTCCAGGGGAACATACAGTAGTACATAAAGTGATATAAGATATTTACAGGACATAATCGCACAATTTTAGAAATCTTAGTCGCACAATGTACAATATCTGTAGTACCTGGTTTATCTCGCACCATGTCCATGTTAAATGTCAGCATGGAGCCTTGGCCGTTCGTTGTCATGGCGACGATGGGCGACATCAGTGCTTTGGGGTCCACTGCCTTCTCCATATCGTCCCCTGTTGGTGCCTGGAATAATAGGATGTTTGCAGTCACGTGACGATGGCGTGAGATGACGTAAATTATGTCCGCCATCTTGGATCTAGCTAACCCATCCTATTTGTATCTATAACTTGTAAATTGTGACCTCAAGTGCAAAAGAACCTCTAACTGACAAGAAAATGGCCAACTTTCATTTTTACGGACTGACAATGAAGAAATTAATATGTTGGAGACTTATAAAGGAATACAAATCCAATGGTGTTGAAAAAGCACAGTGACTTACCTCGATAATCAGAAGCGTGTCGGCCGTCGCATCTAAACTGCTGTCATTCCCGTGTTTCATTGTAAACATCAACTTACTCTCCTCGCTATACCCCAACATCTGGTCCATTATGAAACGGTTGCCCTGTTCCTGACGTTGCCCCTTGACGTCCCGCCTGTTGCCGATGCCTCTTCTGAACGGTGTCGTCCCCCTGCCCGCGTGGCTGTTCCTTCTGGTCCCCATAATCTCCGGGCGGTAGCCGGACCCGACGCCGAAGTCGAACGTCTTGACGGAGTTGACCGCCCCAGTAACGGTGTCCACAGACACAAACTCACACTGCAACGGGTCTAGTTCTGAGTAGGAGAAGCCGTAAAGCCTCGTGCTACCTGGCATTGTGGTGGGGTTGGGGGCAGGTTGGGGAACGATAGGAGCTTTTACAGGGACAGGGTTGAGTTCTTTAGAGGGGGTATGGTCGGTTAAGTTCTTGATGGCGATGTCGGAGCACTGGTAGAAGATCTGTTCGCCGGGTTTGTGAGAGTTGTACCTGAATCTCAGCACGCAATGGGAGCAGTGTACGTTTGGCATCACCTAGAAGGGAGACAGAAAAAAAACTAGAACAACATGTACTCGTACATTTATTATTCAAAGTAAGCAAGTCATCTCACAGCTTAAACTGAACACAGTATGTGCTGTCATGATGCATCGTGGTCTAAGGTCAAATTTCAAAACTCAAGGTCCATAACTTGTAAATAGTTTGAAAAAAAAGTACATACATCTCAAAGTATGCCATTTCACTGTTCATTGAAATGCGTTTGCACAGTCCCAATGCATTTTGCACCAATCGCCTAGACTATAAGGCCAAATTCAACGAATTTGTATCCGATTCTTTACTTAGATGTGCTTGCAACGTTTCAACGTGGATGTTTGTTTACTTCTGAGTGCAGTGTGTGAAAATGCCATCATTCGAATTCAGTGCTGAAGTGCCTTCCATTCAGCTGCAATACATTTCTGTCCATTTTGTTTCATCATTTCTTTACTTTGCATGTGAGAAAAGTAGTTGCGACTAAACGCAGACATTCTACATTATAATGGGAAATGTAAAATAAGTATTTATAGCGGCGCGCTCCTCTTTTTGATTTTTTTGTTGTCTGCTAACTCATCTTGTGATAGAAGATTCTTGGACCAAATTTGTTTATTTTCTGCTCTATCATTCCCTTCATTTCTCAACTCTTACCACAGGGATGGAGTAGTTGCGCTGGTGGTCCTGCGCATGCTCATTCAGGTCGCCGATGACGGCCAACAGGTGGAAGGTCTTCATATCCGTGACGTCAGACCAGGCCACATCCATGTATCCTGGAGGGGGGGTATTCTTTGATTGATGGCAACATTACCTAAGTAACAGGACAATTTACTCTACTAATATCTGTTTTACCTTTGAATTGAATTTATCCTCATTAGTTTGTCTGTCTGTTTGTAAACAGGACAACAAGAAATACTTAAAAAATTTCAGGATTATCTTCATAACATATGGAAGTTCACATTTCTGGGTCAGGACTCTTAACCATGGCAGGATTATTCTTCCCACTGAGGCGGCGACCTCTGAACGACCAAATACTCATTTGCAGTTTTTGTAGTTCAAACGAATCTAATGATAAAAAATGCTTATAAATTTCAGGATTATCTTCATAACATATGAAGTGTATTTTATAAGTTTTGAGACTTTTTACCAAATCAATCCAATTTTTGTCGCTCAACGCTTCCCATCAAGTGGAAAAGGGGTCTAACATCTGCTAACATAATTCACCAGGGTACATAATTCCGCCACCCTGAAAAGATACCTCCAAAACAGATCTACAACCAAACGTCCCCCAGTATATGGCACTCCTATATATCTTAACTGTGTATACTTTGAGGAGTGCTTCACTAGAGATCTCTCAAACCCACTGTTTTTTTAAGTGACGGATTTATGTAACCCGGCGGGTTAATGTTAATGGAGGTTGTAAGAAGAAGTTGAAAAGTCGCAGACCTGGATAGCCAACCGTGTAGTAGTATGCAAAGTGATCATGAGCATTTGGTGGGGAGTATTAGCCTCCGTTGCAGACTCTGAAGCGGCTTTTTGGGGGGCTAAATAATACACTTTTTGCAGCCACCCCGTAACTATCAGCCATCCTGTAACCATTAGCCGCCTAGAGTCTGCGTTATTACGGCATGTCAAAGCGTAATTAAAATCACGTTAGGGCGATTAACGCAGAGGTGCGAATTTCCTGCCTATGGTAGAGGGTAGACCGCACAATAAGAACAGTATACACGCACCTCCCCCAGTCAGTGTGCTGTCACGCTTGTGGCAAAATAGTTTGTCATTTCTCATTAGAAACCCGTTTTTCAAGACTATCGAAGAAAGTCATCGAAGAAACCAAGGAAAAACGTAAACAAAACAAGAATTTTCGCCCGTGCATTTCAGCCCCTACGTCGTGATTTGCCGCGGTTCGCCTTCATTTCTGGCCGTATTCGACACAACATATATTTCTTTGAATATTTTTCCGTGAAAATTCTCCGTATGTACCGTAGATAAATCGTTATTTTCGCTAAGAATTCACATAAGTCACGACGCTCGCTCGAGTCGCAACCCGCCCCGTCCAACAAGACGTAAACAAAACAAGAATTTTCGCCCGTGCATTTCAGCCTCTACGTCGTGATTTGCCGCGGTTCGCCTTCATTTCTGGCCGTATTCGACACAATATATATTCCGGTGAATATTTTTTCGTGAAAATTCTCCGTATGTACCGTAGATAAATCGTTATTTTCGCTATGAATTCACATAAGTCATGACGCTCGCTCGAGTCGCAACCCGTCCCGGGCCGTCCGCCATGTTTTTAAACTCATTGATATGCAAGGTTCTGAGCGCTGATTGGTCTGCGTCATAAAGACTGTGCTCTGATTGGTTGACAGCAAGATGTGACGTGACAACACGGGCGGGAATTTCCCTTTACACTTCAGGCGTTTCTTGTCAAAATAGATCGCATTTTGTGACGCATATTATAGCGACCTTCGTAACAAATTGATTTTGCAAAATTAAGTTTTTTCTGATCACAACATTCAGTTACTAGTACTTTTCCTAGTCAATTAATTTTCGCGGTACGGTCAATTAATTTTCGCGGTACGGTCAATCAATTTTCGCGGTACGGCCCTCCCCAAGTGGACGGCCTCTCAGTCGCGGTCTGGCGGAAACACTGCTTCTAATAATCGAAGTTTGTCTTTAGGAACAGTAGAAATGGCAAACTATTTTGCCACAAGCGTGACAGCACACTGACTGGGGGAGGTGCGTGTATACTGTTCTTATTGTGCGGTCTACCCTCTACCATAGGCAGGAAATTCGCACCTCTGCGTTAATCGCCCTAACGTGATTTTAATTACGCTTTGACATGCCGTAATAACGCAGACTCTAGGCGGCTAATGGTTACAGGATGGCTGATAGTTACGGGGTGGCTGCAAAAAGTGTATTATTTAGCCCCCCAAAAAGCCGCTTCAGAGTCTGCAACGGAGGCTATAGGGGGAGTATACTGTCATGAGCCATCTCGTAGTTCCAAGTGCACATTTGGAGTCATGATGCAATATGTTCTAAGGTCCCCAATTTGTAAACTATTCTTTGCTTAGACGTATTCACCACGTTTCAACGTGAATTTTGCTTACTTCAGAGTACCCGGTCTGAAAAAAGCCATCATTCACATTCAGTGCTTAAGTGTTGAGGTTATAGGCAGAGATTGAAAAGGGTCAGACCTGGATAGCCGACCGTATAGTAGTATGCAAAGTGATCATGATCATATGGTGGGGAGTATACTGTCATGAGCCAAGTGCGCATTTGCAGTCATGATGCAATATGTTCTAAGGTCCCCAATTTGTAAACTATTCTTTGCTTAGACGTATTCCCCACGTTTCAATTTCGTTCCATTTCGTTCCATTTCGTTTCATTTCGTACTTTCGGGGGACCATGAATTTTTGTTTACTTCTGAGTACCCGGTCTGAAAAAGCCATCATTCACATGCAGTGCTGAAGTGCTGAGGTTATAAGAAGGGGTTGAAAAGGGTCAGACCTGGATAGCCGACCGTGTAGTGGTTGTAGTTCTGCTGCCAGAGCAGCGTGACCGCCGTGCTGCTCAGGTAGGTCCGGGCGGGAGGGCTGGCCGCCTCACCGCCGCATGGGGGGCCGTGCCGGAAACACGTGTGGCTGCCGGACTAACAAACAAACAAATAAAGAAACAATTTTCTATTTATTTATTTGCACAACAAGAAAATACATAATAACTATAGATAATAGATAAAAACAGGTGCAGGAGGAGGGAAAAAAGTCTGGTAGAGACTACGTAGGTATTGTCCGATTGTTTGTCCTAGCCAGGACAATGACCCTGTCACATGCGCAGAGGTTAGTGACCTCTCTCTACAAATGAAATGCATGCTCAACTTGCCTATACAAAGAAGGGCATCATCGTCATTGAAGAGAGACACAGAAAATGCCGCAAAGGACCCACAAAACAAGCTCGAATGATACACCGTACCTGGTTGTAACATCTACTAACATAATTCTACCATTCTACATAATTCCGCCACCCTGAAAAGATACGTCCAAACAGATCTCCAACCCAACGTCCCCCAGTATAATGCACTCCTGTATATCTAAACTGTGCATACCTGGGAGATGCTGCACTAGAGATCTCTCAAACCCACTGTTTTTCAAAGTGGCGGATTTATGTAACCCGGCGGATTCACGTTAATGGAGTTACATTAACTTTTACATGTAACGTTACGTTACGTACTTTTGAGATGTCGAAGTCTCCCCGTTGCCGAGGTTCGATAACGCACAGGTGGCCACTTCCGGTACTCAAAACCAGCAGAAATACAGCCAGACAAAGTACCGTTGCTGGTTGATCCATTCTGTTGCAGATAGCCGACAAAAAGTCTTAAGAAAGAACATGTAACACTAACAGAAGCTTGCCGCGTTGTTTTGTACCGTCTGAGTCAAGGTGGGAGTGTCACATGGGCGTCACGCGCGCTTATTGTGATTTATCAGGTGTTGTAGACTGTGCCAAAGGTCGCTTTAATCATTAACCATAAACTTCAAGCAGATGTTTGGTTTGGTTTTTTTTCCAATACATTGGTGGGGCAATTGTGACTCTTTTTCAATTCATATTATGACATTTTAGAGACACACTATGTCTATGTCTGACTTCGAATATTTTTCAGGAGTTCCTTCCTTATATCAAACTATCTATTTTGTCTTTTATCGATCCCAGTACCTCTCGCATGCTAAGCGAGCGCTCTACCATATGAGCTAATCCCCCGCGGATGAAAATGGAACGGTCCAAGTTCGTGCGCAGGACTGTTGTCCTCTCGTTCCCAGGAATTTTAACGTATAATTCCCTTGGAAACAATTAGACACGATTATTTCATGAATTATGTCTTTAAAAGGAATTGCTGCTTATAGAAATTTCATTAATTTATAATAGAAACAGTAAATGTGATGGCGTAACATCGAAAGACTAAGGAAACGAGTTTGTTTACATGACGTCTCCATGGTAACAAAGATGGCTGCCGCACTGTGAAGTTTGCGAGACACTTGCACCACGAAGATGCCAGGTTTGTCGTCTTTTCCTACACTCAAGTTGCTGTTTTGCTACATTTATTAATAAATAAGATGTGTATGGAGACTTTGAAGTCCATACATAAGACCTAGACGCGTGTTATATGCGTAATAGAAGCACTATTTCGACATTGTTTACGGAAAAACTCATCTCCCCGGCCCCCATACCACCCCGAAACATGATTCCCAATAATTTGCAAGACGACAAATATTATAGATCTACTTTATAAATCTCATATTTAGCAGCCTATACTGCCAGGAAAACCTTGCAAATAACCCTGCACCATTCGCTCAAACCGCTAACTGCTTTTATCCCAGTCGGACTGCTGACAAATGATTTTTTCCTAATAGTTTGTCAGTGTGTAACTTGGCCTTACAACATGCCAAAGCTTGATGGGACGTGGTTCTTGTTCTTGTTTTGATACTGAACAACACCCATTAGTTGAGGCAAAGCGTTCAGGGGTAGCAGTGCACACTTCTTGGCGCTTCCTCAGGTGGTTTGTGACCTCCTCTCTGAACTTTCCCAATTTTGTTATTTTGTTACTGAGTATGGCAAAGAGTTCCAATCTGTGCATCAGAATTAGGCTTCAGATATGATGCACGGTTTTCGACTTAATCTGATTTCAATTTCTTATGTAATCTAATTCAATTTCAATTAGATATCATTCTAAGTCAAGACGTTCTATCAAAGATAACCTGCCTGTTCTAGTTAGGCTAACCAAGGAGAAAACGTTAAAGGCGAAAAGTGCAGCATTTAGATCTGAAAACAGATTAAGGGTCTCGAAGTGAGCTTTTTGATGGCCTCGTCTAGCACTAACGTTAGTGGAAGGTAAAAGAAGCATCAAGCCCCCAAAGGTGTGCAAAATAGATATTCAGTTTGGTTACACTTGCCAGACACGCCACCTAGTGTAATTTAGCAGAAGTGCATTTCTACCTTGCAAAAGGCACATCCAAGTGCCAGGGAAGACCATGATAGGGCTAGGGGGGAAGTAAATTGGAAGCCGAAGGATACAGTATTGAGAGATTTTGAAAAGAAAGTTTCACAGAAAAAGTCCCCCTTCCCCAGAAGAAACTGGGCCAAATGAAAACAACATTATTTATCAAAGCCTGTTGAACAAAAAAGTTTGCACCGATATATTCATCCTTCTTATATTGTAACTTGTCCTTGTCCTCTTGAAAACGGCTCTGTGAACGAAGTGTGTAGAAAGTATATATTTGTTAAGAAAATACCTCATTGTCACAATTCACTTGAGTATTCAAGTTGTTAGCTTTGTGTGCCAACATTTTCACTACAAATTGCTCCAAACCTTACCATCAAACAGTGAACTTTTTAGATCGTAATTTCTGTTTGTCATTCAGGAGTTTCAAAATGTTTGAATTAGATAAAGCTGGTGTCCAATCAACAGGTGTTTCTGATATTTTTGTGTACCTACTGACAAAGAAACTAAAGTCAAGTCGAACAGTTACAGAACTATGTAATATTATAAGGGTTCATGTAAAGAACTATGTACAGAAACCGTAACATGATATGTTTCCAGTAAACCCATGTATAAACATTACCAAGCCTGGGAAAGTCAGGTTGCTTTTAAGTATGTTTTGGGTTGATACAATTACCCATCTATGAACTAGTGACACGGCCAGTACACCCCTAAACCCTGTGGGATAGTCCAAAGGCTTGCACACAAAAGGCTGTGACATGTGTTGAAAAGTGGGTCATTGGATTTAGGAAGAGGGGGGATCAGGTTGCAGAAAGAGGACACCTTAATTTGATGAACCTAAAATACTGGGCTGTTTAAGTGAGATGACCTCGGTGCTTACTGCTGTCGACTGGCGGCTCTCCGTGTCGTTTTTGGTGTTGCTAGTGAAAGAGAGGCTTGTTTGCGCCGCCAGGGTGGTAGGAGAAATAGTTCGAAAACAGGACAAGGAAGAGACAACCTGTTGTGCTGTTCCATGTCTGCTTCAAGATGGATTGAAGACTGCTTCAACTCGTGGCTGCTGTAAGACCTTTTCTAGAGATGAAGCTTTAAGAAAAGTCTCAAGTTCCTGTTGGCCGAAGCTAAGGGTTTTGCTAGTGACTTTGTGGTATTGGAGACTTATTACCATTTCGCAAAAAAAGTAGCAGCTGTCTTCAGTGCCAGCATCCAGATTCTTGTACTAAAATGTATATCAAACTCTGTAAAGTTCTCTGAATGATTTCATCTCAACGATGGAAAGAAGACGGACACTTTTCCATGACGGCAAGAGGCCTACCTAACGCAACTCGCAACCAGGATTTCTGTCTGACTTCTGTACAAGAGTTGCCAAGTACCTCCTCAAACATGGATTGCCACTGACAAAGAGGGAGAGAAGGTGTACTTACAGAGAAGTCAACGCACTCACGAGGATTAGCACAGATCCGGTTAACAAGTCACACAACACGACAGCCAGATCTTCAGCTGGAGAAAACGCGTTCGGGTCGTTAATTGTGTGACAGTTTGCCATTCATGCACGGATTTAGGAGAAATTTTCAGCACTGTGGGAACAAAGGTGGCTGGTACAGTAAAGTGCTGGGATATTAGTCTGAAGGGGAATCTGACAGAACCATTTATCAAATTTACTCCAGTTTACTTAGCTGTGTGAATCCAGAAACGCCTGTGGCTGAAGACTTGTTTCAACAACTGTGAGGGTTAAGGACCAAGCTGTGCGGATCTGTATCAGCAGCAAACGGAAAAGACCTCTGTAAGAACGGCAGTGCTCAAAGAACAATTTCAAGAAAAAACAGAAAGGCTTGTGGCTGAAAGCTTTAACCTTGTTGCAACAGCTGTGAGAGTAAGACCAAGCCTTTCGAATCACTGTGTGTGTATCGCTGTATCAGGAAACTCAAGTTGCAACCAACTGAAGGTCTTTGTTGCAACAGATTAAACCTCAGTGTTAAAACAATTGATCTCTCAACTTCAACGCATAACAGACTCTGAGGGAAAAACAAGTGATAAACATTAGCCTTTCTTCCTACGAATTCCAACAACATGGAGGATGAAAATCTGGAAAGACCGCCGTCCACAGGACCGTACGAATACCGTGGTGACGAAAAGCATGTGACATCGGGAAGCGAGTTTGGTTCAATGTCGGACAGCACTCCGAGACGAGAGAGCCCCGGACCGGTGTTCGGGGTAAACTTGGATGAACGTTCGCTATTGGAGCGCGTCGACAGTGCTCTGAACAGAACAGGTGCAATTACAAGGCCTTAAAATGTTTTTAAAGAAAGATTAGATATTACATTTCAGGATGTGGCCATCCTACATGATAGAGAACTCTACTTTCTGGTAGAAACAGGACACAGATATTGATTTTTCTTTAATCATAATCCTTTTTTGTGATGTCATGGATAACATCCATGCATTCATTGATTCTATGCTCTTTCGGCCAATCAACTTCTTCCTTTCAACAAATTGGCGATAATGTACAACTTACGTCATAATGGTCACATTGTAATAAGTTTCTGTGAAATGCAATCCAAGATTGGGTGATTGTCATTGTCACAAAACTTTCAGATAACCTATGATGCAACGTAAATGAATAGAAAATGAAACTCAAGAAATAAAAATGGCTAAAAAGGAAAGTCTGATAATCCTGTGCGCAATGTCCATGAAGAAGTATAATTGAAATTTGTGGTTCATTTTCAGCTTTATTATGTTCTGTGATTTGCCCTTGAGATTACATGTTTGTTCTTTTCTGTTTTTCTGCAGCTAAAGACAAGAAAGTGAAACAACCCTCCGTGGAGGAGCCTGACAAAGGTGGGCTTCAATCTTTGTACCTTGATTAATAACTTTTCTTAAATTACACAAATAACCTTTAACTGTTCTTCTATACGGCTTTGTGAACTGGACAGATCAGAGCCAGAATAAGGGGTTATCATCTTTGAAATCAAAAACCCCAAACCTTTGGCTTGGAATGTTGTCCAACCTGCTTTTGTAAAACAATGCTAGTTGTGGATGAAGATTTGTTGAGATCGGACTGTTCAATGAGTGGAGATTTTCCTGTTAGGCCCATTGGAGTACAATATACAGATTGACTGTTTCCAGGATCAGTTTTCATCAGCATTGAATTTGGTTCTTTTTTGTTTAATTTTAATGAAGAAGTGTTGATGGTTTTATCCATGCAGGTCCGCCTCTTCAGAAAGGAGTCTACATCTTTCCTAATGGAGACAAATATGGTAAATAAATCTGATTCATTGTTTTAAATTTCCATTGTTCTTTAGAAGTAATGCAAGTAACAATACGGTAACTGTTCTGGACACACCCATTTATTTCCTTGTCTTGCAGACATATTTGAGTAGAATGTATCAAGATAGAGGAGACTAAGCTTATATAAGAGATATATACATTATATATAGTTGTGACAAAAACCTCAATTGAACTATACTCACTGCCTGAAACTGTATCAAGTTACAGACTTTCACCTCAGACTGTTTCATGTTGATATTCCAAAGTAGCAATTATTTCTTTTTAAGTCTAACAACCAACAAAGTGAATTAGTGACTGGCTATAAGAGCAAGAACCCTGTTCCAACAAATGCAGGTTTAAACCCCAGCTGGGGCATGCCAGTGACTTTAAAAAAATGCTCCATACTGTTTTCTCTGCTTAGCACTTGGCATTTACAAAACAGAGGAACACAGTGGAACACTGTTGCATACTAGTACTTGCTTGTTGTTCTTTCCTTAGTGCTGAAATGACTTCCATAGGGACAAAACTTGCTTTTCTCAAGGATAGTAATGCAAAGATAATTATATACATGTAGTAGTTGAACACACCACTTCCAGTGGACTAGCCTCCTGCAGTAGTGGCCTGTGTGGTCCAAGAAATGGGGATGGTACTGCTAGCCTCTACCAGGCTCTGCGGATCGCTGGAAAATAGTATAAAAAAGAGTGAATAGTATGCTATTTGGGTCACCAATTGTCCCTATCTCCCTACCTTAGCATACTATTCACTCTATGTTTCCAAATAGAGTGAATAGTATGGTATGTGGGTCCCCTATTGTCTCTATCTCTGTAGCTGACTCCCTAAGCATACTATTCACTCTATTTGGCCAATTTCTACTCTTTTTCCAGGAATTTGCGGAGCCTGGTAGAGGCTAGGGTATTGCCCCTATACACAGAAAGGTGTGGGAAGGAGAACTAAAATTGGATTTTTACAGTGAATACTCTCAGTCAAACAACAGATACCACTACCAGTGGACTAGCCCCTGCTGTAGTGCTTACACAACTGTGTGGCCCAAGGGCTATAGAAACAGGAATGGGCACCGTCCTAAACACCCAAAGGTCTGGGAAGCTAGGATTTTAACTAAACTTTGATATCTACAGATGGTGAATACTCTCAGTCCGACAACGGGGTGCTGGAACGTAACGGGATTGGAACCCACACGACAAAGGACGGCGTGGTTTACACGGGCCGGTGGGTGCAGGACAAGATGAGTGGGCAGGGGAAGCTCGAGCATCCGTCGGGCGCGGTCTACGACGGCGAGTTCTACAGTAATATGTTCCACGGGCGCGGAAAGTACGTCTGGCCGGACGGGTCCTTCTACGAGGGGAACTGGGAGGAAAACAAGTACGTAAACAAACAAAAATCAACCTTTTAACTTTGTGTGTTGATGAAGATTAGACATCCATAAAAAGAACAATTTGTCCAATACATTTGTAAGGATTCTTCTACAAGGGAAACTGGCAGGGAAACAAACATGTAAACAAATAAACATTTTAGATTTTGTGTTTATACATCAGTATGAAAAATATGTTTTTGTCCAAAATATCTTGATGGGTCTTTCTATGAGGGAAAGTGGAAGGAAAACAAGTACATGTAACGTTACGTAAAAAAAACTGTAACTTTTTGTGTTGATGAAGGTTAACAGACGTCAAAATGAAAATATAATTCAAGGGAACCGCAAGGAAAACAAGGATGTAGAAACACAAAATTGATAAATATGCATGACAAAACTTAGTCTTTCTTTTTGTATTTCAGGATGGAGGGTGATGGAGAGTTTATAGACACTGAAGGACAGACGTGGACAGGCACTTTCAGACATCGGGCAGCCCCGGGTCTTCGCTTCAAACTCAACTTGGAGATCTGATGGCTCAATAATCCCTTTTGACAGGCACCTTCCAACATGGGGCAGCCCTGGGGCCTTGCTTTAAGACTGCGTGGACAAAATATTCTGCTACTGTGAAGCTTTGTGTCATAGGGCTTGTTTATGTATGCGGTGTACATTTACAATTGTCTGCCAACTTTTGTAATTTTGCTGAATTCTAAAAGAACTGTAAATATGGTTGTTTTTCTAGGGTGTAGGAGTAGCTTAGAAATATGACAAATTGTAAATCATGTACATTTACAAAATGGTAAAAAAAAGTGAATACTGCACAAAACTTGGTGGTTTTTACTGTTAGCTTTGGAAGATTTTGGGGTTATCCCTGACTGGCCACTTCATCTTGTAAATCATTTAAATGTCAGGACTAGGACAAAAGTGTCCAAATCTTAAACCAAGGAGCATTTCTAAGTGTTTGAAGCTTCTTTCTTAAACATATGCAGTAGTGCATCTAAGATGCAAATTTATACAATGAACATTTTTGACACTTTTAAAAAAGAGAAAACATTGATCTTTTCCTTGCAGCAGAAATGCCACAATTATATCTTGTATACACATGTTCTGCATGTGTATAAGTGTTGAATCGGTCATGGGCAGTTGGTTCTATGTTCACTATTTGTGGTCACTTTTCCACCCCAAAATGACAACAGCAAAAATATTTTCCATTGTTACTACATGGCTTTTTTTGCACAGTAACTGTACAACAGGATTGTTTCAACCGTGAATTTAAAACACTGCGAATACCTCAATACTTTCCCCTCCTACCATGAAAATACGTCCCTACGAAGATAAATAAATCTACAGTTACTGTAGCTTCATTCCATGGTTGATACCATTCTTGAACCCGAGTCCTACAACTCCTTGGATTCCTAGGATGCGGGTCCAGTTCTGGGTAGTAGAATGAGTTGATATCTATATCTATGATGTACAAGAATAAATGTTTCATTGATATCTGACTACAAACTGAAGGATAGAAAGTGTCTGATGAAAAAAAAAATAGTTTGCATTTTGATGGGTAAAATAGGTTAAATTTATTATGACTGCTAAGGCAACAAAGAAGACTAAAATGTCTCTTTGTGTTTTTTTCAAAAACCTGTTACAATAATTGTATTTCACATTAAATACATAGCACAAGACTTTATACATATATGTTCATTAAAAGTAGAATTACATTCTACAAAATTTGAATATTTTCTGATTAAAAGAGCACACAAAAAAAGAACTGCAATTATATTCTGTTGCCTGGTGACGTGGTACAATTTTCTTTAAAAATGATTTAGCTGCCATAATTACGTTTAAATCGCTACATTACATTGTAAGAACTCGTCTCAATTTTGCAACATCCTATGCTACATAATCCTGGTAATATGGTACATCAATATGAAATAAGCCTATTAGATAATGGGATATTCTGGAATAGAAATTGCCCTAACAAAGCTTAGTAAAGACGGTTCCATTGAAAACAATTGGAAGGGGAGGAATGACAATATTTTGAGATCCTCCATTTAAAGGTAAAGGTAGTCACATAGCCTTTTTGAGGCAGTAGGGGCAGTTGGCTGTGTCTTTTACCTCCCCAACCAAAGTCAGGTGCCCAATTTTACACCTGGGTGGAGTGAGGAAAGTGCCAGTTACGACAGGAATTGAACCCGGGACCTCTCGATCTCACATCTGCCTAGCCACTCGGCGCCACTCAATTTACAATCCTGTATATGCCAAGAACAGCTATTACATCAAGTAGTGAGTAGAACCCCCCTTGTCAAATTGGTAACCCCTTTTCTCTTTTAACAATTTGGCTCGCCCCTGAGTTGTCGCCAAAAATGTCACGCTTTACCCCTTCCAAAACCATTTTAAGGGAACAGTCCAAAACGATATACTTCTAGCCCACAAGCACGCACAGACTTTGACCATCGCTATTATAAAGATTCATGATCGATCACATTATGACACTTATCTCTAGCTTAAAGCACCTCTTGAGAAATCTCAGCCTGGAACAGACTACACAAATGTAAACTTTCCCTACACACTATTCATATATTATAATATATCCATTTCTTTACGCTTTCACAAAGGAAACGAGTACATGTACATCAAGGCATTAGGAAATATACACTTATTCAAGGATTGCACTATGATACATTAAGGGCACGTTCAAATATCAACATTAAAACAGTAAGGCATTTATACATGTACATGTACTTTATACACAGAATCAAACTGTAATACAGTAGCATATGTTTGCTACCTTCTAAATGGGCCTTTGTTGCTCTTGACCAGTTGCCCCCCCCCCAAAAAAAAGTTGCCTTCATTGTGAAATTCAGTGTTTTTTGGAAAACAGACGAAAATTGATGCATCGATGTCATACACATAATCAAGACAGCATGGCCTAATGGATGCTGCAAGCAGCGCCCCCTTGTAAGCTTCTGTGGCATAGCAAGCTCCCATTCCATCGAGGGCTTCAAAAATGGTGTGATGTTTGGTTTGCTTTCAACTTATATTTTAAGACACCTGTACACTAAAGCCCCTATTTCACATTGGTGGCCTCGCTGTGTCCTAAATTGGATTTGTGTTACCCTTGACTTAATAATGGGAATATCATGCAAAACATTCAAGTATGACTATGACATTTTTATCGATGAAATTTGTTGAGCACTCTGTCAAATGCCCCAGCTGCCATGGGTCCAGTGAGATAGGGGCTTAACCACACTGGCACCAGAAAAAAAGACATACTGAACAATTACAGTTCAGAAGGAGTCATTGGATGTGTCCATATCCAAGCTGTGCTCCTTTTTCGCCACTTTGGCCCGGGCGTTTTTGAACCAGATCGAGACGCTCTTTAGTTCAAATGGTTGGTTCCGTCTCCACTCGCTGGCGTTCAGTTCTTCCGTCATTTTCTTCATCTCGGAACGCGAGGGTTTCGGATTCACGTTGAACCACATCTGGAGTTTCGGGAGCTCTGAGACGGGGTTGATGATCAGTCGTCTCCGTGTTGCGCGTGACGATTTCCCCGTTACGCCGTTCCCAAGTTGTGCTGCTCCTGCCGAAGTTGTGGTGGCGGACGTAGTCTGGTTGTTGTGTTGGGTATACTGGTCGCCTGTTACGCCATTCCCAAGCTGTGCTGCTCCTGCCGAAGTTGTGGTGGCGGACATAGTCTGGTTATTGTGTTGGGTATACTGGTCGTCTGTTACGCCGTTCCCAAGTTGTGTTGGTCCTGAAGAAGTTGAGGTGGTGGCGGACATAGTCTGGTTGTTGTGTTGGGTATACTGGCTGGCAGCTACCTGGACTTGCACAGGCACGGAATCGTTAGCGTCGCCATCCTTGGGTGAAACCACCTCCTCGCTTTTTGGAGTCATGGCGGGCGCTTTTTTTATAAGTGGAGTTGGAGAAATACTCGATGTGGTACTTCTCTCAGAGGGACTTGCGCTACGACTGCGAGCCTCATCGAGACTACACATAGAGCTTTTTCTGGATCGTTCGGCTCCGTATTTAGACTCCTCTTCTTCCTCCATGCTAACTTCGTCCGGTATGGCGCTGACGTTTTCCGTTTTCACGATGACTCGTGGCGCATCCTCCAGCACTCTTTTTTCGACTTCCGGAGCAATTAAGGTACCTGTGTCGTTGTGTCTATTGCCGTTGTGATCACTCGAGGGCATTGTTTTTTCTACACCATCTCTGTCCAAGTTGTCTAACGGCGATCTCTTTGGCATATCCGGATCATCTTTCACAACAACTTTGCTCCCGTGTGTGCCAACAGGCACTCCCTTTTCGCTCGCGGACATCGAAGCCATGATGGAATTGACCACTCCGGTAACCAGGCTGCCGACCGTTGGGGCGGGGCTGGCCACGCCCGGCGACGTCACCATGGAGACCAGGGTGGGGCTGCTCATCATGGACATGGGGACGACCGTTGGGATTTGCTGGGAGGGGATCGACGAAGGCGTGACGTTGGTTGGGGCGGAGACGGGGATGGAGACCGTTCTTGCGTGCTGGAGCGCTAGCACGCTGTGGGAAAGCGGCCCCGGCTGGATTCGCGCCACGTTACTGCTGTAACCCGACATCTGTAACGATCCGATTGGTCCAATCATACTTCCTCTCCTGCAAGGGAAAAATACAAGAGAAACATGAGACGGCCTTAGTGTAATATAAAGGGAAAGCTGAAAACTTATGCTGTAATTGTCCCAAAGAGAAGGTATTATTACAAAATTAAAAAAAAATGTTTCTGTAACTACATTGTGACTAAGATACATTGTAGTTGATTTGTACATCTTCACACAATCGTATATCAATCTACCAACAGCTTGCGACACATTGTACCTGACATAATCGTTGTGCAATTAGCTTGACCTTTCCCAAGGGCACAAGATCAGTGACATGACAGGATTTGAACCCAGGATCACTTGGTTCTGAGCCGAACGCTCTGCCATTACGCCACACGACCCCACAATAGTTTAATATTTTGTAAAACAAATGAGCAGACTAACCTACCTGAAGCCGTTCTTATGTCTGGGTGTGTACAGCCCCTCTTTCTTGTACTTGGCGCGTGCGTTCTTGAACCAGATGTGCACGGCCTGGTAACGTAGTGGCGCCTGGTGCTTCCGAACCTCGCTGTTGTTCAACTCCTGCAGGTATCTGGGCAAAAAATAATCAATTTCATTACTAACAGTTTTTTGGTTGTTGAAAATGGGCACAGTAAGAAAGCAAAAAAATAACCCTAGTGGGTTCTGTATCTGTATTCAGTGTAACACACTAGCTTCATAGACACGCGGCATGGCAGCAGCTGGTTATACTGACACTGCATTATTCAAAGCTACACATCTAGTTGCAAGCATTATTCGAAGGTACATACATGTATGTATCTAATGAGCAAGTGCTAATCAAGGCCAAAAAAATCTGCAATTTGGGAACACCAGAGTTTGTCTGGTCGTAAACAAAATGGCTGCTGTACCTGTTGATCTTCATGGGATCAGGACGCGGATCTTCCCGGAACCACGCCATCAGCTTTGGAATCTCGTGCTCCAGACTAAATGTCGTGCGGAAGCGCTTCCGATGCTTGATGGGGCCGTGGCTCCCACCGCTACCGCCGGACAGCTTCTTGTTGGCGCTGTGTGTCGCGGTGTGTGTTGCCGCTGCGTCGCGGTTGGTTGATGTTTTGTTTGGAGTGGTCACCTTGGCGTACCATTCGTGGAATGCCTTGTGCTTGTGCGGCGGAATTTCCGCATGGAATTCTCCCCTCATCAATTGGTCTATCTCAGTCTTAAGAAGAAGTGGGATAAAACAAGGTAAATACATCTCATCTCATCTATCTTAGTATAACAACTTGACTGTTGGGGCACCACTGGTAACCAGTTTTCTCCACACTTCTCAGTTTTCTGTTCTTCTTAGTGTTTCACTAAGTGTCATGCCTATCCATTCTCTGGCATTATCCTCCCATCTCCTCCGTTGCCTACCCCTCTTTCTTCCTCCATGCATATGGTTCCTTGCATGATAGTTTTTTTAGTCCCAATGACTGTGGCACTCTGGAATATATTACCTTTGATAGAACATCAGTTTGTACAAGAGGACACATGTATCACCTTGGTGAGTGGACAGTCGCCCCTGACCAGTGTTTGACTGGTATTGAATTATGCCTAACTGTACTTTTTCTTTTGAAAAATTTAATTTCTTGGCCATCTCTAGGTTTAGATCTGGATCTGCACCATTTCTAATACAGTAGAACACTTCCTGTAGTTTTAAGTGAAAAGTGTATGACCTTGGTGAGTGGATAGGCACCGTTGCCCAGTGTGTTGACCGGTTTGTGCGGTGGTTATTTTCCTATGTGTGAGTAGATCAAATAAATCCCCCCAGATATGAAGCTTGAACTGTTCAGTACAAACCTGGTGTGTTACACCACAAGGCACTGAGTTTACTAGGAATGCAATACAAACAAACGAACCTTGGTGAGCGGACAGTTGCCGTTGACCAGTGTGTTGACCGGTTTGTGCGCCAGGAGACCCTGCAGTTTGATGGCCACCTGGTGGTTCTGGTGGATCCGGCTGGATGTGGCTGCATCAAGCTCCGGACTGCTGACCTCTAACCTCTGACTGACCTCTGATACCCGAGGCTTTGCTGGGGGGCTCGACATCACCACTGCAAAGAATGGTTCAATGGACAATGTAACAATTATAATCAAACTCTTCCACACAATATGGCACTGTTATATTGCCAAACCCAAAACAAATGCAGAATACACGTATTGTAGAGGTGGTCATCACTAGTACAGGTTTGACTGTACATAACGTTGGGTAACATAAATTCGCGGGGTACTTAAATTCGGGATTTTTCGAAAACGGGGTATTTAGGGATATGTGCTAGATGCAACATCAGTAATACCGCTAGAAATGCAAACTCGACAGACTAATGTATTCAGAACACTGTCTGAAAAGCTTCGATAACCATGCATTAGAAGTTGGCTACGTCAAAAACTCTCCGTCCCTTCTTGTCACAGTCTGAGGGCTTCGTGGGAGAATATACTACATAGTTGTTCGCTGGTTTATAAGACAAATGTCACATCCGCTTCCTGCTAAACACAATTATTTACAATACAACTTATAAGGATCTCTTTTGCTAACCTATAACTGGACTCTAAGTGTGATTAATCATCAAAACGCCTCTTTGTTGCTACAACCAATGGCTACGGCACTACGGTGAATTTTCCCGCCGCCATATTCGTTACCCAGAATCCTGCTATTCGGCAGACGACAAACGTTTGCGAGGAACACTTTTTTGTCTAATGTTGTGTGTGATAGTGGACTGATGGCGATATTTTCCTCAAAGTTTGCTCTTAGCACAAGCAGAAACACATGGACATAGTAGTATTACCATTTCTACGGCATCCAGCTAACGCCCCGATGAATAATGTACAAATTTCCATGACGGTGGGGATGAACTTTGAGTGACGTTCTACCGACTCAACAAACGGGATGTTAGAAGGCCTGATGTGTGTGGTACGGCCGTTTTTTCGTGTATTTTTTTTACTTGGACACGTCTATATCCATAGCACTCTCCTCAAGCCAAGGATGGAACGAATAGCTGCTGTATAAAATATAATTAGCGGTAAGATATTCAAGACGAATCTTCTCTCCCGAATTAATGTTCACCCCTGTCCGACAGCACCGTCATTGTGCGTGCGGCCGACGGTAGTTTCAAGTTGAAATATTATGGTGTCAGCACGACTAGAGACAAAATCTACCATATAGATGATTAGTGCAAAGATAGTACATGATACTGACAGAATTATGGAAAAAAAGGATGGTTTATTGTTCTGCTAGATTGATTTCAGTCAACCATTATCGGAAAAATCCCGAATTTATGTTACCCAACGTTACATTGCATACATACAAACAGCACCAAAAACGTAAACTTGTTGGCTAATTATAACGTTTTGTCCAGTAATGTTTGTTGATGAGGACCACAGGAAAAGTAGCTGCAATGTATCATGGAAGCTCATCTGTGTTGGTAGTAATCATAATACAGTGCTAAACTTTCTTCCAACACTAAGGTATTCACGAATCAAATTTTCAATGACCACATATTGGTCAATATTGATCCTGAAGAAGGCGACAGTGGTGGGAGAAAATTTTATCCTTGAATACCTTAGTGGTGGAAGAAAGTTTAGCATTGTATTATAGCGGCAATGTACTTGTATCTTGTATATTGCTAACCTAATTGTAGATCTAAATAAACTCAAACGTAACTATGTATTAAACAAACTGACCTGGTTGTCGGTTGGTGACACTGCTGACAGCTGCAATGACAGATTGTTGTTGGGGCGGTGGGGCTGAAGTCAGGAGAGAGGCGGTCTGGTCTTGTACTGGGGACATGGTAGGCATGGCAACAGTCTGCAGCGGGGTCTCCTGCTGGGGTTCCTGCACCGGGGTCTCCCATCGCAGTCTGTAGTGACATCAGCATAGAGGAGGATTATCAACTTATCATCATAACATAACAGTCAGATTATTCAGACAGTCGGGCATTA
This sequence comes from Branchiostoma lanceolatum, assembly GCF_035083965.1. Taxonomy (NCBI): domain Eukaryota; kingdom Metazoa; phylum Chordata; class Leptocardii; order Amphioxiformes; family Branchiostomatidae; genus Branchiostoma; species Branchiostoma lanceolatum. The sequence goes on from NC_089739.1 coordinate 8,652,267, forward strand.
CAATTTATAGTACAGCAAAAACAACAACTAGATAATTCATTAAAATATTTGAATACTACTGTTCATCAAGACAGCATAAGGAAAATATATACATTTAAAATCAAATCAACAATCGAAATCAGCTTACAAATTGAGAGGTCAGATGCACCTTGCGCACCTTTACAAGTTGCCCTTCCAGGTGTGCATCAACGGGACAGGTGTACATCACCAGGAAAGGTGTGGCTTACCTGGACAGTTTGATCCTGAGGACGGCCAGGTGGAACACCTCCCCTAACACGTGCCCGACTGTCGCTTGTGGGTTGTCTGAGATCGCGTTGAACGGCAGAGGCTTCCAGTTTTTCACTTCCATGTGACCTGCAGAAGACAAAAACTTGTTGGTTACTCATGACAAGCTCTCTGTCTTTGGGCCATACACTTCATTTTGAGTTTTTGAAAGATGGACTGTAATAGTGATGTTACACTAGTAACTAGCCAATCTAGCAGTTTTGTGGGCTACTATGATTTCCAAAAAATAAGAACACAATTTTTTCTTCAATTTTCTATTATCGGTATCTTCAATTCAAGTGAAGCATGATACTTTTTTACATTGCTAGTCGTCCAATGCAGCTTTGCTACAGCTTACAACTAACAACATAAAACTTTTCAAGATGAGCACAATCTTGCCATAAAAACTTCAAAGTCAAACTATCATTTGAGTGCTCTGATTTTTTAGTGTAGGAAGAAAGTACAAAATGTATGACACTTTTTTCCATGCTGAATCTTTTAAAGATAAACTTCAGTAACCATCTTTCCAAAAATTCAGCATAATTCTATCATAAAAACTTCACAGTCAATTGTATTCTACAAGTGCTCCGATATTTGGTGTAGGAAGAAGGGATCCCCCGAAAGTGCAAAATGGAACGAAATGGAACGAACTAAAACAGGTCAAAAAATTTAATAATATCAAATAGATTCAAGAAATAAAACACGTTATATTATGTATTTGCTTCCTGTTCCAGTCTACTGTGAATGTTACAACGTTCCTTATATTTCGCTATCTACTGGAATTTCATTTCATAATGTTACATATGTTTTAGTTCGTTCCATTTCGTTCCATTTTGTCCATTTCGCACTATTGGGGGACCGGGAAGAAGGTACAACATACATGCTAAATGTTCTAACGTTCCAAATGGACCTTACCAGTGGCAACAACAGACTGAACAGTCGAGTATCCCAGCTTCCCCAGCACCACGCCGACCAGGTCCAGGAAGAACGTGGAACACGGGATGATGGCGTAACTCTCCATCTCCTGGATAACGCCGCTGTCCAGCGTCGTCTCGATCACACAGCGAATCGGCAGGCTTCTGTCTGTGGGAGGGGGGCAGGTTTATTTAATGTCAAGCTTATGCACAGTATTGACCTTATCATATACGTACTGTAAATGCAGAAATGTTTGCCGTGGTTTTATGTTCGCGATTTTCGCAGTGAAGTCTTTACCCAACTTGAACCCACTGCGAAAAGCCATTTCATTATGTGACTGTAGCGCTACTACTGTTTCAAATGCAAACTCAAAACCACCGCAAACAGTCCATTTTCTCCCTACATCGAAATTAAATCCCTGTGAACATTTCTGCATTTACAGTAGCAGCCAATGGCTGAATTGCGTGGAGTTACAGTTAGGATTTTACCACTATCAATTTTGACTGAAAGAGGCTATATATATACAACTTTTAAACTCTTGGTAAGGTTCATAAATAAGATATCAACTTACATGCTGTTGATTTATGATAAGACAACATCCCAAATTACTCACTTTGATTAGAAACTTAACAAGTTCCGGCTAAAACAGTTTCATGATAAAACATTACAAATACATAAATTTGTGCCCTCTAAATTTGTACATGTATATACAATGTCTCAAAATACTCTCGTACAAAGTGTGTTTCAATTGTTCCAGTTTTTCAGAATAAAGGAATGATGCATGAAGAAATAAATGGATGGATGAATGAATGGATAAATGAATTAGATATAATATCAATAATTAAGTATTAAATGGCAGCCACAGGCTGAAAACTTATTTTGAATTATTGTTGCGACAACTCAATGTCCAAAAGTCTATGGTGTTCTTTGTCCTAGCTATCACTTATAACTATGATATTACAACACTACATTCTTTCTTTAAAAACTCAACCAATTGAAGACAAACTAAAAAAAAAACACTTCTCTGAAACATTTTGCAAAAAAAAATACAAAGCATGCCATTCATCCTCTACATGACTTCTCATTTAACTGTCTAACTACATGTAACTAACTTACTGGTATCCAACAGAATTATTTGAGTTGAGTCAATTGACATTACTAAACATTGTGGTACAAGTTAATGATTTTAGGCTTTGTCTGTTGACAAATGAAGTTAAATCGAAAAGAGTAGGGGTCCTTCCTGGTGTGAGTGGATCAAACCTTACAGTCTGGACCTGGATCTTGAAAAGGTGATAGAGTCACCTGTTATGTCAATCCTTCCACAAATGTGGTAAATCTGAATAGATAGATATTACTAAACATTGTGGTACAATTTAATTATGTTAGGCTTGGTCTGATGATTTATGAAGTTTAATGACCTAGTAGAACTGGGCCAGACCAATATTACCAATTACCCATCAAATATTCATTGGCCATGATTAAAAGTACCCAAATTCATCAACAGAAAATAGGGCAGACATACACATGTATTTTCCGATATGGTGACGATCATGCTTTTATATATTAGGTCAAGACCAAAGACTTAATTTCATACATAGTTATATGCTGAAAATTGATTCAAGTTTGTGGGGAAAAGTAGTTGAAACTACAAATAACTTTGAAAAGGGGGAACATGTACTTGTAAGTTGTATAGGAAAACGCAACAGCCCATAACTAGACCTGAGTACAATAGCCTGGATTTAAGTCTTAGAGTTGGTATTACTTAATAGTCACATCTTCAATCGTGCGACACTGTACGGGGGTCAACTTGCACAAATGCACTTCATAACAAAACAGAATGTTTGTGGTGTGAACTTGGCACAAAGTTATGACTTTGAACTTTGTTAAGTGCTAGCAAAGATGAACTTTCCTGCTAAATCCTAAAAAACTGGTTTCTTTAGCATACTAATGTCAACATTTCATCTAATCCAAATTTCTGAAACCACAATTTGTACTAGAAGTACATGTACGTAATAAGTATGTATAACATCAACAGTTCTTCCAGGTACCCATAGACTGCCACATTAAAGAAACTGTTATTGTAACTGTAAATACCTCAGGGATTTCTGATGCTGCATCTATAAGTAGATCTCTTTACATTCTTTGAAAAACAAATGTAGGGTACCAGGCAGAATCATGATGGTTGGAATTTCTCTTTAAAATTGCAATTATTTTCTCATGTATGAAATCCTTACCTCCCGGTTTCATGCTTGTGTTGGGGCTGACCATGACCCGAGGGGGGTGCTGGGACCGGATCGTCGGTTGGTGGTGGTGGAACAGGTGCGAATGCGACGTGTGCTGTTCCGCGTCCCCGTCGTGTTGCGCCCGACTTCGCTGCGTACCGCCATGTTGGTTCCTGGACATCGTGATTAAGACAACCGTGTTCACACTATCGCTGAAGTCCATGTTCACTTTTGACGTTTTACGCAAGTTTGCAAAAACCTTCTCTTCTCCTTACATTTTACAAGTCACCCAGTTACAAATTTTTATCAGAACAAGTGCATACATCTTTCGACACTTAACGGCACGGTCACATTTGTCGAAGGTGGTCACACAATTTTGATGCCGTGCGTACAATTTCCAAGAAGGCCGTGACACAGCCAACTGTCGACAAGGATCTAAGGCAGCCTTTTTCGCAGCAAGACAGCTGAATTTTGCAGGAAGCATGCACGACGAAGAGTGCCCTCAGTTTGGGATCAAACATCGATAGCACAACATTTGTGACAGTGACTTGACTAACCCATACACAAATTAACCATCCTGAGTTTTCAAAACAATATTGATGAAATATTAATGATATTGTTGGGTCTGGGCAACGGTCGGCAAAAAAAGGTCCCTTGTGCAATGTTTCTCATCTGTCATCCTTAAAACCTTGGAACACAATTTATGACTTTTATTGTGGTTGCCACCACCCAGTTGTTTTTTCAGAAATGCCATTCGAGCTTGAAACTATGAGAATCGTTGCACAATGATAATAGATAATTATGTCGTGACATGGGATTTTCAGGCATCTCATCTGAATGGGCTAAGTAACAACAATGAGCTTGAGCAATTATTGTTATTCATTATCATAAATGGGGAGAAGTTTTAAGAATGTTTTCAATAATAAAAAGGATCAGCTCTTTTAATACGCTGTTCCTTTTGATGTCTCTGCTTACGACAGTGAAACAATCAGCTTTTTTCAATTCTTATCTACAATTTCGAGACACTATTGAAATTTCTATTCAATAATCAGATTTTTAGGTCTTGTGCTTTGAAGTGATAGCAATTCTAAGTTATATTGTTGCTCTAAAAACAAGACAAAATTTCTTGCTCTAATGATAGCAAGCGCCCTCTGGCAGCACATATAGAAACTGCACTGCATAAACATACATTGTACAACGAAACAGAAGCACAAACTTTAAGACGAAAACGATACTTCACCTTTAGGGTGATTAGTATACTAACATTTGTTAATTCAAGCAACAGGATTGGGGAAGGTCTTCAATACTAGGGGTGGGGAAGGCTTCCCTGGGGGTGGGGAAGGCTTATATGGGGGTGGGGGGCTCACCTGGGGGTGGGGAAGGCTTACATGGGGGTGGGGAGGCTTACCTGGGGGTGGGGGAGGCTTACCTGGGGGTGGGGAAGGCTTACATGGGGGTGGGGAAGGCTTACCTGGGGGTGGGGGAGTGCAGGTACTGCTGCATGGGGGGTGGGGCCATCAGAATCTCCTCTGAGTTGACGACCTTGACCGGTTCCGTCTGTTTCCTGCGATGGCTGGAGCGGCCGCCCTCAGGCGAGACTGACCCACTGGCCATCGTTAGTCAACCTGGGGGGACATAGGGATAGAGATATGTGGACAGTCTTTGTATCTGTATCCGTACCTATATAGCCGGTATAACCGCCCTTCAGCAAAACTTGTACATTACACCAGCTTCTGTATCTATATAGCCGGTATAACCGCCCTTCGGTGTAACACACCAACTTTTGCATCTGTATTCTATATAGCCAGTATAACCGCCCTTCGACATTACACACCAGCTTCTATATCTGTATTTATATAGCCTGTATAACCGCCCTTCGGTGTAACACACTAGCTTCTGTATCTGTATACTTCTATTCTTATCTTTTCCCCCAGCCCACTCTATTATTTTCCTGAAAAAAAATCTTGAGGACCAGGAAAATAGGGCTGTCTCCAGGACTCGACTCCCTCTTTTCTGTGATTCTGTGATGAAAATTTAAAGTGGGACGGACAAAAATTTCACCCCGTCCATCAAAAAAATCTGATTGGTGAAAATTTATATTTGTGAGCTTAAAATGACAGATTTAACAACAAAAAAAGAATACACAAAAAAAACATGCATGGGTTCCAAAAAAAAGGGTGGGATGAAAATAAATTCAAAGCAGGAGACAGCCTTATTCTAGCCTGATATTTTGGCCTGATGTTTGAGATCTCAAAAGGACGTCGACCATAAAACTGAGTTTGTGTTATCAGTTTCAGACAGGTGCAAACAGGCACAACTGCAGAATTGTAGATGTTATCAATGGCGAAGATCATTCGTCAATCCTCCTCACTTTACAAAAAAGCCGCTACTGTAATTAAAAAGGCTTACATGATGGACATTTTGTAACAGATATACTCCCCGGGTACATGCACATGGTATATTGTATATCATTATACAGCTTCAGTCAATATACACAATGTACAGTATAATATATACATTATATGACAACCAGTCTACATCCTGACAAGTGACAAGACTTGGTTATAATATATTGATATAATGTGATCTAATGATGAATTATATATATAATCTTTATTTTTCTAAAATTAATCATAGAAAAATGGAATGGATCAGAAAGACTCAATCTAGAATTTCAAATCAAATTGATGTGGCCAAAGAACAGTACCAGCCTAAAAAGATGGTATCAAAAATAATAATTTGTATCAAAACAAACAGACCTTTCATTATGGAGTAGCAACTAACAGGTTTTTATTCTTGCAAGCTGACTTAAAGATTAATATCAGATTACTACTTTCAGATTAATATCAGTCCTGCATTCTTTTTGCCGACCATACAAATGGCTTTATATTTTTCTCCTGGAATCTCAAAAGAATCTCCGCAAACTGCAGGTGGGAATTTCTAGCCATGTATTCAACAGTAAATTACACAGGTCTTAATTGATGTTTTGACTCGGCTGGGCTTATGTATTGTTTTCTCAGGTGGGAACAGACGTCACAAAACAGCAGCAGTAAGAGAAACGACGAGAGGAATGAAAACTGACAAGCCATGGAGATTAATTCTCTTTAGCAACAAGGAAGGTTTTCGAGCAAATGCAAACTTCAAAGTGATCCGATTTTCGTATGTTGTTTTGACAAATCTATAGGAACTTTCTTGTTTGTTGGTTTTCCCCACGATTAATTCTCTTTAGCAACAGGGAGGGATTTCGGGCAAATCCACACTTCAAAGTGATCCCATCTTCGTTTGTTCTTCTGATAAATCTAGGATTTTTCCTGTATGTTAATTTTTCCCACGATGTTTGACCAGCCCTAGAGGCTCGGACAACTCTTCGACCACGCATGGCTGAGGTTATCGTCAACAGGATCCACAAACAAAGGGCTAATCTCCGACCAGAGGAGAGGGGCTCAGGCATTGTGCCTTAATCCGGCGGATTAGGGGGCAGGCGGCGTGTAAGCCCCAGTTAATTAGTACCCAAGCTAACAGGGCGGTCGAGAAGTGGGTTCGTTCGTTCGCTTAGACCATTGCAGTGCCTAGTGGCACTTAGTTTCCTTGCTGTTTCAGTGGTAGGGTATATTTTTACACAGAGGGGTTGCTAGCTATAGCCCTTCCAATTTAACATGCTCAAGACACCTCCTCGAACACGGGATCCCCATGTTCCGTCCCTTCTGAAAGACAGGTGCAGCCCCAACCAAGATTGCCTTCCTCGGATTTCAACCGGGGTATCCCAGTTCAACTAATTGGAAACAGGAGCTGAACTGTCATGATCAGACTGCTACCAGTTGAGCCACGCTGGGTGGCACGGTGGAATGACGAGGTACGAATGATACACAGCCGAGAGGGGCTGAACCGACAGGCAAGATTAGCGTCACGCTGGCCCGCTAAACCCCTCTGATCGACGCAAACGTCTGACGTTGTGACGTGCCTAATTGGCGCTGTCGCTGATTAATGTCGTTATAGCGCGGGATTAATTATTTCTGTCTTAATAAGACAGTTGTGTTAAGGAGGGATTGGTGCATGTGTGAGGGGTGTAAGCTCTGATAATTTGTCATGATGCCCTAGAGCTGGGATGTGTGTGTGGGTGGGTGGGTTAGGGAAGGGTGTGTCCTAATGATTATCATTACGCATGTATGATTAATCTGAAGCAACATAAAGTTCATTTTATGGCTGCCGAATTCCCCTAGAGATTTCCACTGTTTTTTCATTGATTGTTTCAAGGAAAAACTTGATAAATGTTGGTAAGAGTTGAACATGAAAAGAACACAAATAAAGACAATTTGGGGAAATCCAATTAAAGTAATTAAGACATTGCCATAAATAATATTCATGACAGGAATCATCATCATCATCTGCTGGTGGTGAAGGAGTCACGGATGTTCACCCAACAGGAATAAAATTCTTGTAATATTATAAGTATAATACATTCTGCAGGTCATTAAGATTTATTGTGAACCATGCTCTATCAAACAGCAAAAACTTAGTTGTAGTGTGTACTTGTATATCCGGTGGAAAATATAATATTTGTAGGGTTTACCAAGCTGGTAGATTTGAATTTCAAAAATGACATTCTGAAAATTCCGACCGTACAGTGACCATACAGTGTTACAATAATTGCAGATGATACTGGCGTTGCATGTCTATTGTAATACAAAATGCGGCAAAGGTTTTACAACTTGACATTTTTGGGAGAGCTGGAAAACAAGTGACTTCTGACACCTTCTCCCTGTAGGAGATCTCTAAAACTGTCAAGTTATTTTCTCACTTTTCAACCGTGTCGGTGGACAGTGTTTCAGAACTCGGCGCCTTCGAGGCGGGGGACCGTGTTAACGCCCCCCCCGTCTACGGAATACGCAGAAATATCTGTTATCCCCGGAATTCTATGTCAGAGGTGTCTTAATCGGACTTACGCAGGAGGCGTAATTTATTACCTAATTGCCGGGAGTTTTACTGCCCGCAAAAATTGGCATCATTCGTCAAGCGACTTTTCACCGCGCCGCGTCGCTTCCCCCGGACTTCATCAAAGGCCGCTCCGAGGGGGTTCCCGCGGTGACAAACGACGCGTTTCCGACGCGGGCCGGCATTATCACTCGGCCACGATGTTGCGAGTGTTGGGGGAATCGGTAATCGGCGCTCGCCGACAGATTAAGCATGGCGTGTGGACGTTTCCTTGGCAGTGGCGTCGGGCAATCTATTCCCTAATTACTGCGCGCTGGCAGGGTCCATAAACTCCCGCTGTACAGACAGTAATAAATCCTGCCTTATTACACATTGAAGGACTGCCAGGGGGGATGAATGGGTGGTCAGGAGCCCATCTAGATGGATAGGGTTCATTGTCATGTATGACTACCCTATGGCACACACCATCGACTAGCTTCAAAAACCCCCGGAGTAACGAGTTGTCTTGAAAACGGTGATAACGGAACGCCCGGACAATCCGCACATCTCATCACGGATTTCCCATTTACGCCCCGGCAACACATCACCTAACGAAAACTCCGCCGACAAGATCTCCCGAAAATGTAAAACTCACTTCTTAGAGTCGTTAAAACCGACATCGTTTCCCAAACACACTTCTTACATCTCTATTAATAACACATGTACACTTTTGACTACGAGTGAAGCCACTCTCCGAGAAGTACACCAATCCTTCTACGTAAGTACCTACAGAGACGTACAAAACAGTAAACTGCAAACCTTGACCTAGAGTAATCCGTCACTGGGCTCTTCTGTCCAAACATCACATTCAATATCATCCTCCGACACCAATAAATATCAATATATGGTGATCCTTGGAGGGCCTGCTTGCAGTGGATGTCTCCCGACGTACATGTACAGTTTAGTTATGCCGAGAGTGTCCTTGCTGCGCTTTGTGTCCAAATGGATTGGATTCGAGGATCTGGGTGGCGTAAACCCTCTGCCATTCCCAATTTTTCTTTTCGTGGCCGTGGTTATCTCCTAATTCCAGACAGCGGCACGGTTTTCTTATCGCTGCCACCTTGCGCGCCAAATCCGTTACGAAGGTCAGAGGGAGATCATATTTCAAAGGGGGATTCTCGTTCTAATCCACGCCGGACTTTAACACGACCAATCCAGCCCTGGGGTTTAGACGCTGACGTCAAAGAAAGATTAGCCCTAATCTCCATGCCTCGAGGGGACTCCAATCCCGGATTAGGCACCTGGTTCTTCCAAACAGAATAAATCCCGGCTAATGTGCCGCAGCCTGTCTCTATACAGCCCTGAATCAACCATCCCCGTACATTTTTACACGCGCTCGCAAAATTCTGTACATCTAGAATAAATCTCCACCCTGGTAATACATACAGGGACTTTGTGTGACGGTTTGCCTATTTGATAGGACGCGGCGGAGTTGGCTCTTTGTTCTTCCGAGGATTATTCTGCTGCGTTTGCTTGGATTAAGTCGGCCCGGCACTTCCCCCAGGGGTTTTAATTCTTCCAAAGTAAACGTGCTTAAGAATAATTCATAGACGTTTCTGCTTAAGCCGGTTGGTTGGGAGCCATATAAGACTTGCGGGGATGGTACATTTGTAGTGCTCTACTCGTACCTAGTTACAAATCACACCAGTGTTGCAACAGTACAGTTTCTTTTCAAGCTTTAGACTAGAGTTGTTTCTGTTATTTAATCTTGACACTGATGTAGCCATTTGGCACCCCATTCTCTATTCGTTACAGTGTTAGGCAGCAGGAAGAAGGTTAAGCGAACCCCTGCTTCTCCTATTGGGCCAGTACTCTAGTAACTGATAGTCCTCACTCTTAACTGGTCTCAATCATGATATATCTGACTTAGGGAGTTAGGCTGTTCCAGTCCCATTCATGTAACCTGTAACCTTGAAATGGCCTTTGGGTCAAACCTTGATGAAGTGGCTTTGGGTCTTGATATGTGATAACCACTGGGTAAAAAAAAAAAAAAAAAAAAAAATAAGAAAAACATCTGCAACTCCTGGTATGATTTGACCTCATTCTAATCTTTTTAATTATGACTGGATAAACCAATTCTGTCTGTTAAGGTGACGGATGAAATTTTGTCCGTCAAATTAGTGGCTGAAAATTCCGTTCAAATGAGGGAATGATGAATGATAGGGGGGAAATCCTGCAACAGTATTTATCACTGCGCATGCCGTGTATAATCATGAACACATACATCATAGACTGATAGCCTTATCACCCATTATCAATGCAAGATTATCCCATAACAAACAGATTCCAGCGTCACGGCAGGAATTCAAAACGTTTACCTTCACTGATCATCCGATTCTTAACCCTCTACCTATCGACTAATCCTGTTACCAATACAGACTTAATACTAAAAAGGGTACCTCAGCAAGGAAAAGGTTAAAACTGAACCTTTTTAAGTTAAGTTGCATATTCATAAGATCCCTTCAACAAACATTTATCTCTGGCTTTATTCAAGAAGGATTTAATTTCCAGAGCACCCCTCTCCAGCAGATGGTTAGGTCCTTAACCTTCTCCCTGCTGCCTAATCTCATAACCAATAGAAATTGGGTGCTAAATGGCAACCTTAGCATGCTGAATGTTAAACCGGAGTTCAAAATTCTTACAATTATTTCTTAAATCACACTAAGTTCAAGTATAATGTAGTTAGATATTTTCATGAAGGATTCAAAATGATATATGCATACATCACGAAAGATTTCAAATATAATCTTCATGAAAGAATTAACATAATAATAATATGATTCTACACAGAATGCATTATGTCCAGATCCCCCCAGCATATCTACTGGTTGGTCCCCAAATCCCCCAGTATTCAGTTCTGGTGCTCATATCAGAGTCGACTAAAAGAAAAGAAAGATGTTATAAAATAATTATTTTTAAAAAAACTATACACTGTACATCATGATTATGAAAGGAAAGATTGAACAGACATAATCCTCTAGTAATGCATTCCTGAGGACTTCAGAATACATTTTGCCCAGATCCCCCGCTCAGCATATGAAGTGGTTGGTCCCTAAACCCCCCAGTATTCAGTCCAGGTGCGCACAAGTCGGCTAAATCCCGTCCCCTCCAGCCCTCCGCTGGGCCTAATCCTGTTTGCTCCGCGGATCAGCACCAGGCATTGTTACGCCGCCCCGACAGTCCATCAGCCGCTCCGCTTTTCATCTGCGGGATTTGGAGCGCCCGGCTGACGGGATATTCGCCCGGATTACCCCGTCGTCTCGACAGAAGGGGGATAAAATTTCCGACTCCGATTCAACTCCGATTCGGCTTTTAACATTCTGATTGAACCTATGGAAGAAATGCTTCAACATTCTCGTTACAAAAGCAAATGTTTCCACATCTTTATTCAGTGACAGAAAGGTGCACTGTAACAGTGATCACATTTCTGAGTCTGATTCAACTTAATTATATAACATTCAACTTTAAATTCTTATAGCTGACTTAAGTCAAGAAGTCTCTTTATGAAAGAAAATCCACACCTTTAAAGTTCAAACAAACTGACTGTAACAAAGATATTTCTGCTCCTCAAAATTTGTGATATCAGCTTTCCTTTTTCAGCAATCTGTTTAAAACTACATACACATACGACAGATCTTTTATTTTGTTTAAAAACTGTATTCTACAAATTCATATGAAAATATTTATACACATCTGAATCAACATTATCATCTCACACTCTCTGTTCATTCAAAGACACATCCGTAGAGTACCCAGAAGTGCTTGTAGTTATACCTATGATTTAAACTGATAGCCAGTCAAATCTCTTTCAAGTCTCCCTCCCACACACTTCATAGGCCGCTTTCTTTACACAGCCATGATATAAGCTGTTGTATCAACGTCGCGCATTAGGACTCAGGAGATGACTACATGACATGATTCTGAATGAGGAATCACTTTAAAACTACCGGGTCACTGTACGGTGATCTGACTAATTACTGACGGTGAAGTTATATTTCTGTCATCCTAATCCTATAGTTGTTAGGTCCCAGATCTTAACCGGATTTCTTGCTTGCATGCTGCAGTTACAAATTGTATACTGTATCCTGGTTTATAACAAAGTTAACTATCATACTGATGCATAATAGGGAAATTTTTACCTCCATAAAAAATGGAGGTATTGTTTTGTGTGTATGTGTATGTGTGTGTGTGTGTATGTATCTGTTTGTTTGTGTTTCTGGATATTTGTTAAGTCAGCTTAACTTAAGAACCTCTGGATGGATTGTGGTGATATTTGGTATGTGGGTAGGTATTGGGAAGACAAAGTTCAAGGTCAATTTTGGGCCTCCTGGTGTATGACCTTGGTACTGCTTGTTGACATGTGACATTGGAAAAACTGTCAGGTACATGTAGCTGTAGACATCTAGGTATAGACTTATACTAGAATCCTGATCTTTCCAGATCAAACTTTCATTTGTACCGGGAACTGTAACAACACGATGTACGAATAAACAAACCTAATCCATACAAGGAGTAAACAAACAAGTCGGTTTCAGTTCCCTGACTCCAAGGACCCTCGAGATCTGATTACCACAACTGAAAGTCGGCCCCCGCCTGAAAATGAAAACGAGAGGTAAAAACGCAGTGACAAGGATTCAAACAACGTCCCACTTAGAGCTATCCTATTGTTCATGCCTGTCTGAGTATCCATGGTGGGTTTATCTGTGGGATTTGGTTTGCTTGAGCGAGCAGATATTCCGGTGGGAACAGAGTCACCCCGATCTAAGTCACCCGTAAATTCCTCAGCTCTTGACTTCCCCTGCAAATAAATCTTTGCAACCATATAGAAGAGTCATATCAAGAGTCATACCTACATTTTCGGTAAAATCAATAAATTTGGTGTTTCTTTATCTGACCAGTGAGCGTCGCTCCAGGCTGATTAGGGAATAAGAGTCGGGTCAGGCTGTAAATTTCACCGGCGCACATTCAGCCTCACTCTAGTTTATGACACCCCAACGTTTTAACAACACTTTTCCCTGCGGGAGCGCACTCACTTATTCATGTTCCCTCATTCAAACGTCCTCTAGATCCAAGAAGTTGATTTTGTGAGAGAGCCTCAGAGGACGTTTTCAATGTAACACAGGCGAAGGTTTAGGGCGCTTCGTCGCGGAGATTCCCGGCAAACCCGGCGTGGAGAATCTGGAGACGATGATGTCGTTCGGTCTACCGCGGTGCGCCGGTAATCCCTCACGGTAACAGCCTCCCTCCGCAGCGCGTTTACGGGGGATTTCAGACTTGTGCTGGTCACGTACAGGATTTAGAGTGATCTCAGCCTGTCAGTGATACATGTAAATAAATGCTGCTTCATTTCGCATTGAATTTCTAGCAGAATATACTCCAAAAGAAACAATATATCCCCCCCCAAAAAAAGACTAACAACCTCCTAGTCCTACAACCAGCTAAGCTAATTTAAAATCAAAAGGGATTTTAGCTTGTGCTGGTCACGTATTGGATATAAGTGATCTCGGCTTGCCAATGTTACATGTAAATAAACCCTGCTTCATTTCGTATTGAATTTCTAGCAGAATATACCCCCAAAAGATTAACAATATACCCCCGAAGAAACACACTAACAACCTCCTACAACCAGCTAAGCTGAAATCACCTATATATCTGTGGTGGGTTTTGAGACACTTAATGATCAGTTCCTATGGTGTAGCACTAAATCAAAGCTTCACTTAGCATTGCAGACGTAGAAATCCTTATCAGAAAATTCCACCTCGACTTGCCGAGTTTCTCGAGGCCGGGAAGCACATTCCTCAAGCGCGATTACGGAGTCCTCGCTATCTCTACCAGGACTATATCCGATCTTCATGAAGGAATCCCAGAGGTGTACTTATCACAGAGAAGCCTGCCTATGGGTACATCATATCAATTTCCCTGTGTTGTGCGTTATTTCGTGTTTCTACTCTTGGGGGGCCCAAGAGAAGGAGAGGAAAAGATTAAGGGGGATGCTTAGCCATCCCTGCCGAGCTAAAATGAGATAAGCTATAAACCAACAGGATCTAAAACAAAAGGGCTTTTTATAATGAATGTGTATCAACTAACAATGACAATAATCAGTACGGCAATGTATTGACAATAGGTCTGCAAAAAAATCTTGGCAGTCAAATACTCTAATTTCAAATTTTCTTTGCTGTATGTAACATTATATTAGTGACAGACATTTTGTGAAATATTAGATGCACACAAATGAAAGGAATGTTATCGAACACGAGCTGAAAATTAATTGTTGACTTCGCCACGCAGAAATGGTTGAAAAATTGCAGAGTCACTTTCAAAGCCTACCGAAATATCCACAATTTTCCACATAATTAAGTCCCCTTCACACTTAATTAACAAAATTGTGCGAGTCAGTTTTAGCTGGTACGTGGCTGCGAACATATAGATATTATAATATACATTTGAAGACAAAACTCACAACTCAAGCGACAAGTATCGATGAAGCTTAATTCAGAAAAAATATCTGAAGAATGTTGAAGAAATTTGACTGTTATATAAAACAACACGCTTGAGTTGTCAGCTTTGGATTTTCTTTCAATTTGTAGATTCAAGTGTTATAAATTAATTTCTCTTGAACAATCACTTTCAATTCAAAGCATTTGCTTGCAATAATTCAGGGCCAAACGACCACACAGTTTACGAGTTTGGATAGACTAAACACATCAAATCCTCATTTATTTGCCTCAATGTATGGTGCAATAGACAAAATATTTGTACTTTAAACTCGACAGAATTGTGACCCTAAGCAAAGAGAGACATCTCACGATCAGGTACGTGTATTGTATTCCGTGCACACACACACAACACAAAAGTTTGACGGCCTCCCACCTGTCTGAATGGACTGATAAACTACAACGCTTCAGGTGTGCCCGGGACGCCTTAAGGAGGCGTGTGGCACCGACCACCCAGACAAAAACACCTTAAGAACCGACAGGGAATCTCAAAACAAAGCCAATCCATTACAGGATCAGAAATTACAGCATAGATACAACGAGCTAGCAGCTCCCAAGGGAGCAGTTAGTGTAGAACACACCTCCCTATTGTTCTAACGTGTCTCACCTGCGGCCAGGTGTGAAGAGGAGCCCAGATCACACCAATCCGCCCACCTGGGCACGTCACCGCTTACCTGGATCAGCCTGGGCGGTCTTGGCAGCGGTAGGATTACAGAAGACGGTGGAAATCTGTCTGTGCGGGTGTAAAATCGGCGGGATCCATGAGGTTGTGTGGCTCCGTGCGCGCGGGCGGCTCAGGCGGGACTGCGGAGCCCCGGCCTGCGCTGATCTGATAAGGATGAGGGATTACCGACCGCATCGCCAGGTGAACCCGCCGTCTCCGTCCGCCACGCGAACAAGTCCGCGGCGAAATCCCGGCCGAACCGTCCCGAATCCCCCGCAAACTTTCCGCAAACTTTCCGCAGAAGTTGAAACGAGCATTTCCCACCAATTAGCGCGCTTAGTTTCCGCGCTAATCCCGATTTAATCCCGCGGGTGTCAAGTGAAAATGGTCAATCATTAATCAAGCGGTGATTCGGCCCAGGATTAGTGGATGGATTAGGGGATGACTTCTTCTCGCGAGAGTTTAGAGGCTGAGGTGACCATCCTCAAGTTTAACACCTTCTCAAACCCCAAGACGTACGATTTAAAGAAACTTAAGACGAAGGACAGCCTAGATTTTCTTAAGAGTCGTGTTTTCACGGAAGGGATGTGAGGTTTTGTCCACTTTTAGATTTAAATCTCCCCCGCGAGATTTCGCGAGATCTCGAATTTCCAACATGGCGGCTCTCCTGGCTACTTTGCTCGTCCTCGGAGTTCAAGGCTCCCTAGGAAAGACTTACCAAGACGGGGACAAGGTAAGACGCGAGAAATAAGAAGCCAAGACGTTAAGGAAGCATCCAAGAAATATTGGAGAAAATCTGGGGCGAATCGCTAGTGTTACAGACGAAAGGTCGTCGGTTAAAAACCGGCTCTGCAACTCTCGACGTATCGACCAATGGTTTTCCGTCCACGTCAGAGCAAAACAAGACCCCTAAAATAATTTGTTCGCTGCAAAATGGAAATGTTACGTTCATATTCTAGTTAAGGGTTAGATTGAGGATCTATTTATGGATTGTAAGAAATTGCCACGTCAATGCTTGTGATCATGTCCTTGAAAATAGGCGTTAGCGTAAAATCGTCTAATTATTCTACCCCCCTCCCCCAAAATTCAACCGAACATTATTTGTCTTCAACAACATTTTCTATGTTTGTGTCTTACAGTCCTGTGTTTTTCAAATCCTAAACTAACCTGGAATACGTGAATTACTATTTTTTTATTGTCTTGATTTTTAATCATATATTCATAGTGCACATTTACAATCATGAAATCAAACAACAAGCTATAACAAGATTATATTCAGAAACTTACAGTGTCTTATTTTCAGAGACTATTCTGAAAATTGCACATTATCTCAGACCCCTCTTTACTCTATATCTCTACCTGTCCATGATAAAACTTGTCCATGACACAAGACAGGCATTCAGCCAGTACATATATTGGCCCCGAATGTCTTAAAAACTCATACATTCCTCACAGTAGAATCCTTGAATACAGCAGACAATAACAATGTCTGAAGATGCCCCTATATTGAACTTAATGGCAACAAGTTCCACTCTAGGATAGTTCTAGGGAAAAGAAATGTGTGAATTAACTCTGGGCTGATAACTCTGGTTCTTGAAGGCATGACTATGTCTTGTTCTTGTCTGAGCTGGTATTAGATACTTAGTAGTCAGCATGTCAACCCACTAGTAGTCATTTTGTAAATCATGCATATGTATGCAGAAACAGGTATTTTCATCCCATTGTAGTAGGTTAGTATCTGATTCTTTTAGATAATTTGGCAATTATAACTTTTCCTTTCTTTACCCAGGTTACCCTGTATGTGAACAAAGTGGGACCTTACTTCAACCCACATGAGACCTACAACTACTATGAGCTGCCTCTCTGTAGGCCTGAGAAGGTTAGTTGGGAAAAACTATGTATTAGAGGCATAGAATGATAGAGCGTTTTCATGTGATGTACTCATAGGGACACCAACATTTCAGGGATTCTAGGATGTTTCGTGTATTGAAATACAAATGAATTGTAGTAGTGATGAATTTTTGTGGGTATTCTGTGATTATATTTTGGATAGAATGCAGGATTTTAAAAAAGAATTTGTCATATATGGTACTTTTGCAATTATCAGGAATATGCCCCAGACTCAAGGTGTTTTGTACTGTAAGTTTGTCAACATTATTTTTACTTTCTTTCAGGTTGAGTTTGCCAGCCTGACACTGGGGGAAGTTCTCCATGGAGATCGCATGGCTGTATCAACCTACGACATGAAGTTTAAAGGTCAGTATAGACTAATAAAGCATTGTTAGACTGGTACAATACATACCTCCTACCTACATACTGCTTTCTGTGCTTAAGCCCCCCCTCTCACTGGACCTGCGGCATGTTGGTGTCGTCGCTGCGCCCTAAACTGGATTTGTGTTACCCTTGACTTTATGAAATATCATTCAAAACGTACAAGTATGACCAAAAAGACAACAAAACACACAAAGCTTGAAAATATTTGTTTTTAGTCTATGAAATTCGTTGAGTGCTTTGTCAATTTGATCAGCCGCAGTGACGATGCCAGCATACCGCGGGTCCAGTGAGAGGGGGGCTTTGTGTATTGAAATACAAATGAATTGTAGTAGTGAAAGGGTATTGGAGTTGAATACACACCACTACCAGTGGACCTCCTGCTGAAGTGCTTGCACAACTGTCTGGCTGAAGGGCTATAGAAACAGATGGGCACCATCCTATGCATGATGTACACCCAACTTTTTCTCCAAAGCTGAGAAAATACAAGTTAGAACTTAGACAACTCTTCACATGTTTCAAGATTATATCCTCAAATTGTAGGATATAGTTTTAACTTTTTTCATTGTTAGACATGTCTAGAGAGATCTATATAGCTAAGACAGCTTACAATACTTTTTTCTCCTTACACAGCAACTATAGAGAGTGCTGAGTTGTGTAAACTGACCCTGAAGGAAGATGAGCTTGACCAACTGAAGGAAGCTATAGAGGATCTCTACTACTTTGAGTTTGTTGTTGGTAAGTTGGGAAGGACCCTTGCTTGTTTGAGTAGTGTGCGTGGTCCAGTGGTACTAAATATCCAGACTATGCCTTGGGACTTCAAATCCTGGTTGTTGTTGCTCACTTTACATGCATGGCACTGGAATGGGTTGCAGTCCTTTTTGGATGGGATGTTAAGCTTTGGTCCACTGATTATTGTACTTATCACAAAGAATTTCTCCACGACAATGAACCTGTAAATGATATACATAGTATCTGTCTTCTCTAGTATCTGTCACCAACGTTGCAAGCTAAAAGCTCAACTGGATCAAGATCACTTTCACTTTTTTCGAAAACTTTCATACAGCACTACTGCCAAAAATTGTAGGTTTTAGTCAATTTTCTGACATTCTATGTATTACTATTACAACATAACCTTTGACCTCTATTTGCAGATGAACTGCCAATCCGAGGGTTCATTGGTCATTTGGACGAGGGCGGTTTTCTCCCCCACAAACACAAGGTGTCGCTCTGGACACACCACCACTTCAACCTGGAGTACAACGGCAATCAGGTAGGGGGCATCCCTGCGCTACAAAAGTAAATTCTTACACACTTTTGTTTAAAGACCTTTAGAATTATGACTAAATAAAAGAAGAATTTTGGGGTATGGGTTCGATTTTGTCTCTGAAAATGTAAGAAGTGTTAATCTTTTGGGTGGAACCAGAATTTGTGTGGATTTCTTTTTTTTAATAGAAATGTTTATTTTTTCTTCACTCATTCTACCACAATGTGCTTAGTTCTTTTCTTACGAGGTACAAGAGTGTTTATCATGGAAAGACGTATTTGTTTATTGTTTTTGTTTATGTTTAGATCATCTCCGCGAACGTGACAACCAGAGGTCACGACCCGTTGAGTCTAGACGAGGTTGAGGCGCCGCTGGAACTGACGTTCACGTACAGTGTATCCTGGAAGGAAACAACGTAAGGATGCAACTTTGCCATATGTATAATCATATATGAAAATACAGTGTAATTTCAAAAGTAGTGAATATTTTTCTTACCTATCTCGTCTTTTGTTCTTATGTTCATTCAGCTAGATAACATTTAGTATGTAATTTGTGGTTTGTACATATATTTAGATACATGTATGCCTTCCTTTGAGTTTTGACATCATTTACACCTTCCTAGAAAACTTTTTGCAACTATTTTTCGAAGGTGTAAGATACTAGAATCTTGACCAAGTCATGCATATGCTCAAAACTGTGGCTCAATTTGCAATTTTTAAGGAAAGCAGAGATTTAACATTAATGGTTTTGCAATACAGATTCAATACAGTCAAACGCATGTCATGTATTGTATCACGTTATGTCATGTATCTATATCAGGTAGATTAGCCTTATAGAACTGTAGTTAACTACCAGTAGATACCATACTTTGTACCTTGTACAATTGTTGTGCAATAAGGTTATATTTATATTTGTATTGTATCAAATGATGCTTATTTCATTTTCTACCCTTCCTTGTTTATAGTGAGAAATATGAGACTCGGGGACAGAGACTGAGAGATTCCAGCTTCTTCCCCAAAACCCTGGAGATCCACTGGCTCTCCATCATCAACTCCATGGTTCTGGTGTTCCTGCTCATCGGATTTGTCGTCATCATTCTGGTGAGTTCCGTTCTGTCTTTTAGCTAGGATTTATTATACTTTTTTTATAGACAGGGCATCCAAAAATCTGGTGAGTTTTGGGTTGTTACAATCCTGACTGAATCACGCTTCTAGCTGCCCATCCACAGGCCCCTAGAAGCTTGATGGCCAACACCTTTAAGCCTGGAAAATTGGGAACATCATTCTTAATCCTTTCGATTTTGGTTTGTGTGCTAACATGGGCCAATTACTGACTGAAAACTGTCTGTTACCATGATGTTGAAGACTGTGATGACTGGTTTCCATAGTGACAGAGAATCCTGAGCTCCTATTGGATGGATTTTCGTAGTGATCAAGAATCCTGAGCTCCTATTGGTGACTGTAGGAAACGGAATAGTTTTCTCGAGTTGAAGGTGAATGGCCTCAAGCTCTCGGGTAAGAGACCCAATCAGCCCCTGACAGCGAGAGGTTGTGTAACACAGGCTAGGGTTGTTACCTTTGCTGAGAAAGTTATGTTTTCGGTAGCATTTGTATGTCTGACTCAGTGACAGTATGTGTATACAGGGCAACCACGTCCACCCAAAGGCACATTAAAACAGTCCCATCCATTTTTACATAGTAGGACCCTCTGCTAAACAACCAGCTGTCTTCCCTAACCAGCAGTCACTTTCTTGCAGTTCCCAGGGGGCTTTCACACCCCACTCAACAACCAAAATTGATTGACAGCAGCACCTGGCCCATTTCAAATTGAGGATTTCAGCCGGTGCCGGATTTGACTTATATCTTGTTCCATAGATGCGTGTTCTGAAGAACGATTTTGCGCGGTACAACACGGAGGAGGAAGACAGCGAGGACCTTGACCAGGACGACAACGGGTGGAAGATCATCCACACCGACGTGTTCCGCTTCCCGCCACACAAAAGCATCTTCTGCGCCATCCTGGGTGAGACAAAAAAGAGTCCATTTTGTTTTAACTTTCTGCATGCTAAGGTAGCTGTTGGCTGGGAACTTAAATTTGACAGTTTGCACCAAATCAGATGTGGTGTACAGTACATTCACTTCCTGAAACTGTGTGTACCAAGATACAGCTTTTCTAGCCTCCTGTGCAGATGCCAGCGTTTATTTTTTGTTGTTAGGGGGGGTGATTGCTGATATCAGCATGATTTTTTTGTTTACTTTTCTGTTATGTCTTTTATTTGAATGTGGCTGTGAACACTTTCACTCCCTGAAACAGCTTTTTCCCTTCGACTCTTATTACAATTCAGAATGATTTTGGTCCAAATTGTTAACTTTTCTATAACATTTTGTTTGTTTGTTTCCAGGCGTAGGGAGCCAGTTCCTGGCCTTGGCGACGGGAATCATCGTGATGGCGCTGATGGGGATGTTCAACGTGCACAAACACGGCGCCATGAACTCTGCCGCCATCCTGCTGTACGCTCTTACCTCATGTAAGGGAACACATCTTCCTGTTCTTTCTTAATACAATGTATATAAAAGTTTATATCTTTGTAGGTAGAAATGGAAATGTGCACAAATATGGGGCCATCTGTTCTTTAGCCTTCATTCAATATTCAACTCAGTACATTTCAGTTTGTTCAGCCTATCAGTGCCTTCAGCTGAAAAACAGAATTTTACGTGTTTTTCCTTCTCTCGGTTGCTAGGTTTGTCTGGTCACGTGTCAGGTAACATGTTCTGTTTCTCTCGGTTGCTAGGTGTGTCCGGTTACGTGTCAGGTAACATGTTCTGTTTCTCTCGGTTGCTAGGTGTGTCCGGGTACGTGTCAGGTAACATGTTCAGGAAGCTGGGAGGACACAACTGGGTGTGGAACATCATCCTGGTCTCCTGTATCTACACTGGTAAGTCCTGTCATTGGACCATGCAGAGTTGTTAAGGTCCCCTTTCACTGGACTCCGATTGCTGAGCAACAAGCTACAGTGACCAAAATTGGCTTTGTGTGACCCTTGATTTTATAATTGGACTATGGTATAAGATGTAAAGTATGATTCAAGAGACAACAAAGCACACAAAACATGAAAAAGATGTTCTTTATCATATCATGCTATGAAATTAATTGATAAATCTGTCAAATCTTTGGTTGAACTTGTAAAATTCCCTGTTATGATGATAACCTGTTATGTTTTATGTTCTTCAGTGCCATTCTTCCTCATGTGGTCTGTGGCCAACTCTGTAGCCTGGTACCTGGGCTCCACGCAGGCCCTCCCCTACACAACAGTCATCCTACTCATCCTCATATGGCTGCTGGGTAAGTACTGATCAGCTCAGAGCCCGTTTCCAGGCTTTAGTCAGGTTATATACAATGTATATTGACAGCCTGTAGCCTGGTACCTGGGCTCCACACAGGCCCTGCCCTACACAACAGTCATCCTACTCATCCTCATATGGCTGCTGGGTAAGTACTGATCAGCTCAGAGCCCGTTTCCAGGCTTTAGTCAGGTTATATACAATGTATATTGACAGCCTGTAGCCTGGTACCTGGGCTCCACACAGGCCCTGCCCTACACAACAGTCATCCTACTCATCCTCATATGGCTGCTGGGTAAGTACTGATCAGCTCAGAGCCCGTTTCCAGGCTTTAGTCAGGTTATATACAATGTATATTGACAGCCTGTAGCCTGGTATCTGGGCTCCACACAGGCCCTGCCCTACACAACAGTCATCCTACTCATCCTCATATGGCTGCTGGGTAAGTACTGATCAGCTCAGAGCCCGTTTCCAGGCTTTAGTCAGGTTATATACAATGTATATTGACAGCCTGTAGCCTGGTACCTGGGCTCCACACAGGCCCTGCCCTACACAACAGTCATCCTACTCATCCTCATATGGCTGCTGGGTAAATACCAAACGGCTTAATTCAGATTATACATGAGTAGAAGGACTGCCTGTAGCCTGGTACCTTCATATTTTCAGCATGTTGACACCCATTTGCAATTCTGCCAGAAAATTGTTTTTTAAGTCAATCCATTGAGTCTGTGCAAGGGAAAAATGTGTAATAGAAATGGTAAGGATATGATGATTTTTTTTGCAAAAAAAAATTTAAATCAAAAATGATAAGACTTTGGCAATAGAAATTATTTCAACCGAAAGTTAAGATCCATTGTCATTTACCATTGTAAATGATAACCTGTCAGAATTTTAAAGCAACGATAGAGAGAGTTATCTTTGACGTCTCCTTTCTTTTTTCATGATAGTTGGCTTCCCCCTGACTGTGATTGGTGGAATCTTTGGAAAGAACATGGCGGATAGTTTTGATGCGCCCTGCCGGACCAAGAACATCCCGCGTGAGATCCCGCCGGTGCCGTGGTACCGCTCCGCCCCGGCGCACATGCTGATTGGTGGATTCCTGCCCTTCAGGTAGATCAATCACCTTGTACTTGTTCTTTAACCACCTTTCAATCACCCTACCTTCATGGAAGGAAAACGTATTGTTTTCGCTACGTTTCTTCTTCTTCCTCTTCTACACAAATTAGGTCAATGACCTGGACCAGACGGCTGTCACCATGGTTACTCGTAAAGTAGCAGACACCCTGTGACATTCAATGACATTATGTAGCAAGTGGCAGGACAGAGCTGGAGGGGCTGGTCACCATATATACATGAATGTGTTTGAGTAGGAATAAACAGAGGAGTGAATTGTTAGGCTAGACCATGTGAATGTTAACATTGTGTATTTTCTTGTAAATGTCACCCATCTAGTTAACTTCCTTATTTCCACCCCTCCCCCAGTGCCATCTCTGTGGAGCTGTACTACATCTTCGCGACCATGTGGGGCCGTGAGCAGTACACGCTGTACGGGATCCTGTTTATCGTGTTTGTTATCCTGCTGTCCGTCACTGGCTGCATCTCCGTGGCTCTCACATACTTCCAGCTCTCCAGCGAGGACTACCGCTGGTGGTGGCGGTCCATATTCAGCGCCGGGTAAGAACTGAGCACATTTTTTAACGTTTGCCAAGAACTTGCAATTGTTTTTTTGTGCCATTTACATGTATGTTTGTGCCTGCTTGTGTGTGGACAGCGTAACTGTGAGGAGTGGTCTCAAGATTATTCCTTGAGGAAGCTCCTGAAAAAGTTGCAAAGAGATCTATCATCTTTGTCCATAGGAAAATGTCTGATTATCCCTTCTTTTCTGCATGCCCAATGTTGTTAGTTTGTGCCTAACTGATAATGACTGCATAGTTAGGCAGTTTTGCCTAATACCACACCGCTACCAGTAGGTATGGTTTAGTTAGGCGGGTATGTAGCCTTAGCCTATGTGATTTGCTTCATGTTCATGTATGCTTGTACTGTACTACAGCCAAAATTGACAAAGTATCCCGTGTTTGAGTTCAAGTAGGTCTTACTATGTTAGCATATCATTTATCTTTTTTGACAGTTGTGACATATTTTCAAGTTTACATGTTTGTGTTTTGTCACCAACATGAATTTTTCACAATGATCATCTACTAAGATTTAAGCATTGGACAATGATCTCCGGCTTTACGTCCCAGCTGAAAGGATGTCCCTAGCTGAAGCTAAGCACTCATTTTCACCTGATGGAGTAAGAAAATCAGTGCTAAGTGCCTTTTCTGAGAGCACATCATCAAGAAATTCTAGGGATTTGAACCTAGGACCTGTAATTCCAAGTTAACTAGTACCCTAACAAGACCAACCAGTGTACCTTTTAGATTTACATTCATTGTATTAATACACAATGGTCTTGTATCAGCATATTGGAATTTGAATATACAAAATGTACCGACAACATTCAGTCCTTGATTTTTTTTCAGCATTCCCTATAAAATGCAAGTTTCTGAATTTTTGTTACTTGCAATTTCAGTTCTGCAACTCCTAGCTTGTATTTCATGCCCTATACTGCCATACTTGATGGTTGCTTTTTGCAATGTCATTCACTTATAATTCCTCAAGCACTGAACCAGAGGAATTCTTCCCATTTCTGTTTTTTGACAACTGAAACTTTCTAATCAACAGGATTTAGCTGTTTAGACAAAGACAACCGGTGGTGTATACATAAACACAGCCATGTTATAAGACAGCAGTTTTAGCATTTCAAGGATGCAAGGATTCCGTACTGCTAGCAGATATGCACGGTTTTGGCTTCGGAAGAACGTGGGGTCGTATAAAACGTTAGCACGTAAAAGGGGTCGAGTTTTCATCCGATAGCTAGCTTCGTGATATATCGGTTGGGAGAGTGATATTATGTGTCGCTATTTTGGAAGAAGAGGCGTTTAGGGAAGTAGAGAATTCTGCATGTGTCAAGTTCACTTGTTTTGGCTGGGTTGGAGCATGTTTATGTGAAACTCAAGTGTAGGAGGGTGAAGTTGATATGGGTTTAGGGGAGTCTGCCAGGTTTGGAGTGGTGTCCTGTTATGTATCTCTCAGGTTTTTTTTTAGAAAAATTGAATAAGAGGGAGCACACACAGGCGAGGGAGCAAATTCTATGTATTTATGGAAGAATCAATCGCTTAGTGAAGGCTGTATGCTGGATATTAAGCTAAAATCTGAATTCAACAAGGGGGAACTGGGCTGAAACAAGAGGGCGCAGCGCCCCTCTTTGCTGATCATTTTGGTGTGACATAGTGCCCAACACTGTCCTTGCTGTGTCATGAGTACATGTATGCATGTGTTTTGCATGTAGGGCTGCATAAAGTAGAGTGGATTCATTCCTCAAGCTAACTGACATCTTTCACACCGCAGTCGTCCCTCAGTAATACATCTGGAGCCGCATAGTTCCCGTTTGGAACTTTTATTCATGCAGTAGAGCTGCATTCTGGTACAGTACAATAATTACCAGTACAATACTGCGATAAATCATTTAGGCACAGGCCCCAAATGCTGGAATTATACCTGAATAGTCCTATACTGTTTATGACTTATTTTCTTGGTTCTAGACCAACATGTACTCTGCATAA
Source organism: Branchiostoma lanceolatum (assembly GCF_035083965.1). Taxonomy (NCBI): domain Eukaryota; kingdom Metazoa; phylum Chordata; class Leptocardii; order Amphioxiformes; family Branchiostomatidae; genus Branchiostoma; species Branchiostoma lanceolatum. The sequence continues at coordinate 8,678,341 of NC_089739.1, forward strand.
GGACCGCTTGTAAAATGTGACCACTTTTTGGTGATCCCTTAGATAATTTTTCCCATTGACGCAAGCATTAAAAACCCTGTCCACATTGACCACCTGTCCACATAGACCAGATTTTATCGGTCCCCTGAGTGGTCTTCTTGGGCAGGTTTCGCTGTATCTATGTGTAAAGAGTAATGAATAAACATTACATCAATTGCTCATTGTCCAAGAAAGTCAACTGAAACAACCCTGAAAGTTGTTGGGGGGCCCAAGGTAAGGACCAATTGCTCAATTCTTGTTACTATTTTCAGGCCATACACAGCCTGCGGAACTTGTCACAGTCACAATCACACTTATATGACAGGGCTATTTTTAGATCCATAAATCTTCTACACTGCTGTTAGAATACATCAAGATAATTACTATTTTTAGCACACAACATGTGCGCACATACCCCCCAGTCTGTAGTATTTGTACCTTTATAGCAGAGGTATTTTTAGAGGACTTTTATTTTATAACACCTTTATGACAGGTATTTTTAGAGGACGTTCCAGATGTTTTGTTACGATTTTCCGGTTGTAAAGATTCCTGAGCCCTTAACTTAAGATGAGCATCTAAGGCCAAAAGGGCAGTGTAACTTAACTTAAGTACAAATGTCATTGATTTTGATACAAGATACATTTTTTTAAAGTAGTAACTGTTGTTAAAGTCCTGAATTCCAGGACTGGTGTTTTTGTGTGTCAAACCGTACTATTTGTCATGATGCCTGTGTTGTTACAGAACACATGGTCTTGTCATATTATTGACAAGGATGGCATGTGGACAAGTAGGGTAGAAAACAGCACAGCCATCCAGGCACTGGGAGCACAATTTCGTGGAGCAAAATGCCTAAATCGCGCTGCCTCCATTGGGCAAGACAGAATAGAACAACATGTGTTTGCCCGATCCGCACCTTCACTTGCCCTGGGCAATCGCACCAGTGGACTTGTCGGACCCCGTATCATTTTATGGTCCTTTATAGACTGCCTTCACGTAGAGCTCTACCTCTCTGTGTTGTCTGTCTCTCCAGTCTTGAGACCCTGGGACAACATAAACTATGTGATAAACATATTTGCTCCATGTTTACAACTGACAAGATTGAGACAAATTGGTTTCAAAGACCATGGAATTACCCGATCAAATTAACTTTTCAGGTCACAACTTCATAGGGTAGATCTTTTTTAAACATCGGTAACAATGTAAGTGCCACTCTGCGCAACTCATACCTGTAGAACGCGGCTACTGTGGAATTCCCACACGATTTACAACGGTGAGAGTACAAACTTTGCCCGAGATAGCACGTGTGTTTCCGCTTAAAGGATTCGCGTGGTATCTTGCTACGTGAACTCGGGGCAGTTTTGTGTGTGCCCGGACTTAGCGTATGTTGTTCTGGAGAACATAGGTCAAAGTCGTTCTGATACATTTGGGTTAATATAGTGAAGTGCGTACCTTGCAGTCTGGCTTGAATTTTGCTTAAAAAATGAATGAGTGAATGTATAACTGAGTGCAGGAGTGAGTGAAGGAGTGAGTGAGTCAGTGCAGGAGAGAGTGAGTGAGTGAGTGAGTGAGTGAGTGAGTGAGTGAGTGAGTGAGTGAGTGTGAGTGAGTGAGTGAGTGAGTGAGTGCATGCATGAGTGAATGAGAGTGAGTGAGTAAAGGAGTGACTAAGTGAGTGAATGTGTGAGAGAGTGAGTGAGTGAGAGTGAGTGAGTGAGTAAGTGCATGCATGAATGAATGAATGAGCGTGTGAGTGAGTGAGCAAAGGAGTGACTAAGTGAGTGAATGTGTGAGAGAGAGTGAGTGAGGGAATGAGTGAGCCAGCGAGTGAGTGTTTGTGTGAGTGAGTGAGTGAGTGAGTGAGTGAGTGAGTGAGTGAGTGAGTGAGTGGGTGTTGAATGATTGTTCAATTCAATTCATGCCTCAAAGATTTTCTTCAACCAATTTCTAAAACCCATGAAGCTAAGTTTGCGCAACCTTCAATCAAAATCAACCTTGCAAAATACGGCATTTTTTACTTTAACGACCATTTAAGGAAAGCAATTTCTCCTAATTTGCCAACAAAATGGCATCATATTAATCTTGAAAGTTGACTTCATGAGTTGTAATACTTCTTAATAGTGATAATTACACCAGTCATTACTGTAATACCTATAATCAGCATACATCTACATGTACCTTACATCATCCAAGGTCACAGGTTATCACTGCATTTGCACCTGGACAAACACCAAACTTGGTCGTCATCGTTTCCTCGAGAAATAAATTGTTTCTATGTGGAGATCCCGGGCGCCTGAGTCCTCGGAAACTGATTTTCGAGTTGCTACCAAAATCTTGATGTCTGTGCCATAGTCTAGACAGAGGACAGAGGGGTCACTGGTTCAATTCCTATCATACCTAGCTACATGTATAGCTTTGGAAAGGCCCTTTACACAACTTTTATCATTCCACCCACTGGTAAAAATGGGTACCTGACTTTGGTCTGGGAGGTAAAAGGCAGTGGAAGGAGAGGGATAGGCTCCACCTTCCAATACTGTGCCCTAGACACAGTTTATAACCACCCACTGCCCCTACGGTCTGAAAAAGGCTATGGGACCTTCACCTTTTCTTTTTACCGAAGTCTGAAAGAAAAACAAATTAATTTTGCAGTTATTGTAGTGCCATACGCACACCTTTGACCCCTGAATGCTTGTTACGTTTAATTTGGAAAGTCAGTTTGACAAATTGAGAGGCCCCATGTTTAAAAGTCCAAAACTTAATGTATTTAACTCTTGGTTCATGATTGTGTAATAAGTATAGAATCTACATCTAACTGACCTCAGAACTGTCTTTATATATATGTTACTTTCTAAAGAATGAAGTTGGATTTTACAGGCACAGTAACTGTAACAGTTATACAAAATGTTTGGGACCAAATTTAGCATTGTCTCTAACTATACTGTCATGCTAATATTCTAAAGTTAGCCTTTTTTATAAAGTTCAAAATGATATTTCTCGCAAAGAAAAAAAAAGCCCCAAAACTACTTTCCAACTTATATGTAAATTTGTGTTTTATTCAGAGAATCAGAATCTTTTTCTTCTTTTCTTCCATTTTCTTTCTTTTATTTTTTCCTCATTTTTCTCTCCTTTCATGTACTTTCTTCATTTTTTATTTCCTTCTTAAATTTGTACCCTCTATTTCATACTTCCTTGTACTTCTTTTCACTATGAAAGTAGCCATCTGTTAGACACTCTCAGCTTTGTTTGTAAGTTGTAAACTACATTGTTTAGACTCAGTACTACATGTGTGTTTTATTCCAGTTATCATTACAAAGCCGCATCTTTAAATAGCTTCGACATGCCATCAAATAATCCGTCATCATTTGATGTGTCACAGTCTTAATTCACCGTAATGTGTTGTTGTTTTCGGGATCTTGGTATTCAGAGGTGCGAGAAACATCCAATTATGGCACGTTTCTCAATTGAAGGGATTATCAATGACATAAATCACGTAGACTAGCTCTCAGTTAAAAAATGACTAAGGAGTTTTTTTCCTTGATCTCTCGCTGACATCCAAGCTTGTTCATATTTGACATGGCGGTCATTTCGTCCTGTTCAAATTTGCCGTTTGGGCCGTTTGTTGGACGTGAGCTTATCGGGCAATTCTGTGTGTGGGGAGGAATTACGATCTGTGTGCTCTGTGATTGTGATGGACGGGTGATATATTGGGTACGTGCACGAGAGGTGTGAAATAAAGATGAAGAGGTGGTGACCTTTGGTCTTATATGTAGATAAAGACTGTCTGGACTTTAGCGATGACTCTGACTACTGTGCTGCGTACCTGTGTGGGGTACAGGGCTGCCTCCAGGACCCGTCCCTCTGTCCACCGACAGAAATTTGCTTGTTGGGACAGACAAAAACTTCACCCCATCCGTCCCAATAGTCTGAACTTCATGACATGAAATTGATGAAAATGTATTTTCGTCAGTTTAAGATGACAGATTTTACAAAAATTAACAACACGGGCTCCCTATTTCTACCAACCTGATGAAACTGCTTTTGCAGACCACAGGTTACTTTGTAGGTACAAGTTTGCAGTGTGATGAATATGTAGTGACCTTAACCATGAAAGTCCTCTGTAAATATTTCATGATTCACCGAGCATGATTATCTCCATGAAAAATGGAGATATAGTTTTGGGTGTGTCTGTGTGTGTCTGTTTGTCTGTCTGTCTGTTTGTGTTTCCATGCTACTCTAGTCAGCATAACTCAAGAGCCTCTTGTTTACAGTAGTCTTTGATCTGTAACCTACGTATGTGAAAATTAATTTGTACTTAAATTTCTCAAATAAATGTACAGGTGCAGCTACCTACATATACAAATGTAGTATCAACTATTGTGACGTACATTGATTACATTTAATAAAACTGTCCAGCTTATTTACAATGTTAGCCAGTCAGTATATATACATTTGTAGGGGAATGGTAATGAAGTTGACTTTGACTTTATTGCAATTGATACAGACTGAATGTAACAGTTGTAAAATGTGTAAATGTGTAATTTATATGTATGAAAGTACATTCCTGACTTGAGACTTACAATTAGCAACAAATGGAAAGATTTAAAGAGCTGACCATACACATTTTTTATAAACAAACATCTCTGAAATTATCATTAAAATCAGAGATATTTTTCCTCACACATGAAAGTTAAGGTTTAGA